>NC_136877.1:29749896-30349896 GCF_949152265.1 Phoxinus phoxinus
AAAGCAACAGAGTGGATGAACAAGTCCTGCCTTACACTGAATACAGAGAAAACGGTCACAATGTATTTCTCAAACAAAAGAATTCAAAGTGCTCTCCCAAATATCTATGTGGATAGTTACATGATCATGTTAAACCATGTTAAAAGGGTATGCCGTGTTTTGAAATTTAACATTTCTAACTTTAAGCACATCAGAAGCTTTTTATCATTGGAAGCAGCAAAATCGTATTTCCAAGCAATGATTATCTCGCATACATTGTATTGTATGTCATCATGGTCTCAGGCCAAACAAACCGTTTTTAAACCTCCTTCATTCATTACATAATCAGGCCTTGAAAATCCTCGATAAAAAGCCTCGGCGGTATCACCACTGTAATATACTTGAAAAGTACAGTATACTTAGCTTTGACAACCAGATCAGGTATTCTGATATCCGTTTGGTTCATAAAATCCTTAACGATGCTGCTCCACCCCCTTTAAAAACATATGTACAGCTACGCTCGGAACTAACACAGAGAGCGTTGAGGTCTGTATCCAGGGGGGATTGCAATGCAAGAAAGTCTGCTTTCTCTCAATCAGCGTTTTCCTATAAAGCCATCAAAGAATGGAATGGGCTTCCAGACAATCTAAAGAACACTCAAGATTTTCATAGCTTCTCACGTGCAGTCAAAGACTGGCTTTTAGACCACCAGTCCTGTTCACACTAAACAGGTGGCTAATTCGGCATCTCGAAATTTACTACACCCCATGCAACATGGCTAACTCTGTACACAAATTGGTAATTTGCATTTTATATATTGTACTTTATTAGTAAACTGCTTTTTTATAATGTATTAACTGTCTTTGTTATATAATTTGCTGAATACCGTATATGTTTATTGCCTCTGTTATGTAATTTTTAATTCTGTCATTTAATTTTAATTGTGTAGGACTACAGATATAAGCATAGTGCTAAATCTGGTGCAGCCATCTTTTTAATGTAACTGCACATTGTCCTGATATAAATAAACTAAACTAAACTAAATGAAATCATATTACTAGGTGATTGTATTTATAATGTTTTTAGCCATTTTGCCAAAAATAATCTTAAAATATATTTAATTACTCATTGTTGTGCTTGGCCCTGTTAATTGCAATATAAGGCATTTGGATTTATTTAGGTTTATTATGGGCTTGTTCTTGTTTGAGGGGTTTTTTCTAGCAAGATCTGGCAACACAAATGAGTCGAGGCTTTTCCTTGTGCATACAAAAACCAATCTCTAATGCGCATTTATATACATTATTAACAACTAGTTGTTCAGTTTGGTTTCATACAGACCGTTTTTGTAAATGTGGTTGTTAATTGAGTTGCAGAATGCAGTTCTCACTCCCATAAATGACTGAACTCGAATGACTGAATTAGCAGAAAAAGGTTCATTGAAAATTTGATTTAAATACAGTGTGTGATTGGCTATTTTCAACAGTGTTCTGTTGGATTAAATACTATAATTATATAATGTTATGAGAAATGGAATTCAGGTTTTCGTACATTATACAGTAGCTAGCTAGGCCTGAATTTGGAGGCAGCAGCAAGCTAATTTGAAGTGAATTGACTCTTAGAAAAATTTAATACACACACACTTATAAAAGTATGATCAGACTCAGAGGACATCAGACATTGACACATACAGTACATGAGTCAGTATTGTCAAACGTTCCCATGGCTTATTTGTCACACAGAGTTATATGTGGAAATGACCCAGATATCTGGAGTCTCACATGATGAATGCATCTCCGCTGAGTTCTTCCAGCCTGACATAGGGTTGCCATGGTGACACAGAGTTCCAGGACATGATCAGAAATATCCCATTATGCCCTAAAGTACAGTAAGATTAATGTATTTAAACAATTGCTCTCATTGTGCTTAACGTCATCTCTGATGTCACGGAGACTCTCAATGTAAACTTAATTGAGTATTCAACCAAAAAGTAAACACAAACAAACAAACAGTGGGAGGAGTTTCAGAATTAACCCTGTCTGAGATTGCTTACAAAGGCTTAGAAATGTAAACATACAAAATGACAGAGTAAACAAATACACAGAGAGAGAGAGAGAGAGAGAGAGAGAGAGAGAGAGAGAGAGAGAGAGAGAGAGAGAGAGAGAGAGAGAGAGAGAGAGAGAGAGAGAGAGAGAGAGAGAGAGAGAGAGAGAGAGAGAGAGTGTGTGTGTGTGTGTGTGTGTGTACAGAGGAAGTAAAAACGTGAATTATTACTATTTTTGTAGTCTACAAAAAATTTTTAAGACTTTATAAGTCTACAAACTACTATTTTCATGTAAATCTCTCAGACACCACACAGTAAAGACGCACTTATTTCAACCACACAACGTCGCTACTTGCTCTAGTCCTTATTATTATTGTGATCTGTCTGAGAATAAAGTGATCCCAGAGAAATCAAGCTCTACCAGTGAAAGTTAATAATTCAGTCTGATTGACATCCTCTTCTCACATCTCGGATCATCTTCATGCATCAATTAATAAGCTCAACACACTAAAGCACACAACAGGAGCTGTCTCATCAGTGGGAACACATGCAGAGCTGAGAAGACGAGAGATAATAGAGGTGATAATGTTGTCATGCTGAAAAGACTTCAGTCAAACCTTATAGAGCTGACATTAACATGCACCATTTCAGCAGAGCAAATCCTCCCATTCTGCCACACTCGATGACATAACTAATCACTCCGTGATCTCTTTATGTTCTACATCATTATGTACATGTCATGGGTATGAGGATAGGATGGGATGAGTTTGCATTTCCTACCATCCACCTCTCCCTCTCTCTCTCATTCAGTTTTCAGTCTATCATGTTCTGTTTGCTCTTTGAAACCGTTTGATAGATAGGAAGAACCAGATTAAAAATAGAAGATGACTAACCCAAGGTTGACAACTCAAGACAAACCCAAACCCATTCATCCATCCTTTAAGCTATTCTCAGAACCGCTTGTCCTGTGTAGGGTCACAGGGCAAGGTGCTGAAGGCCAGCGTTTTGGGCTGAAGGCAGGGAAACACCCTAGATGGGTGGCCAGCCTAATACAGTGTCCTAACCAGACACAATGCAATTTGTCTGTCCATACCAGTCATGAAACTCAAATCACAGGCAAGTAAAAGAGTGAGGGGGCAGACTCCAGATTTTCAACATCTGAGGTAAATTATCCTTTGTTGCTTGCATATTAAAGTAATGCACAATTTTAGCTATTTTGAGCTTAATTTGAGCTATTATATTATAGCTCAAATTAAAATATTTTTTAGTATTATACAAAACATAAATCAATACCTGAGCTGTATAAGCTGCAATGCCGTAGAAATAGAAAATTAAAACAAATATGGTAAATGTATCCCTAAAAGCTATGTACAAATACAATTTCAAACTGATTGCTTACCATCTGGCAGTAGAAGTTCAAATCACTAAATTATAAATGATAATTCAGAAAAACAAAAGCACATACAAAACGTTAACTGGTACATGGGAGGAACACAAATTCAATCATCTGATCATATACTCCACAATGGTCCCTGTAACTGCTCTCATATTTGTGTATTGTGTTACAAGTAGAAATTTAAACGTTACATGATAAATAATTTTAAAAACGTTAATATGACAATTTCTCATGT
Organism: Phoxinus phoxinus; assembly: GCF_949152265.1. Classification (NCBI taxonomy): domain Eukaryota; kingdom Metazoa; phylum Chordata; class Actinopteri; order Cypriniformes; family Leuciscidae; genus Phoxinus; species Phoxinus phoxinus. Next base: position 29,753,548 of record NC_136877.1, read on the forward strand.
TTAGAACAACTGGGGTTGTGCACTTTTCCAACAGTAGCTTACTCGGTCTCCTCCACTCCTTTCCAGATTTGTTTTGTTCATAGAAATGCATTATTCACTACTGTAAAATAACGTGCCTGACGGATGTTTTTCATGAGCAGTGCACACACGCGATTAATTGATAATCAAATACATTGCTGATTGATTCTTTTTTATTTCATAGACTAGCTGTTGCTACCAGAACACCAGAACTAAGCCCAACCTGAAAAACACAAACAGTGAGCAAACACACAGCCACAGTCTGGTTAGATAACATGCACTGCGTTACAGACACATTGTTACTGCAAATACACATTACAGGGCTCAGGTTTGTGATGGAAACATTGAATGGAAACTTGAGAACCCGCAAACACACACACACTCTCTGCAAGTTCTCATAAATACACAATCTTTCTTTACATCATATAGACATACACATGTGCACTACAGTGAGCTCAGATCGCACTCATCAGGTGCAAGTTCGACTCACCTCCTTCCAAACAGCCGTAACCCTGAAAAAGTCCTGCTGCTATGCCGGCGACCCACCGCGACTCTTTCACCCTCAGGCAAGGGGTTGGACGGGAGGTCAGAATTGGATGAAGAAGCGGACGTGGAGGCCAGAGAGGCTGTGACCTCTTCCTTATCCTGCAAACCTGCTCCTAGCTCCTGCTCCATCAGGAGCCTTGGCCGTCAATCAAACAATCGTAACCAATCCTAAAGTCATGCAGTCAGAGAGTCCTCATGACGAGAAAACCTAGAAGAGAAGGGTCGCACCATCCTGCTCTCTGCCTCTCAGAAAGAGACGGAGGACAACTGCGCTCAGTGCTCAAGATCCTTGCAGACTTCCACGTGTGATCCGCTTCCCATCCGCCTTCAAGACACTTAATCCTATAAGCAAACCCCAACATTCCTCCCCCCTCCTCCTCCTCTCTTTCCTTCCTCTCTCCCTCTCTCTCTCTCTCTCTCTCTCTCTCTTAGGAAGTTCTTACAGTCCCGGTCTAAGCAGAGCCATAAAGCAAAGAGTATTCCTTCAGTCCTCTCTTCATGTCTCTCACTCCTCCCACAGTGGCTGTCTCTTGCACTCACACACGCGTCTATGCAGGCGCATACACATACGCTCTAGCTGCCGGTTGCACTCACAAACATTGCACCACACCAGGAAGTGTCAAACTCAGAACAGACTAATTCGTAGGACCCCAAATGTAGCTGCCCCTCCAGGTGCCTGATTGTTTTCAACCTTACTTTACATCTATCTCACAACATATGTCTTTCTCTCTCTCTGATAGAGGCTTTAGAAGAAAATGTGATCTCTGACCATGGAAAAAAGCAGCTCACAGTTTGCAGATCAGATCAGTAGTCCATCTAGTTTGGTTCACAAATATCACTTACGGACAAATGGCTGCCTTAAGTTTGAGGGGTTATTTGAAAACAAGCTCTGTATAGAACTGGCTAATGATAAAAGGTGTAACTGAGGTCACAGAAACGTATGAAATGTAAAACTACACGCATACACACAGAACAATGAGTTTGTGGCTGTGCAAGCACACTTGTAACAGGAGAGCAGGTAGGAGGAGGATCTTATAGTAGTGGATAAATGCAGTTTGACACTGAGGAAAAGAAAGAAAGAAAGCAAAAGGCATGAGAGGGAAAGATGGAAAGAAAGATAGCCTCAGGTTTTTGGGTAATTGATTTGTGTCAAGTCCTCGTATGTGTGTGTAGTGTGTTAGAGGCATGTGAGTATGCCTCTTAGCGTCGGTTGAAGGGTTTTCTTTTACATCTTTTTTACAAGATGTACAAGATTAACAAAAAGATTTTACAAGATTAACAAACAAACAAAATACAATAAAGTACAGTGTCATATTACCTCCACTGTCATATTGTGAACAGTGGTTATTATAGTTAACTAAAACTAAAACCATAAAACAGGGCTGTACCCGCCATTGAGGTCCCTGAGGTCCAGACCGCTGTATTTTTACGAGGTGTATATAATTGTGAAATAATCGTCTAATATTAACTCTACTTTGGTGTTGCATGGATATTGCACAACGCCAAGATAACCAACCTTCTCATCTGAACTGTCATGTCCTTCGGTCTAACAGCGCTCGTCAATGTCAAGATGTTTGACATGGTCAATCAAATTAAAGTAGGCGGGGCTTTATGTTTACAGAAGCTGCTGAATGCTGTTCACGAATTCCAGCGCGACACTTCAGTAAACGGTCATAAAGTGCGAGATAAACTCAACATTTAATATTTGCCAGCTGTTTTACAGAAGAAATAACCAACAGAATTAGCGGTCAACGTGACGAGATAAGAAACATCAATGAATCTGTTCATCAGGCATAAGATTAATAATGAATGTGCATGCACACTCTGAAACGGATGAGAGTGCATGACAACAAAACAAGTGAAGAAGACGCACTGAATGAAAATGCACATAACATTCACTGTCTGACAGTAGATAGAGCAGAAATGCAGCCGTTACCCGGTAACCCCGTAAACACGGCAGCTGTGCTACTTTCTGTTTCTGAACACCATTTAAATATTTCAAACAGCCATTAATATTTTAGTATTCGCTTTGGTGTTCATCACAGCAGCAAATACTTAAAGGAGAACTCCAGTCAATTTTAACATTGAGCTAATTTTTGTGTAAATTTGGAGTGCTGTCAATACAGAGAACAATGACAAAAATCGGTGTTGCCTACACCGTGTTATCCTCTTTTTAAAATTTGCACCCTGTTGACTTCAATGGGGCACGTTATAAACCTGCTTTTAGCCTCTTAACATCCTTGATGTGTCATTACAAGTGCCCAGCCATGTTGAGTGATTCCTTCAGAGTGAACACGGGTGAATCTGACTGCAGTAGATGTGAAAGATATTAATAAAATGATGTTATATCAGCCAGCGCAAATACCTGTATTTACTTCCTGTTTTCGGTCGAAGTCCAAAGTAGTCGATTGTCGAGTTCATTGTCGAGATCATAGGTCATAGGTGTTCATAGGTAACTAAACCTATGCGCGTGAACTCGACAATCGACTACTGTGAACTTCGACCGAAAACAGGAAGTAAATACAGGTATTTGCGCTGGCTGATATAACATCATTTTATTAATATCTTTCACATCTACTGCAGTCAGATTCACCCGTGTTAAGAGGCTAAAAGCAGGTTTATAACGTGCCCCATTGAAGTCAACAGGGTGCAAATTTTAAAAAGAGGATAACACGGTGTAGGCAACACAGATTTTTGTCGTTGTTCTCTGTATTGACAGCACTCCAAATTAACAAAAAAATGTAAAACACAGAATCTCCATTCTCTATGACACTAAAATAAGACTGTTGAGGACAGAACTAGAAGGGAAGTATTCTCATTCGGTCATAGTGTGCGAGTGTGTGTACTATAAACATAAATTGTCAACAAAAGACAGCAGAATGATTCATCTCCACTATACCTCCTGTTCACACTCATTACAGACTTCCTGTGAAGGAAGGAAATGATGTCACTAAAATGGGAGTCGTACACAATTACGGTTGGACCACAAACCAGATATTGTTTCCTGCTATTCTTCTGTTAGCAATGTGTGTGTGCTTGTAAGAGAGAATTATGAGAGAATTATGAGAGAGAGAGAGAGAGAGAGAGAGAGAGAGAGAGAGAGAGAGAGAGAGAGAGAGAGAGAGAGAGAGAGAGAGAGAGAGAGAGAAAGAAGGTGAAAATAGGACAGCTGAATGGATCAGGTAGAAAACTGTGTAGGAGTAACAAGTAGGATCCATTGTAACCTGGATTCAGCCTATCCCACCAGAAACAGCAGGGAGACAGAGACATTTTTCAACCTCAAATCAGTCCACACTCACCACAGCGGGACACACTCACGTAAAGTATCTTAATTCAAGCATCAAATGATCATTTTTACAGTCTTGAGTCTAAAACAATTTCTACAGAAATTAAAATTTTGTGCATCCCTATTCTGGATTTCCACCTTGTGGTTATATTAAGCAACTGCATGCATGCAGGCCTTTCTCACTGACTGTGGTTACAATACTTTAAAACCACTATATTTATTTACTCAAGTTACACTAACACAAGTCTTAATACACTGAAAGTGACTGTGGTTAATTTGAGCATCATCTGAACTAGGACCAGATACTGTGCTCCCACAATAAAGTTGTTTTGATGAGATTCTAAGATAAGAGCTGGTGGTCACAGGTTTCCATAAGCAGGTTTGGTGATAACCGCATCTGGACTAAACCATTCAAGGAAACAGAACAACCAGCTATAAGCCTTAAACAGAAGCCAGATACAATGAGTATTGCAGTATTTACATGCACACCAGAATGCTGATGTTTCGAGAATGCTGAATGAGATGCAAAAGTGGCATTAACATTTACATGCATTTTATGACGCTAGCAATGGCAATGTCAGGTGTTCAACTCGTGTGCGTGATTGATAAAATGCAAAGCAATCTCAGCTGCTTTGGGTAAAAGCATAAATGTGAAAAGTAAATATTCTTAACCTGCATTTATGTAACTTTCAGAACACCACTTTCTGCAAAAAATCAGCACAGTCACTAAAATGGCTCATATATAAAGGGGTGGTTGATTATGATTTCACTTTTCTAACTTCAGTTAGTGTGTAAATTTGCTGTTTGAGCATAAATGGCATCTCCAAAGTTACGAAGCTTAGGGAGATATTATCTTTTAAAGAAGTTGCTTTTTAAGGACAACAACAAACGGCTGGTAGGGACTACACAAGCCTCCTCCCAGGTTAGTGACATCACAAACCCTAAAATTTACATAAACCCCGCCCCCCGGGGAAGCGATTTATAGGTTATCATGACAGAATATGCTAATCAAAGACTAGAAGATAACTCCACGTAAGCTACATAAATTCATCAACTAACCATTAAGAAATGTTGTCTACGTGTTATCACTTCTTCTTGAGTCTCTCCATATTTGTCCGACTCCAGCTTGAACATAAAAGGCTAAAGGTTATTTAAATTTTCAGTGCATGTCTGTGTGAGGTAATCGAAGCTGCCAAGGACTAGTGATGGGTCGGACATGAACAATTATCTTTAATATGACTCGGGACTACAGAGTTGTCTCAGAGAGTGATTTGTTCATTTTGTGTTGACCGTGCATTGCGCAACATCCAATAGGCCCTATGCACAGCTGCACTACTTCCTGAACTTAAGCAGGGTTCTTTGTTTCCTGTCTGCCAGGATTGGCCAAACTGATTAATCCAGGTGTGTCTGATTATTGTTGTTGGTCAGACACACCTGGATTAATCAGTTTGGCCAATCCTGGCAGACAGGAAACAAAGAACCCTGCTTAAGTTCAGGAAGTAGTGAAGCTGTGCATAGGGCCTATAGGTTCTGTACTGGAAACAGAAATGATTCGTTCTCTTGAGTTTTCGGGTTTGGGTCCGAGTCTTCGTTCTTCCTGTCAGTCCCATAGAGACTATGCTGTCAGTACCGGAAAGAGAAATGATTAGTTCACCTCTCGAGTCTTCGGGTCTGATTCTTCGGAGTCTTTCGTTCTTCTACCACGTGATGAACAAATGAGTTGAACCCGAAGACTGAAAAGATAAACAAATCAATTCTGTTTCCCGATAGCGACTGCATAGCTCAGCTTATCTGATGTTCATCACGTGATGAACAAATGACTCAAACCCGAAGTCGATAGACTCTAAACATGAACTAATCAATTCTGTATCCAGTACTAGAGACTGCAAAGCTCAGTTTATGAGGATGTCACGGGATGAACGAATGGCTTAGATCGGGAGGTGAGGTAAACTAACAGACTGGATATCCTGAAGACCTAGATAAATTAATTAATCGTTTTTGTTTCTCATAATTTGGCCTCTCTTTCTTGCATTACAATTTTTTTCTTATTCTAAAATGTGATCAACATTTGATGTGTTTGGTGAATTTGGCTATTGACATGTAACATTTTAAATACATGCTGAAATGAACGAAATTACTTGAAAAAAAGATTTTTATGAACGAGATTCAAAGAGTCAGTAAAATGATCCGAACTTCCCACTACTACTAAGGACACGAGCTGTTGTAGCTCCGCCCTCTGTGCCGGGAGCAGCAGCTCATTTGCATTTAAAGGGACACATACAAAACCGGTGCGTTTTTGATCAGCCTCAAAAGTAAAAAATTTAACATGCTACATAAAAATATCTAGGACATCAAAGACTTATTTTACATCTTGTGAAAGGGTGTAAGCTGCAGTTAAATATAGTTACGGTATGCCTGCTACCACATTTACAGAAGTTAAAACACACACGCTACGTACAAGACTATACAGAATATACTACATCTGTTAAAAAAATATCCATACAGTATGAATATGGGTAGTATTTTGATGTACAATATAAGCATGCTGTGGCCTCAGGATAGTAAAGTGTGCACTCTATAGACAGGTCACTGATTCTTTTCACCCGTTTTCAAAAACTATGAATACCGTTTTTCACATAAAAAGCAGACATGTTCGGATGTAGTGAAAGAAAGTGTTCTTTACTGCCAGATCTTGCCGTTGGATTCAGATTTGTATGTTGCAATGTCTTTATGGTGCTGATCAGAGCTTCATTCTTATGGCGCTTTTCCACTGCATGGTACGGCTCGGTTCGGCTCGACGCGGAACGGTTCTGCTCGCTTCGCTTTTCCACTGCGTGGTACGACTCGACTCGGTACGGCACGGTTTGGTTCGCTTTACCTCGGTTGCTTTTCCACTGCAGTTAGTACCGCTTCAAAGTGGGTGGGACTGATCGTTAATAGTTGCCGCCTCTACTGGCTCGGTAGTCACTTTTTAGTTTTTTTTTATTTTCCCGACACTGTAGGTCCGGTCAAAGGTGTAGTGGTAAAAAAAGAGGGGTAAACTATAAATTCTGGTGGTAAGGTGGGCCACTGCCTACGGTGTATTTATATCCTGATGACATCGCTATAGGCTATCATTTGATGGTACTACCAAGGTTATCACTGGTTGTTCCCTCATCATAGGTCACACAATCAATATTCAATTCATACATTATAATCTAAGTTCTTGTTAAAAAGACTCAAGAAGGAATAATGTGGTTGAAATCTATAAAGTTTACAAAATGACAAAACAGAGAGAACAAAAATATTTTTAACCCGTAATTACAAAACGAAAATGGTTGTTGTATTTTTAAAAGGCAAAGTTGAACACCAAAATTTTAATTTGAACTGTAGCCTAGGCTACACCAAATGCTGCACAAAAAAATAAATATTGACGAATTTTTGTTTATTACTTTTTGCACCTTAATTAAACATTTAAAATATTCACAAATTAATATGGATTTTATTGTTGTTGATTTATTTTTCTAAGACAAAATTAGAACCTGGAAATTATATTATTCCCGCAGTGCTGAATGAGAAGAGCCATATGTCTCTGGAACCACAGCCTACAGAAAGGTGAGTTATAGGCTAATGATAATAAATGTGTCTGAAAAAATAACGAGGCATTTTAATTGTTTATTAATAAACTATTGTTTTCTAAATCAGTGTCGGCTAAAAACATATCTCCATCTCCGCTGTTAAGCGGATGCGCCTTTAGAGAGAAATGCACCTTTCATACGCATTACATAATCAGAAGGTATTAGCTTTCGATTCGAATTTGTTCATTTTAAAGTGGACATTTCAAGCTTTAGCTTTAGCCTACATAGACTATTTAGTTTCAGTTCTCGCGCTCCAGTTCACGGAGATCATGAAAGCGCGGCTGATTGTTTTATTTGATTTGACAAAAGCACAACGTTTTCTTGTTATTGCGAGTTTACACAAATAAAAGTAGTTGCGAATAATGTATTATTAGTTTCTCTATGACCAGAAATGATAGAGTATTTTTAATTGTTTCACTGTTGATAGGGAAATGCAAGTGTTCGCGCCCGCGCGTCCGTGCCATGCAGTGCGCGCTCACACTCCGCTCCACAAACGCTTGGATATGCGTCAAAATCTTGTTTATTTGTGATAATCTTAGGCTAGCCCTGTATTATTATTGTCTAACCCGTGCGGCTACTGACCGTAATGCAGCGCAATATAAAAGACTTCGTCTTAGGTTTAACAACCTCTGAAACTAATAATGAACAATATGAAACTAATAGCCTAAGCTTATTTTAAAATGGCTTAGGAACTATATGCTATAGAGGTGGATAAACGCAATTTGGAGGTGGATAAACGCAATTTGGAGGTGGATAAACGCTATTTCAGAATTTTGGGAGGTGCCCAAACGGCGTTTACGTGCGTTTAGCCTCTACATCCCTGGGTCCGGTGGTAGCCGTGTGTGGCTAAGAGCTGTACTTCTTGGAACACTTTTTCATTCCGTATTGCCCCATCCAGCTCTCGCTGGATCCGCTCCTCGGCAACCAACGAGAGGAACGTCTGCACCTCGTCCACTGACCACGATTCAGCCATTTCTTGTTTGATTTTTTTTTTAACTTCTTTTGTCAAGTAAATACTCTAAAAACAGTTGCTACTGCGTTGGCTGTTGTCTGGCTATTTAAATCTAGCGGATTTAGTCGTGTCTCGTATCGCAAATACAATGACGCTGAAGTGACGATTCTGTCTGACCAATCAGTGATCTGCAGTGTTTTCACGTCACATTTAGTATCGGTGCGGTACGCTTGGAACCTCAACAGAGGTGGTACCATTTAAAGCGAGCCGAAGCGAGCTGTGCCGTACCGTACCATGCAGTGGAAATGCGCCATAAGTGAGCCGTACCGAACCGAGCCGTACCGTACCATGCAGTGGAAACGCGCCAAAGCGTGCCGTGCCGTACCGAACCGTACCGTACCATGCAGTGGAAAAGCGCCATAACAAGCTAAATGAGCTGGCACAAACTAGCATGGGCCATCAAAAGTTGCAGGTGTAGTTCAGTCTTACCTGTGGTGAGGTTGAGACGGAGGGGTGGGGGGCAAGATCCATTTCCCCCTGTGAGCCCACATTTCTCTCTCTTTCGGCCTGCCAGATTGAATCCACTTACCGGTACTCTCATACACACAGCTAGTGTAGACAACAACTGACCCTCACAGCCTGTGTCTCACTGAGCTAAATCTTTCTTCCCCAACACCCCCTACTTCCTGTTGTGACACTTCCTTATGTGAGTGTATGTTTGTGTTAGTGTTCTATGTGTGTAAGACAAAGAACGAGAGATGGGTCAGGGGTAAAACTTGTTTCTGTTAAAAGAAACAGCCTCAAATAGGATATGAGCTACATACCGCAGGCACACACTCACACTGAGAACAGGGTCCTGTAGGAAACTATTTTTAGTACTGTTAAAGGAGAGCCCCAAACACACACACAGAGAGAGGCAGGCAGCTCGCCCTGTTTCCTACAGAGGAAAGTGGCTGATGATCTTGAACTTTTATATTTCTTTCTGCGCATGAGAACACAAGCTGCTATAATAAACAAAGATGAAGAACAGGCAGTACTGTTATTTCTTTGTCACCCTCCTCTCAGTTTTTTAACCACATGTAAATTCACACCCACAGATACATAGATTAAGATATTTTCTAAAAATATATATTTTTGTCTATTTTCATTGACTTTTTTACATTCTCTATTTCTATTAGAGATGTGCATTTTGTTCATTTTGACAAAAACTTTAATATTTATGGTTTTGTCATCTCAAAGAAAAAAAAGAAAAGAAAAGAAAAATCACTGATGGCTCTTAAGTACCATCCAAAATATTACCTTAAAAAAAATCACAAAATTACAAATATTAGTTTGTAGACTGGGCTCAATATGAAATCAATTACACATGTGAATTATGTTTTCATAATCAGTCATCAATGAATTTCTTTTTATCCTCTCATTGTCTCTCTGCAGATCATTGGGTCTGCAGATTGTGTTACCAATAACCACTAAAATGATTACTCTAAGATATAAAAGGACAGAATAGAAAGGTATAGAAAGTCCCTGTAAGTCTCCTCTCTCCACACTAGGGGGAGAATGTACTCTTCTTTACTGATGGCTCCGTAATCTCTTTTACCCTTTCCATCTCTTGATCCTGTGGTTCCAAACCTGAATTACTTTCATTCTTATAATGGAACAAAAAAAAAAAGTAAAAGAATTGCGCTGGCTGCTCTTATCCATGCATTTAAAATGAATGAGCACTGAAGCATTATAGCCTCAAAAATAGGCTATGAATTTTATTATTTTGAATATGAAATGTGTTCTTTTTTCCCAAATGATGTATTATTTTTCCCAAATTCTGGGTTTACAGTTTTAATTTTTCGAGATTTTGTGTTTTAAGATTAAATAAAAATGTATTATCAAAAACTGCAATTTAAAGAATGCATAAAACTTTAACAATTGAATGAATCTTTTAAAATGCAAAAAGATGAAATTTGAATAAAGTGCTGCACAACAGAGGTTTTAAAAAACTATTGTATTAGTATTGTTATTATAGGTGCACGTTTGTCCTATTTTTAAATTGTTGTAACAATAAAATGCAATATCCATATACCTTTGAAAATAAAGTTGAATATTCCAATCCATTTATTGTCTGTTTCTTTGGTCAAAAAAGAAACCACTAAAAAGAAAAAGAAAAAGAAAAAGAAGCAGCTATTTCATGCACTTCACAAAAAAATCCATTCAAGTCAACGCGGTCAAAAAAGTTTGTTTTACCTTCTTTGCACACAACTCTGTGCCGACCTTACAACATAAATACAATATGAGCCGATTGTGCCCTCTAGCAGTGTGAAAGAAAATTACAAAAAAAGCTCCTACATTCTACAACATATTTCTGTCAATTTTTTCAAGTTAAACCAAACGTTTATTTTTGGCAGGTTGTAGTGAAGACCTTTGAGGGTCTGTGATATGAGGGTATAGTTTTTATCAAGTAAAATGGCAAAATGCTCATGAAGTGAACTCAGATCTGGAGATTAAGTTCATGTCCTCATATACTGAGCCAACAAAAGCTGAAAAACCATGAGCATCTCGAGTTCTTGTGTATGAGTAGTAGACGAAACTGTGCCGCTCATTAACATGAAGACAAGCAGACGCATTTAAAACTATCTTTTTGTGGTTTAATATTCACTGACACTCGTCCATATTGCGATTTGATTAAGTATTCAGCCCTCCCATTTGATTTATTCATCCATGTTCAGCATTATACAGTAAATTCAATTTTTATGACTGGATTCCACGATTGTATTGGCGTTTTCTGCACCACTGAATATTTCTGAACTATTCCTAAAAATGCTGCATATATTTATACAAAGAAACCTAGAGAAAGCCCTCTGGGGTTCAGTGACATTCTGTTCGCTCATTTTGAACCTTCACATAAAGAGCAGCTTGGCCTACCGGCACACTTACAATGCAACTGTCAATTATGAGCAACCCAGATGGAATGATTTAAATATGGTAAAATGTGTCACATGGAGCTCACAGTACTACACTCTTCATGGAAGTAAAGTCTGCCAAAATATTTTATGTGCACAATATCTGCAGCATCTGCAGCATCTCTCATAGCTAACGCTAAGTGTATTGGACATCGTGTTCCAGCCCATGAACTCCAGTTTCAGAGAGATCAAGGCCAAAGTTACCATGGTGTCTGTCACTGTAGTGACTGCTTATCAGCTAAAGCATCGATTAACTAGGAAACCGCAAAGGCCGGTGTGATTGGCTTTCTTTAGCTTGCTTGCAGCATTTTCATGACGACGTAATGTGACCACAAGATTTAATTGTAGGAAAGTGAGTATTTACTGATAAAACATGACCTGCTGAATGTGTACAGAGTTTAGGAGAAAAATATAGAGGGAACTACAAACAATTTGTGTTCGTGGTAATACAGAGTGTATCTACAGAACACAACGCTGTGCCCACTCCTCACTCTGTTCCAGTGCAAACACTGAGCGCGCACACACTTCACATCTACTCAAATATCGCTCTCTCTCACACACACAGTGGTGTTTGTAATCTGTGTTGTACAGAAAAGGCTTGAATAATTAATTTGTACTCAGTCACAGCCTCTCCTGAGTCAGTCACTGAGTGATGTCCTTTCCGTATGTGTCTGTGAGCGCATTTGTTCCAGCTCTCTTTCTTTCACACATGCACTAGGACAGGTTTAGGATTAGGTTTTCTGACAACATCAAAACAGCTGCTTTCTCTCTCAAGAGCATCTACTTGATCCCTTAAGAACACTTGCAGACACAAACTAATGAACAGGACTTATAAAACGGCACATCCTAACTCGAGTCCTTACTTAGCCACAAAATGGTGCTGTGGGATCTGAACCTGGTGTGTTCAACATTGTCTCGCTCACTTTAAAACCATCTAATGTCAAAAATTAGGGAAGAAATCTGTCAGTGCTCAAAGCAGAGGAAAGGAGGTGTTTTTGTGATGGCTCAGACTGTGGGAGGAGACCTCATGTTAAAGCAGCACCTACTCAGCACTGACTCACGCACAATACACTCCAATATACAGCCATTACACAAACCCTTCAGTACAGCTGGGACCCTCTAGCTCACTCTTACACAGAGAAAACACACACAGAAAGTCATACACACTCACATACACATCAAAATATACAGAAAAAAATATTTTTAACAAAAATGGTATAATGTCTCGTAATGCTGTATGGACATGAGAAATTTTGCCTCATAACCTTTTCATAAAATGGGACTTGTCAATCATACACTGATAATATTTACCAGAAAATATATAGATCACCACATAGACACTACATTTGCAGCAGATTAATAAGCTTTAGTTTAATCATTTGTATTTTTTTTTAAATTACACTACCCCCATTTTACCCCTTAGAAATATATATTTTTTTTGTTATTATTACTAACGCATTTGTGCATATGCAAGTTATTAGATAACATTTTAACATTAAATACTAAACAATCTCATCCTGGTGGTAGTTGTTATGTTATGGACTCTTATTTTGTTATTCTGTTCTGTTTTCTTTAGTTCCTGTTTCCCTGCTCTATTTAGTTTCGTTTTCCTTGGTTACTGATTATATCCCTGTTTCTGTGATTATCATCAGCTGTATCTTATTTAGTTCCTGATTATCCCCTGCATATATACTCTCTGGTCAGTTTAGTTTTTTGTCAGTTAGCCTATTGTTCATGTTTGCGGTTGTGTTACTGTATACTCCTGAGAATAAAGATTGCTCTAGTCTAGTATTTATATATATATATATATATATCGCCACACACTTCATTGCAGCCACTCAGAACCTGACAGTAGTACATTGAAAATAATTATCAGAATATTTCTGACATTAAAAATAACAATAAAAAACGCTTTTGACATCACAAATCACATTTAAAATCAGTCAAAACTATTTTTTGTCAAACGTAGTATTATCTGAAACAGAGACGGACGTGGCATATTTATATTATCAATAAAATGTCATACCATATGACAATATGAGGGTTTAACAAAGAAAAATGTGATACACTGAAATAGCATAAATGCAAGTAAGTAAATGAAATGAAGTATCCGATGTCAGTAAACATATTCACTCTGAGAGAAACAGTGTGACAATAATGAGAGATGGTTGGAGGTTGAGAAAGATGAAGACAGACAGGGGGTTATACAGAGGAAGGAGGAGGGAATAAAGGAAAGACGGGGGAGGAATAAACGGAATAAGAGAGACTCAATTAACAAACGCCCACTTCCATCCTTACTGTCTGTGGCTGCAGCATTATCCTCAGGAGCAACCCTCAAACCCACACAGATGACTGCCAGAGGCGATCAAATGCTGACTGAGTGCCATGATCACTAATCTGACGACTAAAATAATCTCCACTGACATTATCTGTGGAAATCTGTGCTTATTTGTTTTCTTATTAGGTCACAAGGGAGTTTCCATCGAACAGCTTTATTGAGGCTCTTGATTTTTGTTCTCTGCTAGAAATAATCCATATGACATTGAAACAAATTCTTATCTCTTTTCTTTCGTTTTCTTTTCCATTACCCCCCCCCCCCCCCACCATCCCACAGTCATGACGACCCCTAATTTAAATCTCCTCTTTTTGAATCGACTCCGTGTTTCCAATTCTTTTCAGCAGAGCATATGGTGATAATTATTATTTTTGCCCATCTCACACTCTAGTGTTACAGTAGACAGATTCTGTAAAGCTCAGAGAAGCAGAACTGTGTGTGAGAGATTTGGGAGATGGAGGAGTATAAAAGAGACAGGAACATGGGATTTTCAGAGTGAAGCTCTTGTAGCAATGCTGTCGAAACAAAGCTTGCCAAGAGATAACATCAAAACACACCAAAACAACCAGATTCATCTAGCCTTTTAAGACTTATGAGTGTTTCTGAACAAAAATGAAGCTACAAGAGCAAGCTGCCCGCATCATGCTAATTTGTCTGCACTTCCTGTCTACAACCCCCGGCAAACATTATGGAATCACCACACTTAAAGGATGTTCACTCAGATTTTTTACTTACAGTATAGGGAAAAAAAACAAAAAATCACAGATATGACAAAAAAGGTTTTGTTCAATAGCTTAACATGCTGGCTTAATGAAACATACTTCAAACAAATCCACTTATTTATTTCATTAATGGCCTGTCTTTTTCCAGAACATGCAGAGGAAATTAATACTAGTCTTTTGAATCATTTTTAAATCAAATACTGGGACAAGTCTAAAAATGCAAATTAGTCAGCAGCTAAAAGAGAGTGCTCACACACCTTAACATGGAGAGGATTATAAAAGTCCTTCAAGGAATTTCAACATGAAATGTGTCCAAAAAAGCTGGTTGTTCCCAGTCAGCTGTGTCTAAAATTTGTTGCAAGTATAAACTAAATAGGAAGGTTATAAAAGGAAAACATACGGACAGACCAAGGAAGATGTTAAAGCATCAGGACAGAGATCTTAAAGCAATATGCCTAAAATAGAAAATGTACAACAAAACAAAATGAAAAACTAATGGACAGAAACAGGAGCCAATGTTTGTGACAGAACTGTAATAAACCAGCTAAATTAAATGGGATTTACATATAAAAAAGCTTAACGAAAACTAGTACTAATACTTAAACAAAGAAAACAAAGTTACAGTGGGCTAAATGGAAGCAATCATGTAATGTGGATGATTAGATGAAAGTGATATTCAGTGAAGAATAGTACATCTGCATTAGCCAAGGAGATGATGCTGGAACTTTTGTCAGGTGCCATTCAAATGAAACGTATAGGCACACAATACAATTTCCCTCCCACCTCATTTATGATATAAGGTTGCATGTCAGGTTAAGGTCCACAGCAGTAGATTCACAGGTATTGACATTTTGGACACTTTTCTCATTCCATCGATAGAAAATAGCTTTGGTGGTGATGAAATCACTTTCAGGATGATGATGTATCTTGCCACAGAGCAAAAAGAGTTTTCTTCAGGAAAGGCACAGACCTGAATTACATGGCCAGTAAACAGTCTGAGTCTAAATCCAATTGAAACTTTATGGTGGAAATTAAAAATACTGGTCCATGATACGGCTCAATCTTGCAAAGCTGATCGGTCAACAGCTATTTGAGAAGGTTAAAACCAGCTTGATGGGGAATATTGTTTTTCATTAGTGAAGTCCATTGTTGTTGTAGTTTTTTTTGATGATTCCATAATTTTTTTCTCAACACTGAGTGGTTCCATACTTTTTTCCTCTACTTGCTCTCGAAAAAGAAATGCCATTAATAAAAAAAATTAAGTGGGTTTGTTTGAGGTAGGTTTCATGAAGCCAGAATAAAACCTTTTTTGTATAATATCTGTGATTTGTTTGTTTGCTATAAAGTAAAAAATCTGGGTGAGCATCTCTAAGTGTGGACATTGCATAGGTTTTGCAAATGCATGTCATGCATGTCTCTTACATCGTGTCTACAACAGGCACAGACACAGACATTGTCACGTCGCACCGTGCCACAAGAGAGCGAGGCTGTGTGCACTGAATGCGATTGTGCAAATAATAAAAAATCCATTTGTACTATTGTCGGTGCGTCAGAAATTAATAATTTTCAATCACGTGACTGGCGTGGAAACCTAGAAGACAAATCATCCATAAAACTGCAGCACAGGGTTGTTTATTTTCCATCTGCTTCAAGCCATGAATATTTAGATCACCACTCAAAATAAGAAAAACAAATATGTGTGAACAAACTTTAAGTTTTGGGCACTTGTGATCCATATACATCACCCACCGCAATATTTCAAACACTAAAAAAACAGTGGGACATTCGAAAGTAATGTAATAAAAATGTAATAAAAAATCATAAAAAATCACTGTATATAATTTAAATATCAGTTTTAAGGGTGGGCGATATACTGGTAGACATTTGTCGACCAGTAGAGATTATGGACTATCGTCTCTATCGACGACGTTGCCATGCTGACCCATGATAGCTTATGATTAGCATGTGTTTTTAACTGTACGTTCACACCGCCGGCGGCGAGAGCGTCAAATTGGCCGGAACTGAAGCCATTAATTTTCAATGAGAGCTGGCGGCGAGCTCAGGCGAGGGCGGCGCGGCGCGGCGCGTCTTGGACGGCGAGAGCGGCGAGAAGAGTTGAAATTTGTCAACTTTATGGTAATAAGCTATGACGCGGTTCGGCGGCAACCTGCGGCAACCAATCGGAATGTAGAAGTCCTCCGCCTGAGAGGATACCAGAGAACACAATCGTGTAAACTTTGGTTCCGACCACATTAGTTCCTAAGCAAAATGGAGGAAAAGTTAATTATTTCTGTTGCGGGTTTCCCGTTATTGTACGACGTGTCCCTGTTTACATACAGGGACATTAATAAAAAGAACGACGCATAGAAAAAGGTGTCTGAAATTGTTGGTGTTTTGTTATTTTCACATTTAAAATATTTTAATAGGTTAACTTATACCCTACATGTGGCCAGTATGCACAAAATAGGATACTGATTAATGTTCAGTTCTTATTTGCTTTGCGGCTCCTTTAAATAAAGTTTTAAAAAAATCACGCATTCTAAAATCTACAGAGCGCCAGAGAGTCCCCGAATCTCACGGCGTCGATGGCAGGGCGGAGAGAGCGAATTTTGCCGCTCTCGCCGGCGGCGGTGTGAACGTACGGTAAGCATTGCTGTTTAAAGACAAGATTTTTTTTTTAATCGTTGAATTGCAATAAGCAGAGAAAGAGAGCTAATTTCAAGCTGTCTGAAAGATGGTTTCTGACTGGGGATGCAGACGATGCACTGAAATTTCGGTTACCGAAAATAATCGACTATAAAATTGCATATTCAGTTTTTTGCAGAAAGAGAAAAAACGGCAAAAAAAAAAAAAAAAAAAAAAAAAAAAAAAAAAAAAAAAGCCGCCCCGCCCATCAGTGTTCAGGTTTTACTCTCGCTCTAGCCATGACTGCGCATACGGTTTGGCAATATTCCCTTCTATATACGTGCGCTCTGATCAGTTGCTCACGGCCCATGCGAGCGGTCCACCCATGTACCGCTCATGCTCATCGGAAAAGCAAATTCCGCTCAAAAAATGCGCCAACTTCTGTGTAGTAAAACTTGTTTCTGTTGGCAATAGCCATGCTGTGCTGTAACATGGTGTGGTATAGCCGTGCTGGGCAACGCTGCTCATGTGCTCTGATAATAATAGCTTTGTAAGACTATACATTACAGGTGAAACTCGAAAAATTTGAATATGGTGCAAAAGTTAATTTATTTCAGTAATTCAACTAATACATAATTATATAGACTCATTACATGCAAAGTGAGATATTTCAAGCCTTTATTTGTTATAATTTTGATGATTATGGCTTACAGCTTATGAAAACCAAATTCAAAATCTCCGAAAATTAGAATATTACATAAAATCAATTTTAAAAAAAGGATTTTAAAAACAGAAATGTCGGCCCTCTGAAAAGTATAATCAATATGTACTCAGTACTTGGTTTGGGTCCCTTTTGCATGAATTACTGCCTCAATGCAGCAAAATAAATGAACTTTTGCACAATATTCACATTTTTCAAGTTTCACCTGTATTTGGAGAATTTATCAAAAAATGTATCTGTTAATCTGATTCTGTGGCATAGAACTGAATAAAGAATAATATATTGTTATTTTCCATCCAAATTTAGTGTTACTTTTATTATTATATTATTTTATTGGCTTGTTTTTTTTTTTTTATTCAGTATCATAAAAATGATTGAATTTCATTAAAAAAGTATAATATTTATATAATTATATACATTTTCGGTTTCTTTTTTTTTCGGGCAAGTGCATTCAGAATTTTTGGTTTTGGCCCAGAATTTTTTATATCTGAGAGACGCACGCACATGAAGCCGCTGCTTAAAGAGCGAGTGAGAACAGAGTTCTTTTTACCGCCTTCAACATTCAAAAACACACACTTATGGGACACACTTGTTTTTATCCTATTGTTTACTATATTTATTTCCTTTGTTGTTGTGGGTTTTGGCTCTTTTGCTGTTGTAGGCTGTAAAGACCTTTGAAATAACTTAAATCATTTGGCGAAGTGATATGGAACTGTAATGCGGTCAAGACATGCCTGGAACTACTTTAGCCGTGCGTTTCCCTGCATATAATTGCACACCTTAGAACGTTCGTAACCCAATCAGATTCAATCATCCAACAGCCACGTAGTATAAGTCCCATTCATTCATTTTAGTTAATGCACTAACTAACATTAACAAATTCAATAGCTACATTTGTTGCAGAACTTCTTTATTTTAGATGCTTTAAAGGAACACTCCGACTTTTTGGGACTTTAGGCTATTCAACTTATCCCCCAGAGTTAGATAAGTCCACACATACCTTTTTCATCTCTGTTCGTGCTATAAGTCTGTTTGACGCACCCACCGCTAGCCTAGCTTAGCACAAAGACTGGATGTAAATGGTTGCAGCTAGCATACTAATGCAAATAAGTGACAAAATAACGCAAACATTTTCCTATTTACATGTTGTGATTTGTATAGTCACAGAGTGTACAAAAAACAAAAGTCACATGAGACACAGACATATTTTAACCGTATAAATACTGGGAACTATATCCCCTGAATATAGGGCGGAGTGATAACCGCAGCGCACCTGAGACGCGCTCTGAACGAACTCTCTGCTCCTCACCACGGCGCGTCTCAGGTGCTGCGGTTATCACTCCGCCCAAGTAGCAGTGCTTCGCCTTCAGAGAATATAGTTCCCAGTATTTATACGGTTAAAATATGTCTGTGTCTCATGTGACTTTGTTTTTTGTACACTCTGTGACTATACAAATCACAACATGTAAATAGGAAAATGTTTGCGTTATTTTGTCACTTATTTGGATTAGTATGCTAGCTGCAACCATTTACATCCAGTCTTTGTGCTAAGCTAGGCTAGCGGTGGGTGCGTCAAACAGACTTATAGCACGAACAGAGATGAAAAAGGTATGTATGGATTTATCTAACTCTGGGGGATAAGTTGAATAGGCTAAAGTCCCAAAAAGTCGGAGTGTTCCTTTAACATTAGTTGTACCTGAATGCTTAGGTGCATGATAGATAAGCTGAACACTATATTATATTTATTGTGGCGAATCAAATCTTAGTGGCATGGGACACAGTCCAGCAAGTCTGTCAGATGGCTCAGAACTTGTTTTCAAGATGTACACGGAAACTGAGCAGATCTGTCTCTATACAGATGACACAACACCAGCTGGTCCTTTATGAAACCACACATGGCCCATTGAAGCAGCCTAATGACATTAAAACCACCAGACCTACATGAATTATGAATAATGGGCTTTGTAGTCTACCAGGCCTGATTAAGATGAAGGAGACGGTGATATGGTTAAGGAAGAGTCACTTATGTCTGTATCAGATTTGTCTTTGATAACGTAGGGGGGTGGGGCGCTGATGGCCCTGCATGGACTCTGGTGGCCCTGCATGGTGAGCTATGTAGTGCATTGATTTTTCCAAAGCAGTTCTCTGCTTTACCAGAGCTGCATTCTGCATCAAGAGATCTAAATTTACCACATTATTCAACACGTAATAATACTATTATCAGAAACCTCATGCCCATTCATACTGCAACTGCACGCAAGTACCCTGTCAGATATTTGAACATCCAGTCTGTCTCTTCTTCGATAATTACCGTAAGTGTAAAAAAGTGTTTGTCTAAAACGCTGTTGCGGGAACTACCCAGTCTAAATATAACCAGCCCAATCAAGTTGCACTGTCTGACTAGACTTTTTATACACACGTCTTACAGTTATTGAGCTGCTAAATGTGCATTTTTTTTAATATCCTAATATCTAAAGACAGTTGTAAGTCATTTTAAGGCTGTATGCATTGCAAGGACTAGATGTAACGATTAACTTGTTAGTTCTAGAAACATTTAATGTAATTCACTCTGGATTTTTTGGGTAATCCAGTTGTAAAATGATGTTGTCAATCACTGTACAAAACAGACAAGGAGTGACAAACGTATTAAGCTGCAGTGTGAACGTGACCTTTGAGATCATGAATCTGTCAGTTAAAGATCTTCTCAGAACTGTATACACAGTGGGGATTTTTGGTTTTCCCAGAAACCAGAACACACAAGACTAGGGCTCATTAAAGCCAGATAATGACCCCGGTTACTCTGTACTGCTGGCAGTAAGAGGATCAAAATGGGAAGAAAATCTGTTCTTCTTCAGAATAGGCCACTGCTGCAGTAATGAGATACCTGAAAGGTCAGGTCATAAAGGGGGCTGGAGTAATATAAAGGTAATGAGTGGCAGGAAAGCCTATTGCTGCAAAAGCAATATAATTCTGGTTAGAGACAAGTACATGTTTTCTATAGTGGAGTACAAAATTCTGATCCTATTTGACAGACCTTTCATTTTAGGTAACGTGACTTTTCCTATCTCATGAACCCTGTTTCTCAGCATGTCCTGAATATACATACAAGAGGCTGTGTTACAGTAATTTCCCCACAGGTAAGAGCTGTGATAGACGCAAAACAGTATTATAATACTTATTCTACAGTTTTAATAATCAACATTATGAAGAATTCAGGGGGTTCATAAAACAATTCAAGGACTGAGCCTAAGGACAACAATGATGTAGCCTGTTATGTTGATGCATTCAATTTGACAAAGCAAATAAATACTAATAACAAATATAAACTCCCTGAAATACTTCAGCCCAACAATACGAGCATGTTGTGCCAAATGTAACAGACTAAAAAACGATTATCCATAGTTTTATCCACACGATTGTCCACAGTTAGCATGAACTGGATATTACTGTTATGCAAAACAGCCGTTTTATGCCTGGTAACATGGTAAAGAGAATGTTTACATTTGTAGTTATCTTCATATTAATAATATTCAATAATACACAATAATAGCTTCCAATTAAAGAACAATATTAAAAGCATCACAGTAAAATAAAAACGAATATAATTAGTGTACAGTTTCACTTGCAGCATGCCACGTATCTGTTCGAAAGAAGCATGGAAGGAAACATTTTCATATTTCACTGTAATGTTTTTTATTTACCCGCCTATCTGTGATTAGTCATGTGACATTGTGTGTGAGTCTATATGTGTGTTGTTCTAATGGTAATCCAGTGTAGGATTAGTCATCTGTGTAAATCTACACAGGGGATTGCACATAAAACTTCCACTGTTTGACCAGGTCAGATAAAATACAGATAACCTTACACAAGATTAAATACTGTGTGTTCCAGAACATCAATTTGACAGAAATTAAGTAAATATATTGCCCTCTTCTGATAAGGATTCCATCCTTAGAAAGCAAAAATGAAATAAAGAAATAAAGTTATTGTGCTGTTGGTCGCTAGCAGACATTCCTACTCTACTGATATCAGCTGTATTACGTAGTGGGTCACTATCTGCACTCCACTGGTAGTCCTTGCACTGCTCATTTGTATCAAGCTGAGCCCTGCCAATGTTAAAAATAACTGCTGCGTTCAGAATACAAAAAAATACAGTGTTGTTCTTTTTTTAAACACCCACAAAACACAAGGTTTGCCAACTTCAAGTGGAGTGCCTAAAACCCCCTTAGCTGTTCTAAATTCAATATAAAACATGGCTTAGGGGCTTATTGCTTTTGTAAAACGGTTACTCCATAAAAATATTAATTTTAATATGCATTTTATTCATAGAATAAAAACCAGCAACACAAAATATAACGTTATAACCACTGATCTATATAATGACATTATCATTATATAGATCAGTGGTTATAACACATTTATTCCTCCGCCAAACATTGTAGTTCCAAAGAGGTTGCAACACATGCAGCAACAAAGAATCACAACGCATTAATACTAATGTAATGCGGTCACAGGTGTGTGTTTGTTGAGTAATTTACAATGGCTTCGAACGCGGCTCAACCAATCAGAATCAAGAACTGGAACTATCCGTTTTATAGGCTAATAGATATGTTTTAATAGATATTGACATTTGTAGCACACTGTGGTTCTCTAAATAATAATTTTCTCTGTTCATCCAATTGTCCGATAGAGCAGAGAAATATCAGCACATTGCTCTTAAAAGAGCAGTAAATTATGCTCAATCATCGTGTTAGTAGAAATGCACTTAATGATCTGTAGCCTGTAAGGTAATATTCTGCTTCATGTTAGAGATATACAGTCAAACCAGAAATTATTCAGACACCTTGCTATCCTCACTTGCATAAATTAACTATGGTGTCCTGCACCCACCCACAAGGGAAAAAAAACCTCAAAAATGATATCTGGTGTCGGAATAAAATTTTGGTTTGACTGTATGTCACTCACAACATCAAACATTATATATGCCATAAAAATAAAGGGCAGATTCACTAAGAATTTTTTTTTTGTATGCGCTAACTGTGCTGGTTTAGTACCCAGTTTACTAAAGGAATTATGCACAGTAAATGAGAGTATTACATTTGCACTGATGCAAGGCCAAATGACCTAGACCACATCATGAAAGAGTGGAGCAACCATTTAAGGAATGTCACTCTACTCACTCACTCAGAATGCTGATGGGCGTTTGCTTGTCATACGTTTGTGGAGGGGAATGGTTGAAATTTACAAAATTCTGTAGCGGCCTCAAGAGAAGTCGGTGGATACCGATTCAGCGCAGGCCTAGGAATCAGTCAGTGCATGGATTTATACTTACAGAATGCATGAACCAAATAATCTATGCGCATACATAAAACTAAAGGGATCAAAATTACCTGTAGGTGTCCTATTAATTAAATAATTAAAACAATTGATGATACACAAATCTTTTAATATATCAAACATTTTTATTTGTCAACTTTTCTATATGTAGTACAAAATATGAAATATTCGTTTTTAAAATGCAGATGTACTTTTTCCCAAGCAAACGTGAACTAATTTAAACCTACTGTAAAATAGGCTATGTTCTAGTCTGAAGGACTTTCACTACCCACATTTCTCACAGATTAGGTAAAAATGACGAGGAACCGCAGAATATATTACACATAAGATGTGTACCTTTCTGTGTATAACTTTTCAATTAAATTAACATTTATTTGTATAGCACTTTTTACAACACATATCGTTTCAACTTTACAGAAAATGCATGCGTCTAGATTACAATTTAGTATGATCTGTTATTAGAGGTGACTCAAGTTATGCATTTCAGAAACGTACAAATCAAGTTGGCTAACAAACAATGTATTAATATAAGGCACAAATAATGAGCTCACTGAAGTAATGAATACATGTTGTTAACAAATGTTTAGAAAATATAAAAGATTTCACATTGGTGTTTAGCAAGAGTTTGCACCTCTTTATTTAGACTTTTAGGCCATCTGATTCCTTTGGCCTCTCTCTACTCATACTACTGAGAGCTATATTTGATGGAGAACTTACTTTGTGACTGTTAAAAGAAGAATGCGTGTAGTACAAATAAAGTGTAAATTACATAGAACGCAAGTGAAACGCAGAGGATAGAGGAAAACAAAATGCCGATCACAAATTAGTAGGGTGTGACGAGACGATTAGCTCACGAGACGAGATGAGATTTTTGCACAGAATTTTTAAGAAATCTTCAATAACAAAATAAAAATTGTCTGCATGTGCATTTGAAATGTTTTAACTAATCATCTAATGACAATGGATGTCATATCAGTTCTACTTTCTGAGTGTGAATTCGGCTATTCGGCCCAACTTCCGGTGTCTCGAATAGCCGGTAAAGGACGCGCGTGTTCAAGTCTGTCCAGCGTCTCAAAGGAATTTTGGTTAAATAAGACATGTTCTCATATGCAATTATCTCGATTTAATCTGAATCTGAAGAGAAAGAGAAAGAGAAAGAGAAAGAGAGAGAGGCTCAGCATCCCCAGCAAAGACCCAGAAGAACATCTGCAATCTTGTTTTGTCATTTTCCCCCGACCATGTGACTAACACTCAGGTGTGAGACATTCAAATTGACCAATCAGATGATCACAACTTTCCTATTGTCCCAAATCTCTGGCCTACAGGCCTATATCCCTCTTAGCACTGCTGTGCTGGAAATGTTTGAGAGTAAAGCAACTGTCTTTGTTGGTTGGAAATAATCTTGGATTATTTCCAACCTTACAATATGCATTGAAAGACAACAATGTCCAAGCATCTCTTCAGACATTACTGTATGTTATGAGCATCCAGAATTTCTGATTGAGGCTCCTAATTGAATTCCTTTCCACAAATTGAACAGAAATAAAAAGTATAAATAACAAAAATAAATAACAGATTTTTCTTAGTCTTATTAAAGGTGCCCTAGAATGTGTTGAAATAATATTTTAATTTTGTCCCTGATATCTACATAGAGGGTATGTGGCTTAAAAAGCCATTTAAAATGTCCAGAAAAGGTTTTACAGGTCAATTTCCAACCCTATAAATTGGCCCTAGAATGAAATGGTCTGTTTTTACCTTATTTGGAAGGGTCATGAATAGTAATGAGGAATTCTGCTCTGATTGGCTCTTTCACTGCGGGCTCATTACAAGAGCTCAGAGAGTCACAGCAAACAGGTCCGACGTGCAAATGGAGAGACTCGGTGTACAACCGTATATGTTTGAGCCGGTTTCAGACGACGATGCAGAGTTTGAGGAACAAGCGGTTGTTTGTAGAATGCAAATGGACATTTCGGAGTGGTAAGTTTATTCATTATTTTCAGTACGAACTTAACAGTCACGTGTGTGCGTGTGTGTGTAAGTGCGTTCGTTCGTTCGTGCGTGCGTGTGCGTGTGTGTGTGTGTCTGTGTGCGTGTGTGTGTGTGCTTCACCTGCGCAGCGCAGTTCTGTGTAGCACCGTATTTCTGAAAGGGCTTGGCTTATGCAAATTTTGGAGGCGTACATATTAATGATCCCATCGGTTACGTCACAGTAGGTGTTATGTGGAGATTCGCCCGTTTTTCAGGGGTGTTTTTCCAAAACGAGATTTAAACAAGAAGGAGAAAACAATGGTGTTTGAAACTCACTGTATGTCATGTCCATGTACTAAACTATTGTTATTTAACTATGGCAAGTTAAATTCAATTTCACATTCTAGGGCACCTTTAAGTGTGCAACCATAATCAAAGTACTCTCTCAATATTCAAAGTGCAAACAGAGACTAAAACAGAGACCAGAACCACAACTACACAGTCCAGAGATAGGTTTGACATAGGGAGACAGGCTATTGTATGTAGCCTAATTTGCGCACATCAGGGAGCTCACGTTTTACATTCACTTTCAAATTCGTGATCGCACATACACTTCATATACACACTTTGTTGAAAAACATACATATAGAAAACTTTATAGACTATAATCACTGGCTTCTGGCAACGGCCGCACGAGAGAGTCGAGTTCCGGCGGAAGGGTGACCTCTAACCCGACGTAGGACGTAGCTCCTCTTCTCTTATATCGCAATCCTCTGACTTTTTTCTCTAATACTTCTTGTTTTAGACTTCTAATTTGTAGGGGTGTGACTGGCCCAACAGGGCAAGTAGAAAAATCCTTAGACCGGAGTCCTGCAGTCTCAGAAGTTTTGAGGTACAGTCCTGCAGTGTGGCTTCTCCTACGGCAACCGAAAAATCAAAACCAATAGAAGCACAAAACCTAATGACACAATTAGTGCGACAACAACAAACCACCACTTGCTTCAGTTCACATACATCGTTTTTCCATTTTACGCGACAGTATACAGTTATCAGTCCTATATTTTATGCGTAAAGGAGAACTCCGGTCAATTTTAACATTGAGCTAATTTTTTTGTAAATTTGGAGTGCTGTCAATACAGAGAACAACGACAAAAATCGGTGTTGCCTAAGCCGTGTTATCCTCTTTTTAAAATGTGCACCCTGTTGACTTCAATGGGGCAAGTTTTAAACCTGCTTTTTTAATCATATCTTTCACATCTACTGCAGTCAGATTCACCCGTGTTCACTCTGAAGGAATCACTCAACATGGCTGGGCACTTGTAATGACACATCAAGGATGTTAAGAGGCTAAAAGCAGGTTTAAAACGTGCCCCATTGAAGTCAACAGGGTGCACATTTTAAAAAGAGGATAACACGGTGTAGGCAACACCGATTTTTGTCGTTGTTCTCTGTATTGACACTTTGACAGCACTCCAAATTTACAAAAAAATTAGCTCAATGTTAAAATTGACCGGAGACCGGAGTTCTCCTTTAATACAGCTCATACAGCATTCAGTTTCTCTGCAACCGCTTACAAAGCATTTAAAGGGGTGGTAAAATGCCCTTTTTACAATATGTAAAATAAGTCTATGATGTCCCCAGAGTGTGTATGTTAAGTTTTAGCTCAAAATACCCAACAGATATTTTTATATAGCATGTTAAAATCGTCACTTTTTGAGGGTGAGCAAAAACGCACCTTTTTGTGTCTGTCCCTTTAAATGCAAATGAGCTGCTGCTCCCGTCACAGAGGGAGGAGCTACAACAGCTTGTGTCATTTTACCTCACAGACATGCACTGAAAATTTCAAAAACGTTTAGCCTTTTATGTTGAAACCGAAGTCAGAAAGATGGAGAGACTCAAGAAGTGATAACATGTAGAATGCAACAGGACATTTCTGAATGGTTAGTTGATGAATTTGAAGCCGTAGTAAGTAAACACCTTCCCTTGCCTACACTGCATAATCCTTATCTTTTGTCATAAATAGTATAATTAGGTAAAAGTTCAACTTCATACACATAAGTTACGGTGGTTATTTATTGGTAAATTAACCAAAGGATTAATTGACTATTCAGAAAAAAATAGCTTAATTGATATAGTTTGTTCCAGCCTAGTAGTAATACAAAAGTTATATATAGAATATATGAAAATAGCATTGATGAGGTAATTATTCAGTATTTCATGATGTAATATCAAAACAACAAATGTTTTTATTGATAAAAAAAAAAAATCTAAATCACAACCTGTCGGGTCAATTTGACCCCCTTTATACGTTCTAAGATTAATTACTTTTTGCCGTCTATAGGGACAGACATTTCAGAGGAATTCAGTCTGAATTAAAGTGAGAGGAGAGACAGTGACCTGCTTTGTTGCAACTGTCTGTAATCTTAATCTGTGCTGCCTGCACAGAGACACAAAACCTCTTGACTATCATTAATGCACATACTGTCATTTAAAGATCTTTTCAATGCAAATACCAGAACATAGAGCTGAAAGAAGTCGTGACTGCAAAAACACTGAGATCAGATCAACATGACAAGAGAAAAACTGGTTTTAGTTCTACAACATAACATCCTGGTAGATATTTACACCAAAAAACAGCAAGAGCAACATTCTCAGGTTGACTAGAATGGTCATGTTGCATTGTTTTTGCTCTGTTAATATTCCCATAGGCAGCCGTCCACACATTTTGCTCTTTTTTAGCTGCTAATTAACTCCCACTCTAATCAGAGGTAAAATGATGATGATCCAATGCTGACTGCCCTAAACACATTACTGAGGTCACAACAACAGCACTGAGGTGGACGGCTAGAGGGACAGATTGGTTGCCATTGCATTTCCGCCTGTTATTGACTGTTTCGGTGGTGATCCTCTTGATTTCGAACTCTAAGCCATGAATTGACTGTCCTTCTCTTACCTCTTTCTGTCCTGCTGGTGTAGTATGTTGTTTGTGACCTTATACGCATCTATCAGCATCTGCCCACCGTGCATCAGGGTCAGACATGCCTCTCTTGTTAACTGCTTTCTTCAATGCAAAACCACCTGTGATTCCACACTGTTTCCCTAGTTAACCTCTTATATAACACACTAAGAGCACAAATAACCCATCCACCATCATACCCACAATCACACAGTGAAGTCATTTTACTTTACACTGTGTAGTATAAAAACCCTGAACACTATTGCATAATCAGCACAGCTGGTGCTGTTTTTTATTTTAGATTAAAGCAAGAGAGGAGAGCAAATCTTTATTGTATTATATTTCCCAAAGATTCAGTCACAAATCCAGCGAAAAACCGAGGAAGCTCTTACAAATTATTTAAACCTTTAATTTACTTCCTCTTTTTCAGGCCATTAAATGTCAAGAGTTTCAGTAACACAAGAGCATTGCTTTGTACAACAGAAACGAAAGGGGAAAATCGTTTGTGGGATAACTAATGACAGAACACAGAAGTAAGAGGTCATAAACCTTATCAGAAGATGTTGTAACCAATATAGGCTACAACACAAAAGCATGTTTCACAACAAAAGAATAAATATGTATAACAATTTCTTACCATTATTTAACTAAAATGTAAAGAGTTTCTTTACGTTGAAATTAAGTTAGTTCTACATACTGATAAAAAATATTTTCAGTCTCTATTCAAGAGAACAAGAAATCCAGTGTAACACTATAAGGTAGACCAACATGATACAGCAATCAGGAAAAGAGCAAAGTGTGTGCTAGGAACAATCACATAAACACACACACTTTTATTGCCCAACATGGCATGGCCTTTACCTACATTACAAATAGCCCAGGAAAGCATAACACACACTGCAACCACAGTAAAATAATTAAGAGCACTTAGTGCACACACAAATGCTTTCTAAGTAACGAAGCATGTGGTGCCATATACTCCGAGCATCACTACACATTGTCAGATGTGGCATTATGTACAAAAACACATGGCTGATGTCACCAAGGGTACATTGTAAGACCAGGCCTATGATAGTTGCCCTAATGATAAGGATGACATTGTTAATGTGCAAGGAGATTCTGGCATCTGACAGTAATTTCATTTACATTCATGATAAACTGACCCTGATGACAGAGAGCCATGCAGTTAGGCCTGGTGAACTATAATTAGTCATCATTAGTTTCAAATAAAGCGCGGTTTTCAATCTTTTAGATGCCATGAACCCCCAATATGATCATCCTTGTGTGAGGGAGACCAATCTTTAAATTTAAAAGGCACCTAATATAAACAACCATATTACACACTGAAAAAATAACATTAATTAATATTAATGTAGCCTACTGTTAAATGTATTATTTATTTATTTTATTTAAGTCTCATTTTTATCAACGTATTTATTTATTATTATTTATCTAATTTGTATTTATTAATTTCAGATTATTTATAATATAATTAAATCTATTTAATAGATTAATAACTAACTAATATGTATTATATTTTAATCACATTTTTATTTATATTTACTTTAATCTCATTTTTTTACTTATTTTAATCTTTTTTATTTTTAACCCTCTCTAACTCCCTTGTGGACCCTGTGGGGACACCAGTTTGAAAACCTGTCAGACTAAAGATTTGGTGTACCATGTCAAGTTTAAAAAGGAAATGTATGTATATGTATAGGCCTATATATATATATATATATATATATATATATATATAATATATATATAATTAGTGTTTAATTGTAGTTGTTAGTAGCCAAGTAGGTTATGAATTTCAGTTTCTGAAGGCAAGGCAGTAATAGCAATCCAGATCATCCAGTCAAAGGGAATCAAGATGGTTCTTCGGGAAAAAGACAACATTCTTCAACAAGTTGCAACTGCCACAACTAGCTTAGCCTGTGACTGTCTGTAACGATAGCCTACTAACAGAACAATTACCAAACGCTACAGTAGGCTAATTCCTGCTGGTCAAGGCCCATCAATTAAGACAAGTGGGAGCTGGAATTTGAAATCAAGCAAAAATGTTCAGATTTTTATTGCAGTTATATTGCTCGACATGTTTACTGTGAAAGGGATTTACCTGTATGACACCTGCTTCCGGAGGTTGAGGTGTAAGAACTCGCTGCTCTCCGCCTGGTTTTGAAGACTCAGCCCTCCTTCTCTCCGCACTGCCAGTCGTCGTTGACTCCCGTTCCCCGAACACTCTAAAGTTGTGCCGCTGTGTCCGGTTTCAGAAAGGAACACGTCCTCCTCCTCCACCACGTCTTCCAAGGTCGGCGGTATCACGACCGTGGTCAGTGAGTCTGCGGAGCTGTGTGCCGCACGAGACGAACCGTCAACGGTCGCTTCCGATGCTTCTGCCATTTATTAAACTAACTTAATACCGATGTAAAGTGTCACACTTAGAGGCGAGCCTAAGTTAAGAGGATATATGTGCTTTCCCTTAAGTCGCACGAGTGAAATAGCAGCTGAACTGTTATTTCTGGGAAGTTTGTGATAGATTGGACCATCACCTTCCTTTACAGTTGAATCTGCTTTCGGCGGCGAGGCGACGACCACCTCGAAACACACAGCTGACTGTGTCACAAAGCCCCGCCCACCTACACTACCGATTCAGGATCAGCCAATCATATGAGAGAATGCCCATAAGCCCTGCCCAACCTAACCACAGCTGCAGGATCAACCAATCATAACAAAGAACTCTCTCTCTCTAGCCGTGACACACACACATATATACATAGCCTACATGCACACACACACATACACACTAATCCTAAACAACAAGCAAAGACTGGCACAGAATCACAGCACTTTAAAAACAAATCTCAGGAAAGATCAAATTCTCTTTACTATGAATTTCCTTTGATCATTGCAACAATATTCAGTGAGAAACAAAGTTGACATTGACATTGGGGAGGCCTGATAAAGGGTCAATTGTCAATGTTTGAGCCTGTTTGTGTGAAGAAGGAAGTGTGCCTTTGTAAATAGACCATTGTTTTCTATTTGAATAGTATGCATGCATGTGAACGTAATTTGAAATAAAACTCAATTCAGTACATAAAAGCTAAATCTGAAGTACAGTAGTTCACTGGCATTTATATCCAAATCTGTTAGTTGTTGTTGTAATGTTATTGAGTAATGTAAGGTCAGATTTACCGTCATCATCAGGCACCACACTTCACAGATCACTGGCTGCAATGGCAGGAAGCTAATTCCACCAATGACATAACAGCTTGTGTGGAAATAAATCGCATTAATCTGGACCCGGTAAAGGAGACAGTAATCAGTATGTGGTCACATTAAAAAATAAATAAATTACACATTCACACGTATTCTCATCTATAAAATCCCATTGCCCCTGGCTGCTGCATTGATACTTACACATTTACAAAATGCATTGACACTTCTGGGTATGTAAATGTTTGCACAACTCTTTTTGTCTCACTTCACTGGCTGCAGCTGCGGCTCATGGTTCAAAGCAGATGAACTGACAGCCATTGCAACCTTCTCAACTCACTTCTGCAATTTTGTGTTCCCTCAGAAAACTGTCGTCAGAAGCAATTTGTGCAAACATGGAGAAAATGGAATGGAATAATTTATTGGTTTTCCTGCCATGAAAGGGTCCACATAAATTCTAATAATTGTTAGAATTCTCTTTTCTGGAAAGTTTATTCCTTTTTTTGTGGGGAAATCATTGATTTTAAGATTGTAAGATTTTTTTTATTAAGTCAGGAGTTCACACGTACATGAAATCAGATGTAGTATTGTATGCGTATTTGGCGTGCTTTTTGGCGAGCTCGAAATTTGTCTCGAACCCAGAGAGAGTACTCCCCCCATTAGGTAGAAACCAGTCGAGAGTGAGGTGATGGGGTGGTGGAGGGATGCTGTGAAATGTCATGGGACAGAGGTGAGGGAAGGCTATTATACCGGCTTCCTCTTGTGCTGATTGGTTGATTACCTGAACGTGCTCCTCCCAAACTTTGTTACATAAAACTTCATTTAATTTAATAGGAACACTTTTGAAACTAAACAGGGTTTCTATATAAGTTCATCACGACACAAGGTCCCAGTTGCTCCAGAGAATCAACCTCATTAATTACTTGTTTGAACAAAAATACATGTAAATAAAATAGAAAATAAAAATAGAGCAATGGTATCAATAACAAGTGCACACAATCATGCACACAGAGCAGGCTGCATACTGAGAACTATGGATATTTATGTGGGAGGAAGACAGCCTATGTTATTTTCCTCCTCCTCCTCTCCCCATTTCTTTATCCTCTCTCGCTCTCTCTCTCTAGGTTTTATTTCTCTGTGGGTCTGAAGCACAACCTCTATACAAACTGTTTAAGTGTTCTTAAAATAAGTATCTTTATAGCACAAACTGGCTGAAGTCCCTGCTGAAAAATCTAGAAGAAACCAGCATGAATTTCTTATTGGTCCAGGCTGGTCTATGCTGTTAGAGCGGGGTGGTCGACTATAGTCATGCTGTTCTCAAGCAAAACTGGTGTAGCGGATCCCCCAGCACTCCCACTTCCCATGCTGGGGACAAGCAACCAACATGCAGGGGTTATAAGATCGTAGAAAATACTTCATTTATAAGCAAATCTCTTTGTCAAGATGGAGCCCAATTGAACTGTGTATAGGCTACAAAATGAGTGACTTACGGTTTTGACATAGTTTTGTTAATGATATTATGTCAGAATGAATATGTGTTGCAGGAGAGTTTAGAGGGGTCAGATTACTAGATGAGGCCTGAAATCATCAAGTGGAATCAATATGAAAACCACAGAGCAAAATGTCCAGAAACCACAGAGCAAATTCTCTCCACATAACTAATCTGCAGGAACTACATTAAAAATATAGAAATATTAGAAATATATAGCCTACGTATATTGCAGCACTCAATCATATGCACTAATTCTGACACTGTTTAATAACTTAAATTACAGTTTACCTTGAAAAAAGTTTACTTGTACAACTTCAACACAGTTTCATGTGTATCGTTAAATATTGTGGAAAAATACTGTAATGTGTCTTTTAGACCTCAACTTTTTACAAGCTGCAGACCTCTTTTTACAATTACCAAATGGCTCTTCTTTCCACTAATGTTCCTTACTGGGTGCATGTTAGACTTGATTTACCAGTTTGAACTGAAATGTGTTCAGTCTTGTTTATCACGTCATCCACCCAAACTCTTTAGCTGAGAAACAGCACGTTATAACTATCTAAAATAGATAGCCTAGCCTATGTAATTCACTGATATTGTTTATTTTTAATGCCATTCCAGAATTGTTGTGAGAATGCTTTTCAGATATATCAAAACTATATATCAAACTATATTGAAAAATAAAATAACTTTTATCAAACAGCATAATTGTTTAATTTAATAGCGTAATAATAGCCAAAGTCTGGTCATAAAAAAAATGAAACATGTTGTGCTATTTGTGTGGTGAGGGACAGAGTGCTGACACCTGGTGGATATAAAATGAAAATACAGTGAACGCTTAAAGGCGGGCATACATCTGTGCATCAGCTATCAACAATATCAAGAGTAGGCCTATTTAACATTTCCAATGTATGTATTCAATTATTATAGGCCTAAATATTATTGTATTATTATTATCATAGATGGCCTACTTGAAATTATTACATTTGATAGGTAATTAATTTGCCACGACTGACATGCTGCGAAGATTAGATAGAAGCTTAATTACGCCTC
Source organism: Phoxinus phoxinus (assembly GCF_949152265.1). Lineage (NCBI taxonomy): Eukaryota > Metazoa > Chordata > Actinopteri > Cypriniformes > Leuciscidae > Phoxinus > Phoxinus phoxinus. The sequence continues at coordinate 29,787,346 of NC_136877.1, forward strand.
CTTATTGAAAATTGTCACACAAAAAAATGTAGGTCGATTACAATTAATTATAGGCCTATAACTGAAATTATTAACAGTCTATATCGAGCCTATGTCCGAACACTGCACTAATCAGTCATCAATGAAAATTAAAAACAGATTTATTTCAAAAACAGCTTGTTTAACATAAGCACTGTTTTACAAATTAAAAGAGGCACGGTAGCTATAGGCCTACGTACATCGCAGGTGGCTTGGAAGACGTGGGGAGCATTTTTTGCTTCAGCACCTACAACTCGCTGAATTTTTTAGCTTGAGTTCTCAAACTTTTATACAAAGTAGGCCTACCCACATTTGTTTACTACTAATGGAACCAATTCAACCTTCTACAAGAATATCACAGACCTCGTGAGTTGATGTCAAATACATGGTGTTCCTTTGTTATAACACATGGGGTAAGTTGAAACAATTAGACAAAATAAGTAAAAATGGATGCCATACCATATGATATTGTTAAAAAACAGATTGATTGATTGATTGATTGATTGATTGAACTAAAAGAATAATCTTTTTTTCCATGCCCTATTAGTCTTTAAAAACATTAAAATCAAGAAAATGATTTGTTATATTCTTAGTAAGGGGATGGTTGTAACACGTTTTAAATAAGTGTTATTACAACCCACTGCCCACCCTTGTCAGCTAGCTGTATTAGCATAGTAGTTTGAAATTAGCAGGGGGGAAATGCATCACATATTACCTAAGAAACTACTATTTGATCTAATATAAGTCATACAATTTTATCTGCAATAATACAGATACTAAACAAAATATAGTCTTGGTCAAAAAAATTACTTTTTGACCTCAAAATCATGTCATATCCAGCCTTGACAATCACCATGCTGGATCGGGGAGGAAGTAGGAAAATACTGAAGTGATCATATGACTCATATCTTATCCCTAATTGGTGGAATTGATGGTGTTACAACTGTCCCCGTGTTACAACCAGCTCTTGTTACAACCATCCCCGGTCTCCCTAATATGGTTTATCCATTTTGCAACACGAACTGGAGGGAAGCAGCAGTAATTTAGTTTGATAGCTACAGAACTTAAAGATCTCCCTCTTTTAGTTTTCTTTCTTGCTGCATTAAAGATTAAATGGTTAAACCTTTGTTTTCACGCAGGGAGGGAAAAACACTGAGTTTACTGGGCAATCGCTTCGTAGCTCTGCTTCAACACGACATGTCAGAGATCCATCCAACCATCTGATTGCCTGTCGGGAGAGGTTAATCGTCTCTCGTTTCCCTCTGTAAATTATACATAAAGAGGGTATAATACAGAACATAACACAGGAGACAACAGGTTGCATCTGCAAATTTTGTATTTTGCTTCATTCTAACTCTACTTTAGATACGACAGAAAAAGCAAGAGGTTCAGAGCATAGATACATACAGAGCCAGATCCATACACAGATACTAATCAACCCAAACCGCATGGTGATTACCAAAATGCATCGGAAATATAAAAATACGTCCTCCATATTTACAACCAACATTTATCATCAGTCATATGTACAAAGGGCAAAAGGGGCAGAGATACAGATGATACCAGCAACAATTACATTTAAAAGCATAATCTCCATCATCATACTGGGCATTAGATTCAATTCCAGAACGCTAAGATATTCTGGAGTTCCAGGTTTGAGACTAATTTTCTGTGAACAGTATGTGCAATGAAGCCATAAAGTTGACATTTATTGACTTAGAAACATTCAAATCGACATTTAATGTTGTTCCAGTTCAATATTATTATTTGACTAGAGGAATCGATGGGTGAGAAGACTGAAACAGAGATGATGAAAACTGCTCTGTCACCAAACTTGTAAGAAATGAAAGCTCTTTTAAGTTTTACGCTGAAAATGAGATGTTATCTACTGTTCTTCCATGTCATAAGCAGCCAACCCAGTTTCATTGTGTTATGGCACATTTACCACAGAATAATTATTTGACTGTGACAGATTCTTTTGTGACAGCCACTTTCATTACTATAATTTAATCAGAGGCAACTTGAACAATTAAATATCATATTTATCAGTGGTTATCTCTAGCTGTACAATAAAAGTAATATTGCGGCAGAAGCAACAGAGGACAAGAAAATGATTTTAAAAAAAAGAAGAAGATGATTTTATGATTTAAAAAATTGTTTCTAAGCACTGACATCTATAACAAACAAATAAGACTTTTGTAAAGCATATTTACACAACTGCACTATCAACTCCCAGATATGTGTGGTGAATTTTACAGTGGTCAAACAGTTCACTCACGTACAGAGTACAGACAGTCCAGACTAACATTAAAAAGAAGTATTCCATTATCAGAAAAAACTGTTTTAAATAATATTAGTTTTCAAATAGGTTCACTTCTCTTTCCAATAACTGTTTGTTTTCACCCTGTATCCATTAAGGCCAATGTTTTTAATGGATTCATGAGGATTGTACAGATTTCTTCAGAGATTGAACATGGTTAAACACGCACAGGATTTGATCGGCCCTGTTCGTTTTTCTCTATATATACAAAACTTTCTTTACACAGAAATAAAGATAACAGAAAAAACTGTTTAACAGTTATGACAACAAGATCATGTAAACTTTACATCATCTTTCATTTAAAAAAACACAATAACTTTCATAATTTTTTTGTGCATAAAATAAATATGCTCTTTTTTTGGATGCTGCCAATACTAGAATATATTATGGATAAAATTTTAAATTCAGTACAAAAGCCACTGCCTTTTAAAAGTAGAAAACAAAAATCGAATAAAACGCATCAATAAAAGTAAGCAAAGTAAAAGAGGTTTAAGAGGAAAATATGCTGTTAGGAGGATCTTAAATATGACTACATAAAAAAAGAACGTGAAGGCACTTAAATCAATTTGTTTTCCTAGTGCAAAACAAGTGCAATCCAGCTTAAACTTATGCAGAAAAAAGCAAGCCAAGATGGCAGAGGAAGAAAATCCTGTCAAAGCAAGCTTTGCGAAACCGCAAAGTATGTCAGGCACCTGTGATTACACCTGCTGGAAAACATTCAGAGATTAAAAAAAGAGTTATAAAAAGAAAAGAAAATTCTTTGGGGTGTAAGTAAGGATATGTAGTAAATGGACAGTCTCATGGCATTTTAGGAAAATCAAAACAAACACTCATGAACTTTCCCTCCCACACCCGTTGTGTAAAGTGTTTCGTGAATTTAGAGCTGCAGGCTCACATCCATCTAAAACAGAGCAGCGTGTACAACCGCCCACATCCTCTCTTCTCTCTCTCTCTTAGTCCTTAAACTCAGTGCTTGCTGGTAAAGGGGACTTTCAGTGTATGGATGAACACCTTTCTCTTCTCACAGTTCTGGCGCTGAATGTCATTGGAATGCATGTCATCATGCGGGTTGGATGGTGGTCATGAGGCTTGTTGGTTTTTTTAGGGGGGGTCAGGAGACTCAGGATCTGTAACGGTAAGGGTCGAGGGCCGAGTAGTGCAGGATCGTCAGACTTTAGTGGAGGCCTGGGTGACGGAGGCAGCTCCACTCAGAGAAATTAGAAATATTCAGCTCCTCCCTCAGGATCCCGCTTTCTGAGAAAGAAAGAGACGATTACTAATTATTCATAGGGATGTTTGGGATCGGTACGATTTTTTATGCTCACCAAGACTGCGTTTAATTTAGCAAAAATACAGCAAAATATTTGTGAAATATCATTACAATTTAAAATAAGGGTTTTCTATTTGAATATATATAATGTGATGTGAATGAGTCTTCAGCTTCATTACTCCAGTCTTCATGGTCACATGATCCTTCAGAAATTATTCTAATGTGCTGATTTGCTGCTCAAGAAACATTTCTTATTATTATCAATGTTGCACTGCTTCATATATTTTTTGGAAACTGTAATGCACTTTTTTTGTTTAGGATTCTTTGGTGAATAGAACGTTAAATAAATAGAAAAGTGTAGAATTTGAAATATATATTTTTTGTAACCATATTTTGTAACCAAGTTTTTACTGTCAATTTTTATCAATTTAATATGATCTTGCTAAACAAATGTATTAATTTATTTCAAATACTACAAATATTACCGACCCAAACTTTAAAACGATAGTCATCTAACACTCATATATATTTAAAAACACTAATAATTTTAATAACACTATTGAATGTAATCTTTAGCAAATCTCAAAATGAATATACATTTTCAAACTTTACATTACAATGTGATGCCTAAATTCTTTTGTAGCATTGATTTTAGAGTTAAGTGTTTCATTTTTAGTAGTATTTTATATATATATATATATATATATATATATAACGGCAATGACACAAAAATAACTATATTTAATAATTTTATAACATGACTATTTAAATGTTATAAACCTGACTATATTAAAAGTATGGTCAGTGTGTGTCTCACCTCGAGTGGTAGTGTGGTTCAGGGGGACGGAGTGGGGCCGCGGATGTGTTGCTGTAGCTTGCAGGCTCCGGTTGGGCCTGGTTCAAGTACCTGCTCCCGAGAGCAGAATGATCCTGCTCGTGGCTGTCCTTCAGGTCCTGTACGTGTCGCGGCACCCCCTCCATCCTCTCCACACTCAGCAAGCCCCTGTGGCCGTCCTCCACTGGGCCACCCTCGTCATAGAAGAGCAGGCTACGGGAGCGGACTACACACACACACACACAGAGAACAGAGTTACGTATGTCACATGTCTTGCATGATTTGCTTACTTTGATTCTCATGAGACATGTAGAAAGAAGAGAAGCGTGTCTTGGACTCAAAGACAGTGTTTAAGGGAAGAAACAGCAAAATTTGGAGAGTGCTACTCTTCTAGGCAAACCAATACACATTAAGGCTTCTATGATTTTTGGTTACTACAGCAACCCGTCCCCATCATCCACGGGCAGAGTCTGTAGGGCCCTTGTGAAAATGGATGAGGCATCTGAAGCCCCTTTCAAGCGCAGCTTTGATAGAGCCGAAAGAGATGAGGCTCGGCGTGTGTTGTAAAGTTGAAAGAGGATTGTAAAATCTGCTCAAAGGGAAGTAATGATTTCAATCTAAAACTCTCTGGGATGTCTGACAGTAATTTGAGGGTGAGAATGGGCTCCATCGGCCCAGGAGCTGCACTAATAACCTTTATAAGAGAGACGGACTCACACTCTTTCAGTCTCTTGTGGGGGGAACGAAATACATGCTGTCAAAGACACAGCTATCTGTCTAGATAATTAAATGTGTCTGAAAGCTGGATGACCTACAAATAAGCGCTTCTTTGCACATACGCAGAGAAATATAATAATATCATGCAAAGTACACAATGAAAGTTGATGATTTCGACTTTACATTAGGGGCAGGGATCAAACATACCCTGGCTGGTGGTGTAGAGGTCACCTGAGGGCAGCGGTGCGGACTTCACCGTGTGTGGGGATGATGAGGATAAGGAGGAAGAGTAGAGGGAGAGCTCGGGCAGGCAGGGAGCCAATGAGCCCAGCACCAACACAAAACACAGCGCCACCACCTGGCCAGGAGGAGGAACCACACACACGGTGAGCACACCGCCCCACTGTAATCTGCTTGCACTACAGCTGTCAGAGCAGCGCTGGCCTGCCTTTACATGCATAGGATCAAACTAAACAGACAAGCCCCCGGTTTCACAGACAAGGCTTAAGCCTAGTCCCAGGTTTGAGCAGGTTTAACTGAAAGCAACTTTCACTGGCATTTCTTAAAATATGTCAGTGCCATTGTTTTGTCTCAAGATGCACACCAGTTATGTGTTTTTTTTAAGGCAGGCACATTTATAAAAGCTACAATATGTAAAAAAATTTGCTGCTAGGGGTCGCTAACCTCTTACAATAACAAAGATGTAGGTTGATGACACATAAGCAAAATTATGGAACTTGTCGTCATGCCGATGGATCTAATGATGTTTATGAGTGAATACATTGATGTTTTTAACATGACTGTGGTATGAAGCAGGGCGTGATTACTAATGAGAGACAGACATCAGCGCCACACTCCCGCTGATATAAAGGAATGAGGAAATTTCATTCTACCGAACTACCCACAAGTCCTGAATTACTACTCACAGATGTCAGTTTATTAGACAAATTAAACTTGTGAGGTAACGCAGCGCTGTTTTACTTGGTCTACACGATCACACTAAACTGCATTTGAGTGTGTTGAAAATGATAATGCTATTCTATGTGTTAGTTTGTTGGTTGTATGAGACTAGCAGTAAGCTAGATTAACATTAAAATGACATACTGATCATATTCTAACATTTCATACTGATCATATTCTAACATTTCATCATGTTGAACTATATAGCATTGATTAGTTTTATGTACATTTGCTCACCATTCTAATAAAGTAAATGCAAGAGCTCTGTCAAGTCGAAGTTTGTCACGGACGTGGAGCTCTGATATTGATCCTCGTTTTAGTTCTCCGTTTGTCCCAAAGTCTGCTTGCCATGGTCCATAATGTTTAAACAAAACAACAACAGCGTGCAGCTAGACGTTACACACTACGCAGTTGTACACATCTGTCGCCATGGTTACTATGGCAGAACGAGCGGAAACCAGGGAAAACGTGGATATTACGTAATTGACAGGCGACAAGTGAACAGGGAGTCAGGGACGAGACATTTAAAATTGGAATTTCTCTGAAATTAAACATCTTTAGGAAATTTTGGGATATTGTAAGTACACAACTGCAGGAAATATATCACACTGTGTTTGTGTGATTTTTGGATAACATTTTTGGATATTTTATTACAAAAATCTTACATATTGTACCTTTAAATGTCCTAATTTAACTAATACCTACTCCTGGCTTAATCTAAGCCTTGTCTGTGAAACCAGGCTGTTTCATTAAGACTCTGGTTTGTTAGAGAGAAACACAAAGAAAATGTGTGTGTGAATACGAGTGTGTTGGAATAAATGCATGTGTTCGTACAGTATATATGTGCATATATACCATGAGGCAGGTTCCGGTCTGCGTGGAGGCGATCTTGCAGGATCGAGGCACTTTCCCGCTCACTAGGGCCTGCAGTCTTTGTAGCTGTTGAAGTAGAGACCTACGGATGACAGAAACAACATCACAAAAGAAAAATGATTAGTAAAAGTCTTAAGTTCAGGGTGTAGGCAGCATATTTGTCTGCAGGCTATGTGTGTTCTTCTCTGTGCCGTTTTGTAACAGCAGGATCTTCTTATTCTTAAGCTCAGAGAGCGTGTGAGGATAATACAGCTCATACTTGCCACAGTGTTACATAAACTGAACTCCTCACCACTCACAGTCTCTCCCACACAATCGCACTTCAACTCCTCATCATCACTTCTGCATGCGTGCAGTGGCTGTTAATGTAAGAGGCTTTTCCTCTCTTACACACTCTCTGATGTGACCCAAAACTTGCATAGTTACTATACTTATAGCCACGGAATCTGTATGATATAATGGCGTACTACAAATACGATTTTTGCAGTATGCACAACATAGGCACATTTTCCATCTGCACAGAATACCTGGATGACCTAGTACATTTACAAAAACGTTCAGGACACAAGTAGAGCACACTGCGTGAGATAATGTGTTCGGCCTTCTATTTTCAGTGTTATGTTTGAACCAGAATTCAAATCAGAATCACTTTTTAATAATCTCATTTTTGACTGGTTATATGATAACAAATTTATACAAAATTACATAAAAATGTATATTAACTATTTCAAATGATAACTAACCTAAGTTAAACAAGCAATGTAGTGAGGTAATGTGACATGTAGCTATGATATATATGTAGCTCTAGCACTAACAACGCCAAGATCATGTGTTTGATTACCAAGGAATGTATGCATCTGATAAAATCTATACTTTCAATGCAATGTAAGTTGCCTTGGATAAAAGTGTCTGCCAAATGCATAATTCTACATGTAAAACAATGTAGTTTACTATGGTTAGAATCGTTTATTGCAGATTGTATCCCAGTAGTATAGCAGTATAGTATATTCAAAAACTAAAGTATCTTCTATTCTTAATTGTTTTCATTTCTTTTTAGTTTGATCTCTTATGTTTGGTATCTTATTTTCTATTGATTATTTATTTTATCTTGTTTTTACATTATCTTGGAGTAGGCATAAAGATTTACTCTATAAATATACACTATGTATGCATGTATGTAGTATACTGTATATATATATATATATATATATATATATATATATATATATATATATATATATATAACACACACACGCATATAATATTTCACATTATACTGTATATAAGAAGCAATTTGTGAACCTGTGTCTGTGCATATAATCTCAACAGCAGACTTTCTTAGAAGGAATTATTCTGTGATGATGCAAAAGGACATTGAGCTCCCTCTAGTGGAGTAACTAAAAAGCAACATCACATGATAGAGAGCTCCTCCAACACCAGAGAGAGCCATTGCAACATGTTTAAAAACAATAATAAAAGGCTACTTTAGTGTTTCATCATTTAGCAGACTCTTTCATCCAAAACAGTACATGGACATGGAGTTAAGTGCTTTTTCACTTAGCTACATCACCCCAAAACAAAACAACTAATATTAGGTTTCACAGAAACACAGAAGTGCTGTAGACTAGTCTAGCTTAACACAGTATGTTTTCAGTTGTGAGAGGGGCTCAGACCGCCCTACTAACCAAGCAATAATCATCTCAAGTTGATCATATAAACAGTGGTTTTCTTCAGATTAATATACAACCCACCCACTAACACACAAACACAAACTCCCCCCTGCTGTCTCTTTGAATTCTCTTAGATAACTCAGAAGGCTCTATCCTAATAAGAATCGGCAGAGAGCCAACACACACAGTCTCTTTATCCTGTAATGAGGGGCAGGCAGGCACCGTGCTGCGTGCTACTTTAAGTGTGTTGTTAATAAGGGGCCTGAGCCAATCCTCGTTAAAAAGCATTTCTATACACTTACTATACACCTTTCAAAAGACTGGGGTCGGTTTTTAAAAGATTTTTTTAATTGTTTTTGATAGAAGTCTCTTATTCTCATCAAGGCTGGATTTATTTGATAAAAAATACAGCAAAAAGAGAAAGATTGTGAAATATTATTTAAATTTACATTAAAAAATTATATATTTAAAAATATATATATTCTTTTTATTATTCTTTAGTCTTCATCTAATATGCTGATTCGTTGCTTAATAATCATTATTATTATTATCAATGTTGAAAACAGAATTCTTTGATGAATAGAAAATTCAAGAGAACAGCATTTATTTGAAATAGAAATATTTTGTAACTTATCCTTGCTGAATAAAAGTATTAATTTATTTAAAGAATAATATATTTTACTAACCCCAGAGCTTATTTAGAGATATCAGCCGAATGGCTTAGTGCAGGCGCTAATTAGGGTGACCACCTGGCTATTGTTCTGTTGCAGGTCAGCAGACCTAATTTTGCGGGACAATGCGGGACAATGAGAGAACTTACTATTATTATACTAGGTGAATAAATATTGATTTTATATTAGATGTCTTTTTGCAGGGATGTTAACATGCTTTAAATTGCTAACAGGCTTTATAAAAATGTTAATGACGGCGCTGACCGGCGCTGTGAACGTCAATATAAAACTCATTTTAACAGCACGGGTCACCTGTAACTGGTTTTAACCATGTATATTTTTTCTCCCATACCTTATTATATGAACAAAGACACTTTTTCTTCTCGGCAGCTCCAGATAGATCCATTTTTCTGTTGCGTTTTTGTGTGGGTGTGGTTTTTCCCCCCCTTCTTCTCAGTGTTTTCTTTCCCCGCTCTGGCTAGAACCAATAATAACGTCTGCGCTGCGCATGTTCAGTGTTTTCTTATTAACAATTTTTTTTTTGTAGAATTGTAATTTAAAGGACGATTAAATAAAATGCAGACGAAATTAAAATGCGGGACACTGCTTATGACTTGCGGGACGCGGGACAAAGCTTCAAATTTCGGGACTGTCCCGCAAAATGCGGGACAGGTGGTCACCCTAGCGCTAATGGATCCGAAGGTTGTATCTCGTAAATTACCCCACTAATAATGCCCCGAATGGTACCAAACTTCTACAGTGTACAAATAGGCATTGGAAAGTTTGCAAGTACATCAGGAGTTTATTTAAATAACGCTTGCCTGATGGCTTATGCTACCGCTAACCCAGACGTCGAGGTCACTTCTGTGATTTGGGAAAAGCCCGTAAAAGCTTGCGCGATCATTTGGTGTTGCTTAAAAAGTTTTTTGGTATATCCCAAAAAATATATTATTTATTCTGAAGCGTTGACAACTTAGTGTTAACTACCGTAATAATTGTTGCAAACTGGTACTATCAACAAAAAATGTGTGCATTCCTGGAACTGGGCGTCTACACTACATCCTTATGCATCGCTTTCTGCTAGGACTTTTACAGACTTTCCTTTCATTTTAGCGCCTGCACTAAGCCATTCGGCTGATATCCCTAAATAAGCTCTAACTTTAATAATGTTCGACCAAGAGGAAAAAAGCTTCTAGGGGGGTGTTTGGCTCGAGGTCATGGTGCAAAGGACCCTAGGTTGAAATTACTCCGAACCATCCCTTTAAACATTAGCAAACCTAAAATGCTCAATTATATACATATACATATATACACAATATATATATATATATATATATATATATATATATATATATATATATATATATATATATATATATTTATATATAAATAATTGAGCATTTTGACTTTGAACAAAAACTCATTCTTCAAAATATCTTCATATAGGCCTAAGTGTTCTATACAAGAAACTAAACCATCAAGGTTTGCTAATGTTTAGAGTAGACCCCATATATATATATATATATATATATATATATATATATATATATGTATGTGTGTGTTCAAAAGAAGAAAACTAAGTCATACAGGTTTGGAACAACATAAGGGTGAGTAAATGATGACTGATAGTTGAACTACCCCTTTAAGAGCTGTTGTCTTCAATAAGGTTTTACAGTTAATCCACAAAAAAGCTGACTTTGATAACACCCAATCTCCCATGGTGCACCCTGTCGACAGCGCCTATGTTCTAACTAGGCCACCCAGGAGAGAATGAAAAGGTGCTGCTCTATACGATCGGAAGGGGAGGTTAAGACCTGCGTGCATCTGGACTGACTTAACCACACCTGCTGACTGCAAAGAAGCTGCTGCGTACACTTACCGCAAATACGGTTACAATTCAATCGATTAAAGTTCACCTATAAATTATTCACTGTGATTAAACACAAGCACACATTATCTCACCTGTTGGCATTCTCGAGCGTCTCAACTTTTTTCCAAAGTTCATTGTTCTCTGAAGTGTAGTTCTCCACTCTGAGGAGGAGAAAAAGTGTTCACAATGACAGACTGACACATAAATAAATCGTTTCCATATGTTTGTCCATACATAATCCTGTCAGCATGACTGACGGGAGCACGGTGGAAAAAACAGTGTAAGTGTCCACTGTGAGTCCAGTCTCTCCAGCACATTATCCAAACCCTGAGAGCCTAACAGCAGCAGAAAAGGGAAAATGACTCATGCAAACGTACACACACCCCAATGAGTGCATGGACTGTAGCCATTGGCCGCATTCACACAACAAAAGCCATAAAACAGCAAGCAAGAAATAGAGTATTTTGCGGGGAGAGGGTGTGCTGTGGTGAGAGAGAAGGGTCAACAAAGAGAAAGAAGGATGAAGGCACAGAGAGAGTGGATGCTAGTGCTAAACAAACAATGCAAAAGGGGAAAAGAAAAGGAGAGCAGTCAGAAAGGGAGAGGGAGTGGAAGAGGTAGAGAACAAAGCAATAAGAGGGAGAGAGAATAAAGTGGAATTACTTTTTCTCCAAACACTCAACGTATTCCTTCTTCTTCCTGCGGCTTTCTTGTGCAGAGATCTAAGACAAAAAAAATGCACCTACTTTAGCATATATATATATATATATATATATATATATATGCACACAAATATCATATAATAGGAGGATCTGACTAAATTGATTCAATATTAATAGTATGTGATCATAAGTAATACCTTATTTTTTATTTTCCTGCGCACCCGTTTGAGGGCTTTCTCCTCGGTTTTGGTGAGCGGTAGTTTGTTGGGGACAGGATATCCCTCAGCGATCAAAGTCCTCTTCTCTTCCTCTGTCAGCATCAAAGGGCCTGATGTTCCTTGCAGCTTCTGCTTTACAACACAAGTCATCGTTTTCACTCTGTATATATGTGCTTCAAATGTATGTGTATAAAAATTTGAATTGTATATAATGAATGTGCTGTGTTGCGTGTGACTCACATGTGGGGCGGTGAGGAGAGGGGACGAGGAGATGGCTGTGGAGGTTCGGGCCTGTAGCCGGGCAGGGCTGGAGGGAGGCAGTGAATGTGGGCTCTGCAGGTGGCCAGGGCTTAATGGTGGCAGTGAACGTGGGCTCTGGGATCCATCGCTATCGCTGCCATGGCTGCTGGGAGGAGTGGGCGGCAAACGCAGATGGTCATCTGTTTGGGACACAGAGATACACCTGAAACACCTGTGACTCATGCTAAACATGCATGCCAATCCGTCAAAACTGTCAGAGTTAAAATGGGCAGTGAATCTTTGAGCTACGACAGGCCAAAGTGTGAAACTGAAATTCAGTCCATTCACCTGTCATCAAGAAAAGCCAATAAAGTCTAATACTTTCGGCATTTCGCACACAGCACATGTATGCACAATGATTCTAAGTGTGGTGGATGTTGGGAGTCATCATGAGTTTTTGTCTGGCTTACACAGCACTGCTTTAATACTGTTGTTTTTGGAGGAGCAGAATAAAAGAACACCATGCTGCCAGATAGACAGCGCACACACAATGCCTGCAGGTGTTACAGGTTGCTTGCCATTAGTAGATTTTCATCTAAAATGGTGTACGGTATACTGAGTGGACAGGAGGATCTTATCAAAAACTTATCAACCACAAACCTTTGAGTACTAGTGTAGACACACGCACGCACGCACGCACACGCACGCACGCACACACACACACACACAATAAAACTCTCAATAAAACTACATAAATGCACTAACCTAAAATCAACAAATTTGTAAATAAATAAACATTTTACCACAGTATTCAAACAATACCCAGGGTCTAAAATGCAACCGTCAGAGGTTACATCAGACCCTGTTTTCATCAATGGGCCATTCAGAAAGGGCTAAATCTGAGATCTGAGAGATTGTCAAACACATGCAAAAGTTAAATAAAGAAACACTCACACTAAGCCTCATTTCCTCTGGAAAAGAAACACACCATTAGAGTATTTATAACCCTGAACTGACCTTAGAGTGGGAGAGCAGAATACGAGAGGGCTAATTTGGTTAGTGGAAGAACTGCACTGGCCACACCATATGTGGCAACTAAGTGCTATATGTTGAGTACATTACCTTATTGTTGTGTACCTAAAGTAAAAGTCTACTGTGCATTCATTTTAGCCTTTTATTTTGAGTACAGTCCCCAGCATAGGTTGCTTATATGCTAATGTCCCTACTAGGCTTCTTAACTAGCTAAATCAACAAGCCTCCCTTGCTTAAACAGCTTCATCCTAAAGACCACGCTGTTTGAGAGCAGGACTGAGGAGAGATTCCACACCCACCTGAAGGCACACTGAGGAACTGGTTCACCTCTTTTGGCTCTGATTTGATGGCAGGAATTGAGTTTGAGCTCAGGCCTTTGGAACCCTAACAGCACAAGAAAACAGAAAAACAATCATTAATGTAGACATGGAATCTAAATGTAATGCACTATTTAATGCACATTCCTGGTCTCAAACAATTCATCTGTGCATGTTTTGTCTTTAATACAAATTTTATCGACCTTAGTAGTTAATCTCCTCTAAAATGACTTTTTTTTTGCTGCTGATAAATTTAAGTATCCTGTTTCATCCAGAAATAGATCACATTCAAGAAGTAATATGGAATTCACACTGACTACAACATCAAACCACACAACAGATGCTTATACACTTTTAGATTTCTGAAAGTATTTCTGTCTACAGCAATATGTGGTACAAAGACATCATTCAACTTTATCTGAGTCTTTGATGATATCAGGCTGCAGGGGTCAGTAGTATTTGATGATATTATTTGATGGTACTGAACTGTTAAGGTACTGGACTAAATGTGCTCCATGCTGGATGTCTGAGACAGTAAACACAGCTGAAGGCAGACTCAAACTGTTTACACTCACAGAGCAAAGGCTACCCGCCTGCAAACCACACACAGTCTGGCCAACGACCAACCATCATGCACAAAGAGAGGTGACATGAGCCTCAGATCAGAGGGACTGCTGTACCCTTCGTGTCTCTTCACGCCCCCCTCTCATTATTTCTGGGTCAGTGGGTGGTATTCCCAACAACTTGAACTGGTAAAGGCCTTTGTTCAAAAATATTTGAATATATCTACTGTAAAATGTAATAAAATCGGCTAAAAAAAAAATCGGCAAAAGTTCGGCTATTGGCTAGAAAGTTGTCAGTCCATATTACAACTTGTAATGCTGAAAGCCATGACACTTTACTGTCCTATCCAGGGTTTCTATATTATGAATGTATCCTTATGTGTATTCAGAGACTGCACATTACCAACACAGAATCCCACGAGCACGAGTGCTGATGATATGCAATTAATATTCAGACAAACAGTTTAACATACATTAATGAAACGTATTTTTTAGACACAATATCGGCATTTACTTATCTGCTCTGCCAACAAAAATAGATACAGACAAAGCCAAAGCAAAAATAATAGTTTCCTCACCGAGCAACACAGCAGTGGTGTTTTGTTCCTTTATGTATAAGTGTTCTTGTTAAATGAATCAGTGGAGTCAATGATTCAATGACTCATAAGTGCCTATGCAAACATATTTCAAATAGCTAATAAAATGTGCCTTCCTCCTCATCTAGTCTAGCTTTATTCAAATTAAACTACAGCAAAACCAGGTCATATTCTGTTTTAGTTGGACCAAGAACTTGACTTACTTCAACATTCCAAGGTGGCCTCAAAAAGGTTTCAACGCAGTGCCTGAGGATTATGTAATATATGCAGTTCATGAATTATAGTTATTATGCTGCGCTGTTTCTTAATGCCATGTTATATATGGTTTTTGTTTATCTGGTGAGAGCTGCTCTTCCTGTGGCACACGGTCTCACTGTCTCCATGAGGACGCTCTCCCTGACAGTCCAGCTGAACTCAATGGGAAGTCAGAACAGCTTTACGCCATGTGCTGCCCTTATTAAATAAAGGACATGTGCTTATATAACCCCATCCATCCAGAATATTATTCAATCTAGCCAAGTTATTCTTGACAGCACTTTGTTGCTAATGGCGAGCAAAGACTGTTCAAGCCTTCATTCTGCGTGTTTGCTTATTTTGTTGACAGGTATCTTCACGCAGCACACAACTGCTGCAAACCAGCTCCCCGGAGAGGGCAGAGTTTATGGGAGCCGGCGGAAAGTCTGGCCTGAGTTAGTGTCAAGTCAGGGAGAAGAAGAGAGCAGTTCCGTGGCTCTGATGCTCATAGAGAGTCCGCTGCCAGATCCAAAAGTCCTCAGCAGCCACAACGAACTAATCTACTCTCAACTCAAGACTGACGCTGCTGGAGCAGATTCCCATGCTTCGGTGAGTTCAACTCCTCACACACGCACTCGAACTGCGAACATGTTCACTGGGCAGAGAAGTGGAGCACACTGCCAGCTGAGCAAAAGAGCACATGATGCATACGTGTGTGCGTGTGGTTTTCATTGTAATACTAACACAATGGTCCCTCTGGTGCACAGTGTTTGCAAGGTTCACCATCATCAGCTCAGTTCGATATCCACTCAAAAGTAACAATAACCTAACTAAAAACACAAGCTTTCGACCTAATGTCCTTTTTTAAGATTAGTGGTATAATGCAAAGCCGTACACAGGTTTTTCTAAATATTGAGGTACAAAAACTGAGCTTGCTTGGATTTTGACTGCCCTGATTTACACATGTGCATTTTAAGATGTCTTTAGGGCAAAAATTGGATAGCAATGGCATTAAAACCCATGGCCATGAAAAATGTAAGCATTGGGGTTTGAAATTACAAAACTTTTACAGGTAAATGATAACAGAATGATAAAAGAATTGTCCTTTTTAGGTGAATTATCGCTTTAAATTTTGAGCAGACCAGGCCTGACATCAATATTGGATCAATATACAGACACTTATGGGTTTCTTGTCAAAAAAAAAAGAGAAAAAAAAAAAAAGTAGGAGATGAATAAAGAAAAATAGCTTAAAGTTTTTAACAATTTGGAGATATTTATTATTGACTGTCCTAACCATAACCTATAAACACACTTGTCAAAGCCACACATTTTACCATGTTCTAGTAGGTCTGAGAACAATTAATTAATTTACTGAAAGTCTAACAAGAAAAGTTAACCAAGCTCAACCAAGTCATTCACAACATGCACACATTTATTCTTATGCATAATAGGCTGAAAACCGCTCTGGTTGAGTTGTTTGCATCTCTGTATATTACTGCCTGCCTTTTAACAATTTAATCGTAACACTGCTGTCAAACATTACATTTTTAGGTACTTTCTTATATTAACATATCACTCTTTGACCCTTAAAAATTAAGCGTTGTGCTGGAAATCACACTTGTGATTCTGTAAAAAGTAACGGTAATGCATGCCTTCTTTGATTTGATTGGCCTGATCAGCTCATTAGAGAGAGTTGGTTATTTTGGCGGTGTACAATATCTTTGCAGCACCAAAGTACAGTTATTATTAGGCAATTATTTAATGACTATTATTATACACCTGAGAAAAAAATACAGAGGTCAGGACCTTGGGGACCTCAATGCTGGGTACAGCCAAGGTATGGCGACCATGAAGAATCAGTGTTTTACAGTGTGAAACAGGGAGCTGTAATAACCTTCTCTCTTACCTTTTCCCCAGTGTGGTTCCTCTGTGGCGGTGGGGCAAGAGTGAGGGGGTGCGGGGAGGTGCTGGAGTTGGCCAGAGGGGGCGCTGTATCAGGACAGTTCTCTGACATCAGGCTGGGCTCCTGCTTCACTAGAATGGCTGTGAGATCCTGACTGAACGACCACATCCCTTCTGATTCTGAGGAGAGAAATAACATACTCAAACAAACAGAAAACAAATGAATGAGGTCTGTTAAAAACTACAGTCTGTTTCATTACATTTTTGTTGAAATTATAGAAATGATCTGGGGGTTAACATGGAATGACAATACTTAACTAAAGTCCCCCAGAAGACACAAAGATCACACAAGATACTTCTGAAGTTAAAAAAAGGAAGTGCAACAGAATTAAATAGAATACTGGTCTCTCACCGAAGTAATGCAAGTACAGGAAAATAATAATAACTCCTTCCCTAAGTAAGGAAAAATTAAATTGCAAAATCCTGTGGACTGTGAGACGCTGATAATAAACTTATGTACAATGATATGAAAACAAACAACAAAACAATATATTTACTTTTATTTTTTACTGTATTCCGTGCTTCATATTATCCAGATTGTCTTTGAATTATCTTCATTTGGAGGGTTTTTGTTTGCTTTAATTTTTCAGAATACCAAAAAATGTATCCACGGACAGCCAAAAAATAAAGAAATAATTTAATGTGTTAGTGTATAAGACATTATTTAGCAATGTAATGAATCTGTGTGCTTTATAAAAATTAAAACAGGGCCTTACAGGCAAACGAGTATTCAAATATCATGCAGGATTGTAACATGCATGCAGAACATCAAAGTGTTATTTTCAGGAAAGTGACAGATTTCACACTCCAGACCCCATGGAGGGAGGTTCATATAGAGGCTGTTATGATGCAGGTGAGGAGGACAGACTCAGTTAATGACCGGAAGGTTAACGCAAACTGGCTTCTCTTTATACTGTTTACACAAAACGCCTATGGGGTGGGAGTGGGCAGGTGAGAGATTGGGGGCATGTAGGGTGGCTAGAGAACAGCTCTACATGTCTGGACGCTTCAAAGGGGAGGAAAGCACTGCACATAGAGGGAGCCCTCGTTATCACATCGCCCTCGGTAGCATTCGTGTGCAGGCTCCACTGCAGGATCGATAAAACATTATGCGGCCTTGTAAAAGAAGGATGGCAGGTTTTTCATGTTAGTCCTCTGTTAGGGAAGGACATCAGCAGGAGTCTGATTACGACAGGAGAGCAAAGCTCTTCAGGAGTTCTGCTGTTTGGTGGAGAGAGCTGGATTTTATACTTCATAGCTCTCTGTCTGTGGGGAACCTCTGTAAAAGTGCCCAAATCATCAGTTCAGTATGGCAGATCAGACCATAAGAGTCTGTTCTTCACCACGGTGCACTAAAGCAAACACACTCACAGATTCTCTCTTGTGAATATGGGATTAACATGATTAGACCAAATGTACACTTTCTCAAAAATCTTTCAGAGGGGTCATCGCCGTCTCTTGCATCTACAGGGAACCTCTCATCCTTATCTGGTATCATCCTTATGCTGGTTGAACTAGTTAACTTACTACATCATAAGGTTCAACATCCTAACCACAACATTTTAAATATTCAGATCCAAAAACTAGTCGGTAGCAATGATACGGACCTTCACTTCCGGTAAGTTTAGCATACACATTAAAAGTTCTTACAGACAGAGTAAAACATTTTTTAAATGTCATGTAAACCCTTTCATTTGACTGAAATCATGCTAGTCAAAGTCAACAAAGTCAGACTATCAGATCTAGATCTCAGCGACAACAGCTCGGTTTGTTCAGCATGTACGGTACAATGGGACTAAAGGCACACCCTAAGAAAATCATGCTTTTCACTACTCTCATAGTGAATGATTGAAGACATTTTTTTTGTTTTTTTATTGAACATTGATGGGGCACCAGATTTTGTGAGAAAATAAATACAGGTAAAAAGTTTAAAAAGTGTTTAAAAATCGTATTAATGTTAATCTTATGTACCCCACACAAGGGGTAAAAGGCTCACCGCCATGGGGCAAAAGGCACAAAGTATTTACACAAATAACGTTACTTCAGCTAAAAATAATACGCTGTGCCGTTGTCTTCATCCGACCGCATGAGGAGAAGTGCTTTAGTTTCACTATCTGTTAAATTTTACCAAAAGATTTGATGTCTGAGTGAAAGGCATGAGAGGATGATCAAACAGAATGCGGTTTTTACTCTTAAAAACAAGAGACGGCCATAATTGTATTCAACTGCAGAGCCGCAGCGCTGATGAATGGAAAATGAATGGTCTCGAGCGCGACACGTTGAAAAAGCTGCGAGACCTGGTGCAATGGTCAAAGATGATTCTAGCACATATTTAAATAGAAAAACTATTAAAAAAGCTTACGGTAAACAGCGCTGAGTAATCACGTAATCTCCGTAAGAACTTTATGATTGGCCCAAAGCAGACTTCTTACGTCAACACGTTCTGAGTCTGACGTTGTAAGTGATCATAGTAGCCTACCGGTAATCTTCGTTCCGCGTTTACACAGAGCACATTACCGGTAATTTACCGGTAATGTTACAAACGGCCTTACTGGTAAAATGGCGGAACCAATTTACCGTTATTTTTGAAAATGTCCTTTTTCCACACTGAATCTCTGTGTGAAGACTGTACTGTTTGTGTAAAAGGTGTGTCCTGTATACTCAAACAAAGAAATGCCATGGACTAAAGTATTTTTTATTTTTACATAAAAAAAAGTCCCTCCTTATACTCAGACGCTACTGGGTCCTGCCCATGGGCCACTGTAAGGCTTTGATGTCTCTCAGGACAGCAGGTATCATAGTGGGGCGACTCCAGGCCGGCGGAGACAGAAGAGCGATGCTCATTAGCGGGTTTAAAGTTACTGCAGAGCAACAGGAGACAAAATAGTGAACCAGTCAGTGCTTACTTTAACGGCCCTCTAAAGCCGCACGCAGTCTTTATAGGGGCAGGTTTATGGGTCAGAGGGGATATCACATGATACTATTGAAACACCTCAACTCATTGTGGTCATCTAAACTCCCTACATGCAAAGATTGTACTTATAGGGGAACAAGTACAACCGCTTGTCACTGGGACGGTACCCTCAAAGAAACATCTTTGTTACTTATTTACCTCTAAAATTACTGGATTAATATTACTAGTCTAATTATATCTTGGTAAAACATGTGCAACACTATGATGTATCCTGGAAAAAGATGGAATAATGATAATATAAATGTGTCTGTATGGCTGAAATATGTTCAAAATGTGTGACAGCTTTCCTTAATTCCTCATCCCTGTAAATTGTATACCGGTAATTTAATTTATTGTCAAGTTAAATGTAAAAATGTAGTTACCGGTAATTCAGTTTAAACAATTACTTTTTATAGAAATACTATAAATACTATATGTATTTCTACGTTGTCAAATGACAATCTTTTTCAAATATCCCACTCTCTGCTTTTTTAACAAGTCGCACCCTGCTAATATGTATGTTTTTTTTACAGTCTATGAGTTGTATCCCTAAAGTATAACTAAGTAAACTAAGTATAAAAGGAACGTGTTTGCATATTTTTCTGTCAGTTCTAGAAGGCAGAGAGAAAGAAACAATAGCATGAATATGTTCAAAAAAGACCAAATTCATTTTGGATGCTCAAAGCTGTAAAGTCTGGCTAAATGGACTGAGAAATCCTGCAGCACCTTTATGCTTCTTTAAAGCTTTGTTGATTTAAAGCCGGACTGGAAAGAAGCCGCAGTCTGCGCACACACTCTCCTCACATAGTCAACCTAAGTTCAGGATGATGCAACTCTCTGAGCAACCCCCACCACACCAAATTCTCCATCTGAAGCTGGAAACCAGATCCCTTTTTATTTTATGGATGTCTACAGTTCCTTGGCCTGATCATGGCATGTGTGTGAGAAAGAGAGAGAGAGAGCGAGAGACACAGACAAACGAACTGACAGAAAGAGTGAGCGAGTGTGAGTGTTGGCTGTCTTCCTGGAATTCCCAGCTTCCAATGGTAGACTGAGCTCTTGGCTAGCGCTTTGTCAAGGAACCCTGTGCTGCACGGGTGCTCCAGGAGATAAGGAGGAGAGATGCAGAGAAAAGAAAGAGACTATAGAAAAACAAATCTGCTGATAGGTGATCTTTTCAACTATGTCGTTTATCAGGACTGCTAAATCTTCTCCTGATATTCTAGCATGGAGAGCTGATTTTCTGTGTGAATGATGACTAGAAAGAAGAAGAAAGGATAGGGTATGCTGGTTGCTAACCTGCATCCTCATCTGATTTGATGGGCATGGAGGGGCTCTGAGGGGCAGAGTCCCCGCTGAGAGAGTAGCTGTGTTCTGCCTGGATGTCTGGGTTTGGAGGGTCCAGATCCATATCTAACAATGGGTTCCTCTCCGCCAACAGATGATCATCAAAGAAACTGCTGAAAAGGTCATTGGAGAAGTCATCCATCTGCTCTGAGAAGTGCTGAAGGGGAGAGACCACAAAAAAGAAAGATACATTTTAAGTGAAATGGAAATAGTGAAGTAATTAGTGATGGTTGGATCTTACATTTTGTTCATTTTAGATTAGGTATTTAGGTATATGTTGCCTCAGGGAGTCTAGTGACCACTTTTTTGAAGCTAATCAGTATCCAAATAAAGAATTAAAATAAATAGATGCCCTTCAAAATCACTGTTGTCCTTAAAAAAAGGGGTCAGTCAGAATTTGTTTTCAAAGAAATCAATAATTTCATTCAGCAAGGATGCAATAAACTGATCATAATTGACAGTAAAGATTTATATTGCAAATATAGGCTGTTCTTCTGTACTTTCTATTCACTCTTTCTATTCCACAAAAATATTAAGCAGCACTACTGTTTTCAACATTGATAATAATAAGAAATGTGTCTTGAGCACCACATCTATTAGAATGATTTGTGAAGGATCATGTGACACTGAAGACTGGAGTAATGATGCTGAAAATCCAGCTTTGCCATCACAGGAATAAACTACATTTTAAAATATATAAAAATAGAAAACAATTATTGTGTTAAAATAATATTTCACAAAATTACTGTTTTTGCTCTATTTTTGATCAAATAAATGGTGAGCAAAAGAGACTTCTTTCAAAAACATTTAAAAAAAATCTTACCGGCCTCAAACTTTTGAAAACTATATATTCAAATAGTGATGGAGGAACAAATAATAATTTGGCTGAATTCATCCCACTCCCTGATCATGATAAGCAAAGATCAACTCAAATAACATCTTGATATAATCTGATATATAGCCTCTTTTAAAATTATAATTTAAATAGTCACAGTTAAAATTCAGATGAACACTGATAAACCCCTCCTATCATTTAGTTTAATGTGTGTGTCTGAAAGGTAGACCAAAAAAAGCCAATGGAAGAACGTGTGAGCGCGTCTCCGCACTGGGGGTATGCGAACGTGTGTTTGCCGAGCGAGGGTGTGACAAAGGTGTGAGAGGACCTGATCGTGTTTACATCCTGGTGAAAGGGGACAGGTGTGTGAATGGCACACCTGTAGGGCAGTGAGCATATAAACCAGACACTATCCACAGATCACACATACGCAACACATGCAAACATCCACACTCCCAGCACCTGTGTGAGTTCCCACACAAAGCCCTTAACCACTGCAAGACTTTGTGAAGAGAAAACTGGGAAAGCTCTGCTGTTATGAATGTTTACTCTGGTTGTCCCCAATCTACCAAACAGAGCCTCCAAAACAACAAACCTGAATTGAGAATACGAGAGAATGGAGTATTGTACACTTTTAAAAATAAAGCTTCTTTATTGGCATTGATGGTTCCAATGAACCTTCATTGGATTCATTGAGAACCTTTAACAACCATTCTACAAAAGCTTCTTTGTATTATTAAAATGTTCTTCACAGAAAGAAAATATTTGTATTTAATTTTTTTAGCTTGGGGAACCAAAAATGGTACTTCTACAATGCTATTGCTGCGAAAAAGCTTTATTTGTAAGAGTGTAGTTTGCGGTATTCTGGTAAAACTTGTTCGTTACCATATGGATGCATGAGCAGAGGAAACATACCCTGCAATGCCGGTTATCGTATTGTTTGATGAATGACATCCTGGGAACACCCTGATGATAGAGTTCACGAATTGACGCAGCTCTCCTGCCGTCAGTGCTGAGCTAATAACTACAGTTGAGAATGACAGTATAAACAGTCCCACCCTAAAACTTTGATGTTCGTCAAATGTCCCTGCTCCTGGATGTGTGGGGCGGATATGTTTGCAGACTTGATTAATCCGAACTGAAGCTGCAACTGTGAGCTGCATATGCATGCATGTTTTACGTTGCTTAATAATAATAATAATAATGTTTATTTTATATAGCGCCTTTCTAAAGACTCAAGGTCGCTTTACAATAAATTACAAAAACACATGACATAAAAGCATGACATAAAAACATGACATAGAAACTGTGAAGGGAAATTTATAATCAGAACATAGAGTCAGGGTTCGGGGAAACAAGTGACAAAAATATATGTTTTAATGTGGGTTTTGAAGTCATGTAGTGATGAGAGATTACGGATGTGTTGTGGAATGGAATTCCAGAGAGTTGGGGCAGCGGTGCAAAATGCCCTTCCACCGAACGATGCAAGTTTGTGCCGTGGGATCGTCAACAGACCGGTATCAGAAGATCTAAGTGTGCGAACAGGGGAGTATGTATGGATGAGATCAGAAATATAGTTGGGGGCAAGACCATGGAGTGCCTTAACTCCATGGAGTGCTTAATAGTGCCTGAACAATTTTGTCAATTCATCTACTAATTAATCTACTACTAATTAATCTACTAATGCAAAATGCAAACATAATACTAAGGAGCTTTGGTAGAAACCTGCATTCACGTGTGCAACTTTTCTGTCTGTGTGGTCCTGTCGGTTATCTGAGCAGACAGTCAGAATACTTTTTCTAATCGGCTTTATCTCTCTGTAGAGCACCTTCCTGTTATGACAAGTGTCAGTTAAGAGTTTCTTGTGGTGTCTGGTGTTCAGTTGGCCGTAAAGGGGCCAACGGTTGATGCAATGCTGGGGTGCTGATGCAAGAGTCCTGAAATTCCACATCTGGAAAGCTCCTCTGAGGAAGAATTCCAGAAGAACTTGGAAGAACTGGAAGAATGTGTCTCAGTCATTAGGGTCAGTTTTGGAAGAAATGACAAGAAGTCATATCTCAACACTTTTAGGTCACCTCTCATCTTTAAAAAGCAGAAGGATGACATTAAGATAATGACATTAAAATGCAGACTGAAGGAACATGCTACTAAAAAAAAAGAACTAAAAAAGTTTGCTATTTAAATTGGCCTTGGTATTATGCCAAAATAGATCCGTGGGCAGGTGGGTATTCAAGCAGCTTTATTGGATCAGTTTGTCGTATCCAACAACAGACCCTTCACATGATAGTGGTCGAATAAGTTTTCCTTTCTTTTTTTTCCGCTAAATGTTCTAAAAATGATGCCAACAATCATTAGGATATTCAGTAAAGATCATGTTCCGTGAAGCTATTTTGTAAATTTCCTACCATAAATATATAAAAAGTTCATTTTTGTGAGATGCAGCACAATCGCGAACATAAATGGACAACTTTAAAGGCGATTTTCTCAATGTTTCGATTATTTTGCACCCTCAGATTCCAGATTTCCGAATGGTTGTATCTCGGGCAAATATTGTCCTACTAACAAACCATAAATCAATGGAAAGCTTATTTATTCATATGCTATATACATCTCAATTTCAGAAAAATGACCCTTGTGATCCAGGGTCACATATTGTTGCTAATATCGATAGGAACAATAGCATCAGACTTCTTTCAAAATAAACCTTTTGACCCCTATATAAATAGGTATGTATATCTTTTTTTTCTTGTCCTATTCAATTCACCATTATAGCAAATACTGTCATTTAAAATATTTCTGGTTTGTCACTTCGGCACTCCTCCAATGGGGGATGGAAAAGGAACCACAGCTGCAGCACTGCAAGAAATGTGTGTGCAGACTGAGCAATGCCCTATTTTTCCATCTGATCCATTTTCTTGAAGTAATGCTTGGGTCATGTCCGGGTCTAAGCGGGCTGGTAAACTGCACGCCTGCTCGACTCATCGCATTCCATTCCCTTATTCCAGACCTCCAGCTGCACTCCAGCCAATCGGAGCTCAGTATGCAAATGAGGAGAGGGGAGCTTGTCATTTTGGAGCTGGAGTGCAGGGTGCGCATGGAGCAGCTCGGTGCACATGAAAATAACACATTAGTCTTTGGAAAAATAAATACGCTGATAAAAATCATTCAGCAGCAGTGGAATTTGGGATACAGCCAAACCCACAATGTTTTTGGGAATATGTGCCTCTCGCTGAGCAGAAGAGTTATTTCTGAGAACAATGAGTCACAACGAGGAGATTCATTCTCAGAGTGGCAAAAAAAGAGCAAGGGGGAGAGGGGGAGAAGTTCTTGAACTGAAGATGGAGTTCGCAGATGTTTAGTATTTAGTCATTGTGTGATGCAATTAAAAATATGGTTCCCTTACGTGAAGCATGAATATCAGAGCTTCAGCCACAGCATGATCTGATCCGTTTTATTTATTTACATTTCTAAATATTTAGAGCTTTCTCTTCCAAGAGGCATGCATGAACTATTTGAACTCATCTGCACTGGATCTGACATGTTTGACCTCAATTTAAGGACATTGACGTGTTAATGTGGGGTTAAGAGCCATTTTTACAGTCATATTGTCTCCAAATCAGCACATCTGCTCTTTAAAGCCAGCTCATATTCTCAAATTCAGATTCCAGCTGGCAGCTGTGAGAGATCAGAGATGGGTCAGGGTGGATAGTCATGAAGTAACGCTCATTATGATCCGCTCAGCATGCATGATGAGGCAGACGCGTGAGATAGGGGGGAGATCGAGGGCGTTCGAGGGAGTCAGGCCTCTGCAGGTGTTCACAGGTGAGGGCTGATTTAGATTACAGGCATAGCGTCAAGTTCACAGCTGCAGTCTGAGACTTCTGTAAGCTTGCCACCAGACACAGACACCACCGTCCTGGACCCACCTCTCTAGAGATCAGGTCACACGGGTTTCTCGCCAAAAGGTTTTCAAAGGAAACCGGTTCTTGTGTGTACAACTTTTTCTGAACGCATTACTGATAAGATAGTTCAGTAGAGTGAAGTCTGCGCGTGAGGTTTCATTGTAGTCCCTGCTCTCCTCCTGCTCCCTCACTCCCCCCTCTCTCTCTCTCTCTTTCTTAGTCATTCTCTCACTTTCTTCTTCCTCCCATTCTAACTTTCCAAATACAAAAACTCTCTTTAGTCCCTTCCCCCTCCCGCTTTCCTCTGGTTTCTTAATTCCAGTTCCAGATTTTTCTTACGTTTCGCTGTCAGCCACAGAGCAAGAGAACCATGACCACAAGAGGCAGTTAGGCTTCAGCCCCACCCCCAGACAGGAGCCACTGAGGGCAACAAACCAGACGAGCTCTTCAAGAGGTGAAACGGCGGATGGCAGAGAGCTTGAGTATGAGAAAAATGTTGACAAATTAGAACTGGATTTGCATAACTGCAGAGTGAAAAAGAAACTGAGGCCAACTGTAACTTTCAGAGAAGAGGGTCGGAAAGGAAATGAGGACACAAGTGAACTAACGGGATATCCTAAGGAGCAAGGAATCCCCATAACCACCCTCTATTTTCTGCTACTGTTGCACTTCGGGAGGGGAGGGGGTCTCCAGATGTGTTCCCCATCCCCCCTTCAAAGGGCTCCCTGCACTCTGTAATTTTGCCAGTCTAAATTGGCTCTCTCAAATGAGCCTGAGGCAAACCAGCCCTGGGCAGAGGAATATCCTGTATACAGACCAAAGAGCTGTGTTAGTCTAGTCTGCCCCTGTCTGACCACAGTGAGGAAAAGGAGAGGCTTTGTTCCTTTCAAAATATATTCTAATAGTAACATGACTATTGAGAGTATAACTACAAGAAACTATAAGACATTGAGACATTGTAACATTGTGAAACAAACTCACAATAACTGAGAAAGTCACACTGTAAGTGATGAAATCACAATAATGAGAAACAAAGTCACAATTGTGAAATATAAAGTTTGTGGAAAAATAAATGTGCATTTGTGAGATATAGTCACATTTGCGAAAAATAACATTGCAGGTATAAATTCTCAATTACTAGAAATTGAAAAATATAAAATCCCAATAATAAGAAAATGTCACAATTGTGAGATATTATGTCATAGCTGCAATAAATGGTAATCACATTGTGAAATATAGTCACAATAATTAGAAAGTCACAACTATAAGAAATAGTCAAATTTGTGAGATGCGAGTCACAATAATGACAAAGTAAGTCACAGTTGTAAAAGATAAAGTTGCAATTATGAGATAGTAAAATTAGTGAGATCATATTCTGAAATATAAAATTACAAAAATGAGCAATAAAGTAACAAGTGTGAGATATTAAAAGAAGAAATGTGAGTCACATTGTGAAATATATATAGACACAAAAATGAGAGTCATAATTGTGAAATAGAGAGTTGCAGAGAAATAAACGCGCAGTTGAGAAATATAAAGACGAAACGAGGAAGTGTAAAAACACGACTCGATTTTTTAAAAACTCATTGTTTAAAACATGTTTTGTGGGAATTGTGATAGGAATTAAATACATTATCCATTGCAGGTATAACTTATAATAAACTACATTAACTCTCATTAGCATCTTTGTTATACTCCATTTTTAAAATTGTCCCTGGAATTAAAAGTCATTATGCAATTAACATTATCAGCTGTGTCTTTGATCCTCAGTAGAGAGGGAGCCTAGGGAGACAATGGTGGAATTCTGAGTTAGGGAATCCTCAAGGTAAGCTGACGACATGTTCCTGCAAACACTGACACCCGCCTGACATGTTGATTCAGAGCCTGAGGGGTGAGACGGAGCTAAGAGTGGGTACACAATACACATATGTCTCTGCGGGGTTCACTGGCTAAGAATATGTCTTTCCACATGTGAAGAACAAGTTATACATGCTCTTATGAAAAGGTTAGAAGTCGAAAGACACACTGGGCACAAACCAAGAGTCCAGTTCTGGAAATTCTTTCTCGTCTTACCCCAAAGGGTCCGCACCTCTGTAACGTAATGTGTTCCAGCTCAGACTTTCCTGTTTGATCAAGCTTTTGACAGTAATTCAGGCCAACGTCTGAGTCACAATAACACTCTGATAGGATTTGACCAAAGCTATAGATGAGTGTGCTAGATATACCTAAGACATTAACTTGACTTGCTTCCTACCACTGCTGGTCATTTTCTCAACGAAGGGGAAGAGATATTGGAATGTTCTGTCCATCTCGCAGTTTGCTTCTATAATTCATCTGAGACCGAACACAGGTTAAATCTAATAGATTTGAAGGGTTCACTGAACAGAGCAGTTGGTGGACACCTCTACACCATCCACAGTTCTGTTCTCTGCAGACCCTCAGGAGAAAGACAGAAATAGTTAAAGATAGAGAGAGTGCCTGGAGAGCAGGAGGAGTTCTGGCATGTCAGGGAAATAAAACATCAGCTGCGGAATGAAGAATAATTAATCTGGGGTAGTTTAGCACTTCAAAGCAGTTCAACGTGTGAATCGTTTTAAAATGACATTTTAAAATGACATCTGACTGTTCTCCAACCACAGGCAGTTATGTCAATAAGCACTAAAATATGTCTAGAATGTGGGTCTTCAGACTTTTTTCAGGCCAAAGACCCCATGCCACATTATATATAAATTCGACTTAATACGGTTTATTCTGAGATGCAATGAAACATTAAAGAGAAACGTTACCTGAAGTAAACTTAACGTTGCATAATTTAACTGAAATACTGCAACAAAAATGATATTGATATGAAATATCTAGATGATATATTTAGACTTTTACAATAACAGGGCAGTTTCAGGAGTGAGAACAGTCAGCGCCCACTATTATCTGTGAACAACTGCTTGTCTATAATATAATTATAAATGCTACACAACTATTCAAAGCATCTAGCAATTTAAAAAAAAAAAACGAAACAATCTGGTTTGACAGGACCACACACCTTTAAGGCTTAATGCACTAACTGCTGATTTAGTATTTTGTGCGTGTGTGAATGTGTGCTCACGTAAGAACACACCTCAATGACCTCTATCCTCTCTATTTGTGTCCATCATGCGAGTAGATTTAAACCCCAAGCCAAAGGTATGACAAAAGCAGCCATACTTAACCTTTACTTTAATGACGAAATTACGTCAGTTGGAACTGATCGTCTAATACATTTTACGGTGCATTACAAATAATGGATGTGTGTGAAAACTATATGTGAGAATTACAGATTAATTAATTAAAATCAGGTGATGGATTAGTTCTCTATATTCACACAGATTGGAAAAAAAAATATTTCGGGGGCAGTCTGAGAAATGTGGGATAAATCATGTGGCTGCTATGATGAATCAAACTCCAAGATCATAGAGTTGAACTTCTGCGGCCTCTATTTCTGTATCACACACAGAGAGTGGCATAATTCCTTCGTTCTTTACAGTCATCTTAATTGTAGCTTGCAGCCGTTGAGAGTAGGCTAACAGTTAGAGCTGTATCATCTTTATCATTGGCCTATAGTCATTCTGAAGATTATGCAACCTCTTACTTTCTTAATCTCTATTTTTCTTTTCTTATTTGGACGTGTTCCATCAGAAGCATCCAGTACATCTGAGAGGAAAGTCTGAAGGAATGCATTGCCTTTCCTCCACTCCTCCCATCCAGATGCTCCTCACCTTCCCCTATACTCCAAACCCACATCCTCCACCCCCAGACTCTTGCTAGTCTGTGTCCATCTTCTCTTATAATAATGATATAATAATGACCATAATTCATTATTTTAGTCACATCGCAGTAAAAACAACATAGCTGGGTGTCAACTGAGTTCCCTGTCTTCAAAGGATACACATCAAATCAAATGCATTAGATATTACATGTATGCTGTCCATGCTACCAATCCTTTCAGGCTCAAGTGCACAAGACAAACTAGCCTAGCAAAACAACCTTTAGGACAGGTGAGACCAGACAAACCTGTAGATTTAATCACCAATCTTCTTTGGTAGCGTTTAGACACGCTATACGTGCTTCAAAAGAATGGTCTTGAATCTGTAAGCTTCAGAACACGGAAAAGAGGGAAATCATCAGACCACCCTTGCTATTCAGGTTTCTGTTTTTTCATCAAGTGTGGGAAGTGAATGAACAGGTAAAAGACGTCAGACTGGTACATGGCTTTGTATCATACAATGCAACAAATCTCCTCTCTGAATTCTTCTATGCATTCGCTCATATTCCTGTGGTATGACATACACCCGCGCTAAAGATTAACCAACACTAAGAGTAAACGAGAGAGATGACTTTCATTACCGGTAACTACGGTATATATTTCTGTATGTAGTTCTGTAGTTAAAATATACATGTCTTATTGCACATTGTTTATAGTGAGATCAAACACCTTTGAGAGTAGTTTTGGTTTCATGGTTTAATACAACCCGCAGATGCGCGTTAATTGTTTTTTTGTCAGACTCGTATTTCCAGATTAATAAATGTCTTCACTTATTAGTGCGAAAAAGACAGATCAGAGCCTCCTGTTCATGAGATTAACACTGTGAATCAATCTCTGTCACCGGAGCCATTCTCAGTGTACAAATATGGGCAAAAATCAGCAGTATAAACACAACAATATAAATTCACAGACAGAGACAGTGTCACATCATCTCCCTTTGTACTATAAAGTACAGCAGATATATAATATGAAGTCATTTAAATAATTAAAGCCTGAGGTTTTTCTGTGCTGTTGTGGTTCACACAGATCCTCTCTGTGATCTTAGCTTTAACACACAGTAGAGTGAGACGTGCTGATTTCCACCTTTCAGCACAAACCATGCAATTTCGCTAAAGTCGTGATTTAAATGGCCAGACGCGCACACGCACACACATATTTTTTTCTATCATTGTAAGGAGTTTCCATTGACGTCTATTTTTTTTGTGCTAGTAATATTTTCTTTCCGCTATTCAAGACAACACAAATATTTGCATTTTTACATTTTCATTAAAGCATTATTTAGCATGCTTGGTAGAGGAAAAGTTCACACAAAAATTCTAATTCTGTCATAATTCACTCTGCTAATCTTTCTGTTGTTCCAAACTCAAATGACTTCATTTGTTTAATTGAAAACAAAATTAAGCCTTCAACTCAAAGCTTCAAAGGGGATGCAAAAGGGCCATCAAATATCTTAAATGTGGCTCATTAAAATTAGTGTAGGCCTACTATATACCAAGTCTTCTGAAGTCATGCGATAGCTTTGTGTGAGATAGAGAAAAAAATGAGTTCAAATGTTGACATATGCACTAGATCTCCTTAGTGTTCACAAGAGATGTAGAAAAGAAACAATCTTTTCAATTAATTGGTTCATCCAGTTCACAACTGTATAAATCGTCGCTGGAGGGGACAATTGTCAATGAATAATGACTTAAATGTCTGTCTGTCTTACACATGACTTCAGGATATTTTTTATGACTTGTATGAACCACTTTTATGATACTTTTATGATATTTCTCAGAAAGCTGAAATATGAAAGCTATGAAAGCTTCAGACACACTAACATTAAAAAATATAATGGCAGAAGGAATGAACAAAAACACGCAGAAGTCAGAAACCAGTTTGTGTAACCCAGGAGCAGGGAGAGCAGCTTCCTCTCGGAGCGAGGGCACAAGGTAGTCATTCAGTGAGCCTTCAAGGACCAGTGTCACACACACACACACACACACACACACACACACACACACACACACACACACACACACACACACACACCAAGGAGTAGAGTGGGGGACCATGGAGGGTCTGGAGAGGTCTTTCACAGACGTCTATTCACACACCCACACAGGGGCACAGTGGCATGCATACGCTCATGCACACATACACAGACAGCTATCAGGAGCTGTGAATGAGCCTTCTTCACTCACAAGCCTCTCTTTCTTTTCTCTATCATCACTCTCTCCTCAATCAGGTCCTTACAGAGCAAACTGGAGCACAGCTGTTACTCAATGAGGGACATCTGGATTGAATATACCCGTTAAATATCCTCAACAACCAACAGACCAGTAGAAAGAAAAAAAAAAAACAGACAGAAACTAAAGTAAAATCTTCATTAAAAACCCTAACACACAAAGCCTTATAAGACAAGACGGGTTTTCATAAGAGATTAGATCGATCTATCTATCTATCTATCTATCTATCTAAGTCAATTTTGTCCATACAATGGAAGTCAATGGTCACCAAAACTATTTGGTTACAAACATTCTTCAAAATATATATTTTTTGTGTTCTGCAGAAAAAATTATGGCATACAGGTTTGAAACGGCATGAGTGTGAGCAACTGGTGACAGAATTTTCTTTTTTGAGTGAATTATTCTTTTTAAATGGTTTTAGATTAAATTTGTCAAACCGTAATACACTGTCAGTTACCTCTGTCTACTGACCACTGCATCCAGATTAAGGAGTTATGATACATTATTATTTATGCCAACCACGTTGTATTACAGAAAACAGCATTTAGGCTCAGGTAGCTCATAAGAGGCTGCAGTATACATCTCCTGTCTGTACATCCCAAAGAGATCCTAAGATGATGCTGCAGCTTCCCTTTTAATATAAAGGTCAAAACTGTTCCATCTCATCTGAGCCTCATAATAGTGACATTTGTGATGTCTCTTTCCCTCTCTCTCTAGGAAGGGATTAAAAGGACCTCAGCATGAATGTGTGTCAGTCCTGTTTTATCCACAGGAGTGTCTGAATCACTGTGGAAACTGCAGAA
The DNA here is from genome assembly GCF_949152265.1 of Phoxinus phoxinus. Classification (NCBI taxonomy): domain Eukaryota; kingdom Metazoa; phylum Chordata; class Actinopteri; order Cypriniformes; family Leuciscidae; genus Phoxinus; species Phoxinus phoxinus. The sequence continues at coordinate 29,820,241 of NC_136877.1, forward strand.
GTGTCCTGGGCTCCTAATGGATCATATGCTCATGGAACTGCTAGCTTCAAATGAAATGCATTAACAACCCAAACACGGCTTTTCAGATGACCTAATTAAAGGAACATGTTATGCAAAAATGAAAATGCAGTCTTCATGTATCCACTCTCATCCCTCTAAACCCATATGACTTTCTTTCTTCCATGGAACACATTAGGAATAATGCACTGGTCGCTCTTTTCCATGGATTGAATGGGGACCGGATCAGTCTTTGGCTCAATGAGACTTGGAATTTAATTATGAGCCAGAGAGACCACTTGGATAATACTTTATAATTCCAATACATTGATCGACAATTTTCATATTGGACCTCGACAGACTAAGTCGTAATTCACTTTCAATAGGACTATATAAAAATAAGTGGCTAGGATATTCTCAAAATAATTCACCATTAATGTTCCATGGAAAAAAACTAAAGTCTTATTTGGAAAGAAATGATAACAAGGAGTAAATTTTTGGGTAGGTTCCTTCTGACTATAACTTCTGATGTCTTCACGTGGAGACACGTTTTTTTGTTGTGTAGTTTGTTACCTCATATACATCCTTTACCTCACAGCATTAACGTAACTGCCAATATCACCTAAGATTAAGTAGTCTTTTTATTTTTCATTGGCATGGTTTGAGCATACAAACACTTTTCGTGAAAAAAAATGGTAAATAGGTTTTCCACTAAATTAGTTTTCTCACTCTATTACTTTACTGTACCAGGTAACCCCATCAGTTGTGCTTCTGATATCCAAAGTAAAAGCAAATATACACCAAAGTATTCTAAATTCACCGGCTGTGGCCGGACACGAGAAACAGGATGAAGCGATCCGTGGGCGTGATTTGATTAAACAGCATGATACGGTGTGTGGGCGTGGTTTGAATAAATAAAACATTAACGAGACCTCCCCCCGTTATACCCAAAGGTCCGGTTGAAGTTGGAAAGTGACCCTATCTGTCTGCAGCTGGGCAAACTTCACAGCTTGAGAACTCCTGCTCTTGTTTATGTTTAATTTACAGCACAACAGCACAGACATGTGTGACAAATAAACACAGACATATATATTTAAATATACTGATGTAAAGAATCATGTAATATAATAGCAAATATATCAAATTATGAGGTAGGAAAATAGGCTATTATTAAAAATGATAAATTCACAAGTTAAAACAGATTCTGCATTTCCCCTCTCTGCTGCTGTTAATGATGAAAGATGCGGAGGTTTGACTTACCACATTGGATAAGAAATCGCTCTCATTCAGATCCTCTAGGTCCAACAGGTTGGAATTGGGAAAAAGTTTGTCCGACGCGAAGTTGTCCAATATGGTGTCCATATCGGCTGTGAATTTTTTTTTTAAAGTCTTGGAAAAAAATCTTAAAGGTGAGATAGATTGCAAAATTGTTGAAATCCAATTAAAAAATTGCTATCAGTAACATGTGTTGCTTAAGCGACGTGCGCTCGTCTGCACTGTCAAGACGCCTTCATCCACTGAGCGTCTAGTCTGCCCATTTACACTTCGCTGGAAGTGTCGGATAAATTGGACGTGATTAAAGCGAAGTGGCCGTGTGTGGCTCTTCCAACTCTGTATCATTCATCTGCGTTGAGTCTCTGAGGGGGTAACTAGACTGATACATATTTAATGTTGTCCCCGCCCTACTCTCGCTCTTTGCGCCCAACGGTAACACCCACCTTTCACTTCGTTTAAAGGGACAGCGCAGCCATTGACGCACATGAGAGACTGAATACATTACAGCATACACAGCCATAGCTGTCCATTACCCAAACCTGAATTTTCACTTTCAAAACTAAGGTAAAATGTTTTCATGACCAAAAATACCTAATAATCCTATATAAAAAAGAAACTAATTTAGTCTCATGCAAGACTCTTGTCAGGTGGGGATTAAAATGGATCTTAGATAGGCTACACAAAAATATGAACAATGCAAGAGGACACATGCAAATATATCCAACAACTTAATAGGTTTAGGCCTATTTATTTTTTAAATTCTTTAATCTTCAGTAAATATACTGTCCGGACAATAACAGCCTCATATGTGAACTATATAATTTTAATAACTAGAGATGAAATTTAGCAACTGACATTAAAACCAAATCTTATAAAATACAGGTAAAAAGAGAGCTATATGACCCATATCGTATGACGTCCTCTGTCTGGTTATCTCTGGTTCTCTTGTAAAGTACAGAGGGTTTGTTTATTAAATTAGAACCATTAAGGCAGTACACCAATATTTTTCTGTGCATTCTTCACACAACCTTTTGTGAATGACAAATCATCTCTGTCTGATTGGATCATTTTCCAGTTATGTAACTACAATACATCAATTCACTAGGGGGATAAGACATGTACATGAGTGGAAGATGATGAAGGTGATTCAGTGTCTGATTACATAGATTGATTCCAGTGAATTATTACACTAAATTGGCTGCTTGCTCTTCTCTTTCCGATTATTTACTCTTGTCTATGGAGTGCTAAGAGTCAATTCAAGTGATGAGAAATCATTTCAGATCAAGAGTGCTGGATTCACACAAGAGTTTATAAGAATGAAACCTAACACTGAGAAATTCTTTCCTCATTGGCAGAGCTCTCTCACAAGTAACGTTACCTCAGGTACTGTTACAGCTCTCTTTCCTGCTTTTTCTCTTTCTTTCCAGTTGCCCTAGTTTTATAGAAACCTGCTCTTCAATAATGGAATTTCTATTTCCAGTGAAAGGTGTCATTTTTCAATTCACGTCCTACCTTCTACATATTACATATGATTACAAAATGATTTTGTGTCATGTAACTCCAGTTGTTTTTCAAACAAATGAGGGTGGATATATCAGTGATTATTATGAATGGTTGTTATGGTTGATTTTACATGTGATAGGGTTCTCTACAGGTTTCACTTGGGATTGTCATTTTCATTGCAGTCAAGTTAGAAATCAGGATAATATGTGACAGTCAGCCAAGTCATAAATCGTTTTAAAGGTCATTTAATTTAGAAAGTAATAATATAAAATACAGACACTAAAAAGTAATCAATAATATATGACACAAACAGATATACTGTTTTGGTCATTTTGAAAAGTATTCAGGAGAAAGTTACTCTATATCATGATTCACACAGAATCACTCATCTCAGTGGAAGAGTCCCACGTGTGATCACGGACCAAAAACCTCACACTGTGGAAGTAGGATAATCCTCTAAACGTGCATGTGATGCAGGTGAAACAGTGATATTTTGAGCTAAACTGCTTCCTCTTATTTCCACAGATTAAGAATCTCTCTGACGTCAAACAGCCTGTAAACACTGGAGAGTTCGCTCTCTCTCTTTGTAGTTGTCGTGGTAACCCTCACACCTGGTCAGCTCTCCTGTCCGTATGGTTTTTTATGGTCATGTGAAGCTTCCGTCCTCCTCCTGTGCAATAAACACACACACACACACACACACACACACACACACACACACACACACACACACACACACACACACACACACACACACACACACACACACACACACACACACACACACATCCCATAAACAGTATGTGGAAGGTGACATGCTGGAAAAACACCATAAAGCAAAGCAACCATGAGGTTTCACTTTATGTACTGCCCTGTGTCTCCACATGGTCTGCAAATTCCAACCCCCATCCTCATCCCCACACATGCCTCTCCGATCAGCAGCTTTTCAGTCATGCTGTGATACTCGCTGTATAAAATACTATTAAATATACTATGAAATATTGATCATGTTCAACTGCCCAAAACAAGCACAGACCAATGGCAACAAACGCTGGTAACACATTGATCCGACTGAACCTGACGAATGTCGTAGTTTGAGTTTGAAGGTGTCTGTCGGTGCAGTTTGAACTAGACTTAAGAGTTTCACTTGTTTTATTTTCACAAGTTTAAAAGTGTTTTTTTTTTTTTTTTTTTTAAACTTCCCGCTATCTCAGCTGAAAAGGATAGTTTACTCAAATATGAGAAATCAGGGATTTACTCTGCCTTTCATTCCAAGCCTCTTCCTCAGTGGAACACAAAACAAGATTATAATTTTTTTAATGTCCATGCAATGAAAGTCATTAGAGTCCAGTGTAGTTTTGGACCTCATTATATTTCATTGTAAAGACAAAAAGAGTTTAAATATTCTTCAAAACATATTACTCACAAACAGTGTTGGTGGTAATGCATCACAAGTAATGTGAGTTACGTAATCAGATTCATTTTCCCAACTTATTAGTAAAAGTAACGCATTACTTTTAAATTTACAACAAAATATATTTTTAAAATAAGTTACAAAAATAACTTTGATTTCCCATATTGACTGATATGTCTCCTGTCCCCATTTTAAGAGAAATTGGGAGTAAGTGCAGAGGCATTCTCCAGAGAGTGATAATTGTATGACAGTTATGTGACAGACATCTGTGAATAATAGAAAAAATGAGGAAGAGAAATTCAGAATGAATTGTAGTAAAGCAGAATGAAAAAGCTTCTCAGCTTTTCTTCTCAGAAAGCAATATTTATGCTTTAGGGTACAATAGTCTAAAAAATATCCTATATAAGCACTATACTCAAACAAAAACAAAAATATTCTTGTAACAAAAAAGAAGAAGATTGGTTTGTAATACTGTGCTTTTGCACAGTATTACAACACAGTTGAGTCATTGTTCTGGTTTATCTAATAGTTCAAATGAGTTAAATTTCATGATGTCTGCAGCACAACCGAGAGACGCTGGTGGATGTCAGGGACAGGAAATAAAGGTGAACACTCAATGCATAATCCAATCAGAAATTGTTGTCTCTTAATTAACCAATTAGATGGCTAATGTGCTCACTGCTCCGCTAATGCTAACGTAGCCGAGGAGTAAGGTTATGGTTGTGCGCTGTTTGCAGGTCTGTGAGGGGATGTGCTGATGAAAGGACTTGAGAGTACAATACAGCTGACGGTGGCATCAGCGTCTCTGCTCTCCGTTCCCACAGCTTCATCTTATTCATTCATTATCTTCCCTCTCTTCGTTCTTTATATTTTTCACTAATCACGCACAGCCATTTACGCTCACACGCACTGCTTTCCAGAGGGCACGGGTGACACTGCAACGCACACCGCAGAACGAACAAAGCAGAGATGATCATCCCTTTTTCAAAAAGCACAGTTGAGTCTTCGCCCCATAATTACAGACTAGTGTACACTCGGAGTGGCATGTGATTATAGCATTACTCTCTGTGTCTGTGTGTGTTATGAGTGAGGGCCAGCACTCTTTGCACCTGTATCACCCTGTACACTGTCACTCAGTTATGTATATTCCAGAATATTCCAGATCACCTGCCAGGTGGGCATCACACAGGATTCAAATGAGGTTTTCAGCAACCTTTTGGACGCTTACCCCAGACCAAAGACAAAAGCACAAGCGGTTAAAGTCAAAATCATTCAGCCCTCTAACACAGAGGTTTTCAAACTGGGGCTTGGTAAGTTGTCAATTTAATATAAGTATTAGAATATTCAATTATTTAATAAAAGACCACTCTTAAAATTTCTCTTAAATGTATAAATAGGTCTAACTGCCCATGGTTGGAAATAACGGGGATAAAAGTGCCACCAAAATAAATATAAATGCCTCCCACAACAAATGTGACAATGATTTATGATAAACAACAATTCAATAAACAAGAAGTTAATATTAAGCAACTTAAATTTTAGATGCAATATTTTCTGTTGTCGCTTTATTATTAAACTAATGGAAATATCTGCAAAATACATGTCTCACAGTGGTGTTTTGTTGTCGAATGAATCAGCATTTTTGAACAAATTGATTGAGCGAATGATTCAATGAGCCATTTAAAAAAGACAGTCGCATGTTTTTTTCTTAAATGAATCTGCATTTTGAAGTAATCTGTAGAATTAATGATTCAATCATTAAGACAGTGATTTGCCACCACCGGGTGGTTTTAGTTTCCTATTTAAAGTATAATATCATATTTCTGTATTTTAAATGTTATATTTAAACTCACATAGCATTGTTTTTGCTATTGTAATGCATGTCTAAATGCATTTGTCACTTCAGAGCTGTATTTAACAGTCTGTGTAATAAATACAGCTTCTGTGCCACCATGGCAGTGCAAAGATGGCTTTTGTTGATACTGATTTCATGTAATTGTTAACAACAACCGGTAGAATCTTTATATTCTAATTTAATTTATTAATTAAAGATATGATATTATCATTATTTGAGGAAGGGGGTCTTAAAGCTCCTGATCTGCTGATCAGAGGGTGGACACTTGCTGCTCAAAGTTCAGTTCATATGTGTATGTCTCTTACACATATTTCAGGTTTGCACCTTAAATAACAGAAGTGCAAATCTTTCACACCCTCAAAACAAACTTTCTGAATGCCCCAGTGTTCAGATAAACAGAGTAAAATCCTCTTTCAATCTCTCAATTCTTTACTGTATGTAACATCATAGCCACAGGTGAAGGAGTTTCCATATACCCACTGAAACCAGATAACTGAGCCTGGGTACTGAAGACAGGAAGGTCAGGACACACAATCAGTGAGCAGCCTCCGAGAACAATCCTTCTGTACTGCCTATCACAGCTCTGGGCCCTCTGACAAAGCAGGCCTGTGAAACCCAGCCTTTCTTGCTGAAACAAGCAGGGCCGATAGCCATCAATGTAGTTCAATATTTCAGTGAGTCGGGTGTGAGAGGGTCATTGAAAGAGAAAAGAAGAAATGTCCTACAACAGCCAGGGCAGGCGTGGCTTAGATCAGAACAATCAACAAATATTCAAGTTTCACGAAATTTCATATTCATTTCAATGTGAATAACACTGAATTTTACATTAATGGGGTCATGAACTGCATTTTTTTTAAATGATGTCCTCTAAAGTCCACTTATAATGTTATCAAGATTTTTCCATAAAAAACATCCTAATTTAGAAGTAATAAGCTATTTCCTATCCTGTTTTTTACTCTCTTTCAAGCACTCCGTTTTGATAGGTGTGTCGCATTTAATACCACGCCTACGCCCGGGTAATCATTTGTTTTGAAAACTTCCAATGTTGAAAAATATCTTGTTACATAGTTGAAACATTTGCCAAACAATGTGAAACATTTGTGCGTATTACATATGCTTTATTAGTCTTGGTTGTGGCAAATAAAGTTTAAGTTAAGAGTTACCACAGTTATAATTAATGAATGATGACATAGTGTTTTGTGTAAACGGAATTATGAATGAACGTACCAGTGATTGTCATACTGGCATTCTTATGAATCTTTTTCGATAAAGTGAAAAATTTATACATTGTCATTTGCAGTGTCCTGTTTAAAAAAATTTAATGTGTTCATGTCTTATTGTAATGTCTTACTGATGACAAAACAGATGTCGCTTACTAAAGCTTTTATTAGGATTACAGCAAATGACTTTGATCAAAACCATAACAAAAGCAGCATTCTCTATGTTCTTTCTTCCGTATCCGATGATCCAACGCATTTACCCAATAAATGCCAAAGCAAAGGAAAGAACAGTGAATCACAACTATGTATTCGGTTTGACTCCGGCGCTACAGTAATACATTTCAAACAATCTGTATCAGACAAAGCAATAGTGACATGGTAAAAACACTGTTGCTCAAACTTGTGTGTTGCAACTAGGGTGGGCGATATGGCAAAAATATCATATAACAGTTAAATTTCATATAACATCATATAATCATATATAATTTACAGGAAAATCACGATTCATGATTCTTTTTCATGTTGGTTTTACTATTTTGCAAGTGACTGATGTCAGGACCCGGTCACAAACTCGGATCTCCGGATGTGAGAAACAGTCGCTTAGCAAACTGAGCCACTAATAGTCAGCAGAACCCAGAAGATGAGGCAGACACAGCAGTACTAGAGATGGTGTTTAATAATAAAAAAAGGTAAAGTTCTTCAGGCAAAAAATATAAATCCACAATGTCAAAAGTAATGCCAAGAGGGGGAAAAAAAGGTAATCCACCAAGTCCAAAGGTAAATCCACAAGGAAAGTAGGTACAGCAGAAAAAGTCTCAAAAGAATCCAAAAATAAACGATTACCAAAACAGAGTACCAAACGAAAGTCCAACTGGAGCAATACACGATCACAGCTTCACTGAGGCTGGGTGCTAACATTCAAACACAGAGCAAAGAACTAAAGAACACTAAGGGTTTAAATACATACAAGGGAAATGAAGCACAGGTGCAAATAATAACTGAAAACAAGGGGAAACAAAAGTACCAGACAAAAAAGCACAATGGGGGCCTCTAATGGTCAAAAACCGGATAAAACCCGGCCGAATGTTGACAACTGAGCCAAGTAACAGCCAAACTAATGTCCATATTTTAAAAACAAAGCCTTAGGTAACAAAATATAAAATGAAAAAGAATGGCAGACATTTAGGACAAAATGGCGAAGATAAAAATCTTTGTGATTATTTTCTTTGTAATTAAAAAATAAGAACCAAGATACACATTACACATAGGCCTACACAACTTACTTAACAGAGGCATTCAAGAAAGTAATTCAATGAACAAATATGAAAATAAAACACTACATAGACTTGTTTTATTAACATTAAAGGGATAGTTGGACCCTGCTGGTCCCTATAGTGACATCCATATTTTTCCTACTATGGAAGTCAACGGCAGCTGTTTGGTTACCCACCTTCCTTAAAATATCTTCTTTTGTGTTCAGCACAAGAAAGAAATTAATACAGGTTTGGAACAACATTTGAGTGAGTAAATAATGACAGAATTATTATTTTGTAGGTGAACTTAAGGACAAGCGGCAGCATGTTTACTATAGGCTACTGTCACTGGACCAGCACGCGACGCAACACCCCTAGTTGCAACATTATTGTCGGAACCAATGTAGTCGGCACTGCATCATCTTTTATTTTTTTATGTCTCTGGGAAAAGCCTGCATTGAACTGTGTATTGTTTAAAAACAAATCCTCAGTAAAATGAAGCGAACAAACGAACAGTGTCTTACTGAAGCAATCTGACTGGAACTTCGCTAAAAATAAAGTTTATCCACACTTTCTTAATGTTAGGATCACAAGGATGGCAATGCAAAGACTGTGTTTTTCGGTAGGCAGGGCTAAAGAGGCAATGATGTAGAAGTAGGTGTTAGATCTTCTTCTGCAGTCTTTCATTGCACAATGATGTAATAATGTGACAAAATCTGAAACCAGTCATTTTCTGAATTTGGTTTCATTAAAGCTGTTTTGGGACTAATGAGGAAGTTTTGAGTTCTAAAACTTGTTTACAGTATTTTTATAGTACAATATCCTCTTATATGTCAAAAGATCAAGGAGAATTGTATTTCTTAATTCATGACCCCTTTAAAGAAGCCATATTATGCCCTTTTACAAAGTCTTGATTTTGTTTTTAGGGTCTACTAGAAGTTTTCATGCTTGAATGTTAAAAAAACCCCATTATTTTTCACAAGTCTATTGCAATCTCCAAATTCTGGCCAGTTGATAATACCTAGAATATCAGAATCAACTGCAGGCGGTAAATCCATTTCCTATTTAGCACCTAAACTTTGGAGTAGCCTTCCATTGTTCGAGAAGAGACACACTCTGTCAGTTTAAATCTAGACTAAAACACATCTCTTCAACCTGGCATACACATACAACATTAGCAATTTCTATTTTTCAAATCAGTTAAAGGATTGTTAGGCTGCATAAATTAGGCCAGCCGGAACCGGGAGCACTTCCTATAACACCCGATGTACTCACTACATCATAAGAATAATGGCATACGCTAATATTAGTCTCTCAGTTTATCCCAAGGTTTACTGAAGTCCGCCGGATTTGGGCCGTATCCAGATCAGAGGGTGGACCTGCACATAGACACGACCACAATGCATGATGTAGTCAGCCGGATCCAGGCTGTATTCAGATCAGATGGTGGACCCGCACCTGAATCATAATCATACACTGTTTGTTCGTTGCCCAGAGGAGAACTGGCCCCCTGACTGAGCCTCATTTCTCCCAAGGTTTTTCCTCCATGCATTCTATCACCTGATGGAGTTTTGATTCCTTGCCACTGTAGCCTTTGGCTTGCTTAATTGGGAACACTTAATATATTTAACAATATTATTAATCTGCCGGCATTGACACCCTTATATGAGAACTGAACTGAGTTGGGCGATGACATCACTGTTTTCTCCAGAGCGGCTGCATTGATAAATTAACAAAAATGAACCATCACTGAACTTACTTCAGCTGGACTATGACACTATTTTCTTCTAGATCTGCTGTACAGCCGAAACAAACTTTGTTGCATTATTTTCCTGTTTTTACTGTAAAGCTGCTTTGAAACAATCTCTATTGTAAAAAGCACTATATAAATAAAGGTGACTTTACTTGTTGTTGTTTTTTGCATATGCCTTGGATGGGAAATGCTTCTTCATAGGCTGCAGTTACACTTGGCATTAACATGCGATCACCATGATCAGATCAAGCAGATCGGACCATTAGCCAATCAGGACACCGTGCGTTTACATTTGTTCATATTAAGTAGCCTCTGTATCTGGATAACCGATCGGATTTCTGTTTCCTGCTTAATATTTAAATTAGGTCTGTAGCACGACACCAATAAGAGTAAAGATTATAAAAATGAAGCAATGTCCCTTTCACTCACGCACTTTAGTTTCCTGTGCAATCTCCATCCTTAAATCAAATTACCTTTTTTAAATGAAGGAATATTTCCAGAGTTGATCATACAAAAATAACCATGGTTAAGTCACATTATCGATCATCGGGGTTTAAGGTTATAGCATGCAATGACTATATTAACAGAAATGGGAGATTAATAAACATGCTGAAACAATAAAAATATTAAACATTTAAAACATAATTTTTAAAAAGTTTATTCCCATTATTCCTTTGGCAAAGCAGCGCACGCTCTTCATTAAGATCTCATGCCTCAGCTGTGATTGTACAGGCGATCGCCTCGTTCAGATAATGTTGCACATTTAAAATGAAAAATGACACACACAATGTCATGTAAGTCTAAATAAACTGTTTTAAATATTGACGTTTATTTTAAGGTTCAAATAAATTGTATTTATTGTCTAAACTGCGTCAGGCCATGTAAATTGCGTTTACATTACACTGAGATCCAATCACAATGCGTCCTCGACTACCTCCGAAACTGGACACGCTGATCGGATAACATTCTGATCAGAAGCGCGTTTACACTCGTCTTTTCAATGTGTATGTGGACAACATCCAGATACAGGTCGCATGTTAATGCCAAGTGTAAACGCAGCCATAGAGTCGACGCTATAAGGGATGCCATCAGCGTCCCCGGTGTCTGAAGTGTCATAGGCCGGTGTCATTGGTCGACGACAGTCCATGAAGTCACAAGCGGAGTTTCCATTTCGAAGTGGAACTTTGATGCTGCGTCATGGAGTTTATGCTATGGGGGACCAATACCTACTATGCCATGCTGAAGGGGTGCCTGCCTCTCTAAGCTGTGAAAATACACAAACATAATAGGCATAGCATAAATTGACTCGACGGATTACTTAAGTGGAGTCAGAGCACGTCAATCCCAAGGCTGCATCCAAAATGACTCATTTAAACTTTATAGAGGCACCATTCCCTATGCATAAATCTCTTAATACCAATAGACGATCCCCAAGCATCCATGTTCTATAACAAGGTAAGTCCCAGCCTTTACAACTTTCCTCCCTCCCTTGCTGGACAAGCATCAGACTTATTATAAGTCCGAAGGGCACTAAGGAAAAATGGCCCCTGCTATGTCAACACCTTGACAAAAGCCCTTAGGGAGTAGCCTACAAAAAGGAGTATATCAACTATGACCAATTTGATATTACCACTATTTCCATGGGGGAAATGCAGTCCATAACTTCATCAGAAGGGATGCAAAACATGAGAGAGACATGATGTAATTGTCAAAACTTGCCATCAGGAAACTAAAATCCAAGGGAAACCGCAGGTGAGCATCAGCTCTACTTAAATACCCTAGACCTAGAGCAATTAGGGGAGAACGCTCATGCCATGCTTGAGCAAAGGTACCTCTCTAGGATCCAGTATGGAAAGACTCCATTAATATATCATACTAGAGATATATTTCACAGCACCAAACCAAAGGGGAGCATAAAACCCTACTTCAAGGCCCAACAATAGTTGGTCTGTAGCGGTCTATACGACAAGACCAGATACTTCAGTGAGGATGCCTTGTCCTGCTAAAGATAGCTCACAAGCGTCTCTTCTACAGGGGGAATCTTCAAGTATTCCCATAATCCCTTCACATTCGCATAACTAGAATGTTGTAAGGGAAAAATGCACGCTGTATTCGGGTGTCAAATAACAATAACGCAGAGGCACACACTTTCTGAAGCACTTGTCGCTGGATCTTTCCATTTTCTCGCTACAAACAAACAGCTCCTGAAGACTAAAATGAGCTAAAAAAGCTAATGATGTGTATTTCAGGAGCCCTTCTATACTTACAGACTTGTGACGTCATAGACGGTCGTTGACCAATGAGAATTGGTGTGCTGGTACACATGCTTAAGACACCGGTGTATTTTACCAGCGTCAATTCCATGACACATTGTCAAAGATGTCCTGACATATCGCCCAACATTTCATATGAAGCAGGGGCGTAGAATTTAGTAGGGACGCTAGGGACGTGTCCCTACCAATATCCAATGACACTGATATATCCCTAGCAATAATTTCGATCAAAACTTAAAATATATTTATATATTGATGTCCCCATCCACACCAATTTCAAAATCAAACCTACGCCACATTATGAAGGCAACATGATTTTACAATTATTTTAGTTTTTTTGGCTTTGATTCAGTTGAAGTCTGTCATTATGTGGAGTCTGAATCCTTTGGCAAAAGCAGTGTTGCATTACACAGGACTCAGTCAAAGTTAATGAGACCTAACAGGTGCGCTGTTAATAGCTGCACTGGTATGATCTTGCCTCTGAGGTGCCGTTCTGTGATTCTGAGCAGTGTTCAAAATCCATGACAGTCTATCTAGCAACTGTATCCATGACAACCACGCTTGCATTAAAGATCATGGGATCTGTTTGTACTGAGGGTCAGAGAAACTGCAGTGCAGTCAACTGCACCGTAACAAGAGCAACAGAGTAAAATACGGACACAGGAAAGGAAACAAAAAGACATTAAGAGGGAGAAGAAAATATTTTGTTCATGTCAAGCATACATTTCACGTATGCTGCAGTAATAATCAGTGTTTCCATGACGTCTGGAAACAGGTGACACACTGACCGTACCTGACTCATGATGTCGTGACCGTAGCTGCTAGCTGGTATCATACTTACGTAGTTTACAAAGCAGTCCAGTGTAAGAAGAGCCAGCGGTACTATGACAACAGCTAGAGCAGGACTGATGAATGAACATTCAAGCATGAAATGAGAAGAAAAATGTACAGAGACAGAAGGAAAAAGTGGATGAAATAAAGAAGACAGAGAACAAGAGAAATTATGTGTATTCACAAAAGATCTCATCAACAAGTGCTCAGGATATGAACACATCATTTGTAACAGGGTGTAAAAAGAAATCAAGATGGCACACGGATGGCCGCCTCGGTGTGGAGAGCTCTCTAATTCTTCTGCTGTTTTTGTTTGTTTGTTCTGTTTAGTCCTTCAGTTTTACCAGAGGCAAACTATTGAATATTAGACAATATTTTTCTGTTTTTTGATTATTCAGATGTTTTGTTGGACAAGATCGGAGAGGCAGCAGTGCCTGAAAAAGTCCTGCAAGTTCCCAAAAATGTATCATGGTTTCCACACAAATATTAAGCCGCACAATTGTTGAGTAATTGCTACTGATATGCTAATATGCTACATTTTAAATATGTAAAAAAATACAAAATATTTATTTTAAAACTTTACTAATATTTAATTATATATACAAGATAATAATATTAGACACTATAGTAATGAGAAATTGTGGGGTAAAATGTGCTAAATGATCCAAAATAATGTGTAAAGTAATGTAAAATATTTTCAACATTTCTTGACAGGTTTGTGCAATCCATGCAGTTCATGGACATTTGAATGAATTTCAATGTTTATTTTAATTGCATTTTTGCTAACTTCTGTATGATAAACTATTTTGGTACTGTACTGGGTCATTTGGTCAAAATCAGTTGAGAACCAATTTTCTAATGCAAGAAATTGATTATACTGTTATGGTCAAATAGTAGGGCTAAACATTGCATCACTTGTTTAAAAATAGACTATCAATCTGTGGAGGGAAAGAACATACTCCTCTGTTCTGCCTCCTCTGATTTATGCATCTTTTAGCCGGTTTGCAATGTGTGCACAACAGTGAGTCAGTCTGTTAGTCATCACCACAGCTTTTTTTTAGGGTAAAACATTGTTCTGGAAGATTCTTGTTTTAGACAGACACTCTTATCTATCGGAGAACAATATGAAACTGCTACAAATGCTGTTTCATAAAGGGATGAACATTTGTGTATTTGCATGTAGGGGGTGCTGTGACAAGATGAGTGAGAAAAGAAAACAATATTGTACATAGAGAAAAGAGAGAGACATAGAGAATGAGTAATGGAGACAGCTCATACATGCCCTAAGCCAGATACTTGGAATATTGTAACGTTTAAACAACATTATCCTGCGACACAGTTTAATTTTAGTGCATCGAAACATGTATTCCCACAGGGTATTGCACATTGACCGGAGATTTTCTGGATTTCTGTTAGGGGCCTGGAGATATTTGCACATAATCACATTCATACATAGATGCCATAGAAAACTGCTATCATCATTTACGCCCCTCTCTTCTGTTTGCCTCCTGACTCTTTTTTTTTTTTACAAAGTGTAGCTTTGTAAATCGAAAACATTCTGTTTTACAGTGTTTTTGAGCAAATAATTGCAGCCTTGGTGAATATAAAATCTTAGCAACACCAAAATGTTGGATGGTAATGAGAATCATCATTAAAATATAATGAGAAAGGCAATAGCAGAAAACATACAATAATGAGAAACTGTGGGGTAAAATGTGTTAAATTGTCCTAAATAATGTCATCATGTACAAAATTCTAGGATTGCTATATAACGGTTAATAGGTTTTATACATTATATAAACATTCAATGTGTCCTCTTTGCCCAGCAATAGTTATCAGGGTTGAAAGGTTTGTTTTGCCCTCTGGAAACGAAGCAGATAAGAATTCAATGCAATTCAGTCAGGAGATAAAATGTTATTATAAATGATAATTGTTATTAAGAAATGAAGTACTTGCAAATCAAGTTTGTTTCATATTAGTTGTATGAATGCTGAGTTTAAGAGCGGTAGAATTAGTGTAACCATATTTAGTGTGCATTAGAGTAACACTGAGTTGTTTGCCACCTACGGTGCCTGTGTGGAAACACTTATCGGGTCTAATTCATCTGCAGCAGAGATCAACAGATGACAGACAAATGTGGGATCATTACTGTACTGAATAATGTTTCAGATTTACAATTTGGTGTACATGGTCATGTGTTTGCTATAATTCAGCAAAACATACAGAATACAGCGAGATTCCTGCGCTCATTTGTTGTGTTTTGATTAGGGCTGGAAATCACAGGGTACCTCACGATACGATACACGATACATGGCTCACGATACGATAATATCACGAAACAGCAATTCTGCGATAATCATTATGTTGCTATACAATCCTATGATACATCACGATATCTGTCTAACTATGAAAACAAAATGCCTGTAAAAAGGTTAAGTGCAGTTTTTATCTTTATCCAAGTTCAAACTATTAGATAACAGCACAAAAATTAAAATTTTCAATGAGATCAGGGTTATGGCGTTGCAAGTGGCTTTGCTTGTTTGTGGTATTACCCATGCACTTTACCTTTACCAGGCAGTTCTCGGATATCTCGGATATTTGATGCCAGCGTATCAATTCTCGTATCGCACGGAGAAGGACAACGATATATTGGCCCATCGATATTTTGTCCCACCCCTTTTGATTTCATTAAAATGGGGGAAATGCATTTAACAGAAAAGCAAGTTTGCTAAAATGTCACCACATGAGATCTACAAAGTGTGTATATATCTAGTTGTCCAATATTGTTGATTTATGGTGTACAGTGTGGTTTTGTGTTCAGCACATATCATTGTGTGAGTTTAATTATTGTGTTCTGTGTTTATGTGTGTTTGATCAGTATGATAATGTGAATGTAATCATCAGCAGGACAGAGCCAGATCAGACTCAGAGGTCACAGAATGCGCTGTGAGAGGATGACCTTTTCATTTGTGTGTGGATGCGTGTGATGCTGACATTTTCCTATGACGCCTGTGAGAAAGGTGCAGTTTGATAAACACACTCACCAACTGAAGCGGATCTCAATGAGTCTCACATAAACAACATGGAATATTCTAATGTGACTTTGTCACTGGAGGGGTTTAGAGACAAGTGACTCATCTTACAGACCTCGGGAACTGAAATATCATACCTTAAAAAGACAAGGTTTATTCCAATTGCCCTTATAGACAAGTTATCAAGTGACAAACATGACAAAATATATAAAAATAGTTTTGGTTTTATGTTAAATGTAAAACAATATATTGTTTTTAATACATATTTCACACACATAAAAATTGCATTGTAGTAAATTATTGTTATATGTATATGGCATACATATACTTTGCCATCACATGAATAATTTACATTTTTAAATATATAAAACTAGAAAACTGTTATTTTAAATTGTAATAATATTTAACATCAATATTAGCCTACTGGTTTTACTTTATTTTTTGATAAAATAAATGCTGCCCTGGTGAGCATTAGAGACTTTTTTCAAAAATATTTTAAAAATCCACTTTTCCATACAGCTGTATATGTGTGTGGGACCCTGTGAATCGGAACACAGCTATATGGAAAAGTGTGAGCCTCAGTTTTTGAACAAAAAGTGTGTTATGTTCTTGTGTGAGTCTTATGTGTGTGTGTGCTTTCTGCTGGAGTGAATTCCCTCTTCTGTCCAAATTCTTCATTGTCTAAGATGCACACCTTACATACCCTCTCCTTTTCTCTCTCTCTCTCTCTCTCTCTCTCTCTCTCTGTGTGTATCTTTTATTCTCTGAGGTTTACTTGTTATTTCGGTCAGAAGCCAAAATGAGACGTTTTAGGCAGCAACCCCAGAAGCAGCCAGCAATAAGAGGTATATTTATATCAATCCATGGGGTCAGTGTGTCTGCCTGTCTGAAAGAAAGAGAGAAGGGTGTGTCTACTCTCTGCTCCCACAGTCCTGTTCAACAGCAGCACTTCCATACACTCTTCTGAGGGTGGAGAACTGAGCACGCGGCCGCACGGTTCTGATGTGGTGCGTTAGTGTGTGTGTGTTGGGGGGAGTGGGATAATAGCAGAAGACTGTATGAGGAGGCTGAAACCCCCACTGAAGCAGCACTGCACACTGACCCAGAAACAGTCTACTTCACTCTGAGCTCTGTCATTTTCCTAAGTGATTCACAAACCACAATGTCCACCAAACCATGAGAATAATCCTTAAAATAATAAAGCTATGGCTCCCTTTTTAATCAAGGCATTGTGTTCCATTCCTCTTTTAGTTCAGTGATAGTTTTTTTCCTTCATTTCACAGCATGATGAAAGTGGTGTCTGGATTTCGGTAACTTAAATTTTGAGAAACTTAGGTTTCTGTCTAGTTTAACTGGACATTTTAATATAACCGAATTGAACTGTTATCAAATCATATTTGAATCTCTTCCAAAAATGCCCGCACAAAATCTCTCAGTAACATAAAATTGCAGAAATTTGATTTAGCATAAACTCAATCACGGGTCATCTGCTTAAAAAACGATGGAGTCTTTG
The DNA here is from genome assembly GCF_949152265.1 of Phoxinus phoxinus. NCBI lineage: Eukaryota > Metazoa > Chordata > Actinopteri > Cypriniformes > Leuciscidae > Phoxinus > Phoxinus phoxinus. Next base: position 29,838,160 of record NC_136877.1, read on the forward strand.
TAAACATGTACGCACTCACAAATTAACTGAAACAAACTGATTAGAATTTAAATCATTATAATAATTAAGTGTTTTGAAAAAGTTACTTGAGACAATTCAATTTGTTGCCATGGCAAAACCAACATACCGTTATTATACAGACTTCAAATCTCTAATTATATATTCAAAACTACATAAGCCCTTACTTACTTTCAACCTCAATAGCTTTTCGACTTTTTGGTCAGAAATTAAACATCTTAGTTTTATACCTCTTTTCCCTGCACACCAATCAGTCCGCACAATGTTCAGCAGCTAACAATGCTATCTAATCTCCCCGAAGCATTCGATTACATGTGTAACATTGCAATGTGCCGTGGAAGCACTATTGATCTATTATGACAAACTCCTCTGCGTATGGTGTGTGAGGTCTGGAGATTTTTATTTGAAGTCTGGTCTTGTCTGATCTGGTTTCTTCATCAGTGTGCTGCAAACAAATGTAGATGAACTCAACGCGAGTCTGGGCAACATTTAGGAACAGATGGAGAGATGACTAGTAATAAAGCTATCAGCTCTCTTTACACTCACACACCACATGTACTTGACTATTCTGCAATGTTATGATTCAGAATTTCCCTCTTTTTTCAGGACGGTATATGCTACAGTGCCATTTTTGTGAGGGTGTGCATGATTACTCCCAGATAGCAAGACGAACATAACTCACAAAGTGTGCCTGTTAAATCCACAAACGCACATACACCTACACACACGATCTATACCAGTTGCCCCTGTTGTATATTAGCACACACTGACATGATCCAGTGTGTCACCCCTGTAAAATGAGTCAGAAATGACTCCCACAAGAGGGATCCCTGGCCTCACAGCATATTCCTCAGGGATGCCTGAGGTCTGCCCAAGTCATCAGGACTGTCTCGCTGCTCTTATTATGGTCATTTTATTCAGAAATTGAAAAGACTGGAAAGATGAAATATTTTTGAACAGTAGAAATAGAACTAAGTTATAGTTTTTATCTTCTAATGCAGAATACATAAAAAAGTTAAGTAGGGTCAACACACAAACAGACTTTAGGCTAAAACAGTGGGATAGTGCCAAAACATCTGTGCTAATTAAACTACAGACACACACCTAGACATGCACATGCAAGCATTAATGAAAATCATCCACAAAACCAAAGAAAGAAAGAAAGAAAGAAAGAAAGAAAGAAAGAAAGAAAGAAAGAAAGAAAGAAAGAACTGATAACTGAATGTTAAAGAAGCAATATAATTTGTTCTAGGAGAAACATGCACAAGTGATGTGTCAGTTTCCATGTGCAGAATTAGAATGATTTCATATTCTGGGTTCTGTGTGTGTGTGTGTGTGTGTGTGTGTGTGTGTGTGTGTGTGTGTGTGTGTGTGTGTGTGTGTGTGTGTGTGTGTGTGTGTGTGTGATTGTTATCCGAAAACCACTTCACAGCAGCCTTTCCCATTTGAATTTCAAACATACAGCTTGTAAAGAGTTTTAGCTATTGGGATTTATATTCATTAAGTCTGTTGCAAACATTAAGGATGAAATATGAGTAATTTAATTGTGCCCTAAAATTCACACAATTCACAGTGGAAAATCTCTGGGGAATTGCTGGCATTGGTAAGAATCCTGCCGGCTACAGTTTTAAAATGTGGGAGGCTAATTCGTGCATTGGCATAGAAGAGTTTCTGTAGCACTGTTTCTATTTTAGAGCAATAATCCACAGGTTAGACTCCCTTATACGATTCTTAGATCAAGTAAATAATTGGTGAAAATATAGCCAAAGATTTACCTCATTGTTGTAGTGTTTCTATTCTGAAGCAGTTTTTATTCATTAAATAGTAAGCACTTTAAACTCTACATATGTTCCTTAAAATGTGATGAAGCACACAATTATGGGCAATTTAAAACTATATAAATAAATGTAACAACTTGTACAGAATTCTTAACAAAACTTGCATTACATTTTTTGTTTAAGGAATACATTTAATTTGAAATATTCAGTGGATGAATTCAACTCCAAAAGGCTGTTTCCTTATTATTTTACAGTGTAGCTAGTCACCATTCATTGTCTTTCTTTTTTTTCATACTTTCCTGTTACAGTTTTATTTCTTGTCCTGCAATCATGACAAAATACACTACAAACCATATTTCAACTAAAAAGAAAATGAGTAACAAAAAAAGAGAAACAAAGCAAGCAAGCAGGCAGACAGTGATTACAGGGTATATAAGAGACAGAAACATACAGTATGCAAAAAGGGCCGTGTGGTAGGCAAGATGGAAGGAAACCATCTCTTTTCCTAATTCTATCTCTCCTTTTCTCTGTGTGTGTAGTAGGTCAGAGGGTTTGGGTCAGTGAATGGAGTTCAGAGTGAAGGATGTGGTCATTCTGATGAGAGGTTTAAGGCAGCAGTGATGCTTCAGCTATAGTATCTTCAGCATAGATGTCAGACCCCAGCACTCTCAGCAGCTGAACACTGTGCCACTCAGATTAACACCACACATATCTCTCTCACTACTGCAGTCTAGTTAGAGGACAATATGTTTCTGCTCATTACGTCGTGATGCTGTTTCTGAGTGAGAATACTATCTGAACAGCCCTTTATGAGCACTAAGCTTTTAAAAAACTGTCTGGCCAACTGAGATTTTGCTTTGGAGATAAAGGTTAGGATCATTATTTTTTGGTAGTACTACAACTGATACGGTTAGACTCTGTTATTTAGACTTTTATTTTGAAATTCTGCCCTGTTTCCTTTTGTTCCTGTTTCCTGGCTCTGTTAGTTTTCAGTTTAATTACTGATTATGTCCTCATTTGTTTCTATGGTTACTTAAGTTTATCACCTGAGTCTCTTTATGTTTGCCATTTACTCCCTGTTGAATTCAATACCTTGTCGGTTCTCGTCTATGTTGATTTGGTTGTTTATCTATGCTTATTACTCCTGTGATCTCCTGGGTGTTCCTAGTCTGTTCTTTAATAAAGTGTGTTTTGTTTTGGACTTTCCTTCGTTGTGCGCTCATTACAGCCAATCGTGACCACAACAGCACACTGTGTGTGTATATACACCTTTTGCTAGTAGGATCTGATAGAGCATTCAGGTCTGGACTCTGGAAATGATGACACGTCCCGTCAGATATCAGAACAGAACAGGATATGTATTGCCACACAGACGGTGAGATTCAATTTGTATAGGGTACACAACCATTTAACAGTCTGAGACTTTAAGACTGGATTTATCTGATAAATAATATGTTGAATTATTTTGAATAATAATATGTTAAGAAATTGAAATACAGTTAAAACTGTAATATTGTGAAACATGTCATTTAGTGATGTCAAAGCTGTTTTTTCAGCATCATTACTGCAGTCTTCAGTGTCACGTGATTCTTCAGGAATCATTCTTAAATGCTGATTTGCTGCCCAAGAAACATTTCTTATTATTACCACATTTTAAACAAAACTATGCTGCTTGATGTGTTTGTGAAAACCATTATACATTTTTTTCAGGATTATTTGATGAACAGAAAATTCAATAGAATGGTGTTGATTTGAAATAGAAATCTTTTGTAACATTATAAACATGTATAAACTGTGACTTTTGATCAATTTAATGCATCCTTGCTGAATAAAAGTATTAAAAAGTTAAATAGTTAGAAAAAACCTACTGACCCTAAACTTTTGAACGGTAGAGTACTGCACAATGTGATACAAAACACTCTATAGTACAGTACACAAACTGATAAAGTCAGATTAAAAATAGATGCACTATAACAGCTATTGTAAAGAAGACTATTGAAATGGGGTTTTAGTATGGTGTCTGCATTGATATTCGTCAACTGTATAATGCCTGTGTTAAATACATTGTTTGGGAATAAGATGCTAAGCACCTTATCACGCGTCCTTTCATTAACACTGAGAGTCTCCTTTGCTCTTTAGTTTATGTAAACACATGTTGACAATAAGAATGTCTGACTCAGTTTCTGGCAGCATGGGACTTCCTGATAAATGGAGTCTTGTTTAGATCAGTCACCTCGGATTAGTCTGGAGGTGCCGTGCAAAATCCAATATTATACTCTATCAATGTCTTTCACAAAGATCACAGACGCAACAGCCAATCACAATCAGCCAGAGAGGAAACAGCTCAATGAGGTCTAATGACACAAGAGCTGAAGAGGATGAGTCACTGACTGCCAGCTGATCTTTCATTGTGTTAGATGAAATAAGAAAGGTAGATATCAGAGGCTGCTGAGGATTCTGATGGCTGCCCTCGTGCACTGCTGTGCAGTGGATAGCATAGGGTCAAGAAGGGTCGAGTGAGTCCTCATGCAATCAAAATTTAAAATATTTTTTTATGGAATATCGCAGTATTTATTATAAATAAAGTGTGCATCATTGTTTATTTATTTTTAATTTGTGTGCTCTCATAATCTTTAATCAAAATAATTACCCCTCCCTCTTGCAATAACATCAGCTGTGTCCGAAATCGCATACTACCTACTATATAGTAAGCGAAAAACTATGTGACAAAAGTAGGTCTGAATTCACTGAACTCCTAAAAGAGTAGACACATACTGTTTTTCGCCTACTATATAGTACTAGGGAAGTATGCAATTTCGGATGCAGCCATCTCTTCTCTGATTATGTGTTTAATGGTGCGAAGGAGGGACAACCTGTCACTCACATGAGATCACAGCAGCAAACCACAACCATCCAATCAATTCCCAATGGACAAAATCAAGCCCCAGCCAACATTTTTTCTGGTTCGAGAAGCCAGATATACGTAACATTAGGGACGAAAAGATTGTGTATTCCCAGATACATGAGCGCTTTGGTAAGAAAGTGTCGTTTATGCATGTATGTAATGTAAAGGCAACGAATCAGTTATGTATAGCATATCCCAGAATAGTAAAAAACTACTTTCACTGACCTCACTCCTGGAAATGTGTGGATTATATAAGATCACTACACAGCCAGCCTCAACTCATCCTACCTCCAAATAAAGAGTGCTAGGGGGGGGGGGGAAACAGAGTAACATCAGAGAAGAGCTCTGTAATTAAACACACACATGAAAGCACTGATACAATTACATTCATTAGAACATCAGTAGCTGGTTTGCCATTATTTTCAGCTTTTTGTTAACATTTTCAACCACAACAGAAGATATTTTTCTTTGGTAAAATGCTCTTCTCTCATCTCTCATATTACTTGCAAGTTGCAACTGCTTTAGCATGTTATGTTCGCACTGTCTCGACAGTGATGTCACTCTTCTGCTCTGTATTTCATTATTAAATGGATGTAAAATTGTTGAGGTTCGTACTTCCTGTTCTTTCTGTGCAGAGTGATAATTCAAAGCGAACTGCGATGACTCAGTGGTGCTGATGACGAAGAGTGTGGACCAGTTTAGGAGGCAAAGGCCTAGAAAAGAAAACGGTGCTGAGAGAGCAGGATTGATCGCTAACAAACACAGCACTCTGTCTCCCCCTGCCGTTCACTTCTCATAACTCATGCCACCAGAAAACTGGTCACATGTCTGGTACTACTGACATCAAATAAATAAAGAAAAATAATTGTAGTAAGAAAAAATAGTGTGTATTCACCACTCTCTTTATACAAAATACACTATACACAACAGAATCACAGAACTTATAGCACATAGATTATATTACACAATGATTGAAAGAGAATGTGCAATGAAAATGGTTTATATCGAATCCATAGCACTGCATCAAGAGCACTTGAACACGAGTCAGCTACATCACAATAAATAACCAAAATATAGACCTATGTCATATCACATGCAATACTACTAGATTAAAATAAAATGCTTTTTAAAAATGAATTTAAATAAAACATTTCTGTTCATAGCATTTTGAACTGGAACGTTGTGTTTTAAATGTGTATAAGAAGCTCTGACGGCTTTACGTGGGGATATAATAGGTTTACTGAAATTATAATGGATAAAACATGTTTTTTTAAATCCTTAAAATACAGTTATTTCTGTGAATACGTGGACAGCAAATCTCTTATCTGCTCTCCTAACACTATATCTGGCCCACACTGGATGCACATTATTGTAACTTCACTCAACATGAGTTTCACTGAGTTTACATCCGGGGCTTTTCCCTAGGCAATGGGGGGCGCACTACAACCGTTCCTTAGGCAAAGTGAAATAAATTCGCCGCACCGTTACATAAACTAGTTCTCTTCTTCTAAGTGTTATTTCGTGCTCGGTAACACTTCTTTCGCCCCGGTTTGCGATAATATTAAATTCATATCCAATCATATTCATAATGTGTTATGTTGGACGAGTTATTTTGGGCGTTACACGGCATGGTTTTGCTGTCCCATTATCTCTCTTCTGCGCGCATTGATACGCCGAGCGCACAAGCTGGGGGTGAATGGGATGGAAGAAGAGTTCTTGTTTTGTATATCAGTTTCTGTCTTTTTATGTATTTATGGTTAAAAATCAAGCGAACAAAGCGAAGATTCCTTCTGTTACACTGTACAAAACTTTAGGGCGCAAAAGGGAGCGAATTCATCCGTGGGATAAGGTTTTAGTGGTGAAATGCCCGGCTGTTTGTAGATATATATTTAAATAATTGGTGAGTGTGTGTGTAAGTGTATGAAGATCGGTGTTTGACTGCTGGAGGAGTGAGTACAAGGGTAAGTGCGCCTTGGTTTTTTCATCTTCATCTTGTGAACTTTTGGGAACGGTGTCTTGCAACTCTTTTAGCGTTCTTTATTTGATTGTGCTGGTACTGATTTGAGTGGATGTGAAAGCGCAGAGGCAGCGCAGGGGGGTTTTGTTCATTTCTCTTTATTGTAGGAGTTGCAGGAGAGAGAGAGAGAGAGAGTGCAGCTGCAGTCAACGAAACGTTATAACTTACAACCGTTACACAATAACACATCGAATGGCACCCAAACACCCTTTAAACGACACTTGCTTAACAGAACTGGAATAATATGGTTGAAAATGTGATTCCAGCGCGTGCCGTAGTTTTCACAGCATGCCGTGAAACAGTCATGGGATGCCATTATAAATGCACTTTGCGCTTACATTTACATTCATTAGAGCAAGGGACGAAATCTCGAGCCATAAACACAATAAAGTGTGTATCGGTACTCTTGGTGTTGAGCTCGCGCGGTGTTGAGCTACTATTATTGTTAAGAGCCGCTAGGGCGACAAGACGTGTGATCATGAAAGATTTTTTCCAGTTCGTGTTCTCGGCACCACGCCTTGACATATCTGCACAAACGCGAGCTCGCTTTCATGAAGTCTCCTAAAATCTGTTCTGTGGTAAGGTGGAGGAAAGTTGTAGGCCGTGTGTAGTGAGTTTGATGTGTGATTGTGTGAGTATATAAAGTGATGGTGCTGTTTCCGGTGTGGATGCGTTGGAACGCTAATGATGATGATGATGATGACCTTTCTCAAGCTTTCAGATGGCGCTCGGTCCGCTTTAACGACTGGACCGTCATGAGCTCCTTTCGCAGTCTGTAAATGTGTGTGTGTGTGTGTGTTTTTTTTATTAGTGATGTTTTGGTTATTAGGTTCAGTACTGTATAGCCGTCAAACAGTATGGTTGTTCGTTCCTCATCAAAAAAATCACACCCTGTTTTTCTATATATTTTTTAGCTTAAAATTATTACATGTAACTAGGCCTTCGAAGTTATAAAATAATGGGCCTAACGTTACAGGTTTTTCTTCTCTTCAGCTTTGTCATGTTTTATTAATGTGCGGCTGTTCTCTTCCATTATAAACTATGTTGACTGTACAGCCATTTTTATGTTTGTTTCTTCCTCTTAACTCCACCTGCTTTTTTCCTGCAATGGGTCACCAATTCATCCAGTTTACATTTCATAATTTAATGTGCAATAATTTATTTATATTTTTCAATAAATTAGGACTTCAATAATGTAGTTTTATTATTTTCTAATAAATATTGCTTTTATTTTCAGTTCTACACATAGGCTACATATTGTGTAAAAGATCAGTGTTTACCTCCTGTTTAGTGGTTTTCTCACTGCATGCTGTCGTCATGTTACTTTCACATAAAGATGGTGAGTGGATGCCAGAGTTTTTATACCAAGTCACTTGACCTAAGTGGTTTTGGGGCCTTCTTTTTCAGTATCTTTTCAGACATCAGGCCCACGCACTCCCTGCCTTCCCCCCAGTTTCTCAAATGTCTGTTTCCCCCCTGGATACATAAACCATTTAAGGATTAAACGTATCATAGATACTCACAATGTGTATCCAGATATTTACATGATGTAGGCTATATGTTCATGCTCTCAGCAATAAGCAGACTTTGGCCAATAAAGCACAGACAGGAATTGACTTGCAGAGTATCTGCTTAAGCTAAAATTATGCCCTAAAAATTGTAATTAATAATCGGATTTTAGTTCTTAAACATTTAAATTATGCTACTCTGTTCTGAAGAGACTGGCCATGAGTTGAGGGCTTTGGAGAATGGATGGATGGATGTTCTGAAGACTTGGACAGAAGATTATGAACAGATTGATGGAGTGATGCAAAGGTTATAAAGACTACAATAAATGGCAATTTATAGTTAAATATAAATATAGACTATAGAATATAGTTTCAACAAGACACAATCTAGGCTAAGCAGCAGTTTACCTTGTTTAAGCAACAAATTGTCAAATCTGACATTCCTCCTTCACCCCAACTCAACTTGTTTCTAATTCTATGCCCCTTTTTACAAGATGTAGCCTAATATAAGTCTCAGGTGTCCCTAGAATGTCTCTGAAGTTTCAGCTCAATCGTGGTCAAGCTAACGTGATATTGCAGTTCATCACCATGAAAGTTTATTATCTGCATGCGTTTTAAAGCCATTAAACTTCTGATAGATGGTTTTCTGAGCGCACACATCCGAAGCACGCGCACAGAAAGCTGGCTGTCAGACGGCGCATCCCGTGAGTATGAAACTAAGTTATCTTTCACGTCGTATTGGGCTGTCACATCACACAAGTTTATTTCAAAAAGACACAAAGTTCACATAAACCGTAGGTTATGTCTTTGAATGTAAACAGAGAGTAAATAAATCGCATGTGAATATTAGATATGTGTATTAGTGAAAGCAGCGTAATATTCACCTACTGATATGCTGTTAATATTAATCAAACAACAAAAGAAAAACAGAAAATCACTCGTTTCCCTTGGTTGAATAACTTTAGTAGCTTTAATAAGAATACATTTCTTACTTGTATGTTGCTGTTAATTGCTCTGGCAAGGAGATAAACATGGCGGACTGTTTATAGCTCACTCAGGGAGGGGTCTATGCTAATAGGCCTTTATCACACTTTCGTGTTTGAAAAGCGGAAGCTTCAAATAGGAGCGTAAAACCGCTTCTGCTGCAGCCTGCATCAATGGCTGTGCCCATAGAATGGGATTGTTTTGATTTGTGTAAAATTCCAAAAACTCATGTTACGTAAAACTTCTTCTAAAGACACCAACCTCAGTTTGCAATGATTAATTGGGTATTGTGAAACAAAGAAAAAAGTTGTCTCAATATTCTGATGCATATTTTGTGATTTGAAGGGAACGCGCAAGCCATGCTGTGTAAGCGCAGAACTTCAGAGTCTGATCACCTTATTTTGTTGCAGAACTGCAAGAATACAATACAAACAACATCATATTAAAGAGCATTAGAATTAGACAAATCTTAAAATATTAATTACGACTAACGTCTATTTTGGGGGAAACTTATTAAACGTTCAAATTATTTTATGCACTCAGGCTACTTTAAGATGCAATCATCAGTAATTAGATCAAATTAAAGTTGTTTAAATAAAGGAACATTTACACCCCAGAGACATTTATTCAAAATATATGGTTTGATCATCGTAAACGAGTCATATTCTCCATGTTTGAGTGCAATGATTGGATAGCATTATACTGTGTAGACAATAATGGGTGGTAATATAATGCAAATAAACATAACATTAAAAATCAAATCGAATCAGTCCGATGATTCCTCTGGATTTAAATATTGACGTTTATTGTTAAGTTCAACTAAATTAGTGTACGTTTCTTCTTAAAATTGGCGTCCGTCTATTGACAATAATGCAGGTGGAAATTAATTTACGCTACTAATCGGAGCAGGATGTAACAACACGCGGACTGTGATAAAGGCCAATAGTGCTGAGTCCATTGGCAGTCGTGGGTGGGGCCTGTTCAATGTGACGTCACATTGCATAGAAACTGAACGGCTAATTCTGAGACACGGGTTATGATTCATGGGGATTTGAAAAAGGAGTGAGTGTATTTTTATCATTGTAGGGTGGTTGTGTACACACACTGCCAACACATATTTATGTTCAAACTCCATGTAAAATTGAATTTAGCATAATAGGTCCCTTTTAGAGTGCTGCAGTGATGTATTTTTGTTGACCAATTTTCCATTGCCTTTTGGATTATTGCAGAAAATAAGCTCTGTGACCAGCAAAAGTTCAGGATTCTTACACATTTTATTCATCTTGATAATCTTTACAAATAAACTCAACACAAAACACATTTTCCCTGAACGTTTATGTTAGTAGTTTGCAAGAGCATGATTATAAACACAATGAGGCTGTAAAAGCGGACTAGTAGTGAGTAGATGAGCTTACCTGGTCAGTGTGATTTATCCAACAACCTTAGCCACTTGTTTGCCTTTTGTAAGACAAGAAAAAGCTTGGGGTATTTCTGATGTATTTTATGTCGTTAGACAAGGAAGTATCTTGAGCTTGTGTTAATCACTCTTTATTTCAGGCATTTAACCAAGGGTGATGAAATCAGAAGTGCTAAAATGCCAGCTTGTTTCTGGGGTTTGGCCTACAAAAATATGTAATCTCTGCTACACTCTAGTAATGTATATAATTTAAGAAGTCTAAAGAAGTTTTAGAGCTGGGTAAGAGTCATTGCAGATAGCAATCTGTTCACCTTCATCATCATAAAGGATTATATCAACACGTGAGCTTATGAAAATGCTAGCATATACTGTGTTGTATGAGTGTATTACGTGGTAATGAAGCTGCTTTGATAAGAGGGCGGTATTGTAAAAACTGCTTTGGTTGAGTAGAGGCATTGTAAAAGTTTGGTTAAATTTGATTAGGTTTGAGTGCAAGCATTGGACAGAGAACGAGGAAGGGTGTATCAAATGTTCCCTTTCTCTGAAGAGTAGTTCTGAATTACTTGTGCTTCAGCACATTTACTGAGCCAACAGGTTAAGGTATGGTGTGCCAGTCTGATCAGGCAGGTGTAGTGTGTGTTATGATCACTTTGGCTCTTTGCCCTCACTGAATAGAGAAGTCCCAGAAAATAGCCCTCTTTTGCTCTGCTGTGCAACTTAGCCTATACTGTTAAACTATTATATGGACACTTATAATGCAGGATTAATAAGACACATTACATCTACTTTCTGCTGGTTTGTAAGATTCATTGTATGATTTTTTTTTTAAATATTATTTTGCTTAAATATCAGATCAGTGACTGGTGCACTACAGATAGAGGAGGATGCCACTCTGTAGATGAGTGAGAAGCTCTGTGTGTGGAGTGCCCATCTGGTAGTCTCTGCTTTCATTCTGATGAGAAGAGAGTGATGATCTGTGGCAGAGACAGAGACTGATTCTGTGAGACACAAGTACTGAGAACAAAAAATAACAGCTCAAACAAACCAGAGAAAGCAGGAAGTGAGTACATTTGCACTGGCATTACAAATGCAAAGACATTATAAGACAGAGACAGTCCACTTATACATGTATGAATGGATGAAAACATATGGTGGCTATAGTACCTCTTTATAGTTTTTGATGGAGGCTTCGCAACTCAACATGTAGCTGTTAAATGAGCCAATCACCTCTTAGTTTACTATAGAACGTGCTTGTTCCTTAGCTGGACCAGTCAAAAAAAGAAAGCCGTTTCTCAATATGCGTTCTTATATGTACTTGTGTTCTTGTGGATTTGTGAAACATCATCACTCGCTGCCCAAGTACTGTTTCAATTAAAAGTTCACGTTAGCCAAGTAGTACAGTGCATCTAGCATCAATAGCAGAGGATAAAACCTGTGTCATTTAAAAATACTACTGTTATTGCATCACAAAATGGAGTTTTTCAAGCGAGAATGTAGTTGTAGAATGTAAATGTAGTAAAGCTCAAGTATGTGGTTTATTGATAAAGATAGCGCCTATTGAAAATTGTATCTAGTATTTTTGTAGTGTCGAGGTCCGGGCTCATTAACCCCGCCTGGAACAGCCGTACCTCGGCTAGTCCTTCTGACGTTTGCCGCTGGCTTTGATGTCTCTGTAGTGGTTAAACTTGATATAATTCGTCTTGTGTATGTCTAACGGGCGATCTTTGGTCTCATGAATCTATCATTTGTTCCCCGAGCAAATTGTTTTGGCTGAGGGCAAAGTGAAGTTTCAGAACTTATGTATAGCCTATATATATATATATATATATATATATATATATTATGCTGTTTAACTTTACCATTGTAGCCTACTAGAGCGCTGACTTTGTACGTTTTGTACTGAATTGTTTGGTTGGCTTTATTTCTTATTTTTATAGTTTCTTATACCTAATAAATATTTTTATAATGGGTATTATTAATCATTAAAACTGACATTTAACAAAAAGAGACTGGGTTGTGTTTTGTCATATTTCATTTTATTACAGTGAAGATCATCAGTACATATTCACATATTACCTAAAGGATGTATTATTATGTTTCATATTTTTAAAATGTAAACAAAAAGAGGCAGGGTTGTGGTTTATATTTTGTTTTGTTATAAATATACATGCAGTGAAGATAATCAATGTATGCATTTCCTGAACCACATTTGTGTGGCTATTAATGTTTAACGAAACGAGGCAGAGTGGTGTTTTATAACATATTTAATTTTATTGTTGCGTAAAATATACATACTGAGATAACCGGAGTGGCCAGTGACGCTATCATGAACGCTGCTGTTCCATTTGTAGAATTACCGGACTTGCGTCCTCCCGTCCTCCGGAGTTCGTTCTCCTAAATCGAACTTGGCAAGTCTTTGTGTACCTGGTGTTAAGAAACACCTCATGTCTCTGTAAATGTTGTTTCAGGACATTGTGCTAGGAACGTAGGTTCTGGGGAAACTTTTTCACAGAAGCAATTTGTAGTTGTCCATTTTAGGAACCTTGATTGAAAAAAATCATCATTTACTCGCCCTCATTTGGTTTCAGACTTAAATATTTTCTTTATTTTGCGGAACACAAAAGAAGACATTTTGAAGAGATGTTTGCCTGTACAGTGAAAGTCTGTGGGGTTCAATAGTATTCGGGGTTTAATAATCTTTGTGTTCCACAGAGGAAAAATAAGTCACACAGGTTTGGAGTGACATGAGGGTGAGTAAATGATGACAGAAGTTTCATTTTTGGGGTGAATTATTCCTTTGAGTGTTTAACTTGAGTGTATAAAGAAGCATTGCTTTGAATCTGCAATTTTTGCATGCAGCCCAAATCTTTATCCACAAAGCTTGCACTTAAAATATTCCTGCTGACATCTTTTTTTCAATATTGCTATGATGTAGATTAGTCACTCTCCGGAGCGCTACTGTGTGCAAATGTGTGTGTGCTCCAGTCCTTACCATCCTCTCTTGTCTATTCCAGCTCCACCCCCCACTCTGCCAGTTGGATGGTGTTCAAGACGGCAGACGTTGGGAAGGTATAGAATAAACCATTGTCATAAGGGGGGTGCACACATTCTGACACAACTGTGATGGTCTGCTTTATGGCGTTTCATTGGTTAGCTAATTAATTTAAATGTTTTCCAGAAATACCCTTAGTAGTACTATTACTCAAAAGAGCAGCATAGCTACACAGTTCTGAAGAGGAGTGAAGGAAACAGTTAATGCATGCGTCAGCATCATTTCCTCCCAAAGAAGAATGACAGCAGGAGAAAACAGGATTGTGTATGTGCAAAAGAGTGCTGTTCAGTTTGATCCTTGGTGTTCAGGCAGGATTTTGATGAGAGTAGTTTTGATTGAATCAGTACACAGAGATATATCCTACTAACACTGAGCAGATTTACACACACTCGCACAAGCACACTAACAGATCTGTCATGGCATGGTCATGCACACTGTGAGACCGCAAGAAGCTCTTTTACCTCTTTTTTAAAATATATATACTTAGTCATTCAATAACATCTCAATTAATGATGGAATATCTGCTCTCTTCCTTTTATACGCCAGGCAGCTGTGTTGGGTTTTGGGAAGAAGAGATCGATTATGGAACTACAAAATTTACAGGAAGCACTCAAAGTGGAAATCCAGATCCATCAGGTATCCCCACCGCCCTCCCGCTCCCTGCACACCATATGGATTGAGTGTGTAATTGTTGCGGCTGCAGTACCCTCGTCGTCCTCTAGAGGTCACTGCATCAGCATGTGTCACCCACTCCTGAGAGTGCTAAAACTTTCTTCTCTTTCTTGCAGAAACTCGTGAGCCAGATGAAGCAAGATCCACAGGTGCGTCTCCCTCACTGAACATGTCCCTCACTTACGTTACTGTTTGATCGATACGCTCTCATATACCGGCCACTGGACTAGTGTATTAGGGAGGAGTGTGTGTGTTCTTTGTACAGAATGCAGATCTGAAGCTGCAGCTCCGTGACCTGCAGGCCAAGATCACAGCGCTGAGTGAGCGGCAGGTGAGAGCTGCTCTCTGAGAGAACACCTGCTGCCATATCAGTGTTCTCTACGAACGTACACATGTCTTGATCAGTTCAATTACTTGGGGTCTGAAAGTCTTTACCTCCTTGTGTGTCCCGAGAAAATGAGGCGATCTTGTTTGGTTATGAAACCTGTGTTACATCATGGCATTGTTTTGTGTTGTATTGTGCTGAACATTTGTGGTGTGATTTGTGCGTTGTGGTTTTGTGTTGCCAAATGAACTATTTGCCAACACACAAACATGCGCAAATCGATTCTCCCCCTTTTCTTTGACATTTCTGTAACTGATGATTAATGTCTGCTGGGGATGATTACGTGGCGTACTGTTGTCCGATTGAGCTAACTGTACAGAACCCGAAGTTCTGTGGAGGAGATGGAGAAAGATGTGTTGCAGATTGCTGGCAGTGGCAGCAGAGATGAATTTTAATTAGCATCTTAAAGCCTTTTAAAGTTACAGAATAAAGCAGCTGCCACCAACAGGGGGGAAACCACACCTGAGATCATCTCTCCTTCTGCAGAGAAAAGGGAATAAGTCAACCCTCTCAGAGCTTCAGAAATGTATCAGCCTGCAGCACTATTTAATAAAGTGTGCTCTGTGCTGCCTTCCTCGCTCAAACACATTCGGTGTCCGGTGGAATTCTCCCAGATCTAGGAGTATGTGAGTCTAACAGATGGTGGAGGAAGCCTGTTAAAGCTATAATCAGTGAGAGGACTGTGCTGGGGGGTTGTGTTCATATTCATTAATGTAACTGTCACTCTGTCTTCACTGGTTACAGAATCAACACATACTCGGCTGAACACAAACAAGCTGTATTGCACATTTGTAGCCTGCATTAAGTAAAGCCTTAATGCAGTAAACTTTTGATATCTTCCTCCTTCTGTCTTCTCTTTTTGATTGTTATGGATCCATACTCTTTTAATGTTGCTTTGTGTACACGTGGTCATGTGTATGTGTACGTGTGTGTGCAAATTTTTTGATGCTGAACTGTAACACAAACAGTAAATGGCTTCAAATGAATTGCATTGAGAGGAGGAATGATCATGTCATTTAGAATCACATTCTGTTTTCTCACTGTAATTTCTCATTTGCACAGTTATAACAGAGCTCAATAAGTGTGCAAGTATGTTTATTATCAGCTAGAACTTTAATTTTTCATTCCTCTACGTTTACTTGAGACTTCCATTTCTTTCCTGTTCATCATCATGTAAGTTACTAAAGAACTTGCCACACGTCACTAAATCATTTCTATTTTAAAAGTTGTGCCTAAGAGTGTTTTGAGTTATTATGCAAATGTAGGTGTGTTCTTATAAATGCTAATTATCTAGTTATTCTTATGTGGGAACTCTTCTAATAGAGAATTTTTTTTTTATGTATCATAAGTTTAAACATGAACATTTCACCCTTTAAAGGTGAATGCTATCTGTCATCGTTTAGACTCTTAAAAGGATAGGTCAGCCAAAAAAAATATTCAAAACATTCCTTAACCTGTATAGCTTACTTTCATTTGGAGAATACAATTTATTTTAAAGAATGATTCAACTGTTTTTGTTCAAATACAATAAAAGTTGATAAGGTCTCTGCGCATGAAACTGGAAGTATTAGAAGTATATAGAAGGAAGTACTTCAATAGAAAAACACATTACTACTAAAGAACAAAAAAAAAAGAACAAAAAAAAGATCCTTATACAAAAATAGAATTTTTTTTGTAAGGATAAATAAATGAATCTATAATACTTCAATTTCTTACTTCAATATATCTGTCCTTTAATTATTTGAAGAAGCAAATGTGGTGACAGTCCTTTCAGCTGTATACTGGACATGGCTCGCTAATTTATGGCTGTAATGCAATAATCCGGTTTCTTAAAACACTTTTAAGATGTTTTTGAAGGTAGATTACTGTTGCCCCCCTGACTGATAGAAAAAGAGACAAAGAGAGAGTGAAGTTTAGTTGTAGGGATTCCATGTTCTCACTTTCTGTCAGCGCAAACGGGCCAAAATCCAACATGACAACAGCAGGCAGAAAGAGAGCTTGAGTGAGAGAGACTTCATTGCAGGTACGAGTGACAGAACACACAAAAAATGAACAGGCACTTGTTCTCTCTTTCTCCCTCAGAAAAAGGTTGTGGAGCAGTTAAGGAGAGATCTACTGGTCAAACAGGAAGATATGAAGCTGCAGACGCTGCAAGCCGATGGGCAAACGTCTACCTTGCTCATCACACAGACGCCTCTGCCTGCTGCCAGCCTAGCTACTCCACAGGTACCCACATAACTCACAAGAAACTGCATCCAGGGACTTCTTAAAAGACAAAGCCTTGTCTTTGCTGAACATTTAAAGGATTAGTTCACCAAAAACTAAAAAAAAAAAAAAATCCAAACCCAAATGACTTTCTTTCTATTGGAGAACACAAAAGGGATGAAGGCCTGGGCTGTCAAGTGCCAAAATTGCAACAAAAAAGCACCCTAAAATTGTCCATTTAGAAATATAATTCAGAATTTTTTAGTATTGTGTTGACTTTTATGTGTGATTAGGCTAATCTTTGAGGCTTTCAGGGCACAAAAGCACCATAAAAGTGGTCCATGTAAAGTTACTCCTGAGGCCATATTATTGCTTTGTGTGTGGAACAGGCTAAAAGTTAAATTTTGTTATCCACTTGACATCTGCCCTAGCTCTCTTTGGCATATTCATGAAAGTTCACGAGAAGTAGATTCTATGAATCAGTTCTTTTTGTGTCAGTGGTCTGAATGATTTATTCATGAATTGAACTGATCTTGAGAGACTCAATAGCTACTAGGGGTGTAATGATTTAAGTTTTTTTTATGGTTTGGTTCGTATTGCGGTTTTGGGGTCATGGTTTCAGTTCAGTTTGGTTTGAGGGCAGGGGATGGGGGGGATTGCCAACTGGTCTTTGGGGGAGACTAAATATTTATTTGGTATTTGCTAAAATAAGCTCTGACATGCGTCACTTTCTTTTTAGATATGTCATCAAGGCAAAAGTGACATTTATACTCTCAGTAGCTCCAGTGACATTATCACAGTGGCATTTTTCATTATAAAGAGATGAGTGGCAGATCATTATGTTCAGTAAGAAGAACTTGCCTATAAAAGAAAAAAGAGATCATGTTTCCAACGGTGTATGTGTTTGTGACCCTGTAGAGCTCTGTGCCCCCTGTCATTGCTTCAAAGACTCTACCTCTGGTACTGAGAGCTGCCACCCCCTCCTCACCTATCATCATGACACCAGCACCTACTATCACCGTGGTGACGACCCTTGGCAACGCACTCCTTGCAGGCCCTCCTAGCTCAGATCCTCAAAAATCCCTAGTAAACTTCCAGCCGGTCATCCAACCGACCAATCAGGGAGCAGAGCCAGTACGAGTCATATCCAATAGCACCATTGTTGTAAGTATTTCTCAAAGCTGTTTTGAGTCTCTTGTTACTGAACAAGAAGAGTTTTGTTTTCTTATTCCCTCTTGTTTAGCAAACTGCATATGAGGAGGGAAGAAATATTTAGGCTGTCACATTTAACCTAGAACCCAAAAGCTCAGGGTTGGTTCTTTAGATTTTAGACACAATTGTTCTATTATATCTGTGGCTTAAATGGTTAAAGTTATTTGTTGTAGGATGTATGTTGGACAGGTTAGTTAAGTAAGGGTGTCTAAATGGGCGGTCTTGTCACAGGTGCAAGCTGCTTCCCAAACAATCAAAGTTCCTCAGTTTGTCCCACCAACCAGACAGACAACTCGACCAGCCACTCTACCGCAGGTTTGTTTCCATAGAAACCCTTCACACCCTAATGCCTGGCTGGGCTAGTGAAAAACCCTAACTGCTAAGTGTTAGTGTGCATCTATGTGTCTTGTTTTTTTTTTTTAACTGCAGGTGTTACTTTTCTGTGTGATATTTTCTTCTTGCCCCATCTTGTTTTCTTGCCCTGGATTTAATTTCTGTGTGCTTGCATAGTCGTGACATTTGCAATTCCTGCTTTGGCTGTTGCTTTTGACCCTACAGTAAAGTGATCCTTATCCCTGATTTCTCTCCGGCAGTATTCTGTGCTATTCTCTGTGGTATGTTGTGTGTGTCCATATATGCTAGGGTTGGTTGGTATAACCAAAATCACATAGTGGTACACTACCATTCAAATGTTTTGGGTTGGTAAGATAAAGTCTCTTATGCTCACCGAGACTATATGTACCGGTATATATTTGATCAAAAAGACAGTAAAAACGGTCAAATATTATTCATTTAAAATAATGGTTTTCTTATTTGAGTGTATTTTAAAATAGAATTTATTCCTGTGATGGCAAAGCTGAATTGTCATCAGTCATTCCTCCATTTAATTTACTTTCTCTTTATTTTATTTTTATTATTTTCTCCTTTTATTCAGAACTTGATGGATGAAAACCAGGAGATAAAGTTATGCATAATAAATAATTAAACATTATTTTATAGTAACTAATTATATTATAAAATAATAGTCAATGTGTAGACAACTTTTGTTTGAATTGGAGGGGAGCTGGTGTTAGTGGTGTTGTGGAATAGTAGGGAATATATTTGTTGTTTGTTGTATATTAGTCTGCTGCTGTTAAACCGCCGAGTTGAGCATCACTTTTCAGATTTTTTTTTCACGGTCCACCTTTTTATTTCTCCATTTATTCCACAAATAATTGTAATTTTTTTTCCTGTGTGTGAGCAGGTCAGGCCAAAACCCCCAGCGTCTTTGTCTCCAGCTGCTGGTCAGATCTCTGTGCAAACCTTGCAGTCGCCGGTGTTACTGAGCACTGCCCTCCCTTCGTCTGGTCACGTCCAGCAGATGCGTATCCTCAATGGCCTGCCCTGCCCCAACAGCTCTAACAACACAAGCATCCTGATCTCCCCATCTACACACATGCAGCCGTCTGTGCAGACACGCACACAGCAGTTACCTCACAACAGACCAAGCTCTGACAACACGGTGAGGGAAATTCACACTTTATGTATTTAAGTTTACTCTAAAACATTAATTACATGGAAAAAAAGGAAAGTCAGTTCACACAGCCATATTGGTCCATCTCCTTCTAATACTGTCTAGGTCAGGTGTCACCAAACTCGGTCCTGGAGGGCCGCTGTCCTGCAGAGTTTAACTCCAACCCCAATTAAACACACCTGAACCAGCTAATCAAGGTCTCACTAGGCATACTAGAAACTTTCAGGCTGGTGTGTTGGACCTGGTTGGAGCTAAACTCTGCAGGACAGCGGCCCTCCAGGGCCTAGTTTGGTGACCCCTGGTCTAGGTGCACTATCGTTCAAAAGTCAATAGGAAAGACAAATGACGATTTATATTTAAAATAAATGCAGTTCTTTTTAAATTTATATTCATCAAATAATCTTGAAACAAATGTGTCACGGTTGCAACCCAACTGTTCTGTTTCCACAAACATATTAAGCAACACAACTGTTTTCAACATTGATAATGAAAAGTGAAAAAGTGACATGTGAAGTCCAAGTATGGTAACCCATACTCAGAATTTGTCCTCTGCATTTAACCCGTCCAAGTTAGTGCACACACATTAGGAGTAGTGAACACACACACTCTGCAAACCGTGATACACATCCGAAGCAGTGGGTAGCTTTTATGCTGTGGCGCCCAGGGAGTGATTGGGGGTTAGGTGCCTTGCTCAAGGGCACCTCAGTCATTTACTGCCGGTACTGGAATCTAACCAGCAACCTCTGTGTTAGCAGTCAGACTCGATAACCATTAGCCCATGACTGAAATGTTTCTTGAAAGCACCAAATTAGAATGATGTGACTCTGAAGACTGGAGTAATTGCTGTGGAAAATTCAGCTTTGCATCACAGAAATAAATTACGTTTTAAAATGTTACAATAGAAAACAAGTATTGTGTGCTGTAATAATATTTCACAATATTACTGTTTTTAATGTGTTTTTGATCAAATAAATGCAGCCTTGGTGAGCATAAGAGACTTTTCAAAAACTAAAAGTCTAACCGACCCCAAACTTTTGAATGGTAGTGCATGTATTAATACATCTTTGTTTCTTCTTCAGATACCCGCAGTAGAATATGCGACAGAGCCAAAGACTTCATTGCTCATCTCTCCAGACACGCCTACACACACTTCTCCTCCACTGTCCTTACATACACCATCTTCACCTGCTCCCACCAACACACACACTCCTTCCTCCAAACATCAGGAGAGCCCTCTGGTAAAGTACTTTTATGTTTATAATGAAGAAATTGATGAGTATGGTGATGTAAATGATGATCATTACTGAGATAATGACACGCATTCTTTCCACAGAAACTGGCCTTCATGTTGTCTCTGGGACTGGTCACACGCGACTATTTAGAAGGTCAGGAGAATGAAATGTGTCTGTCTGTGTCCGTGTTTGTTTGTGTGCGTGAATGAATGTGTATTGACCTTTCCCACTATGTTTGTGTAGAGATTCAGAGCAGGCGTCAGGAGCGTAAGAGACGTACAACAGCAAATCCAATATATAGCGGAGCCATGTTTGAACCAGAGGTAACAAACATACACATGCATTAAACGAGCAGTTCAATGCAAACAGATTGGAGATATCTGATGGAATGAACCGTGCTTGTGTGTGTTTCAGCGGAAAAAGAGCTCAATGTCGTATCTGAGTTCCATAAACCAGTCCAGCAGGAAGAGAGGTGAGTTCAGCCAATCACGCTTTCTCTCTGTGCCTATATTAGATACTCTGTGTGGTTTATTGAGGAGAAGTGTCAAAACTAGGGCTGTCAGTTAACGCGTTATTAACGACTTTAACGCAAACCCATTTTAACGGCGTCAATTTTTTTTATCGCGAAATTAACGCCTAGCAAACTTTGTCGTTTTTTTCACATGTTTGTTTCACAAACTACAACACAACAGCGGATCTAGCTAGACCAGAAACAAAACAACAGGCACACACTTGTTTGGGCTTGCGATGCGGACCGGCCAAAGAGTGGACGAGAAGCGCAGCGCCGAGCCACGTCTAGGACAACTCGTATCGCACATCGGACGCACGCTTTCTCAGTTTATGGCCAGCAATAAAAACGCAGAATGGCGCCGCCGGTGTGTGTACACTCATAGAGAATAATGTGTTCGAATTTTAAATACGAGGCGCTGCGCTTCTCGTCCAGTGTGCGACCCGCTTTAACGTTACGTTTTGAGTGGATGAATGATGAGCGCGAGACGACGAAATGGATGCCAATAAGATTCTTAATGTAAAGTTTACTTTTAAAAAGTTGCCAAAAGGTTCTATTGACAAGACCAAAGTGATCTGTGTGTTGGGTCGTTGTGAACTGAGCTGTCATCGCGGCACGTCCAGTCTGAAATACCACTCGATGGTCAAACACACCGCTGATGCGTTTCTACGCCCACTCGTCAATATCGGTAACGTTACCTCGTCAGTATTTCTTTCACCCTTTTATTGATGGACAGTGTTACATTGTGTGAGAGATTATTTGCTCCAAGTGAGAATGTTAGTGTGAAATTGAACACAGTATGTTGTTTTCAATAAAAAACATTTGCACAAAGCAAGCCGATCCACTTTTCCATGTTGATAAGAGCATTAAAATGAGAAAAAATAATGGAACAAAAAGAAATCAAGAGACATTTAGAATAGATAAAAATGTGCGATTAATCGCGAGTTAACTATGACATTAATGCGATTAATGGCGATTTAAATATTTTAATCGTTTGACAGCCCTAGTCAAAACCCATAATTTAAAAGTGTGGTGATGCTTTTTGCCGCCTTCCCCTGCATCATCGTTATGAAGCAACTGGAGTAAACAGCTGCTGCTTTGATGATGCAAATTTGCAGATCGGACCCAAATAATATGTGAACACAATCCAGCAGGGGAAGGGGAGAGCAATCAAACTCTGGTTCAGACTAGGCAATCGAACCAAGTGTGAAAGAACCTTTAAAGTGTAACTTCGCTGATTTTTTTTTTATAACCCACTTTGTATTGTTACAATATCTGTAATATATGTAAATTAACTATGTTTACTTGTTTTCTGTGTTATCTGGTCCGAGAAATTCACATTTATTTGTCAACAACTTTTGACATCTCCAGAGCTTTTGTGAAAACTACAGATTACTTGCGCTCTTTTGTATCCCCGCCCTCGGACTGTTGGGTCGACAGGGTTATTAACAGAACATTGTAAGGTTTATCACTGAAAATAGTATCATACTTTATCTACTTGTTAAACAGCATTATGGTAAGAATGGAACACTATGGAAACAGCTTTTTTTAAACCCGTTGCTTCAGGAGGTTGGGCGGAACTGACAGACTTACAGTTTGTTTAGTTTCTTTGTTTTTCCCCTTTGTTTGGCCTTCACTTAAAAATTAAAATTCTGTCATCATTTACTCACCCACCTGTATGAAGTTCCAAGTAATCCAAATGTAAACGAGCTTTTCACAACACTGGTTGGATATTAACCATATCTGTGAAATGTGACTTAACATCCACTGTGAATTGTCTAATTTTATTTATTATTATTTATTGCGGTAAAAACTTTTCTAACTTTAGTTAGAGTGTAATATTGCTGTTTGAGCATAAACGACATCTGCAAAGTTACAACGCTCAACGTTCAAAGCAAAGGAAGATATTTGCTTTTAAAGAAAAGGACTACAACAAACTCTGGTAGGGACTACACGACATTCCTCCCGGGTTAGTGACATCAGCAACCCTAAAATGTACATAAACCCCGCTCCCGGGAACATGCAGTCCATGTTGAGAAGGGGAAAAGTTGTTGTATAAGAGTACATTTGTGAGTCAGCTCAAACTTTAGCATCCATCTTTTCACATAATAGAAAGTCACTCAATGTGCATCTCACAACAGTTCCTATACGAGCGATTTATAGATTATCATGACAGAATATCCTAATTGAAGATAGTTAACTCCACATCAGCAACATAAATTCATCAACTAACCATTCAGAGACGTCCTGTTGCATTCTACATGTAGTCACTTCTTCTTGAGTCTCTCCATCTTTGTCTGACTCCGTTTTAACATTAAAGGCAGAACAGTTTCTGTCATTTTAGTGTGTCTGCGTGAGGTAATCGCAGCTGCTAACACACATGAGCTCTTGAAACCCCACCCTCTGCAGCAGCTCATTTGCATTTAAAGGGACAGGGACAAAACCGTGCGTTTTTGCAAACCCTCAAAAAGTGACAACTTTAACATGCTATATAAAAATATCTGTGGGGTATTTTGTGACACACACACTCTGGGGACATCATAGATTTATTTTACATCTTGTGAAAGGGACATTTTACCACCCCTTTAAGCCCTTTTTCTACACCTCTCATCCTGAACTGATCCACTTTTCTTTACTCCCATCAGTCAGTCTCTCTCGGTCTCACACAAGCACACATTCAGCAGTAATGACTGTTTGATTATGTAATGTGCTTACAGGCACTCTGCTGTGGAGTGGCCCTGGAGTGTATGTGTGAGGCAGGAAGAAATGACCCTGCAGTGTGTTAAGTGGGATAATGACTGTCTTCAGGCTGCTGTAAAAGTGTATACATTAGTAAAAGACTCAGACAATGTTCTCAGCCTACTTTATAGGTTTACAATTAGGCAAGTTGTGCACATCTTAAAGGTGTGACAATACTGCATCATTAGTTTACCATTAGAACTTGTATTGGAAAGACTTAAGTACCAAAACACAACATTACTGTTTGCCAAAGATTCTTTGATATGAGCAATATTTTGATTGCTCTTCAAAGCTCACCCAAAACAGCTTTCACTGTTGCAGATTAAAGCAATAGTTCATTTAGAAATTATCATTTACTCACCTCTTACTCGCCTGTTCCAAACATGTATGACTTTCTTCTGTGGAACATGATAGAAGATATTTTAATGATTTTTTCAATTCTTATTCTTATAATGGAAAGTCCTCAGGGTCCTGAACAGCATTGGACCCCATTGACTTTCATTGTATAGACAAAAAAACACTGTGACGTTTTAGATGTTCCTTGAGGCAAATATCTGTCAGAAAGTGTAGTAGGTGAGCATTCAAGTGATTGAGGACAGAATCAGAATAACTTGCAGCCAAAATTATGCTTTTTGATTAAACAAAAAAAGACTGTTCCCGTGTCATATAAAATGAGACAGTGTGCGTGTGCGTGCGTGCGTGTGTGTGTGTGCGCGCGCGCGCGCGTGTGTGTGCGTGTGTGTGTGTGCGTGCGTGTGTGTGCGTGTGCGTGTGTGTGCGTGTGTGTGCGTGTGTGCGTGCGTGCGTGCGTGTTCATTCATTGAGGAGCTAAATAAGCTATTTTTTGTTTTTGGATCTCTTGATTTTATCTTGTACACATTTGGGACCAAGGCTCCAGCCATATATTGTTTCATTGAATATAACTCTTGACTTGTCTTTGTGTGTAAAATTTAATAGAGCTTTTTTTATTTATATATATATGACATTGAAACTTTGCGACCATGTGTAATGTAATGGTACTATTAGTTCTTGTTGATAAAAGAAATGAATACTTGCTCTGTTAATGTCCAGTGCACACATAAATGTGCATAATCTGTTGATTTGTGATGTTGAATATGGCTCGTCTTAACATTTGACAGCATCTGTGTTAGCTGTAGATGAAAATAAGCTTCTTGATGCCTGGATAAGCTTCTTTAAATCGTTACCCTCTGATCCTTCTTTGTTATTGGCATTTCTTATCCCCATCTGCCTAAATGTAATGCCTTCTGCCTTTATCAGCTGATTTGAGGCCAGCTTTTGCAGAATGTGTTGTTACCCAGCATGCAATGCTTCCTTTTGTAATCTAACGATGCTCTCTCCCTCCCAACCACCATCACACCACCCCCACCTGCTCCTTCCTGCTACCCTAGCCAATGAGGACAGCTTGTCAGAGGTATGCTACACCAATGTTTTGTCTTCCTTTTCTTTTCTTTTCTTTTTGTGTTTTGTTTGTCCTTTGTTTCATCTCACCCAGGTCGCCTTTCTAAAAACTGCAGTATTGTGGAGCGGGGGCCCCTCCCCCCAACCACCAGCAGCCACCACCATTCTACCTTCCCAGACCTACAGCGGCCCACCGCGGGCAGCCCATTCTCCCCTGCCCTCTCACTCACCCTTCCATCACATTCACCCTCACCCAGCCCCAGCTCAGCAGGGGATGTAAGTAGCTGTGATAGTCCACTACAGTTACTGAGACACAATTCAGACTTCCCTATCCCAGTGTTCACCGTGCTCACCAGTGACATCTAGCGGTAGCGGAGGTGAATTAAGAGTCTCCGGTAACTGAGAAACATTTATATTAGAGATTCATTGCCATTCACTCTCGTTCTCGTAATTCACTTCATTTCTTTTTTTGTCCCATGACATGTTTTACTTTTGTCAGTGATCTTACAAAGCAGACAGTCTTTATAGTAACTTAATAGGCTACTCTTGCAGGTTATATTCTTTCAATTTAGAAACTTTTAATATGAATGACTATGTAATTTCTATGCAAAATCTAAGAGACCAAGAGGCAGCTGTTTAACCTGGACCCACCAAACTTTTTTTTTTTTTTTTAAGCTCAATTTAGAATGGAGTAGAGACAATAGCCCCTTTCACAGCAAGCCCGGTAAATTGGCATAAAATGACCAGAACAACTTTTCTGGTAAATACACAAATGTGCTATTCACACAAGCAACAACGTTGCGTCTTTTTACTGGTAAGATACCATTTGCACATCAGTTCCCATAAACTCTGTCATGTCAGTCATCGGAAATGACCTATTTGATTCATCCACCTGGATGAGAAGTGCTTTAGTTTCACTTTAGTTACATTTTGTTTTACTTCTGAGTGACCGGCGTAAGGAGATCATCACACAGAACGTGGTTCTGCTCTTAAATGCATGAGGCACATAATAGTTCTGGTACTGGAGTCACTATAGTTCTCAATAGGACATTCAGAGAACAGTAGAAGGCAGGGTCTCGAGTGCGAGATGCGGCGCAATGGTCAGATGTTCGTCTAGTAAACCGCTCCGACAGAGCTTTATGATTGGCCCAAAGCAAACTTCTTAAGTCAGCACGGTGTAACCTCGTACGTTCTAAGAAAAGGTCCTATTCACACATGATCTCCTGATGGTAATTTACCAGTAGAAACTGTGTGTGAAAGGGGCTAATAAGTATCAGGTTTTGATTGATGAGTCCGTATTTGGCAGCTGATGTCATGAGATGGAGTGGGCAGCGTATCATATGTGATACTTGCTCACGTATAAATCATCTGGGTTTCATAAGGCATGCGTATCTGCCTGAAACGCCACAGTTCTGCTGCTCAGGACCCCTGATTTGATGCAGGGCTACAAAAACTTAGAGTGAATATTTGGTGAATATTACTAAGTACACCGAAAACCAGAAATTGGCTTCAAGACTGCTCAACTTTGTAAGTTTAGGTAGCCTCATGTCTTGCCACTTCATTTGTTTTCACTACTATGCATTCATTTCCACATTCATTTTAAATGTTCATGTTTTTGTGTGCATCACTTTGAATGCAGACTGTTAACTGTTATGTATTTCAGTACCATTCAGTACATGTTTTCTTTAGATTTTGCAGAAGGAAGATGCCATTGAGTGGCCAGGGACTCTTGCTATTGTCCATTCCTACATCTCCTATAAAGCAGGTGAGAAGGTTCACATACAACTGATGATACCTAGAACAGTCAACCTGCAATGACACAGAATGTGTTGTAAGATTGCTTAATTAGTTTAAAACGGAACAAAGTTTCTTTTTATGAGTCTGTTATGAAATATACAAGTAAATCTCTGATCTTTGGAAAAGCTGTCCTAGAACAGAATAGCAGCAACCACTTACTTTTTCTGGAGCTTTGGTACTGGCAGTATTTTTCCATTCATTTTCTTTATTCTTCAAGTCATGAACCAAACCAAACAGCTCTGAAATTAATTACAACAATACAAACTTGGATGTTTGACCAGTTTTATTTGCAGTGAACATCATTGTTCAGACGGTCATGAACATTCACATTCTGTCAGACACATTAACTAGCATTAATTAAAATTAAAATGTTTATCTAAATGAGGCTGAACTAAATAAGTCTCGATCCCCCAGAAGAACGTCAAAAACGTTGTAGAATGTAGCCCTCTTGTATTATGTTTTACTTCCAAAATTACAAAATAAAATCAGTCAGAGCTATAGAAATGTAACTTTATTTTTAGATGTTGCTGAAATTGGTCATACCATTGACATTACCTGTGCATTTGAAGTAAATATGTAAATGCTAGAAGGTTTTACTATGACAGTTGTTTTCGAAATTAACTAATCGTGAAAAGTTTTGATTATATCATTATATTTAGATCTATTCCCGTCTCATGAAATGTTGCAGCGATAAGCGTTGTAGTCGATAACCGACAGTCTGAGTGCATGAATGCAGTGATCTTGTCATTCGTTGTGCAGTGTAGACAGCGTCATTGATTAACGGGAGTTTTGGCGAGAGTCCAGAACTCAGTCACTGATAAACTCGCGCTGTGAATGCTGTTGATCAGATTTTGCAGAGGGGGTCTTTTGTCTCACTATTACGTCATAATGTGACAAAATCCAAAATGAGACCTCTTCGGAGCTTGGTTTTAATAAAAGCAGTTTTTGGACTAACGAGAAAGTAACAGAGGAGTTCTGAAACTTAAAGGATGTTTTTATAGTACAATGACCTCTTACATGTCAAAAGATCAAGGAAAATTCGATTTCTCAATTCATGACCCCTTTAATATTAAAGGGCACCCTTTTTACAAGATGTAAAATAAGTCTCTGATGTCCCCAGAGTGTGTATGTGAAGCCTGTTGTAGCGGACCCAGTCCGAATTTTGGCCAACATTTTTTTAGTTTTATGAAGTTTATTTTTCTTCACACAAAAGATGAAGCACAGAAAATCACCATAAGAGCTGAGTAAAACAGGAAAAGAAGTGCGCATTAAAGTCTTATCCATAAAATCTCTCTCTCCCTTGACTTATCATCAACATACACAGCGAATTACACAAAAACACTTTAAACAAATATATACAGACCTTTTCAGTGGGTGCTTAATAAACTGGTAAACTTTATATCTGTAAAACAACTCTGATGAACTGTAATAAAGTGTGCGCTTTGCGGCTCTACCTTTCATTACTGCCGTGACCAGTATCGATCTGGAGACTGTAAGTTGGATCACAAACACAACAGTTGGTACTGATCCATCCTCGAGTAACAACTTTTGGGCAAAGCCTGCTTTGTACGGACCCTCATTCACAAAGCAATCTGGTTTAAAATTATTTGCGCAAACATAAACGCATTTAGGTAGATTGGGGGGGTGCATTCCCTTCAAAAACAAAAGTAATCCACTGCGTCTTCAGCAGCGCAGATGTTGGGAGTAAATGACGACTGCTATGTTCATTCTTAAATCCAACAACAAAACACCTCAATCGCTTAGAAGACATTCTTGTCTACAGCTTCTCCAGTGTCGAAACAATGGCGGTCTGTGAAGAGCTCACTCAGAGCGGGTCTATGGTAATACGGCAGTGTCAGTCAACAGTCGTGGGCGGGGCTTGTGCAAAAGGACGTCACATTGCCCTGGATCTGTAAACGGGTTCTTCTGAGACCCTGCTTATGATTTTAAAAAAGCACTGGGTGGATTTTTATCAATACAGGGTGGTTTGTACACGCACTGCCAACACACATTTACTGTATTTTCAAACACCATGTAAAAGTGAATTTTGCATAATAGGTGCCCTTTAAAATAATGTAGAATCATTAAGAATTAACATGATCTGACCAAGAGCATATTTAGAAAATAACATTATACCAAAATTGACAAATGTGTTAAAAAGATATCTCTGACCTGCTCCCTGACCCCCTAAAGATCACTGTGTCGCTCAACAATCATGGTTGGTCTGTTTTGCAAAGTTTCTAAGGAAATGTTTAAAAAAAAAAAATTCCTGTGGGAGAAATGAATGGGATTTTTACTTCCAGAACTTTCTGTTGAGATTTACGCACACACTCATTTCCCCGCAGCTAAAGAGGGAGAGAAAGATCGCCTGAAGACATGGAGCACAGAGCTGCGGCAGGAGAGAGAGACACTAGAAGACCAAGTCGGACAGCTCAACAACTCTATAACGGTGAGAGAATTCTTAAGTTCATATCATCCCCTTTTCCTCTGCGCCATGAGTCATACCACTGGAATTACAAATCTAAATGTGATGTTAATTCATCCTCTATAACTATATGATGAGATTTTGGTTGTATGAGCACTGTGTCCTCCCTCTCCCTTCACAGAGATGTATGGACAGCAAGAACAACGTACTGGCCCAGCAGAGAGAGATGGAAGCTTCGCTTGAGAAGATGAAAGGGCTGGTGCGTCTGATCAGAGGGATCCAGTTGTCTCCCTTCATCTGCCCTGGGGTCATGGCTAACGGAGAAATGTCCCACAATGGAGCTTCCAAAGCCAGCAGCTCCAGTGCGGCCACGACAGACACAAACAACAACACAAATACCGCAACAAGCTCCTCAGAAGCTATGATTATAATTAGCCCCCTCACAAACACGAGCGATACCTTAAACCAGATCGCCACTAATAATAACGTAGAGGCTGCGAGCGCAAAGAGCGATGAGGGCATTGAGGAGAGCGCACAAATCATCAGCACGTCCAGAATCCGGAGCGAACCCACAAATACAAACGCCGCAGCTTTCAGCAATAACAGCAGTAACCAGGCAGTTCTGAGTACCAATGGAACCATGCCCACCGGGGAGGAGAGTACAAAAAAACATAAAAACAATAACAACAGTGACCTCAGCGTCATCCCACAGGCCCTCCTCGGCCCGATCGTACCCCTTACAGAAGTGACAGAGGGGGTAAAATAGCATTGACCACCCCGCAGCAGTTGGGGCCCAAAGCGTGCCAGTTAACAGTGTTGTTGTTTTATGTTGTTGTTTCATCTCTTGTATCTATGAGGGAAAGAAAATCCATAGTGCCATTTACTACATGCAGGAAGGAGGTTCCTAAAGTACCAGCAATGTGTATGCTAACGTATGCACACCGAAAAGATTTCTACAAAGAATAATGATATAGAAAAGAGTAATAAAATTTAAAGATATCACACCATTGTGTGCCTGATACAGTTGCCATAGCACCTCTGAGTGGGAAAGCTTCTGAAGGCTGGGTCGGGTAAAGGTCTCGTCCTGCTAGATGAGTAGTGCAGCTTCCTATCAGGTCCTGTAGCTCTGATCCAAGACATAAGATATGACGCGTCGAGGAGTTTAGTATCCGTTTTGTCTGTGAAACGCAGCCGAGGTGCAGTTGTTTCGTCTAGTTTTCTGTTGTAAAAACAGGTTCTTTATCACGCTGACAGAAATACAGGTCTTCCAGGTGTTCTGCTGGAGGTTTAACTATTATCATTTGCATTTGTCTACTTTGTGGTGATTTAAAAACCGAAAACAACATTTCTGTAAATATGTTTTGCTATTTTTACACATGACCTTATTTATAATTTTCTTCTTTCTTACAAAAATATTCTGTAGTTCTGTTCTGCCAAATAATCGATGCCACAGGGAACTGTTATTTTATGTTACTCTGAACATTAAATAGATATTTAAGAGTAGTAGAGTAGTATTTGTAGTGTCAGTCCTGAAGTGTCTGTGAGGTAAATTCTGACCATGCCTTATCTACTGACCAGATGTGATTTACTGAGTGCGCAGTTCAGGCGCAGTCACAGAAGGGAATGATTTGAGACTTCTCTCACGTCACTCTCACTCCCATTTCCACTTTTTCTTTCTTTTTTACCCAGACTGTAGCAGGGGTCTCATGCCTTGTCCAACGACTTACGAGGAATCACGCAGTCAGAAATATCCCGTAAAACCGGTGTGCCAGTAACGTTATGCTTATGGGCCAATTTAAGGGCTTCTGTTCTGTATCGTTTTAACACGCATGGTGTCACTTTACTTGGTGATAACACTGTTCTGTAAACCTGTCCAAAAGCACAACACAGCAGGCGTACGTTATACGTGCCTAGCGCAACTACTTCACCATTGTCTCCTAGGGGCTGTTCTGTTAACGCTTTACTTTCTTTACATTTCTCATTTCTCTAACGCTCTCTCACCGCTGTATATTTCAGTGTGTGACTGCACATGAACAAGCACAGACAAACACTTGTAACACCTGAGATACAGCTGCGGTAGCTTGAACACTGCATCATGTGCCAAGATGACACTTCCATAGTGTTTTGAAAAAGCACAAGAAATAATCCAGAAACTGGTGTCGAACACACAAGGGGTGCGTCGCTTTTGATAAGACAGAAATATCTATACATCTTCATTTCAGGTTTGTGAGTGTTTTCAATGCTGAACATGCAGCTCTGGCCTGCAGTAGCCTCTGTGTATTGGTTGCCTTAAGTTCTATAGACTATGTTAGGCTGTTTCATAGTAGTGTTATGACTTGTCTGTGTCTTAGTCAGTTGTCAGCAAAACGAGTGGGGTTTTTTTCCTTTTCCGTAACAGAACCTACTTTGTCATACAGTGTGTGATCATTCTGGTTGTGTTAGTCAGGACAGTGCCTGCGCTGCCTGTAGTGAATCTGAACTCTACACATAAGAACTCTGAAGAGCTTATGTCTTTTAACAATACACAAAATTAATTGCTGGTTTGTTCGTTCACGTTTTTATGAAAAGACTTAACTTTTAGTTTAAACGATTCCATTCCAGTCTGATGATCTGTGTATCTGTCCTTCATTTTATATCGCATTGAGTTTTCAAGAGGATACTAGTGCTGAAAACTACTCTTACCACCATCTTTCTACGGCAGAAATAGGAAGAGTAGTGTGCGGTTCCGAATTCAGCAAATGTTTCAACAGTCACAGAAGTATTCACACATTTTGTCTGATGAAAGTTAAGAAGTATTTCATCACAATTGCGAAAATTCCAAAGTAACATGCAGAGAAGCTGCGTTCTGTTTGGTGGTTTAATGGTGTGTCAGGTTTCTCTGTGCATTTAAAAAAAAAAAAAGAAATAAAAGGGAAAAGAGCCCTTACATAAATACTCATCAGATGTGACATTTGCAAATGTCATCTCCCGTCCTTTAGGGCCAAGAATCCTGAGGCCAGATGTGGCTAGTAGGACTGACAGAGCTTCTGTGACAGATGTTCTCTGATGAGATCTGATGGGAATCTACTGTCTCCTCATTCATGTTCCTTACACATAAGAATTGGGTATTGTGTCCTGAAGTGTGTGAAATCTGATTTCCTCAGATATTATAGTGTTTACCGAGAGCTCAGGCTTTTGTTCATGTTTTCAACACGCATAGTAATGCTTATGAAGAGTCACATTCTTACACCTCATGCTGTTACCTCATTCAGGTTGATGAAACCCTCAAGTAAAATCAAGGATAGATTATTGCAACGTGGAAGTATCCGTGCTTAATCTAATGTCCTTTACTATAAATTAAAAACACAATTTACATCAATTTGTTGTATAAAATTGTCTAGATTATTTCATAATGGTTTTTGAAAGGGATGTGTATTGCTCTTGTTTCATTTTTTTTAGTTTTCTAACATTTTTGTATGTTTTGTTTCTTAATCTTGTGTGTTGCCTGATGTCAGTTAACCTTTTCTCATAGAATTCAAGTCCATGTGTAAGTTATTTGAATATATAACTTCATGAATTCTTTCTGTTGAGGAGGCTGGTTATTACTGGAGCATTTGATCAATTTGTATTTATTTATTTTTACCATTTTTGCTAAATAAAATTGTAAATTAAAGTCTGTCTCTCTAGATTTTTCTCTCTAGATGCGTTTTACATTGAAACAACAAATGGATATTTTAATACTTATACTAATATACATGTAAAGAATACAACCACAATAAATTAGCCATACTGTAACCCATTTTGGAAGAAAACAATTCTCCACAGAGTGAATTGTGCATGCTGCCAGCATATAGAAAGTCTAAAAACAGCCGCCTAAAATGGAAAATATCATATAATTGGTTCTGTTCCCTCATGACATTTCAATCTCATAGAGGCACATAAGAATGAAATTGGATCAAAACAGCATCAAAATACCAAGTCACAAGACATAGATCATCTGCCAGACAGATCATGCCATTTTAGGCACGACTTAATACTAGACAAGAATGAATCCAGTGCCTATAAATATGCATTTATGACTTCTCACACACAAAATAAGACTGTTGCACTGAAAGGCTGCTACTTAGAGTAATAGTGACGCAAAAGCTGTACACTGAGCTCAAGCGGTCAAATGGATCCTTTATAGACGTTAAAGGACTTTCTCTTAAACCAGTTTAATGCACAGAGAGTGGGTATCAACATTGCTTTGTTTTTACATCAGCATCTGGCTCAAGCAGTGGCAAAAGTTGGAGTTGGGACTACCTGTTTGTCCGTTTTAACAGTCATTGTTTGGTGCTGCCAGAGGCACATACATAACACACTGCTGTTTGACATAAACATACAAATAATACTGTCCATGACAGTATTTGGACACCCAAAAGGGACTTGTTCTTCTCTGAAAGGTAGTCATACCAGGACACAGCACTATAGTTGTCGGCTGTGAACTGCATTTAGTCCTCCCCGTCACCACTGCATGGTTTTACTCCGTGTGAGTTTGTTTTTGAGCGCATGTCTCATCTGCAACATCCGTGAGCGCTTGTCCATAGCCAGCAGGTGTCGCTGAAACTCCTGCCGCACTTCACACACCAGCTGGCCGAACACAGCCTCCACTGCTGAAGTGTCCTCTGCCACAGACAGCTCAAAGAAACTGCACCTACATCACCAGTGAAACCTTAACTTTAACACACACAGCAAAACCTTCACATCCAAATAGTAAGTGATGTAACAGGGCCATTGATGATCATCTAATAAGTGTGCTTAGAATTTTGACTGGTAGTGAATTGAATATCTGGTAGTGTCGTGAAGTGGTTATCTTAATATTATGACAAAATTCTGTAGTAATCCATGGAGTGTATAGGAATTCATTGTAATTATTATAATTAAATATATGTATATTATTGTTAATATTATTATGAAATATTACTATAACTATATATTATTGTTTTGCCCAAAAACAAGGTGAGTGAATATTTAATTGGAAATGCATATGGGTCATTCTGTCATTTTGACTTGCGGTAGTAATACAAAAATGCAAAAAAAAAAAAAATGTATGAAGCTACATTGCCCTTCAAAAGTTTTGGATCAGATAGATTTTTAATGTTTTTAAAAGAAGTCTCTTCTACTCACCAAGGCTACATTTATTTGATTAAAAATACAACAACAAAAAACTAATATTGTTAAATATTATGACAATTTAAAATAACTGTTTTCTATTTTAATATATTTTAAAATGTAATTTATTTCTGTGATCAAAGCTGAATTTTCAGCATCATTTCTCCAGTCTTCAGTGTTACATGATCCTTTAGAAATCATTCAAATATAAGGATTTAAAGTCCGCGTGAACCGGAAGTTGCAAACGACTTTTCTCAAGTGTTGTGACGCATTTCCGAGTGAAACGGAATATTGAACAGAGGGCAGGGTTTTACTTTATCGCTCCTCCTCTCCATCTCTCGCCCATAGCAGAGTAACGGTTTGAGGGGAATGGTTAAGCGTTTAACCAACCCAAGCCGTCAAGCCTATGTCATCAGAAAAAGACCCATTCCAGAACCGGAAGTAACTTTTCAGACTTTGATTAAAGATAACTTCGGCAAACAATTTTTTTCCGTGTATTAACTTGCACGGATTAATTGTTCACCACAAGACTAGTAATATCTGCTAACAAAGTAAATAGGGTCAATTTTGATTTCATGCCGACTTTAATGCTCAAAAAAATATTCATTATTATTATAAATGTTGAAAAAAGTTGTGTACAATTTTTTTTCAGGAACAGCATTTATTTGAAATGGAATCTTTTGTAACATTATAAATGTCTTTACTGAACTTTTGATCACTTTAATTTACTTACTGACCTCAAACTTTTGAACAGTAGTGTTCGATGTTACAAAAGCTTTCTATTTCAGATAAATGCTGTTCTTTTAAACTTTCTATACATCCTGAATCCTGAAATAAAAATGTAAATAACTGTTTTCAACATTGATAATAAAGATAAATGTTTCTTGAGCATCAAATCATCATCATATTAGAATGATTTCTGAAGGATCATGTGACACTGAAGACTGGAGTAATGAAGCTTTCATCAAAGGAATAAATTACTATATTCACATAGAAACAGCTGTTTTAAATTGTAATAATATTTCACAATATTATTGTTGTTTTTGTATTTTTAATCAAATAAATGCAGCCTTGGTGAGCAGAAGAGACTTATTTAAAAAACTTCTGACTGGTAGTGTACGTCTAACACATGTAAATAGCATGACTGATTCACACATAAAAGATTTATGAAGAACACATGGAATATCAAGGAATTCAATTATTTTATAAGTAACTTTATTTTACAGTGTCCTTGTTACACATGTTACATGTAGTTACTGTAGTAATAACTATAAATTATGCATAATTGCATGCAACTAACCTTAAACAATCCCTAATCCTAACCCTATAGTAAGTACATGTACCGGTAGTTAATTTTTAATACTCAGTACTTAAATGCATAATTACACTAACACAGACACATTAAAATAAAGTGTGTGACCAAAAACCACACTCTACTGGGTTAATTTGACCCTCTTTAAGCATTCTAGGCTTAAACAATTCAGTTATATTAACCTATATTTGTATATACTTCATACTATCAAACTATCTTACTATCATAAACCTGTGCAGTTATCAGTGAGAGCAAAGCGTACTGACCTCAGGTCCGAGGCTAAAACCTGTCCCTCATCCGTCCTCACCACTCGGCCGTTTTCCATGTCACATTTATTGGCAACAATGACTGTTGGAATACCTGGAAGACACGCAAAGACATACACAGAGTGAAGTAATGGATGCTGTAGCTCTGAAGAAGAACAGACTACCATTAAAATGACAGTACCTGGTGATAGATGGTATAATAAAAGACTGCAGTGTTGTGATACTTTCTCTCTCTCTCTCTCTTTATCTCTTTCCACGTATCTATCTATCTATCATTAACAAACTCACACTCACAGACTGCAGTGTACTATATTAAGAGTTCATGCCTGAGGTGAAATCTCTGAACTGAGACCAATTAAGGCAGGATGAGTCACACTGATGGATAACAGCGCTATCCACTAGTTGGAGGGTCCGTACACATAAACATGACGGCTCGAAAAAGTGCTAATAACAGAACATTGTTACTATTTGTCCTCAGTCACTATGCTCCCAGAGTGATCATTCGCAGTCTGATCGGCCTTACCGAGCGTTTGTTTAACGTGGTCAATCAGTCTCTTCAGGCGCGACACAGCCTCAAAACTGCTGCGATCCGTCACGGAGTACATGATGAGGAACCCATCACCCCATTTAATGGAACTCTCCAGAGAGGACACAGCAGGTCCTACACACTCCTGAACACAAACAGATTCACACATTTGAATAGTTCTTCATCTCCTGCATGTGAGTGAATGTGTGCGATGCAGTGAGGATAGAGATGACGCACATCTAGATTTTCACAGATGTGATTTTGAAGGCAATTCTGGAGCACAAAGGATGTGAACTAAATTCCCACAAACCAAAACCTCCTGCTTCTCAAATGGAGTTTCCAATCCCGGTCTTTGAGTCCCCCCGCACTGCAGCATTTTGTCATTATCTAAAAGGATAGTTAAGCCAAAAATGAACATTATGTCATTATTTACTCACCCCTATGTTGTTCCAAACATTTATGACCTTATTGGGACCTGTGGAACACAGAAGATGATATTTTGAAATGTGATATTTTTGTCCATATAATGAGTCAATGGAGTCCAAAGTTATTTTGGACCCCACTGTCTTTCATTGTATATAAGGGGGGAAAAAATCATACAATGCTTTAATGTGGTCTATACTGTATGGACAGAAAAAAAAATTGTGTTCCGCAGAAGAAAGAAAGTCATACAGGTTTGGAACGACAAGAGAATGAGTAAATGATGGCAGAATTTTCATTTTTGGATCAAATATGCCTTCAACACACCTGATGTATATCATCAGCTCATAAATACTGGGTGTGTCACATAAGGGAGTCATCCAAAATATCAGACCCGCTACTCTACTGCACTCACACAGATGGTAATGCTTCACCCTAATCCTATGAATTAACATGTGCTGCTCTCTACTGTGTAACATGATCAATGGCAGGCAG
Source organism: Phoxinus phoxinus (assembly GCF_949152265.1). Classification (NCBI taxonomy): domain Eukaryota; kingdom Metazoa; phylum Chordata; class Actinopteri; order Cypriniformes; family Leuciscidae; genus Phoxinus; species Phoxinus phoxinus. The sequence continues at coordinate 29,876,095 of NC_136877.1, forward strand.
GCTGTTAAAGCCGCTCCACCAGCCTGAGATTCAGGATAGACATGAAAGGAAAGGAATGGTTCAGAGAGTCCTGCGTCTCATCAGCCGTTTCCCGTTTGACAAGGCAAGATCATCCTTTGGATAAACATGCATGTAGAACAGCACGCCGGCAGATGCACAGTCACAAAGAGATGGTCCCTTAAGGTAAGAGGCAATACTGTAAAATCTCATCTCAAGTACACTGTACCTTATTAACAGTGTCTAAAATCTCCAGTTCAATCGCCTCCTTCTCCACGATTTTCTGACACCTGTAGGTGACCTCTGAGACACAAAAAGTATATGGCATGTCATGATGCACAGCACAGAACTCATTGGCAAAGCAGTTACACAAATGTACAGCGTGAAAACGGCTATATTCTGTTGCTTTACAATGATAGGGGATGTATGTTTTCACATGGTCAACAGATCATCAGTATGTATTTAATTTGTGTTACCCCTTTTATGTTCATACTCTCCAATAAAACGCCTGGTGATGAATCTGACACACAGAGCTGGAGTTCAAAAGAGAAAAACAGTTATTACAGTCGTCAAGATATAATATATAATCATTGAACCCAATAAAACACTGCAGTGTTACCTGTCTTCCCACAGTTATCTCTTCCCAGCACAACGAGCTTCGCCCTCAGCATCTTCCGTACAGACTCTGACATGATAACTGATAATATTATATCTGAATAGTATTAACACTCAGGCAATAAATGACCGCAGCCAATTATGTAACAGGTACGAATTTTCCCTCGGGTTAAGCGTGGCTAAACTTGGATAAATGCTAGACATGACAGATAACTGCGGCATAAGTGCAACTCTGAATCTAATACACAGTTAAAATAAAAGGCACAGTGTTAAAGAACAAAACAAAGCCATCCAGAAATGCTTACTTTGCTCCCGAAAGTTGTTAAAAGTGCGAAGCTCAAACGAGCAGCGCTTGACTCTATATCATTGCCGCTCATATGCTGCAGATTCTGCTGCTTCTGCGCTCTCCGGATGTCTTCTTTTAGTAATGACATTAGACACACACACACACACACACACACACACACACACACACACACACACACAGCGGACAGCACGTCATTGTTCAGCGCGGTCTCTCTACTTATTCCACACATTCATCACCGGGCTCGACTGGGAGACTCATTAAACAACCATCTGATTTATCGCCCTTGACAGTCGAGCCTCCGGAGCAGCAGTCTACTTGGTCTTGCCGCCAACAAAACCATTAATTAACCAGGGCTAAAATTAAAAGCTTTATATTCTGGCCCCGATATATCTTTTTACTCAGATTAAATAGCATCAGTGGGATATCTGTGAGGACGAAACTCATAACAGGTAAGTGCTTCTGATGGTACATGATGTAAACAAAATTAACTATTTTAATCTGAAAAGAGAGATCATAAATAACTAACAAGAAGTTTGCCTTGTTTGGAAAGTAAGCTATTAAATGCAAGTTTTGAAACAAATATGACAAATATATATAAACAGACTGTTTAGGTGTCATTTATTGATTTCTTCTTTTTACAGGTCTATGTTTTTTTTAAATATATATATATCAAAAAGGATGTTAAAATGATAATAATCTGTAATAAAAGCCCCTGTATATTTTCATATAATTCCTAAAGTACTGAAGTTTTAAAAAAAAAAGACTCCAGCTTTGTGTTTTGTGTGTGTGTGTGTGTGTGTGTGTGTGTGTGTGTGTGTGTGTGTGTGTGTGTGTGTGAGAGTGTGTGTGTGTGAGAGTGTGTGTGTGAGAGAGAAATGTCTCAAGAGTTTTTCCTTCTTCAGCATTCTTCAAAATATCATATTTTGTGTTCTGCAGAAGAAAGTCATACATGTTTGGAACGACATGAGGGGAAGTAAATGATAAGTGACCATTTTCATTTTGGGTGAACTATCCCTTAAAATTTCTGTCATTAATTACTCACCTTCGTTCTGAACCCGTAAGACCTTTGTTCATCTTCGGAACACAAATTAAGATATTTTTGTTGAAATCCGAGAGGTTTCTGAACCAGCCATAGGCAGCAATGTCATTGCAACTTTGAAGACCCAGAAAGGTAGTAAAGACATCGTTAAAATAGTCCATGTGACTACAGTGGTTTAACTTTAATGTTATGAAGTGACGAGAATACTTTTTGTGAAGAGAAGAGAAGAAATCGTTGTAAAAAGTCGCTGTTTTTGTTAGTTTTTTTGCACACAAAAAGTATTCTCGTCGCTTCATAACATTAAGCTTGAACCACCGTAGTCACATGGACTATTTAACGATGTCTTTACTAGCTTTCTGGGCCTTGAAAGTGAGTATGGGGAGGCTGCAGACCTGGAGCCGGTAGATATAGGACCCAAACAGTTTTACGCCCCTGACAGTTTTACGCCCCTGTTGTTCCTGATGCGTCCAGTAGGGGGAGGTTGTACAGCGAAACGAATTGAGGTATGTTTTAATCTTTTTTAAAATTAATTAATTAATTTATTTTGTATTGCAAATGAAAGGATACAGACATTAACAGTGAGAAGAGGAAAAAAAAAAACAAAAAAAAAAAAAACAAGGGGGGTACAAAAGAGATTGAATTAGGCTACACAAATCAATACAATATTACATTGTCAATAAAAAATTAAAGGTTCTTTACAACAGACTCGAGGATATTATTTGTTTTAGAAACCTTTGAGTTTAAAGGTTTTGCCATTGGATGGTTCTGTCTTTATGCAGAATGATGAAACTTGCCCAGAATTTACCAAAAAGTTCAGGACGATCTGGCTTAAATTTATCTTACCACGTATGTAGGACACTGTTTTGTAGCTGTGTGACGATCAATAGAGAATAGTACAGCAGATATTAAATCGAGGATCCATATGATTACACGGTACTGTATGTCTAATGGTCTAAATATGGTTAATATCTAAATGTAACTTTATATAAATTCACAACAACATATTTCACTTAGTCTCCATATAAAAACATACGGTGAGTAGGCCTATAACTGCAGTAGGTCATATCATTACTTGTCATAACACGTAGTTGATCCAACTATGTGTATTTTTAATTTTTCAATTCACAAAAACAAAAGTCTTCTGTAGGCTGAGTGAAGAGAGTGAACACCGACTGAATGTCTGCATCTATTTTTCTATTTTAATCCGTGCAGATCTACACTGTAGCGTTTATATTTAAATGAACAAAAACCACAAAATTTTCAAGTCTATGGACGGGTTATTAATGTGTTAGCGTCGATTTAATGATAGTTATTTCGCAGTATATCCCCCTACTGGACGCATCAGGAACAACAGGGGCGTAAAACTGCCAGGGGCGTAAAACTGTTTGGGTCCTATATCTACCGGCTCCAGGTCTGCAGCCTCCCCATATAGTTGAAAGTTGCAATAACGTTGCTGCCTATGGCTGGTTCAGAAACCTCTCAGATTTCATCAAAAATATCTTAATTTGTGTTCCGAAGATGAACAAAGGTCTTACGGGTTTGGAATGACATGAGGGTGAGTAATTAAAGACAGAAACTTAATTTTTGGGTGAACTAACCATTTAACAACGAAAAAATATTTTGGCACAGGCAATGTCATGTGTATTAACGATTAAAAATGGTGAATCCCAAATTCCGTCCTAGCTGAAATTATTTTGGACGAGTTCCAGTCGAACTCTTAGAGCCTCTGGATCGACAGTGTCAGTGGGATCGATATCCTCCCCTGATTGGTCCGTGGCCTCAGTCCTCTCAAAAGTCCAGGCATCAAGGCCGGACTGCAGGGAAATATTATGTAGCACGCAACAGGCCTGGATGATATGGGAGCATTTCTCTGGGGAATACTGCAGGTAACCCTTTGCCCCATCCAGGCACCGGAAACGTGTCTGAATGGCTCTGAACGTGCGGTCCACAATCTCGTGTGTCGTTGTGTGGGCCAGGTTATAGCGGTAGTCAGCAGGGGACTCCGGACTCTGCACTGGAGTCATCAGCCACTTCTTTGGAGGGTAACGGTTGTCACCTGGAGGCCAGAGACAGAAAACTCAATGACATTTTCACATGTAAACAATACCATATAATTCTTTGGGAATGTCAAGAAAAAGTCTCACTATGGGTCTTACCTAAAAGCCAACCTTCGTCATTGTCTTGCTCTTCAAACAGCTTTGCCACACTGGACTGCTTAAAGACAGCTCTGTCTGTCAGACTACCCGGCCAATGTGTCTCAGCGCTCAGCAGCAGTCCTCTGGCATCACATACTAATTGGCAATTGATTGAGTGAAATCCTTTTTTATTTACATAGGAAGAGTCATCTGCATTGGGAGCTTTAATGGCTATATGTGCACAGTCCACTACTCCCATGACATTGGGAATTCCTGCTATTCTGTAAAACTCCTCTTTAGACTGCTGCCTGGTGGCCTCATCCCTAGTGAAGCCAATAAACTCTGGGGCTTTCTCAATCAGAGCTTTGGTGACATTAGACACACAACGACTCATGGACGCCTGGCTGATGCCAATCGCATCTCCCATCTTGCTCTGGAAGGACCCGGTTGTGTAGAATCCCAGCGCTGCGAGTATCTGAACATCTGGACTAATGGCTCGTGACCTCTGTGTCCGTCTCAACAAGCTGTCCTTTAGTAGTTCCACCAGGTAATAAATGAACTCACGTGGGAAGCCGAATGTTGTCAGCAGAAATTCATCCGACACGGTCTCGATATCAAATCGATCCAGTGTTTTGTGTCCTCGACCATGCAGCAGCAGGTCACAGTCTAGGATTGCAATAGAGATTGCCATTCCACACACTCAGGAGGACCTATGGACAAATGCCACATGTGAATGTCAGCGAGTGTCATGCAATGCCGTGTCAATAACTAAACCATCCACAACCCACATACACTTGGCTACTTTTGAATGATATATAGTAATTAATAACATTCGCAATTCATAGAAAAACAATTAGTATGGGAACGAAACGTGCTAAATGTTTATGCATGCAGAGCTGCATTGATTTCTTCAGTGCGTGGCTGCTAACACAAGCCTAGAGCCTATCCATTCCCAAATCATATATTTTTTAACAGCATTTATCTCAAACTGAGCTGTTTAAATCAACCAGTTTGTCGCCTGGTAACCAGCACAGTAAGTTACAGTATTTTACACAAAAACGAACGCAATTAACTCTTGATATAAATTATCTCCCGGTGAATAAATTGTCTATCTATTCGAGGACAACAAATGCAGTGGAAACAGTGCGAATGACTAAAAACGTTACCAGCACCGGTGATTGTTTGTGTACGCCGACATTGAAATGTGACGCCACAGCCTTAACACATTTCCAGTTCACTATTAGCATTTTCGATAGTTGTTGTATTCGTTGCTTTTGATAACAAATTTAGAGCGGGGAGATGCATATTAAAATATACCATATTATATGGCCTATTATAACAATTGCATACAGTTATCAGATGTATTTAACCATTTTTCACTAAATAACGAAAGTGGTGTGGTTGAATCGGTACATTCCGGACGGACACGTCATTCCTGACCCAGCCAAACAAGCAAAATAAACAAAAATGGGGCGCCCGTCAGTGTGTGATGTTGTGGTGCTACGATGTGATTAATTGAAAATAAAGGATCGTTTAGGCTGTATTTGACCGTTTCACACAATCAGCTACGGTGAATTGCACCGTTAACGCCATACTCTGCGTGTTATCAGTTGAATCTCCACTCTGTGATGAGCTGTAAGTATGTGCCGCGTGTTTTGCTAAGGTGTTAGCATTGACTTCACAGACATACAGATGATTGTAAACAACTTGAGATGTTTGGCTGTCGAAAACAAATGGCGAGTCTGCTGTTTCAAATCTCTATTCGGATGAACTCACTGTCAGTTGACATTGATTGTTATAAATCTGTTTTTGAAGAGAAGAGTGCTGTTGTTATTGTTTTCTATTGAGTAAGTTACATGATTAAATGCTTAGAGGCGAGCTGTCAGAGATGTGACAGTATTAATGACAATAAGACATCAGTGAATTCGTTTATCATTACTATTATTAAGGTGGGATTGTGCAAAAGATGACCCTACCACCATATTGTTTTTTTTCTTTTGACTATAACTGTTAACGTTAACGTTACATGGCACAAAATCCCACCTCAACACGTTTGGTAAATGGCTATGCTCTTTTTTTCATGTCATCTGAATATAAAAAATTTTACTCAGTCGAAACAGTTTTGAGGTTAACTGATCTAATTGTATATCTGTGGAAAGTATTGATCTGTCATCATTGTAGTAAGTTGAATATCAAAGGTTTTCGTGTCTTTGTTAATGAAGGATTTGTAGACAAATTCATGTTTTTAGATTTGTGGAGTATACAAATATTGTCAAGTTTTTACTTTAATGTGAAAAGATTAAAGAATACCCTAGTGACATGCTATTATTATCTCATAATAATAACGTTATTATATTGTGTTTATTCAGTAATTCCACAAGTTAGATGTTCATTTCAGACATCTTGGCTATTCATAAAAGCTATTGGATAACTCTGTGAAAAACGTTCAGTTTGAATTCAGTGTTATTATTGACAACTTCAATTAAAATATAATCAAATAAAAATGCATTCATGTGTCTGTTGTCAGTAATCGGATAAACTGGGATTCTGGTTTGTCTGTCATCAGTTATTCAAATATTTAACAAAATTGTCATCAAAGAATTTAAATTAGAATAGATTACTTAGTATTTTACATTAATTATACATTAATGACACTATTTCACTTTATATTAAGCAAAAGTCATTTATACATTCTGTAAAAGTTTACCCATGGAGTGAAGTAAGATGGCCTCTTTGAATAATTTATATTAATTTCCCTTGATAACACTTTGGCTGATAAATTGTCATCTTGTAGATGTTGTATCTGAATATGTTATGATTCTAAAATATTTAAAAATAGAAAAATGTTTTACATTGTTCTTAAGGGGACATCTTCCCCTACTAATTGACTTGATTTTTAATTATGCGTGTTGTATAGGCCTACCTTTTCGATTACTGTACTATTATCTGTAAAGTATATAGGCTCTTCCACTGTTTCCTGAGAAAACTGTCTTTCATTTGTATGTCTTAGGCTTATGCGACAATGGATAGTGATCTGAGCCCACAGGACAAGAAAGACTTGGATAAATTCATCAAATTCTTTGCCTTGAAGGTGATTGCATTAACCAATACATCATGAAATCTGGTCTCCCAGTCGACACAGAGTGATGATGTACTTGGTTTTACCTGTGTGTCTCTTTCAGACGGTGCAGGTTATAGTTCAAGCCCGACTTGGAGAGAAGATCACCACTTGCTCATCTTCATCACCGACCGGTTCAGACTGGGTAAAACACGTTCAGGATGCTCCTTTTACAAAGAGCTCTGTTTTCTGTACATCATAACTAACATGAACTCTGTTTGTCTGTGTCTCTTTATGTTCTCTCTCAGTTTAATCTGGCAATAAAAGACATCCCTGAGGTGACTCATGAGGCAAAAAAAGCTCTTGCTGGACAGCTGCCTGGCATCGGCCGATCCATGTGTGTGGAGATCTCCCTCAAAACCTCAGAGGTCTAGTCTTCGTCTTTGTTCACTCTCTATATAATAACAGTATAATGATAAACATGAAACAAAATGTTTAAAATGCCTAAGATTTTTACTTGGGTATTAATACGTTGTTTACCAATGCAGGGAGACTCCATGGAGCTGGAGACATGGTGTTTGGAAATGAATGAAAAGTAAGCACTCTGATCCCCTACACATTCAGATGTCAACTGCTCTGTGTAGAGGTTGGTACATTAACAACATATACCAGGACATAACTACGGTTTGGACTTTTTTCCAGGTGTGATAAGGACATTAAAGTGTCCTATACAGTTTATAATCGTCTGTCTCTGCTGCTCAAGTCTTTACTGGCCATCACAAGGGTGACACCTGCTTACAAGCTTTCACGTAAACAAGGCCATGACTATGTCATACTCTACAGGTACTCAACACACTTCCTTCAATGCTCCACAATGTAATAATGCATGATTTCATGCAGGGAAAACATGTCCAATCAGATTTTGATACATTTCTTGACACTGTTATTGAACTGAATTTAATCAACACTGAAGTGACTTGAGCTGAATATTATTAAATTACATTATTGCTGTCTGTAGAGCTGCTTATAGCTTGTTTCATCATTTAATTAACTTTGCACTTGTTGAACTAAACTGAATCCACACTGAACTGATTTTGAGCTGAATATTGACACTATTATCTTCTGTAGAGCTGCTTTATATTTGAACTGAGTTCGTTTCATTATTACTGAACTCTGCAACATTCACAGTGTTGAACTAAATAAAGAATAATGACACTTTTTTTAGAGCTGCTTTACAGCTGAAATTGTATTTGTTTAATAATTAAAGAACTTTGCAACATTAATACTATTATTTCTTGTTTATTACTGTGAAGCTGCTTTGAAGCAATCTGTATGGTATAAAGCTCTATATAAATAAATGAATTGACTTGACATTATCTTAATAATATCTATTTGATAGGATCTATTTTGGAGATGTCCAGCTGACAGGTCTCGGGGAAGGTAATACTGTGAGGAGCAAAATAGTAATAAATGTTGTGTAGATATTCTCTATTCTAGAGCTGTGTATTTATTCAGATTCTTCACGTCTCTCCGCAGGGTTCCAGACAGTGCGAGTGGGTATTGTAGGCACTCCCATAGGCACCATCACTTTGTCCTGTGCATATCGCATTAATTTGGCCCTCATGTCTTCAAGGTATGCATTACAGCTTCCCGTATGCAACACGTTTAAAAGATTGGGCATTCTGGTTGTAGTGGTTTTGTGCTAGATGTCTAGTGTTTTGTGTTTTTTCACAGGCAGTTTGAGAGGACAGGCCCCATCATGGGTATTATCATTGATCATTTTGTGGAGCGACCCTTCACTAATATGGCACACATGCATCCTTGCAGTTACAGGTGTGAAAAATCAGAGTCACAGAATAGATACTCTACTGTTTAAATGTTTGGGGTCAGTAAGATTTTTGTTTTACAATGTTACCAAAAATGTTATAAAAAAATGTCTATTTCATATAAATGCTGTTCTTTTTAACTTTCTATTAATCAAAGCGTTCAGGGGGGAAAAAATCCACAAATACTAAGCAGCACAACTTTTTTCAGCATTGATGATATAGCAGTATAGAACCTCATCAGTATTGTTTTTAAAAAAATAGTTTTTTATATTTTGTTTTTACAGTAGAAAGTTGTATAATAGACCTATGTAATAGTGTCAGCTGTATAGAGCTTTTTTAACAATGTTTAATATATAAATATGTTTAAATTTGTGGGGGGTTTCCAAGCACTCAGGACAGATTTCCTCACCGTCACATCCCCAGTTGGATTTAAACTGTTAATACCAGTGTCTCACTTCAATGATAGTACAGAGATTCAAACTGCTAACTGCTCTCTTAACCCCTGGCCTCATACCTCCTCTTTTCTTATTTCTCTCTTAGAGCTCCTGGAGAAGATGAGGGAGGGACTTATGCAGGAATAGAAGACTCTCAGGAGGTGTGCACCACATCCTTTTCCACCTCCCCACCATCACAGGTAATGCCGTCACTATCACCTACTCATCTGTCCCATCAAAAGTAACCCTTTTACCACCATCTTTGTGCAGGTCAAGCCTCAATACAGGTGCAGTGCAGCCTGTCATTTAGGAGATTAACTGTTAACCTCTCATAAAGGATAAACGGTTTTCATTCGCGAGTCTCATTCTGTGGTTATCATTCTTTAAATGTGATTAGGATTTTTTTTTTTTGTATTCCACCAGTCACGAAAATGATCTGAGACGGTTGTGTAGAGATTAGTGTTGTTATTGTAAACTAAAAATAGAACAAATAGTTTTCAGTATTTGAAAAAACTTAAAATAAAATGTTTGCCTTGGAAACTAACTGAAATAAGTTGAAGTACTAAAATCACTAAAACTGAAATAAAAATAAATTAAAGTCAAATAGATATATATAAAAAAAACGGTCCCACTTTATATTAAGTGGCTTTAAGTACAATGTACTTCTTGTGTTCATGTTTTATTGTAAAACACTTTTGCTGCTATTGCGGTGTGATACGGGTAAGGTTAGGGACAGGTGTGGTGGTATGGTCAAGTTTAAGGGTGGGTTAAGGTATAAGGGAAGGGTCAACAGTGTAATTACAAATGTAATTACATACATTAATTACAGCTGTAATTACATGCAGGTATTTTAAAAATATAAGTACAATGTAAAAACATGTATGTACACAATAAGTCCATTGTATCAAATTATTAATTTCAATGTAAGTACATAGTACTTAAAGCCACTTAATATAAAGTGGGACCAAAAAAACAAATAAAAATAATAAAGTTTTTATTATAAAGTTTTATTAAAGTTTTATTATTATAAATAATAAAGTAATAAACTTAAGTGTAAACTAAAATTAAAATGAAAAATGAAAGTTTAAAAATAATATTTCAAAATATTAATAAATATTAAAATAGTATATGAATAATACTAAAATAACACTGGTCTTGCTGTACTGTGTCGTATTGCAGGGTTCAGAAAACAAATGTTAAAATACGGTCATAAAATACCATTTATGTGGCCATAGCATCAGATTCTCTCTCTCCCCATTATCTCTTTCTGTGGTAGTGCTTTCATTTCTGTTGCCCTTGTTTTTCTTCCTTCCTTTCTCTCTTTCTTTCTTTCTGTGTGCATGTAGTGTGCGTGTACTGTAAGTAAGGCACATTTTAAGACACCTAAGCCGGCTCTGATGGCCACACTGAAGGTTCCCCTCATGGGGCTTGGCATCTCACAGCAAGTGAGTCCAGTGTGTGTGTGTGTGTGTGTGTGTGGTTACACGCATGCAGCTGGTAGAATAATTACAAAGAGTGTGTGTGTGGCCTGGCCCAGTAACCTATATTCCACTGCTTACCCTTCATAACCTCGTATAACCTTTTAATTTAGAGGGTTATACAGTAATACCCATCCAGATTGTTTGCACACTGCAATCGCTGCTGCCTTCTCCTTGAGCTCACCTGCCTGCTGTTTAATTTGAATTATTATTGTGTTTGCTCTGACCACTTCTCTGTTCCCTCTTGCTCTCTGCTCTGCAGTGAGGTTAATACAGGACCGGACTTTAAAAGGGCATTGACTAAATCCATTGACTAAAAAGTCTGACATTTGACTCCCAATGTGACATGAATCTCCCTCTGTCTCTCAGCTGTACAGCTCTCGTCTGTCATATCAGACTCCTGCCCTGGGAACTGTGGATTTGTGCCATCCTACGACTTGTACTGCTGCTGTACATCCTCACCAGGTACGGCCAACACACATGCAGGGGCTCCACCCTCACTGTCCTGACTTCATGCCCTTCATCCCCTCTGATGTAGACAGGCTGCTGGGAATTACTGTCTACAGAATTGTGTGTGTATGTTTGACCATGTGTGTTTCTCTACCTAATCAGATGGTTGTGCCGGGTAAAGAAGGTGGAGTCCCACAGGTGCCGGCTCAACCTAGTCATGGCACTGCAGCTGAGCACGGTCGTATCCCATCATGCCCCACTGGACAGTCCCATCAGCCGGCACCGCCCACATCCTGTGGCAGGTAAGAGTGTGAAGAGATTCTGTTCTGTACTGATTTTTTTATTTTTTTTATTCAGCGACGTTTGAATCCATGTTTGTGTGTGTGTGGTAGCGAGGTGAAGACTCTGTGCCCTTCTGATGCTCCAGAGACAACCTTTACTAGGAAAGTTGGAGCTTTTGTCAACAAAGCCACCACACAGGTTAGAATACACAACAAACATTCCATCATCAGTTAATATTCTTTGAATTTGTTTGCATATTTTCATATTATAAAATCATTTTCTGCATTTACATGAACTACTGATTACCGTTTAAAAGTTTGAGGTCCGTCTGTGAGGTTTTTATTGTTTTTGAAAGAAGTCTCTTATGCTCACCAAGGCTGAACTCAAAAAAAAAAATACATCATTAAATTTTGTTTTCTATTTTAAATATTTTCATTACTCCAGTTTTCAGTCGCATTATCCTTCAGAAATCATTCTAATCTACTCTTTGATGAATAGAAAGTTCTAAAGAACAGCATTTATTTAAAATGATAATCTTTTCTTAAATTAAAAACACAAATTTAATGCAACATTGCTGAAAAAGTTTCCTTTTTTTTTCACCCCAAACTTTTGAATGATAGTGTATATATTAAGCATGCTTTTTTTAAAAATAATAATTAGCCAAGACTTGCTAATAACATATATAAGTATATGATATATAAAATGTTACTGATAAGTGCAGTATACACTGAGAACAATGTACTCATGTTTAGTGAGAGGTAAAAAATTGCCCAAACACATTATTTAAAATGTCTAAGTAAACTTTTTAAACATCTGGTTCAACATAAGCCACTTTTTTTAAGGTGATGTTTAAAAGTGTAATATGTAGAACACTGTCTTATTGACTGCGGTAAGCTATTCCAATAATTACTCTCTATTACAGACAGCCAAAGTGGTTCACCTAAATGGCACCTCGCAATCCCCTCTAATGATAGACCTAGTACCAATGCCACAATCCGTCCTCTTTTTTTATAAATTCATTTAACGGAGGTGGGGCAAGCCTGCAAAATGCATTCTGACGTGTTGTGTACATGTGTTACTCCAGGTGACGACAAACAGTCTGGATCTTCCTTTTGCTGCGTTCGCTCCAAGAGTCTATGACCTGGAGGAGAACGACCCAATGGTATACTTAAGCAAACCCACTACATGTCCTGAGCGTGCAGCTGCGTCCTCCACTGTCTCTTCATGTTTTTCTCTGTTTGCAGGTGCACCCTCCTCCATCCCCGGCCCCTTCATCTCCTTTGCAAGGCAGCCTGCACTCAAACAGCTCGAGCCACAGCGGGGGACAGCCACACGACGACTTTGTCATGGTTGACTTTGTAGGTGCACCACAACATGATATACAAAAATAGTTATCAAGATCTACTTTCCTCTAGAGATATCGAGAGCTATGTTGCAGCGAGCGCATTGAAAGGCACAGAACTAGCAAAACATTAAGTGAATGAGGACTGATCAGAATCATTAGAGGTTTGACAGCAAAAGGGAGTTTATCAAGCCCTTCACAGAGCATCTAGTGATCCAGACAAGTCAATAATTCATCTAAAAAGAACCTTAGACTCTTGACCTGAGAGACAGATGATTGATGTTTAATAAATCTAAAGAAGACTTTACTCTTCTGTATTTTTATTTAATAAGTACAGTGTTAAATGATGCAGTATCCCATGCCAAATGGACTCCTTTGAAGCTAGTGAGTGTTGCCTCAGAGCGGCCCAAAGAGACCTGCTTGATCATGTTCTTTTTTTAAAGTCTGGTAATGCATGACAGAGCATAACTGTGTTGATCAAAGCCATTGATTATTGAGCTAAAAATCAATACAGATGTTACTAGAGAGATAAAACCAGAAAATACCATCTTGATTTGTGGGGGCAGCTGGGACATGAGAATTGTACTATGAAACCAATTGTGTAAACGAGCAAGTATTTATTTAGTCAAACCTTCTTAGAAGTACAAGGTAAAAGACAGATATGGTTCGTATTGTGTTTAAAGACCAGTTCTGTGTTTATGTGTGCCGAACAGAAACCAGCATTCTCTAAGGATGACCTTCTGCCAATGGATCTAGGCACTTTCTATAGAGAGTTTCAAAACCCTCCTCAACTCGCAAGCCTGTCCATCGATGTCAGCGCTCAGTCTATGGCTGAGGACTTGGTGAGAAACAAACACATATTTGCGTCACAGCACATTCTGAACAGTTTTGCTGTCTAAATGGGACAGGATGACAGGGTTGGTGTTAAAATCATAATTTAAAAAAATAATAATTGTGTGGATACTAAAATTAAGAATTTTTAAATAATTGCAAGTATTATTTAAGTGTAGTTCTTTTAGAAACTGAATCTGAATCATACAAACTATATGGGTGACTGATTCATTATATTCATGTCGTAGTTTTAACATCTGTAACATTATGATGAGTTAAATGTTTGGTAAAGTGAATGTATTTGAATTTGTATATGAATGTATGTTTGCAGGACTCTCTTCCAGAGAAACTGGCCATTTATGAGAAAAACATTGATGAGTTTGATGCATTTGTGGACACCTTACAATAGAACAGAACAGAGATTGCATCCTTCACAACCTCTTTACTCGTCCTGCTTCCTTCACTGAGGCGTCAATCTTTTCATTAACGATGTTTTGTGTCAGTTTTACCATGTGCAATGGTCTATGAAGAGAATCATCATTAAGGAAAAAAAGTGAACTGAGGTAGAGTATTAGAGGAATCCACTGGCTTGGTGACAGCATCTGTTAAAGGAAGAGCGACATTAATTCTCCCACCCTTGTATTTATTAAGATAGCAGAACTGTGTAAGTAATGCTCACTGTAATGAATGTATAAACCTGTACCAGCCTTTATTTTTGTTTTGCTCATTATGACAACACATCCAGCACACTGACTAGTCACTGACGCAGATTTCTGAAGTCTTTACAGCATCAGTGTGAGGGAAAATCTAAGAAAATATGTCCAGGTTTGTTTTATAGGCTTACACATGAATGACACTACAGTGAACATTGACAACAGTGAATTGTGAGTCTGTCTGCTTACCTGCTTCCTGTAAATGCATTTTACCATAACTTTTCAAACTTTCTTTAAGTAGGGACAGTTTATCATTACTACTTGTCAGGTCTTTGAATGGTGAGGAATGTTTTTTCTTGTGTTTTTTTTAAGCTTATGTTGGCAAGTCACTAGGAGCTGGACCTTCTTTAATTATTTTAAGTGTCATCTTTCTTCCCCTCACTTTGTTAATAAGGCATGTAAATGTTGTGTAATAAACTGATTTATTTCACACAGCCTATTTCTCTCTCTCTGTCTCTCTCTCATAAATCCTGAACTGGTCAAAAAAACAAACAAAAAAAACATTGCTTCTCCTTGAGGCAAACTTCCAGTTCTTTTAGCTAATGAATATATTAGCTTGACGCTCACCCAACAGAGAGGCGAAGGTTTTGGCAAAAAAAAAAATGTTGGGGACATGTCACATGTCCCACCCGCAAATTACGCCTGTGTCAATCAATCCGCCACTGCGGGACGACGCCCGCCCTCGGTTCGTCTCCGCTGGGCTCTGCCCACTTTTCCAGCAGTTTTCAAATATCGCCAGTGAGTGGGTCGAGTTACGGGATGGCTACCAAGGAACTTTAGCAGTGGCAAAATGAACACACGCCTACTTCCATATAGGTAAGGATAAATCCAGTGTTGTTTTGACAGCAGTTGTGAAATGTTTTTCTATCGTCCAGCTGTCTGACCAACACCCATATGTAAAGCTGACTGTGCCGTCTTCCTTCTTTGCAAAAGCGGACTTCAAGCGCCTGTAAGTTTTAGTTACTCTTCATTAATTCGGGTTACGTAAATTCACGTATAACGTTATGTTTGTTATACGGCGTGCTGTTCACCCGTCAGATAGCCGTCCACGCTTTAAAATGTCGAGAAATAGGCTCGCTTAGTCAGTCGTCTTTATGTATTAAAGTAGCCTATTACGGAGCTTATATATTTAACTATATTCAAATGAGAGCAAATCATTTTTGTTTTGACAATGGGTAGCATTGGGAGTCTGTTTTGTTTTGTCTTGCCTTACTGCATATAGTGAATGGTGTGTATGTTTTGTATTGTGGAGAGCAAATGTTGCGCTCTTTCAGAGATCACACTTGGGACAGTTGGGAATGGGATCCGGACAGTAAATCTCCTGATGCTCATCTGTCTCTATGCCGACAGGCTGTGTATTTTCATGTCAGTCCTCTGCTGGACAGTCAGGGAACCGCAGGGGTCAGAGGCAGCAAAGGTGAGACTGCGTGAATAGCGCTGTTTTTGATGTTCTTACGTAGTATTATTGTATTAAAGTTCAATGTTACATTTAAGTTAACCAAGGTCATACAGGATATACAGTATAAACGTCTAGTTGAACATTAAGTGCTAGTTTGCTCTAAGCCTTGCGTACGTTAATTTTTAACTAGTGATTGAAAATGCTAATAAGGCTTGTATTATGCTCTAGAAGTAGAGTATTGTGTAGTCGTTTTGAAGATGACTATCATATGTTATATTTCTACAAAAGGTTTCACCCATGGTGAGCATTACTGGGAGATTGATTTCCTTGAGCCTCCATATGGAAGCTCTGTGATGGTTGGGGTTGGAACCCAAAATGCACTGCTTCACACAGGGGACCAAAGGTTCATTAACCTCATAGGTGAGTACAATATTGTTTCTCTAGAAGTGCCCACGTTATTCACTCAAATTTTAGGGAGACAATCAATGTATGATGGCCAAAATCATTCAGTGGGATGTTAATAGCAAATAGGGAGCAGCAGCAAAGGTTGATTATTTTAAATGAACTGGAATTTTGTCCCATCAATGCCTCATAGATTAACAAGGGAGGAAAGAAGAAGACCATACAAAAGAACAAAATGCTTCTCTTAGAATCATTGAAACTGTTTATTGTTGAGTGTCCTGTTCCTTTCTTCCAAAAGGCATTGACAGTGAGAGTTGGGGTCTATCATACAAAGGCTTCATCTGGCATGATGGAAGGAGTCGAAAATACTCAGAGCCTTTTTATGAAAGAAATACAGTCATCGGGGTTCTGCTGGACTTGAGCGCTGGAACGCTGACTTTCTTCCGAAATGGAGTGAACCTTGGGGTGGCCTTCTCTGGCCTAGAGCAGGTAAAGGGAAACATCACTGAATAGAGTATGTGGAAGTACTGGATGTAGGTTATATACAGTATGTGGGTACTTAAAAATGCTTCTGGACGTTTTTGTTCCTTGCAGGTCAGCAAAGCTCTGTTTCCTCTGGTGAGCTCTACTGCCCCTGAAACTGAGCTTCAGCTGGGTTTGAGAAGCCAGAGAATGTCCTCCCTACAGGAACAGTGCATACACATCATCACACAGTCGCTTTCACATTGTAGACACGCACACAAATTACCATTACCCACACCTCTGCTCTGTTTAATACACACACATTTATAAACAGGGCATAATGTTTCTGATTCGTTTGCCAACCTCAAATAACAACACAATTCTGTCCAGTGCAATAAATTAATTTCATATGCAGCCCCTCCTCAAAATTTTTTTGGTGTGCTTAAATGGAAAAAAATTTATACATTTTAAGCCGTATATATATATAACGTATATATATATATATATATATATATATGTGTGACTGTATAAATATAAATAATCATGTAATTATTTAAATTATCCTCTTTCTGTATCTGTATTCCCGTTTGTATTCTTAATTTATTTGTAATTTCTGCACTTGACGAAGTGGCAATGACAAAGTCCCAAAATACTATATAACTGTATTTATTATTAGTTTATTATACTCCCAGTGTCGTTATTACTGGGGAAAAATACTTAGAAGGCAATAAAATGTTTGCTTTTATCTGTCTTTATCATTTTTATTTGCTCATCACAACCTGTAGATGTTCTAAAGCTTAAAAAAACAAAACCACAAAAGGGGGGGGAAAAATGACACCATCTCTAACAATTTATTACTCTGAATCCACAACATGATATACAAAAGTAAAGATTTCAAAAGCACAGAATACATTTTAACAGCCAAAATGGAAGAAAAGAACCTTCACAAAAGAAGTAATGCAAAGTTCCACTTGGAAACCAGAGATACACGTCTACAGTACAGGTAAACTGGTATGTGTTTGGATACAGATACAAGAGAATGGCACAAGTTTCACAGATCTGTCCAGAGAAGGGGAATTCAATTCAACAGCTAATATCATCGCCGGTTCACTCCAGTAAGGCACACAGACACGTGGGTTTGAGGGAGGTTGTCTAAAACTATTTAAGCCACTGGTCCACATGTCAATGCTCAGATGTATTGACATGAATAAGACATTTGCATGACACAGTAAACAGTTACAGTTCAATATCAAGGCATATGACACAACTCATTAGTGCTAAATTAATTAGTACCCAAGTACCTGCTTTATGGTTCTTTTGGACTTCAGATCATGAAACAATCCTCCTTTGTGCGAAATCCTGACAGTTCATATCCATTAATTATGAAATTAAAGCGAAGGGGAAACTCCCACTCCACGTACAGAGCCCTGTGATACAACTGGAATGTCGATGTACTTACGTCTTTATTTACTCAGACACCAGCAATGACTTATCGCACTATGATATATTTCCTCATCGATGAAACCACAATTTTACTAAGAGGACAAAATGACATCAAATTGTTGTTTGCTATTCCTAATCTTGTTTGGGCTTTTGTTTCAAATGCGCCCATGTGTAATGGCACTGTCCACGACAGTTTTGCCTTCTAGTTACAAATAAAATTGACCACAACCATTTTAACCATATGATCTTTGGCCAAAATAAATATGTCTGGGGTACAATATAATACAACAGCATTACTGAAAAGACCACACACAAAATACACAAAACTCCACACATACGGAGAGAAGGGTGACTGTTGGCAGATATATATAATAAAACATCAGCCATTTCAGCATCAAGAAATTTGTGCTGGCCATAAAAGTATCTGCCCTGTTCCTCGAACCACTGAGACACAAAAAAAAAAAAGGTGGAACGGATAATAGAAATAATAATATAAATGAAGTGTGAATGAAAGACATACCATATATACTTTATGAAATAAGAAAGAAGCATGTTTAAAATAAGTGTTTCAAGTTTTGTGTAGTAGTGCTTTATACTTGTCCATAGCTTGTGCCAGCTATGGCTTACAAAATAGAGGACGTGTGCATTTAGCCTAATGTTTTTTGTCTCGTAAAAATGAGCTGAAATTAACTTGCATCGGTCAAGTCGAACAAACAATATCCAAAGTACAGCTGATGAGCAACTAAAAAAAATAATCTGCCTGTACTCCTTGTTGGTTTATTGATTTAGGCCTCTGCTAACAGACCTTATAAAACTCTTGTGACGGTGCAGTACCATTATGTCTGACAGCAGCTACATGACTTCTGCAGGAGAGACAAGATGATTGTCCGAATTTAAATCAGCCTAAACATTTGTGAAAGCTTGACCGCCCTGCGCCTTCTAGTATCCTTTTCGTGTAGCTTCACCCAGTTGAAACACTCATGCATTTGACAATACTGAGGGGGACACGAAGGACGGGACACAGCAGAGGGACAAAGCTATGGAACAGGGAAGGGACAGTAACCGGGGTGGAGTCAACGTGAAAAGTTCTCCTGCTCCTCACTAAGCGAAGACCTCCTGGTGTAGGTCAAGCAGGATGCGGGTGAAGTTGTTGATTGGTCCGATTGCGCTGAGTGTCATGGAAGCATCCTGTCCCCACAGCAAGTTGGGCCCAAACACCACAGCCAGGTTGGCATTGTTCATCTTATTGACTTCACTCTCAGCAGATACCTGCACATCAATAACAATAAAGATCAGAAACACTAACGGGCTTAAAGGAGACAATAGGAAAGAAATACTGAGCAAGAACTATTAGCAGGGATATTTATTGCTACATTGAGGTTACCTGTACAATTATCAGCTATTTTTGTAAGGAAAACTTATATAATAAAAAAATAAAAAAAAATGTTGGGAAAAGTTTAACAATAAAAAATCCTATTTTTAAAGTGCCCCTATTATTCTATTTTAAAGGTTCCTAATTTTGTTTTGGAAGTTTCCTACTATAAATTTACATGTAACCAAGGTAATAAAATATGTGACCATGGACCACAAAACCAGTCACATGGGTCAATTTTTAAATTGAGATTTATACAATCATCTGAAATCTGAAAAAAGAAGCTTTCCATTGATGTATGGTTTATTAGGATATTACAATATTTGGCTGAGATACAACTATTTGAGAATCTGAGGGTGCAAAAAATAATTAAACATTGAGAAAATCTCCTTCAAAGAAGTTAATTTATGTTCGGGATTGTGCTGCATTCACTCACAAAAATAAATGTTTTATATATTTACGGCAGGAAATTGACAAAATATCGTCATGGAACATGATCTTTACTTAATATCCTAATGATTTTTGGCATAAAAGAAAAATCAATAATTTTGATGCATACAATGTATTTTTGGCTATTGCCACAAATATATCTGTGCTACTTGTGACTGGTTTTGTGATCCAGGGTCACATAAGAAAAGGTTGAATAAAGGATTCAAACTCTAAAAAAACTCTTTTCCAAGAGCCCACTCTGCTCTGAATGGTCAGATGGCAGGTCAAAGTACACATTATTCGCGGCAGCCAATAGAGACCATAGGCTGGCATTATGCAAATTTGGTTATTTCTTTTGGTAGACAATAACTCCATGTATCGTGCACTTTGATCTGTGTAGCTTTGCAGACCTCTTACATTCATAAACGGCTATATTACACACTACATGAAAGGTAATGTCTGAAAAAGCATGATAGGGCACTTTAAATATTTTTTTAAATAAATGTAAAACATTAAAAATAAGTTCCATTTAAAATTCTAAAAGTAAAATAAATAAAAAAGTTTAAAAATCCTTATTGTTGAACATTGACGATTATGATGAGTATTACCATTACCTGAGCAAGGAACTGTATGAGAAAGCGCAGTGCTGCATAGTTCTCCTCAGGAAGTGACATCAGCATGTTACGAATTCTTTCTGCCTGAGACTCAGTGTCAACATCTGACAACACACAAGGAACTATAAATAATTTGTATGCAAAAACATGTTTTAGCGAATAAGTTAACAAACGTCAGTATAGGAGGCATGTGTGTGTGTGTGTGTGTGTGTGTGTGTGTGTGTGTGTGTGTGTGTGTTCTCACTGTGGAAGTTGACAATGTCATTGTAGAGCTGGTAGGTGAGCAGCGGCTCTGGCAGTTCTCGGAGGAACATCTTTAGAATCACAGCTGCCAAGTGGACATTGTCCAGCTGAGGGAAACTCACTTCCTCTCCTATAGACGCACACACAAGCAACATTCTGAGGACTGATGCCGATCGATCTTATGAACTGGAAATGTGTACAGAGCATCACATGACTTTACCAGAGTTATATTTCTGCTTAATATCCTTAACCAAAGAAACATTTGCAGAACGCCGGAATATTCCCTCTATCTGGAGACCTACAAATGAAGATGGAAAAGAAATTCACATTCTCAAATAAGCAAATAAATAAATACATTTACAATCTATAATCAATTTGGCATACCAATGACTGTGAGCTCACCAGACAATTTCAACCCATGAAGGCAATATATATATATAATAATATAAATAGTAGTAAAAGACCAACCATTCTCCTGCAGGTATCCAATAGTATCACGCATGACTAGTGGAATTCCCTCAGAATCTGCTGCCATGTGTCTCAATCTGATTTCAAACAACAATAAAAACTCTAAATGGCAATGGCAGGGTTAAGAGTACATTCAGTCCTACCTCAAGAATGAAGGTGCTTCATGTTTTTTGTCAGTAACAGTAACTGTGTGAGATGTGAGAGGAAAACTCACGCTGACAGTGGGACGCCAAACTGCTGGAAAGGAAGAGGAGGACTACGGGGGGGAGAGATCGGTCCAGGGACGACAGACGGCTTCAGAGACAGACGGATCTTATCATCATACCTACACAAAAAAACTCTTGAATGAATTTCTTCAGGGCTAAAAAATTATCCGAGTACGTGTATAACTGCATATATAATTTCTTACTCTCTGACTCTGTTGGGAATCACCAGCTGATCACACTTCACAACCTCCTCCAGCTCACTCAAATAGTTGACGTAATTTATCTTCTGGCCAAACTTAAAGCTGTAACATGAAGTATGTGAAACAGGCTGTGAGACTCAGATTACAGTACAGATAAAATACAGAATAAAACAGAACCTTATCAAGGAAGACAGAAGTTCAGCATATTAAGCATAGTGTGGCACTGACCTGATGATAGGTTTGAAGAGAATGAGGAGGGTTCTGATAAACATGGTGGGATGGACGATGTACAGCGCCTTGATATTTTTCTTATACCTGCAACAGACACAGCGATAGTGAAGCTTGAGAGAACCAATTAGAACCAATTGCTCCTGTGTACTGTTGTTAAAGCACTCATGAACCTCTCACTAACAGAAGCATCACTCACTTCCTGTCAAACTCTCGATAGGCATCTCGAAGCCAGCTGAGAGAGGGCTTGTTCTCCCTGGTCAGACCATGATGGAAGTAAATTAGGGTATAATCACTCTCCACATACTTGTCAAGAGTCTGCTTCAAATACCTGCACACAAATAGCAATCAATCAATTCACACCAAACATAATCTTCAAATTAGACAGAAAATCTACACTTATGAGAAAATGACAACTACTGAAACTTCAGGTTTCATTTATACACTTAAAAGTCTGTGAAATTTGCTCTTCATAGATATGCAAGCCATTATCCTCCTAACTCCTGAAGTTCATAACAAGGAACTAAACAGATGTAAGACGTCTACCTCGGTTTCACTTCATTAAAAACTTAGAGCATTATGGTGCCTTGAACACATGACTGATTTATTACTCGGCATAAATGTCAACCACTCAGTATATGCTAACGATGAAGGAAGAAATACCTCGAGAATATGAAATGAAAACAATTCAAATGTATTGCTGACAGGGTCATATAGATTTGCCATTTTAAACTAACTTTAATCATCTTTTTTCTAGACTAATCCCTGAAACTGCTAAATGATGTGACATAGTCCCCTGGTTTCACAGGCAATGCTTAAGCCTAGTCCCAGACTAAAATGCATGTTTGAGCTGTTTTAACGGAAAGAAACATATCTTAAAATACGTCAGTGCAACTGCACACCAGTAAAAAAATTTTAAAAAAAAATTGGCATGTTTATAAAGCCTACTTAAATGTCATAAAAGGTCTGATCCAACCCCGCCCCGGTCTATGAAACCAGGTCAATGTGTTTTATACTTTTTTTCATAAAAATGAAATTCATAATTATGACTGATTTTAGTCTATTGAAATTAGTTTCATATTAATTAAATACATAAATGTGGTTAGCAAAATTGTGCTATAACTTAATCAAAAATTAACTGACACCATTTACAACTATCAAACTCTAATAATTTTATCTGAATCTTATTTTAAATGTCACACCATTGTCACACCACAGGATAACAAAAAAAACATTATTTATTTGACTTGTATGAAAAAAAAATTAAAAAAAATCAGGATGTAAGAATATATTTAATTACCATATCAATTAAAACCTAAATATATTAGGATTAACCAAATAAACTACACAACAACAAAAAAACTGAAAATATCAGATGACAACTCAAAACTGCTGCTTATATCTTCTCTTTTTTTCTCCAAAGGATTCTTCTCTCCTTGAATCATAATCAATCTTTTCCCTGAACTTTTTTGTTCTCTGCACTTGACCTTAATCTTTTTTGTGTTTTGTGCTCATCTACGTATGATTGCCTGGACAAATAATAAGCCATGTCATTTCAACCACCCATAATTAGGAAAAAGGCAATGCATAGGTGATGCAGCGTATTAAGCCCAGCTTGATGAAGCACATAAATCAAGTAAGAGCAGTGACGCCTACATGAGAAGCTTATGATGATCCAGCTGATGTTGGGGGGGCATACGACAAGCGTTAAAAACGATGACTTTCCGACCAAAGTTATCATCACCTATAAAGAAAGAGAAAGATCAAGAACTTTAGAACTAGAATAAATGCTAGCTGGTGATGCTTATTGCATTTAATTACGTCTCACCTGCCACCTCCACAATCTGATGTCTGGCGATGTCATAGAAGGGGTCGTCCCAGGACAGATGTGACTTGTCACCAAGACTTTTAATGTCTGAAGCTGCAGGAAAGCATATAATGATGAATGGCCCATTTCAAACAAATAAATAAAAAAATGTAAATGTAAGAGTCTAAAATTTTTAATTTTACAGACTGTTGACAGGATCCTAAAATATCACTTGAATGTAAGTCTTTTGGATTAAAATTAAGTCATGACACTATTCTGTAAGGCTTACAATATTGATTACAATAATGAGCTTTCCTGTAGCTCAAATAGTAGAGCGTTGGCGCTTGCAACGCCAAGAAATACAATGCAAGTCGCTTTGGATAAAAGCATCTGCCAAATGCATAAATGTAAATGTGCGTTACAGTTAGAGATGATACATGGAAAGAGGGCTTGACATTAACACTCGCCAATTAAAATATTTTAATTGTAGTCTTCTCAAAAGGCATCTGAAATAATTAAAGGGGTGGTACAATGCCCCTTTTCACAAGATATCCCCAGAGTGAGCATGTGAAGTTTTAGCTCAAAATACCCCACAAATCATTTTTGATAGCATATTAAAGTTGTTACTTTTTGAGGGATTGCAAAAACGTGTCGTTTTGTGTCCCTTTAAATGCAAATGAGCTGCTGCTCCCGGCACAGAGGGCGCAACAGCTCGTTCTTAGCAGCTTGCCGACATGCACTAAAATCTCAGAAACTTTTCTGCCTTTTATGTTCAAACCGAAGTCGGACAATTATGGAGAGACAACATGAAGAAGAAGTGACAAAATGTAAAAGGCAACAGGACGTCTCTGAATGGTTAGTTGATGACTTTATGTAGCTGATGTGGAGTTAACTATCTTCAAGTCATTGATAAACAATTCTTCCTCTTCTGAACACTGCGTGGTTTATGTAAATTGGGGTTCCCGGGGTTTATGTAAATTGTATGGTTAGTGAGGTCACTAACCAGGGAGGAATGATGTGTAGTCCCTACCAGCCATTTGTTGTAGTCCTTTGATTTCTGTCAAGAAAATATCTCCCTTTGCTTTAAACTCTGAGCCGTAACTTTGCAGATGTTGTTTATGCTCAAACAGAAAGATTACACACCAACTAAATTTAAGAAAAGTGAAATCATAATCAACCACCCCTTTAACTAATTGCAGTATGACACTACACTATACAACTCCCATGCGCACTACCTGCTCACAGTGTTTGCTCAATATGTGAAGCCTATTGCCTTTTGCTCAAGCACCAGCGACTGATGTCACAAGACAATGTAACCAAGAGAAGTCCCTGTGGAAAAGTGAACCAGTGGAGCTATGAGGCGGCACATAAAAGGATTAGCAAAACCCAGAGAGTTAACAAAACACAAAAGAATACCTGAGGATGAAAAGGAAGAGGACACAAAAAGAAGAAAAGACAGTTCAACCAAAAGTGGAAGTAATGTCGAGAAAGACTGGTATATGATCCAGCAAAGAAAATCATGTACTGTCTGTGGCGTTTGTAGGACGTACAGCAGTGAAAAGGCGAACCTCTTTTGTGGTTGGGACAACCAATTTTAAAGTCTAGACTATAAAGGACCATGAAATGTCCGTTGGTCATATCGACAGCATATCAATAGCAATTTTGTTAAAATGATTAACATTTTGCATATTCTGCAAGGGGTTTGTAAACTTATAGCCTACAACATATACTTAAACATATACATACATAGTCAAACCTAAATTTATTCAGACACCTTCAACATTTCTCACATTTTCAGTTTATTAGCTATAGTTTAGAAAATGGTAATAAAATATGACAAGAACTCAAATTAGGTTATCAAATCAGCTGATATTTCACTGGTTTTGGCAATCCTTCTGTTAGACTGTCTCACAAATGAATTAGGTTGAATAGCGGTCAGCTGTTAAATTTGAGTACACAATTAGATAATACCAATTTAGGTCAACCACTTACCAAGCAATGCTTAATTTTGTCCAGCCTGTGGTGTAAAAAGGTTGCATTAGCAAGACAAAACACTTAAGCAAAACATGGTCAGGTCAAAGTGTCTGAATAATTTTTGGTCACAAATATTTATTAAGTTTACTGGCAGTCCACAGTATGAATAATTTTTGGGTATAACTATAATCACATAATTGTGACATGTTGGATATGTTGCTATCCTCACTTAAATAAATTAACTATAGTGTTCTGCACTAACTAGTACAAAAATATAAAAAAAATATATCTGGTCTCTGAATATTTTTTGGTTTGACTGTACACACACACACACACTAAAGGAGCTTTACAGAGCTAAGTATTTAATAATGACCTGTAGTGTTATACATTTCATGTAGTCTTGATTTGGTTGTATACAGTGGTCATTTACATTTGAAAGGGCTGTAAATCTATCTCCAGTCAATTTTAGCACGCCAAAGTCAACTTTAATCATCATAAAACGTAATTTCCCAACAGCAAAATTGTGGCCAGTAAAAATGCTGAATGGCTAGTAATTTTGTAAAACCGAGAAAAAAAACACAATGTCAAGACTTGAATGAAAACATCCAGTTTCACAAACACACGCTATAGAGTATATGGCAATGGAGTGATAAGAAGCCTGCCTCTCTGATCACTCTCATTCTACTTTACTGAATCCTCTGAGCTTCACTGGCTTAACCAAATGATGAACCAATTACATTGGACTTCACACACCAGTCCAGTCAAAGTCCTCCTCGGTAAGAGTGGTAGTGTGTGTCTCTGGGTGTATGGCTGCCTGTGTCGTAAGCGTGTGTGTGCTGTATGACTAATGCTGCATGACTACTTTAGTTTTCTGCTGGCTCTTAAATAGGCAGTGACAATTATGTCATCTGGAAGACTTCAGCTTCATTTGCTTCTAAATATAGCAAGCATATGATTGGAATTCATGATAAAAATGTTCTTTGCAATTACTTCCTTTTTCTCACACAGCTTCATTTTCCAAAACGAATAGAGTGATTCTGCAAAAAGAAACTACATTTAAACATTTTTATCCTGTATGACACACACACACTCATGTGCACTCACCGGATTTGCTCAGGCTAAAAGGGTCATCTGGTGGCCACTGTTTGTCCTGTACCAGTTTGAGCTGGTCCAGGGCAGGACTAGGAGTGTCGTCTCCAACCAGATCATCTTGAAGGTCCACCAGCAGGTCAGAGGACATGATGGTCCTCTAAGACAACACAATTCACACAACAGTTAGAGATAGAACAGCACAAAACGATACCACACAACATTACACTGAGATCTGCAAACACTCAGTTCCCTTCACATTAGGTTCCTGTCCGTCCAGCATAAGCCTGTGCAAATGCAGCGTTTCACACGCACACTTGCTTGAACAGTAACTGGCTGACTCACATGGGTGACCACAATGACAGATGATGATCAGGTCCTTTGAGTTTGTTTCGTAACACAGTTTTGCTATCTATTAATCTGTCCCGTGAAGACTGTTTAACAGAAGCACCTTTCATAATAAGGCACTAGAAACATTAGAAACAGGCTAATATTAATTTAGTTTTCTGGCTTAGATACTGATTCATTTAGGTAACACTTTATTTTACAGTGTCATTGTAATATCACATGTACTAACCGTAGCAGTTAACAGTAAATTCTGCAACAATATATGCAACTAGGCCTAACCCTAAAACAAACCCTAATCCTAACGCTACAGTAAGTACATGTTCTTGATTAATATTGCTCAGGACTTAAATGTATAATTACACTGTAACAAGGACATTTACAATAATGCAAGTTTTCATGCACAAAATTACTGATTTTTTTCATTATTATTTTTTAAAGCATTTAGCCTCATACAACCGCTTTGTGATAGGGAAAGCAGCATAAATAAATTATATTTATATTATTCAGAATAGGTTTTTATTCATAAATGACACAGCTAATGGACTAGGAAGCAGTTGTGGAATTAAAAGAAACAAATAAGCTTTTGCTTTTGCGCAGTCTTGCACAACTTATAGCTGCAAAACTATTTAATTTCTTCATTGCAATAACACTGCATTTAAAATAACTGGTAAATTGTTGCATTGCATTCTATTATGTTAATTTAGCAAATTAGGTAAATTAACATAAAAGCATAATAAAAAAAGGATTTGTTTCTAGATCACATAATCTTTAGGGGTGTAAATCGGACAGTTGATACGATATGATACTGAGTCTCATAGCCACCGATACAATATTTGACGATACCTCAAAAAATTCTGCAATATGATTCGATTAAATTCAGGGGCATATCGATCGATTCATGTTCGATAGATCGTGCCTATTTTACACAACCAGTTATATTTTTATTAATTCACAAATGCAACCAAAATATATATCATGAACATATCTGAAAATAGCACATCCTGTACCCCAATTTGGACATCTGTTAAATATAGATTTATAATATTAAAGTTAAAAAAAAGTTATTTAGTCAAGAGCAGTGAGAGATTTTCTCTTTGCCTTTTGGTGTTTAATGAATGACACAGAGAGCAGAAAGAATATTAGGCTGCTAGTATAGATATAGATTTTTTTACACGTTGCAGCGATACATCGGATCGTTAGTCATTTCATTTGATCGATGTATTGTTACACCCCTAATAATCACTAGCTTCCATGTGCACTCCATCATATGGTAAGCAAACTACCATCAACCATTAATACATTTGCTGAGCTCTTCATAAACAGGGCATTTATTTGAAAGCTTACCCATACATTTCATAGAAAATCATGTATTGAAAAATGCAGTGAACAGCTTCACTAACCTTTGCAAGTCTTTCAGATCTTTGCATTAACCAACAGGCATTCAAACATTAAAGCACATAAAAGAACATTACTCCCCTATATGCAATGTAAATAATCCACACCATCAAGTGTTTTAATTTGTCATAATCGGCAGGGTCAAGCTTTGTGGAACTAAACTATTAGCCATTTATTACATTATAATTATATTTTGATCGTATTCTTTTAGTATGAAAATATTGTGGCATTGTGAATGTGCTATATTTTTGATCTCTGTATGAGTGTAGCTGTAAGGCTACTAATGCAGGCGTCAGTAGGGCTCAGACATTGATCTGCCGTGACAGTCCCTCGCTTTGGTGCCGCGCGGCAATGTGACCGTCCAACCGCATACTGACAAGAAATCTCAGTTTAACCCTATGCTCCTATTTATAGCCTTAACTCTAGCAGAGACAGCTTAATGTTTACTAACACCTGTGACAGTTTTCATTCTACTGTGACACCCATGTCAATATCTATATATATATATATATATATATAAATAATGGGATATCATAGACATAACATTCTTCAGGTGACGTAACCCGGGTCAATCTGTCGCTCTGATCAAAGAACATGGCTTATCTCAGTTATGTGTATGACTGAGTATGATTCTGTTTTAAATACTGACAGCAATCTTGCTATAGTCATAGAAATCATATAGAGAAGCTCTCATCATTCTTAAGTAGCTAGCCTAGTTGTTGCTGAACTATCTCTGATCTCAGTGCTTGACCATAAATCCTTTGGTTCTGGCCAGACAGCACCCTTCCAAAAGCAGTCCTGTTCCACTCTACAATGGTTCTCTAATTCATTACCCAAGACCATCAGCAAAAACAATGCTCCTCATTCACAGTTGTGCTCCAGAGTAGGGCTGAACGATATTCGATTTTAACATCGACATCGCGATGTGCGAGTGAGCGATAGTCACATCGCCAGAACATGCGATGTGAAGGGTAGTAGCACAGTAGCACCAGCGGGAGATATTACATGCGCTTCATGAGGCACGCGCGCGGTCTCTTGCTCTCTCTGCCGTGCATGCGCTGCGCGGTTTGGAGCACAGTCTCTGGGCCCTATCTTGCACCCAGCGCAATTGACTTTGAACACCGACGCATGTATCATTCCTATTTTGCACCCGCGCACAGCGGACTTTTCCCTCCACAGACGCACGTCGGTAAATTAGGAAATGAACTTGCGCTCGCGGGGGAGGTTCAGCGCAAAGAGAAGGCGTGTTCCGGCGCAAAACTTCCATGGTGCTATTTTCCAGTTTTAGAAAGCAATTGCGCCATTGATCAGGAAAAAAACAGTCTAAAGACAGTGGCGCGTTGCGTGTTAGTGATATGGTATTTTAAGGGCGCGTGCTTGGCCATAATGTTAACGCGCATCCACTTTGATTCTCTAATATAAACAGATGCAGCAGTTTTCATTTTTGCAAATCATACATTATTACAAGGAAAAATATTAACACACGAGGGAAATCATTGTTGTGTCCGTGAAGATGTGAAAAAGATCTATCTAGATAAAAAAAAAAAAAAAATCTAGATTAGGCTACACATTTACCCAAATTATACGCCTGTTTAACCGAACCTAATTTGGGTGGGTTTCTCCCATCATCCCCAATGTCACTTCTCTGTGTTTTACAGCCCTGACGAGAACGTCGGTTTCCTCGGCTGTGAACCGCTCCTGGCGTGCGCCGGCAAATCCGCCGTTATAATAGCAATCCGCCATGGAACAAGCGCGCCTGCTCTTAAAGGGAATGTGAGATGGCGCTCTGATTGGTTTATTTCACGTTACGCCCAAACCACACCTATGAATAATGAAGCTACTTCAGACCAACCCCTTTTACATTTGCGTCGGGCGCAAGAGTCATTTATCCCGCTGGGAAAATAGCAACAGCGCCGGGATCCGCCCACAAAGTTACTTGCGCTTTGCACTTTGACACTTGCGTTTCAGATCGTTAAAATAGGGCCCTCTGTCTCGCGGGCGCGCTCGCTCTAGATTCTGGAGATTTTGACTAATTTGCGGGCATCAGCCGCTATCAATATGCGGGAGACTCCCGGAACTTCCGGGAGACTTGGGATGTCTGTATTTCTATACTGAAATAATATCGGCATTAGAAATATTGATTTTTCATTACGCTATTTTTTTGGTGTCCCCTCAGCTCTTGATTCGCGTGGTGGGAGCGGCGACGCTGACAGGTGTTATGGTGTAAAGCTGCTGTTTAAATGTGTTCGGCTTTTCTGTTTACAGAAACATGTTCTCTAATCTGTTTAGAAGATTTAATACAAAATAGCCTATATTAAAGTTTTATATCATTTAGTTTATTTCATATGATTATGATGACCAACATCAACACTGTTTTACTTTGTCACTTTGGCTAAGAAAAGTTGACTTAAAAGATTGTGAACCAAAATGCTTAAGTTGTTTTATAAAATAAATATTTATTTTAAGTTATATTGTTGTAAACCAATCAGGGGGTTGGTGTAAAGCTGCTGTTTTATTTAAAAATGTGTTCTGCTTTTGTGTTTACAGAAATGTTCTAATTTTGGAATAAAATATTAAGTGACCTTTTTTGTCACTTGTAATGAAGCTTGCTTATTAGTGAAATTATTAATATCATGGAATGGTAATTATTGTCTTTAGCCTGGAGTTATGGCTCTCAATATCGCAATATATATCGTTGGGGAAAAAAATATCGCAATGTAATTTTTTTCCAATATCGTGCAGCCCTACTCCAGAGGCTTCAAGGCTGCAGTCAGTGAAGTCAACCGGCACTTCAGACAGAAACAAAGACCCTAAAGAGAGCTTTAAAAACAAAAGCACTTAAGAAACCCCAACACCTCCAAAATAAACTATATGCTTTCTAAAAGACTGTAGCCTTACAACACCACAATAAAAAAATTGCCAAAAATCAATATTTAGTGCTTCTCTCATGTACCAATGACCTTATAAACAAACAAGGTACAACCACGATTTCACTATTGTTTATAATCTCCTCAATAATACAATTGGGGAAAAAACAATGTGATCTGTGCTCATAGCTTGCTTTCTTCTTCCCATACATATGGTAGTTTAGCTGTGGCAGGTCAGCAATCCTGCCGCTCATCATATTCCCAGCTCCATTCTGCTGAAGCAATCAAAAATGCAAAAAAAATCATTTTTTTTTTGTCTTGTCTAGTGGAGCCATTAAGCATGGTTCAGATGTGCTCAGCACATCTACCACATAATAATCTGCAGAGCGAAGCACGAGAAAGCAAAGTATAGCGTGTGGTGAGATTCGGCTCATCTCTCTGCAGTGTGGTCATCCACGCATGAATCCACAGGAGAAAACACAACAAATTAACTATGCATGCCTCAAGTGAACACATAAGCAAATGGGTAGATTTTAGGTTAAAACGGTGAATGCAGTGAAGGATTTATTCTACATGGAAACAAATGCAGTGCAGTGAAACAAATGCAAGTCTCTTAATTATTATGAGGCCATAACAATGGCATAATAATAATAAAGAACACATGGTTGTTTAAAATAATTTTGATGGAATAGAACATGTTACACTGTAGGACACGTAAACATCCCATATAAAGATTCACTAAACGCGTAAAAAAGGACACTGAATGAGAGCGTTTCGTTGAGCTGCATATCGTTAACTGTAAACAAACAAGATACAACGAACCAAGATTGTACTATTATTTAATTTATTGTCATATGAACAATAATATGGGAGCTAGGGTAAACTATTGACATTGGGATGGGAGCTCAAAGCTTGATTTCTGCCCATGCCCATACACATGGTAGTAACGTTTATCTGTAACAGGGCAGTAATCCTGAGTGTCTTCTGCCAGACAACAACCGCCCATGCCAGCGGTTCTTCGAACTTTTAAAGTGCTTGGGTTCAGTGTCAAACAACAAAATACTGTATGTTCTGCTTTTCTTGTACTATATGATTTAACTATATTTTGTCTACCTTGTACTTTTTTTCTGTGCCATTGCCTGAAATAAACGAAACGAAACGTCTGGTGTAGTCAACACGTCTAACGTTAGACTCCTGCTCTTGACAGATAAGGTCGGATTCCCCCGCGTTTCTAAGGAAACGCAACATCTGGACACGTAACCGTTTGTTTACCCAGCAAGAACAGAGTAAACGTGTGTTTTAAATAATACGCAACAGATTTCCTCTCAAGTTATGGCGTCAAAGCAAAAATGCTGCACATATTGGTTCGTTCGTTGTGATCAGTCGACAGTCTGCTAAGCTAACTAACGTTAGCTGCAAACCTGTTTCATCTTGACTTAACAGGACGGAAATTCTTACAAGTGTTGCACTGCCGTACGGCTAAAGGCTTATGCGGACCAGAGGAAACGATGAGCAAAACCCTGCAGGTTTTATTAAGTCAAATAAGAAGAAATGATTTTACCTAATTTTCAGCGCTCCCTACTGAAGTCTTCACAACTCTGTCAATCTTGCGAATTTCATTAGGGACTTCCGGTTTGCGATCGTTGTAATTCAATGTAAACGGCCCGGATGCAGCAGGAGAAGAACGGATGGTCACGCCTCCTATATGTTGTTATTATAACCAAGCAACAGCCACTTATTAGAAAATGATCTAGAGCAGGATTAAAATATACATGATATAATGCTTTTGTGTGTTCTAAAAAGCCCAAGAGCTATTTGAAATGTCAGAAGTTTCCTCCATGTAAACCCCTTTATTCAGGGACCACTGAATCTCTGAGCAACACCATCATTTTGAGCAAAGCAACAGTTATATTAAGCATTACAGTTTGTGCGTGTTCTGATAAGTCTATTAATAAAGTGAAAAACTTGGTGGGATGGGAGATAAAATGGGGCAATAACTGAAATAATAAATGGCTTCAGGCATGTTAAAGTAGGCTATACCCAAAACCAGAAATGTAATAATAATAATCAAATACAAGCTCTGTTTTTTGCGATTACATCAGATGAAACTGATTTACATTTTATTTAGCATTGCATGACATTTTGGTGTGAAATACAGGAATTAAGTAATGAGAACATTCAGTGATGATCACTTAGGTGAAATTGCGCCGCCTCAAAAATTATCTTGGAAGATGAAAAACAATTTTATTAAATGAATCTTAATAATAATTTTCTCTGCATTCCTTATACATAAATGCAAATTTACTAATACACTGCCTGGCCAAAAAAAAAGCGGTTGCTGTTTGGATTTAAATAGGCAAATATTTAGGAGCTATGATTGGATCATTATTGCAGTGATTATAAAGTTTCTAGCATGTCACATGGTTATATGTTTGGCAACAGTTTTTCTAACCCTAATTGATAGAGTGTGTAGCTTTTCATTTCTTAAACAAGCATGTAGAAAGACACATGGCCATATTCCAGGATGACAAAGCCAAGATTCATTAGACTCAAATTGTGAAAGAATGGTTGGGAGGGAGCTTGAAATGAAGAATAATTTTCACACATGAATTGGGACCTCTGAGTCCAGACCTTGAATTCATTGAAAGTCTTTGGGATGTGCTGGAGTAGACTTTACAGAGTGCTTGATTCCTGCATTGTCAATACAAGATCTTGACCAAAATCGATGCACCTCTTGATGGAAACAAATGTTGTGATGTAATTTCCATCAAGAGGTGCATCAAATTTTGGTTGTTGCCAAACATATAACATGCTAGAAACATAATAATCACAGAAATATTACGTATTTGCCTATTTAATTCCAAACAGCGACCTTTTTTTAGTGTAGCAGTGTGGTAACATTGATGGATTTTTAATTCCTAGCATTTTTCCTCTATTAAAGCATCTCAATGAAATACAGTGGTTTTTGACAACTGAACTGTGAAAAAAAAGAGTATATCTGGTGTGTTGTAATTACACCCTCATAATTGTGATCAGTCACGTCACCATTCATGTGACAAGAACCTGATATTTAATTTAACTGATCTCAAAACCAGAATTGCATCCATTTCATTATAAAGAAGAGGCCAGTCCATTCTCACTGTCAATACACAACAAGAAACTGCATGCTCACACACTGGTATCAACATACAAAGAATTCAGATTTATTCATCAATTTGAAGGTTTGATCACA
Organism: Phoxinus phoxinus; assembly: GCF_949152265.1. Classification (NCBI taxonomy): domain Eukaryota; kingdom Metazoa; phylum Chordata; class Actinopteri; order Cypriniformes; family Leuciscidae; genus Phoxinus; species Phoxinus phoxinus. The sequence continues at coordinate 29,910,780 of NC_136877.1, forward strand.
TTTGACCAAAGTGTTAATTTCTTGTGTGGCAAAGGTCTCTTTCCAGGTTGGAAGATCACTCATCATCTGCAGAGCCTGTTTTGTCAATGACTTTTTTCATCCAGCGACGCATACGGAATAAGTGTGTGTAGAATCCATATTTGCCATCACGATCACAGCCCTCACCCCACGACACAATGCCAATCTGATACCACCGTTTATCTGTAGGACTCTGGGCAGAAATAGGTTTCAAAAAGACAAGATGTAAAGTTTAGTTGTGCGAGTCCAGCAAACAGAGCTTTATCGGTATTGTTAAGTCAAACTTGTTTGAGGAGAGAAAAATATATATACGTTATTATACCTTCATCACAAAAGGCCCTCCACTGTCTCCTTCACAAGCGTCACCTCTTTTTGAATCATCTGGCAGGTAACCTATGAAACAAAAGATGATGACCTTGCCGTGACACCTGAGCGCAAAAGCATCTCACGAAGATAGCGTCTAAAGAAGACCATGAAGAATATGATGAGTATTACCAGCACAGAACATGTTGTCAGTGATTATGACCGAGGTGGAATTGCGACAGGTGCTCTGATCCACAATGGGCAAGTGAATCTGTTGCAGCACTGTTGGAAGATTTGTTGGGTTTGATGACCATGATTCCCTGAGGTTCCCCCAGCCAGTTACACGGCCCTTGAAACCTGCAAACATTAAACTTCAGAGAGAAAATCTGTCAATTACAGCTATGAGTAAATTTTAAAGATGTGCTAAAAATGCATTTTCTAAACTTTGTTGTTCCCCAAGAAAATGTGCTGTTAGTAGTTTCACCATCAAAAAAGGAGAACAAATGCATAAAAGGACCACTTTCAATAGGTTAGCATCTTTATATTGTGAAGTTTAAAAATCTGTGTTTTCTAAATGCACGTTATCGTTATTATTGTGGATGATTCATCAGACTTCTATAAATATATTACACTATTGTTTTTTTCTTACTTCTTTGCGATGCTCTTGGTGGGCAGACAGACAGGGTGGATCTCACTCGTAAAGACTACAGGCTTCTTCATGTGCAGAAGAGCAATGTCTCGGTTCAGGTTTTCCTTCCAGTTATATTTAGGGTGGACAATGATTTCATCAATGGCCACAATCTTCTCAATGCCCCTCTCATACCTGACTCAGAGAGAAACAGGAAAGAGTTTAAAACAGCTTCATTTCCTGTAGACTGAGGTTTCTAAACTTAGCGTATGTTTCACAGCTTTTCGGCACAAACATTTACAATGTATGTATTGGTGCAGTCAATTTAAACAAATGCAGGTTTTATAGAATTTTATTGAGGGCTCACTTGGTACGAGAGTGTTTTCCAAGGCGGACGATGATATCATTGATGGTGAAGTTCTTGCTCCACGGTGGGTAGAGAATGCAGTGGGCCGCAGTGAGAATCCATTCATCGCTGATCAGACTGGCTCCACACAGCAGCTCCTGAGGACTACGCTTATATAACATCACCTGCCTGCAAATTACATCAAACACAGTATACAACATGCAGCACTAGATGTCGACATGAATGATGACGGCAAGATATCTGAAAGTTTAAAACAGCGTATGTGGTGATGTATTCACCATGGAGCACTGGCCAATTCAGCCTCCTCTCCTCCCACTATTCTGCTTCCAGTGTATGACATCAGTAGCTCCTTCTCATTCTTATCGTCTTTGCTGATCTTCTCAAACAAGGGGCGCACTCCACACTCTGACAAAAGGCAGTTTAATATTAATTCTCAGTTGATTATACAAGATATCAAACCACCGCAAAACAGACGGTGAAGGTATCAAACCTTGTTCTCCGTTGCCAAAGCTGCGGGGGGTAAAGAAAGCTTTTCTTTTGCCATCAAGAGTTGTTCTCTCTCGCCCACCTGCTTCCTCAACAAACTTGTCCAGAGGGGCGTCTGAGAGAGAATGAGAAAGAGAGAGTGATGTTCGAGCGTGGGCTTAGAGGCGTGATGATTTATGTCTAATGCACTTAGGCTTCCTTAACATTGAAAAAGTTCTTGCTTTATTCAAATTATGACACGTAATCCTAATTAAAAGACTCTGGTCCAGATGTCACTTTCAATCAAGGTCTAAAGTTCAAGGGCAGAAATTAATATTTCTAGTTGTTATCGTGTAAGTGTTTGTAGAAGATACTATAGTTCTGCTCACTCACCACACATCTCCAAGTCACAGTAATCAATGGTAATGTTTCCGCCCGCTTCCTTTACGTAGCACCAGGGACCCTCCATATCTCCATCTGGGTTTCTGCAGTGGTTCTTTACCAGCTGAACTTGAGGCAGAAACTCTTTTCCTTTAATCAAGGCTTGCACTTCTGGTGCACTCCATTGCACGCAGGTGCGTCCCCCCATAGACACAGACAAATCCCCAGTGTAGGTCTCCCCATTTCCAGCCAGACATTTACTCTTGACATAACGCTCTTCAGTTTTCACAGTAGGAGGTGGCGGAGGGAGAACAACAGTCTCACCTGAGGAGGAGAGAGTGAGATGATCAGTCTGGTGAACTAGCATAACTTGATGGAATGAAACCTTTTTTTTACTCATGCATAAAATGCGCAACAAACAGGGCACAAATAGGTGCTAATAGTTATGGTACTATGTGTTTTAGTAAATCAGTAGTCATTTAGCAGATCAACATCAAGTACACTTATTATTACAGCGATAATTTCTCCTGAGCAACCTCGTTCAGCGACACAGAGATGATGGCTCAACATTCTGTCTGACAGCGCAACGCGTTAGTTATTACGCCATAGGACATTTTGCTGTAAGATTTTCGTGATTTTCTCTACCGCATTTTGCCAAGCTGCAGGACTCCCTTCTGACCGTCGGGTCTCTTGTAAAACACCAAGGGCCTTCACTGCTCTTATCTGGGTTTCTGCAAAAGTTCTCCGGTAGCTTCAGCTGTGTCGCATTAAATTCGCTAAAAAGGGGAAACAAGTTTGGTCATAAGACAAAAGAGCTGCTGCAACATCACTAGAGGCATGTAAAGCTCAATACATGAAAACAAAACAGCCTCTTCTTTACTGAAATAATTTGTGTTTTATAAACAATCAACATAAAATGGTTTTGCCAATCCTGAGAGATGACACTTGCTGTCAACAAAGAGTGCAGAAGTACATACTGAATCCTGTGGGGGAAGTTGCTTTTCCAGTACTGGCATGACCTTCCAGACTTGGTCACAGATAGTCTACCAGCGTAGCTTTCACCAACATCAACGAAACACTCTTCTGTCAACAGGGAAATTATAGTTAAAACTAACACTAAAACTAAAAACATACAAACATTTTCTTACTTGAAGTAAAATTAACTGAAAATAAAAAAGTAAACATTTTATTTCAGCTACTTGCCAAGGCAACACTTCTGATTTTTATTTAGTTTAACTTGATGTACTAAAATAACTAAAACTGAAATTAAAATTCATAAAAACATGTAGAATAGAAAAACTATAGAAAAAAATAGAAAACATATATATAGTCACTAGCTTTTATCAAACCATTTCTTTGTTACGAAAGTTGAGTACAAGTCTTTGTGTTGAGTAAATAAGTATGTATCACCCTTACCTTCTGTTTCCACACATGCTCTCAAACTTCTGATATGTTCTGGTGTTCTGGATAATTTTGTTCCCTCACAGCCTGTGGAAAAAATATAAAAAAGGGAAATATATAACATCTAACAGAGTTCCCAGGTTGGCATTTTTTCTGTGGAATTGGGCTACTTTTAAACTGTTGCCACAGATTTTAGTAATGGGAGTGCCGTAGTTTGAGTTTTGGTATTTGGGCTAGTTTAATTGGCCGTTTGGCCACCCTGATACCGATACACTCATTTTAATTTGTATATTGAGCAGGGAAAGGCCAGTGAAAATGCACTTTGTCCCTGGTTCAATAGAAACTGTTTACACAAAATGTTGTCACTGTTTACACTGAAACTTTTGTAAAGTGATATATATTCTTACCCAAATATTTCGCCCAAAAAATTTCCTGTGGGACAATTGAAGAAATCATTAAACATAAAAGTACTAGATAAAAAGATTTATACCACACTTCAAATGCCAGTAATCTTATAAAGATATACGTTGTATAATTACATATCGATTTTTTATTTTTCTTATCCACTGATAGAGACTGAAATATTTCTATGTTTCAATTGGGGCTTATGTGCCTTCAACACAGAGTGCATTTCTCACCGTTTTATCAACTCTCTCAAACACTTCTCGAGCTTCCTCATGGTCACAAATCTCTTCCACACACTCTCTCTCCAGATTACCCGGTCTCAACTCCTCAAGTCTGCCATTAGCCCTCTTTGCCCGAATGATCTGAGAGGCTTCCTTATTGACAATGAACACTGAAGCACAAAAGCCAAAAAAATTCAAAACATAACAAAACATCTAGGCTCACATACTATAATATATATTATCTTAGAATAATTTTGTTCTTAGTGTGTTATGGCCTAATTAGTTAAAAGGCAGAGAAATCTCAGTAAATTCTTACCGTTATGACACAACGTGAGCTGGAGAACTTGTCCGAGAAGCAGGGAGAGAAGCAGAGTCGCTGGTTTTGCTCCCATTCTTGAGAATGACTGAGTCTGTAATCCTGAAAAAACTTGGAGCATCTCATCAAATCTCCCACACACTCAGTTAGAAAAGCCCAGAGCTGCAGTTACTGGAGTCACCAAGTTAATATTGAACTACCAGAGTTCAATGAGAACAAAGTGTCTGAACTCTTTTCACAAAAAGAGCCTATCTTTTCAGTATCAGATCTCTTATATCAACGAGGAACATTCTTTGCTTTCTGAGGAACATGAATCAGACATATTTAATGAAAACAAGATAACTTCATATCTCCGAAGTTCAACTGTGAGGACATTTTATACAAATTCTAATATTTATATTATAACAAAACTAGATTAAATATTTTACACAGTGCTCCTCCATATTTTGTTATTTAAGAGTAGATGCATCTTTGTTACTAATCAAAAGAAATAGCTTTCATCTTGAAATTATGACCCTCTTTATGAAGCTGAAGAGCTCCAATAGCTCTTATCTACTGGGTATCTACTGCTTATCGTTTTCTCTAATATGAATCATTATGTATTTATATAAAAAGTACATCCATGCTATTTTAATTTAACAGTTGACGTGTGAAAAATGTGATAATTTGCAACGTAACAGATGCGTATATACCGGTTATTGAATTTCCTCTTGTATTAGCTCATTTCCCAACACAACTGTTTTGCTGATGCACTTGTACAATGTCTGTATAAACAGTGATGAAACAAGGTCCACTGCGCACATGAGTCAATATTTACTGATACATGCAGCAAACCCATCTAAGAATCAAAGAACAGCAAGACATAAATTCAACATAGCTTATTCATTTATTTCACAAAGGTTGTTTTTTCTTTGGTGTGAGACATAATGTGAAGAGTTTATGTTTGAAAACTAAACACTTTAGTGTCACAGCCCTGTCTCTATTTCCACAGTCTCTGCCACAGAACTTAGACCATCCTGACCTTGTAATATGAGCAAACAACTATTAGCATCCTGTTCTGGAACTACAATACAGTCACTACTGGCATCATTTTCCTGCACAATTATGCATTCCGCATCAGCTTCCTGTTCCTGAATCTCTATACACTTAGAAGGCTGTTCTTGCACTACTATACACTTGGTATTATCATCGGAGACAATAATCTCGATCATATTCTCACTGAGCTCAATACGTTCAACCCCCTTCTCCACTCCTTTTTCCAAAACAATTGTTCCATGGTGGTACGCACCAGAGCCCAAAATGGCACCTTCTGGGTGAGACACCATAGTGAAGTCATCTGAGGCTTGAACGTACGCCACCATCCGTCCCTCTTCCAAACTGCTGCAGTCAGTCATACCTGGCTCACCCTCTGCTTTCTGGCCTTCCCTTTTGGGTCGACCACGTGTCGGCAATGCATGACCAGAGTCTGAGTAATGTTTGTGCGACTGCAGATGCCGCTGTAGACTCTGCATCATTGTGTATTTGGCTCCGCACACCTGGCAAACATGTGGCTTCTCTTCCAGGTGAGACTTTAGGTGGCGCCGGAGTTTGGTTGCCATCGTGTACCCTTTCCCACACTGTTCACATTTATAGGGTCTGTCTCCTGTGTGCAGTCGTTCATGGGCCCGCAACGTGTGAGGGTCCCGTAAAGCCTTACCACAGACAGGACACAGATACACCTCACCCGTGTGTGAAATCAGGTGCCGGCGCAGTTCAGGAACTTGAGAAAAGCGCAGGTCGCAGTGGTCGCACTTATAGGGTTTCTCTCCAGTGTGGATGCGCATGTGTCCCAGCAGATTGCCACGCTGGCGAAAGCTCTTGTCACAGTGCTGGCAGATGTACGGCCGTTCTCCAGTGTGCAGACGCATGTGGTTCCTCAAAGAGCCAGAATTGGCCAGTTCTTTACTGCACTCTGGACACTTGACCTTGGGAGCTTGGTAGTCTGGTTCTTTTGCCCGATGGACTTCTCTGTGGACACGTAGCGAGGGCCGGCGAGCAAAAGCTTTTCCACAGATGTCACAGACGAACGGTTTCTCGCCTGAGTGGAGAACTTGGTGCTCCTTGAGGTCCCGTTTTAAGCCATAGCTTTTGTCACAGTGCTGGCATTGAAACGGCCTCTGACCTCGATGCATTAGCAGGTGGGCTTGGAAGCTCTCCTGTGAACTGTATGGTTTACCACACTCTGTGCACATGTACGGCTTTTGATTTTGATGTGTGAATTTGTGTTTCTTGAGATGGCACAGCTGAAAGAAGCTCTTGTCACACTCGTAACATTTGTACTTCCTCTCTCGGATGATAAAGTGAGGAAAGTCCTGCTCATTTTGCTCCATGCTGGAATCCTCATTAGTATTCAACGTCTGCATTGTGTTGTCTTTGTTATTCAAGAGCTTTTTCTTGCTGCTTAGGTCTGACCTGTTCGTTGGATCTTGTCGTTTGCAGATACGGTTGGCCGACGAGTGCACTTTTCGGGGTTTAGAGGCAAGGCGAGAGCTGGCTCTTAGGCTTCTCTCTGGCTTCAGATGTTCTGATGAACTTTGGGCTTGTGATGTAATCACACTGGCGCTCTGAATCTCTTCTCTTGCAGGACGCTCATCGATCTGCTCAGCTTCACTCTCCCCGTGTGCCTCATCCACCCCATTCTGCTCCAGGACACTGGAATTACAGGCTCTACAGTCCTGCACAAGACTTTTCGCCTTGATAGGAAGTTTTGTATTCTTTTGTGTGGCCGGATCTGTTAGAAGACAAAAATTTCACACATTTTCAAAAGCATAACATTATATCATGGACCTCTTACACAGCACAAATATCAGGTATAAACTTACAAGAACAGCCAGAGCTGTGATCTAAAGTGATGGCTTCTACAGCTTCATCTTGATCTCTGTTTGGTCTACTACTGTTTTCACAGGCTTTTACTTGCAGAACTTCTTCTTCAAAAGAGGCTTTATGTTGATCTTCCAAGAGGAGCAGTTCTGTTCCCGGCTGAATGTCCCGACAGACCCTGAGGCCCAATCTTCCATCCACCTCAAGTACACTGACATTGCTCTCTTCCTCACTCCGAGTGCTGCAGGCAAACCTGTGGAGGCAGTTAAACAAGTCTGATTATATAATGTCTTGATATGCAAGATAGTATTTGTACTAAATATAATAATTAATGAATTCTAGCTTAGGCCTATTGCGATAATTGATTAATCGCCTAGTCGCGGTTATTCTATATAATCACATTTATTTAATATAACCGCAATAATAAGCAGTTTAAATTTCAATCACATTCAAATAGTCAATAGATAGTCAAACTCTTCCCTCATGCAAAATGAAGGTTTGTGGGTTTAATTTCAGACTGCACTTTATTATATCTTTATTATATTATATTATATGAATATACATTTTCACAGCATTAAAGAAAATCATGTGGGCCTATTTTATTATAATGTTCATTATTATATTATATACTATTTCAAGTAAAAAAATAAAAAAATTATATATATATATATATATATATATATATAAAATACACACACACACACACACACACACACACACACACACACACACACACACACACACACACACACACACACACACACACACACACACACACACACACACACACACACATTAATGCATGAACAAAACAGAATTAATCATCAGCACAAAATTCATGATAGTGACATGTCTATTCTAGATAAACTTACCTCATCCAGTACATTTCCTCTGAGATTTCTCTTTTGAACACATTTTGGCATGTATTTTGCAACCCCTGGAAAATAAGAACACATACTTACTTACCGTACTTATAGCAATTACTTATCACAGCAACGTCTTATTTAACTCTAAAAACTGCTTTTGTAGCCCCATTTAAACATAGTAATGCATCTGAAAACATACTTGCAATATCAGGTGAGAAGTAAAATGCTGCTAATGTCTTGAAGCACATTTGCTGTAGTGGTGCTAACCAAACAAACCTGTCAGCTGTATGGTTCAAAATGAAATTTAAAAACACAGTGGTATACATACCTCCTCTTTTTCCTTCCTGCTTATTTTGTCAGGTTCCTCCAGACCTAGCAGAGTGCCTTTCTCTAGCACTCGCCCAACACACCACAGACCCAACTGTCCATCTTCAGCCAAAGAAGGACCCAGGGTGAGCCCTCGCGGTACTGATCTCAGCACACTGTGGATGGAGTCTCTCATGTTCCCAGAGCCTTTATCCCTCCAAACGTCTGTTGCCACTAAATTAAAAATAACAGACACCACAATAAGACAAGATAGTACTCTCATACTTACATTTTGAAAGCTGTAGTTAGATGCAAGGATGGGTGGACAGCACTTACAAAAAAACCCCACAACTAATACTTGATGAATACTTGTTATTTGGCTGTGCATTTACATCTTTTTCACTAAGTTAACTTTATTTTTCTTTCCATTCTTTTATTATAGTGTTGTTTTTCAGACCCATAAAACATATATATATATATATATGTGTGTGTGTGTGTGTCTTTAGACATCGAACACTCAGTGTTAGAAGAACACTGTTTTAAGGAGAGTCCCTTATATTTACTCTGGTTTTACAGTAATAACAATAATGGTTGCAACTATTGGTGATTTTTGTACAGTAAATTGCATAGTTAGATGCAATACGAATTAATGCTCGGAATACAATTGAATGCTTAGTGATTCGAATTAATGTAACGTTAGTTCTTAATTTTAAATGCACAATTTTCATTAAAAAAATATGGTAAATTCGAGACTTTAGTTTTCCTCTGTTAGTAAGTCTCTAAAGCAATATGCAGTTTTGCTAAGCCTAATCTAGAAAGTATTATGGAGAGCAGAGCTAGCTGATGACAAACACGTTATGGAGTAAACAGCACTTTCCTATAACGTTAACAGTTAACGTAGATCTTAAGGAAATAAGTTTTTTTTTCCTGCAGTGTAAGTTATGTATAAAGCGTCTTCATAGATGCGGGTTGTGCTAAAACCCAGCGTTTATCGAGTAGATAACTGGTCGAATCTGCAAACATAAGCATGAGATTGATAAAACGTTTTCAACCAACTCAGGACTATATTTCCTCTGCGTATTGGCCACTCGAGGGTCTTGTTTATCCACCCAAAACTCCGGGAAAATTATCGTTCTCCATCCAACGGTGCATCGACCGGAAGTCAGGTAGCTGACTGTTACAGAGAAAGGGTTCCCTCTAGAAACAACTACCGCTGCAGTGCACTCACCCGTTTATATACTGTCTATGCACTCACCCTCTCCAAATAAGCTGAATGTTCGTTTTATTTTGAATGCATGTCAACAAGACAATCTCTTTGTATGTTAAAGAAGATATTAATGACTATCATATAAAGGCATTTAGCACATGTTGGCAAAGTGTCTGTGTCTGGTCTGTCCTTTATGTATTTTAACTAACGTTACAGAATTAGGAGAAGATCCAACTTCTTTTTAATTCTTCATGAATAGTTCCTGATAGTCGACGTGCATAAATGTTACTGGCTGTGTAATAATATAAATAATTTATCAAACATTTAACATTAAACATGACCTTTGTTTTCGTTTGATATTTTTCCTGGTTGTGAATGTGGTGCTTAGTTGTGTATGATATTTTTCTGAGATTTAAACTACTTCATCACTTTTAACATTTTTTTAATTTTTACGACCAGAGTTCAAGTCCCGGGTCATCGTTTCTTTTTTTTCTTCTTTTTTTTCATACTGTCCTATCATGATTAAAAGGCAAAAGATATTCTTTAAACTGATGGCAGTTAAGCTCCATCCACAAAAAAATTGAATCAGCCTTTTTTTAAGCCGCTTCATCAAAACCTCTCATAATGAGGGTGGGGGAACGGATTCCGACAGCTGGTTTTTTGCCGTCGGATTCTGTTCCACCCCTCTCATTTTTCTTAGCAGTGAGGTTCAAATACTCAACAAACTTTTGTTTTCCAGTTATCCCCTATAGCCTAGTGGTCTATACACTGATATTTAACACTTTTGGGATTTTGACGACCAGAGTTCAGGTCATCGTTTTTTTTTTTTTTTTTTTTCATACTTTTGGGATTTTGACGACAAGTCCCGGGTCATCGTTTTTTTTTTTTTTTTTCATACTTTCCTATCATGGTTAAAGGGCAAAAGATATTCTTTAAACTGATGGCAGTTAAGCTCCATCCACAAAAAAATTGAATCAGCCTTTTTTTAAGCCACTTCATCAAAACCTCTCATAATGACGGTGGGGGAACGGATTCCGACAGCTGTTTTTTTGCCGACGGATTCTGTTCCCCCCCCCTCTCATTTTTCTTAGCAGTGAGGTTCAAATACTCAACAAACTTTTGATTTCCGGTTGTCCCCTATAGCCTAGTGGTCTAAGCCATAGACATGTATAAAGGCTAGATGGCTCAAGGCGGAGTCAGCTGTGTCGTCAACTTGGCGGCCATCTTAGGTCAGGTGACTGCGCTGCTGCTCCCTGCTGCTGTGGACGGAAGGTGAGTGACAAATGCTCGTAACTTGCTGAATTCTTGACGGATTTACAAACGGTTTGGTTTATTACAAACCTTATTAACGTGGCTATGATTTGTGCTGATGCCGATGTTTAAATTGTAGCTTCACGTTTTGAATGTATGCAGTATGCAGTTAAATAGCCGCATCACTGACGTTTATGACACACCAAGCCGTTTGAAAATCGGTTGAAAATTGAGCAAGATATAGTTATTTCAGCACTACATGCACAATAGACTTTAATGTTATAACTGGACGAGCGGACCTGTCCTAAAATGGCCGCCGTGTGACGTCGTCGGGTCCCATTGGCTCTCAGCGCCGGTAAGCCATCTAGCTTTCTATACATATCTATGGTCTAAGCACTGTCATATAACACTTTTGGGATTTTGACGACCAGAGTTCAAGTCCCGGGTCATCGTTTTTTTTTTTTTTTTTTTTCATACTTTTGGGATTTTGACGACAGGTCCCGGGTCATCGTTTTTTTTTTTTTTTTTTTTTTTTTTTTTTTTTTCATACTTTCCTATCATGGTTAAAAGGCAAAATATATTCCTTAAACTGATGGCAGTTAAGCTCCATCCACAAAAAAATTGAATCAGCCTTTTTTTAAGCCACTTCATCAAAACCTCTCAAAATGAGGGGGAACGGATTCCGACAGCTGTTTTTTTGCCGTCGGATTCTGTTCCCCCCCGCTCTCATTTTTCTTAGCAGTGAGGTTCAAATACTCAACAAACTTTTGTTCCAGTTGTCCCCTATAGCCTGTTGGTCTAAGCACTAACATTTAACACTTTTGGGATTTTGACGACCAGAGATCAAGTCCCGGGTCATCGTTTTTTTTTTTTTTTTTTTTTCATACTTTTGGGATTTTGACGACAGGTCCCGGGTCATCGTTTTTTTTTTTTGTTTTTTTTTCAAACTTTCCTATCATGATTAAAAGGCAAAAGATATTCTTTAAACTGATGGCAGCTAAGCTCCATCCACAAAAAAATTGAATCAGCCTTTTTTTAAGCCACTTCATCAAAACCTCTCATAATGAGGGTGGGGGAACGGATTCCGACAGCTGTTTTTTTGCCGTCGGATTCTGTTCCCCCCCTCTCATTTTTCTTAGCAGTGAGGTTCATATACTCAACAAACTTTTGTTTTCCAGTTGTCCCCTATAGCCTAGTGGTCTAAGCACTGACAATTTTGGGATTTTGACGACCAGAGTTCAAGTCCCGGGTCATGTTTTTTTTTTTTTTTTTTTTTTCATACTTTTGGGATTTTGACGACAGGTCCCGGGTCATCGTTTTTTTTTTTTTTTTTTTTTTTTTCATACTTTCCTATCATGGTTAAAAGGCAAAATATATTATTTAAACTGATGGCAGTTAAGCTCCATCCACCAAAAAATTGAATCAGCCTTTTTTTAAGCCACTTCATCAAAACCTCTCAAAATGAGGGTGGGGGAACGGATTCTGACAGCTGGTTTTTTGCCGTCGGATTCTGTTCCCCCCCCCCTCTCATTTTTCTTAGCAGTGAGGTTCAAATAATCAACAAACTTTTGTTCCAGTTGTCCCCTATAGCCTAGTGGTCTATGCACTGATATTTAACACTTTTGGGATTTTGACGACCAGAGTTCAAGTCCCGGGTCATCGTTTTTTTTTTTTTTTCATACTTTTGGGATTTTGACGACAGGTCCCGGATCATCGTTTTTTTTTTTTTTTTTTTTTTCATACTTTCCTATCATGGTTAAAAGGCAAAAGATATTCTTTAAACTGATGGCAGTTAAACTCCATCCACAAAAAAATTGAATCAGCCTTTTTTTAAGCCACTTCATCAAAACCTCTCATAATGAGGGTGGGGGAACGGATTCTGACAGCTGTTTTTTTGCCGTCGGATTCTGTTCCCCCCCCCTCTCATTTTTCTTAGCAGTGAGGTTCAAATACTCAACAAACTTTCTTTTTCCAGTTATTCCCTAGCCTAGTGGTCTACGCACTGACATTTAACACTTTTGGGATTTTGACGACCAGATTTCAAGTCCCGGGTCATCTTTTTTTTTTCTTTTTTTTTTTTTTTATACTTTTGGGATTTTGACGACAGGTCCCGGGTCATCGTTTTTTTTTTTTTTTTCATACTTTCCTATCATGGTTAAAAGGCAAAATATATTCTTTAAACTGATGGCAGTTAAACTCCATCCACAAAAAAATTGAATCAGCCTTTTATTAAGCCACTTCATCAAAACCTCTCAAAATGAGGGTGGGGGAACGGATTCCGACAGTTGTTTTTTTGCCGTCGGATTCTGTTCCCCCTATAAAAAAAAACATCTGTCGGAATCCATTCCCCAACTCCCATTATGAGATGTGTTAATGTAGTGGCGTTTAAAAATACATATTTTATTTTGTGTGGGGATGGAGCTAACCTGGTACCAATAGAAATATATTTAGGAGTTTTTTACTTTTATTATGATAGGAAAATATGGGATTTAAAAAAAGTCCACAAGCCGGGACTTGAACTTGTGTCACCTAAAAAACACCAAACTCCATATGTCAGTGAATTGACCACTAGGCTATGGAGAACTGATAATTAGTAGCTTTTTGATAGATATTAGAAGATCCTCCTTGTGGTAAAAATACAGGGGGAACGGATTCCGACGGCTGTTTTTTTGCCGTCGGATTCTGTTCCCCCAATAAAAAAAAAACATCTGTCGGAATCCGTTCCCCCACTCCCATTATTAGAGGTGTTGATGTAGTGGCCTAAAAAAATGCTTATTTTATTTTGTGTGGGGATGAAGCTTACCTGGGACCAGTCTAAAGAAATATATTTAGGAGTTTTTGACTTTTATTATGATAGGAAAATATGGGATTAAAAAAAGTCCACGAGACGGGACTTGAACTTGTTTCACCTAAAAATCACCAGCTTTACTTGTCAGTGAATTGCCCCCTAGGCCATGGTGGACTAAGAATTATCTGCAGTTTGATAGATATTAGAAGATACTCCTTGTGGTAAAAATACAGGGGGAACGGATCTCGACGGCTTTTTTTTTGCCGTCGGATTCTGTTCCCCCAATAAAAAAAAACATCTGTCGGAATCCGTTCCCCCACTCCCATTATTAGAGGTGTTGATGTAGTGGCCTAAAAAATGCTTATTTTATTTTGTGTGGGGATGAAGCTTACCTGGGATCAGTCTAAAGAAATATATTTAGGAGTTTTTGACTTTTATTATGATAGGAAAATATGGGATTAAAAAAAGTCCACGAGCCCGGGACTTGAACTTGTTTCACCTAAAAATCACCAGCTTTACATGTCAGTGAATTGCCCACTAGGCTATGGGGGACTAAGAATTAGTTGCAGTTTGATAGATATTAGAAGATACTCCTTGTGGTAAAAATACAGGGGGAACGGATCTCGACGGCTGTTTTTTTGCCGTCGGATTCTGTTCCCCCTATTAAAAAAAACATCTGTCGGAATCAGTTCCCCCACTCCCATTATGAGATGTGTTGATGTAGTGGCGTTTAAAAATACATATTTAATTTTGTGTGGGGATGGAGCTAACCTGGTACCAGTCTATAGAAATATATTTAAAAGTTTTTTACTTTTATTATGATAGGAAAATATGGGATTTAAAAAAGGTCCACGAGTCGGGACTTGAACTTGTGTCACCTAAAAAGCACCAACTCTATATGTCAGTGAAATGACCACTAGGCTATGTGGCCCTAAGAATTAGCTGCAGTTTGATAGATATTAGAAGATCCTCCTTGTGTAAAAAATACAGGGGGAACGGATCTCGACGGCTGTTTTTTTGCCGTCGGATTCTGTTCCCCCTATAAAAAAAAACATCTGTCGGAATCCGTTCCCCCACTCCCATTATTAGAGGTGTTGATGTAGTGGCCTAAAAGATGCTTATTTTATTTTGTGTGGGGATGAAGCTTACCTGGGATCAGTCTAAAGAAATATATTTAGGAGTTTTTGACTTTTATTATGATAGGAAAATATGGGATTAAAAAAAGTCCACAAGCCGGGACTTGAACTTGTTTCACCTAAAAATCCCCAGCTTTACATGTCAGTGAATTGACCACTAGGCTATGGGGGACTAAGAATTAGCTGCAGTCTGATAGATATTAGAAGATACTCCTTGTGGTAAAAATACAGGGGGAACGGATCTCGACGGCTGTTTTTTTGCCGTCGGATTCTGTTCCCCCTATTAAAAAAAACATCTGTCGGAATCAGTTCCCCCACTCCCATTATGAGATGTGTTGATGTAGTGGCGTTTAAAAATACATATTTTATTTTGTGTGGGGATGGAGCTAACCTGGTACCAGTCTATAGAAATATATTTAAAAGTTTTTTACTTTTATTATGATAGGAAAATATGGGATTTAAAAATGGTCCACGAGCCGGGACTTGAACTTGTGTCACCTAAAAAGCACCAACTCTATATGTCAGTGAAATGACCACTAGGCTATGTGGCCCTAACAGTTAGCTGCAGTTTGATAGATATTAGAAGATCCTCCTTGTGTAAAAAATACAGGGGGAACGGATTTCGACGGCTGTTTTTTTGCCGTCGGATTCTGTTCCCCCTATAAAAAAAAACATCTGTCGGAATCCATTCCCCCACTCCCATTATTAGAGGTGTTGATGTAGTGGCGTTTAAAAATACATATTTTATTTTTTGTGGGGATGCAGCTAACCTGGTACCAGTCTAGAGAAATATATTTAAAAGTTTTTTACTTTTATTATGATAGGAAAATATGGGATTTAAAAAAAGTCCACGAGCCGGGACTTGAACTTGTGTCACCTAAAAATCACCAAACTCTATATGTCAGTGAATTGACCACTAGGCTATGGAGAACTGATAATTAGTAGCTTTTTGATAGATATTAGAAGATCCTCCTTGTGGTAAAAATACAGGGGGAACGGATCTCGACGGCTGTTTTTTTGCCGTCGGATTCTGTTCCCCCAATAAAAAAAAAACATCTGTCGGAATCCGTTCCCCCACTCCCATTATTAGAGGTGTTGATGTAGTGGCCTAAAAAATGCTTATTTTATTTTGTGTGGGGATGAAGCTTACCTGGGACCAGTCTAAAGAAATATATTGAGGAGTTTTTTACTTTTATTATGATAGGAAAATATGGGATTAAAAAAAGTCCACGAACCGGGACTTGAACTTGTTTCACCTAAAAATCCCCAGCTTTATATGTCAGTGAATTGACCACTAGGCTATGGGGAACTGATAATTAGCAGCTTTTTGATAGATATTAGAAGATCCTCCTTGTGGTAAAAATACAGGGGGAACGGATCTCGACGGCTCTTTTTTTGCCGTCGGATTCTGTTCCCCCTATAAAAAAAAACATCTGTCGGAATCCGTTCCCCCCACTCCCATTATTAGAGGTGTTGATGTAGTGGCCTAAAAGATGCTTATTTTATTTTGTGTGGGGATGAAGCTTACCTGGGATCAGTCTAAAGAAATATATTTAGGAGTTTTTGACTTTTATTATGATAGGAAAATATGGGATTAAAAAAAGCCCACGAGCCGGGACTTGAACTTGTTTCACCTAAAAATCACCAGCTTTACATGTCAGTGAACTGCCCCCTAGGCTATGGGGGACTAAGAATTAACAGCTTTTTGATAGATATTAGAAGATCCTCCTTGTGGTAAAAATACAGGGGGAACGGATCTCGACGGCTGTTTTTTTGCCGTCGGATTCTGTTCCCCCTATTAAAAAAAACATCTGTCGGAATCCATTCCCCAACTCCCATTATGAGATGTGTTGATGTAGTGGCGTTTAAAATTACATATTTTATTTTGTGTGGGGATGGAGCTAACCTGGTACCAGTCTATAGAAATATATTTAAAAGTTTTTTACTTTTATTATGATAGGAAAATATGGGATTAAAAAAAGTCCACGAGCCGGGACTTGAACTTGTTTCACCTAAAAATCCCCAGCTTTATATGTCAGTGAATTGACCACTAGGCTATGGAGAACTGATAATTAGTAGCTTTTTGATAGATATTAGAAGATCCTCCTTGTGGTAAAAATACAGGGGGAACGGATCTCGACGGCTGTTTTTTTGCCGTCGGATTCTGTTCCCCCAATAAAAAAAAAACATCTGTCGGAATCCGTTCCCCCACTCCCATTATTAGAGGTGTTGATGTAGTGGCCTAAAAATGCTTATTTTATTTTGTGTGGGGATGGAGCTAACCTGGTACCAGTCTATAGAAATATATTTAAAAGTTTTTTACTTTTATTATGATAGGAAAATATGGGATTTAAAAAAGGTCCACGAGCCGGGACTTGAACTTGTGTCACCTAAAAAGCACCAACTCTATATGTCAGTGAAATGACCACTAGGCTATGTGGCCCTAAGAATTAGCTGCAGTTTGATAGATATTAGAAGATCCTCCTTGTGTAAAAATACAGGGGGAACGGATTTCGACGGCTGTTTTTTTGCCGTCGGATTCTGTTCCCCCTATAAAAAAAAACATCTGTCGGAATCCATTCCCCCACTCCCATTATTAGAGGTGTTGATGTAGTGGCGTTTAAAAATACATATTTTATTTTTTGTGGGGATGCAGCTAACCTGGTACCAGTCTATAGAAATATATTTAAAAGTTTTTTACTTTTATTATGATAGGAAAATATGGGATTTAAAAAAAGTCCACGAGCCGGGACTTGAACTTGTGTCACCTAAAAAACACCAAACTCCATATGTCAGTGAATTGACCACTAGGCTATGGAGAACTGATAATTAGTAGCTTTTTGATAGATATTAGAAGATCCTCCTTGTGGTAAAAATACAGGGGGAACGGATCTCGACGGCTGTTTTTTTGCCGTCGGATTCTGTTCCCCCAATAAAAAAAAAACATCTGTCGGAATCCGTTCCCCCACTCCCATTATTAGGTGTTGATGTAGTGGCCTAAAAAAATGCTTATTTTATTTTGTGTGGGGATGAAGCTTACCTGGGACCAGTCTAAAGAAATATATTTAGGAGTTTTTGACTTTTATTATGATAGGAAAATATGGGATTAAAAAAAGTCCACGAGCCCGGGACTTGAACTTGTTTCACCTAAAAATCACCAGCTTTACATGTCAGTGAATTGACCACTAGGCTATGGGGGACTAAGAATGACCTGCAGTTTGATAGATATTAGAAGATACTCCTTGTGGTAAAAATACAGGGGGAACGGATCTCGACGGCTGTTTTTTTGCCGTCGGATTCTGTTCCCCCAATAAAAAAAAACATCTGTCGGAATCCATTCCCCAACTCCCATTATGAGATGTATTGATGTAGTGGCGTTTAAAAATACATATTTTATTTTGTGTGGGGATGGAGCTAACCTGGTACCAGTCTATAGAAATATATTTAAAAGTTTTTTACTTTTATTATGATAGGAAAATATGGGATTAAAAAAAGTCCACAAGCCGGGACTTGAACTTGTTTCACCTAAAAATCCCCAGCTTTATATGTCAGTGAATTGACCACTAGGCTATGGAGAACTGATAATTAGCTGCAGTTTGATAGATATTAGAAGATACTCCTTGTGGTAAAAATACAGGGGGAACGGATCTCGACGGCTGTTTTTTTTGCCGTCGGATTCTGTTCCCCCTATTAAAAAAAACATCTGTCGGAATCCGTTCCCCCTCTCCCATTATGAGATGTGTTGATGTAGTGGCGTTTAAAAATACATATTTAATTTTGTGTGGGGATGGAGCTAACCTGGTACCAGTCTATAGAAATATATTTAAAAGTTTTTTACTTTTATTATGATAGGAAAATATGGGATTAAAAAAAGTCCACGAGCCGGGACTTGAACTTGTTTCACCTAAAAATCACCAGCTTTATATGTCAGTGAATTGACCACTAGGCTATGGGGGACTAAGAATTAGCTGCAGTTTGATAGATATTAAAAGATACTCCTTGTGGTAAAAATACAGGGGGAACGGATCTCGACGGCTGTTTTTTTGCCGTCGGATTCTGTTCCCCCAATAAAAAAGAACATCTGTCGGAATCCGTTCCCCCACTCCCATTATTAGAGGTGTTGATGTAGTGGCCTAAAAAATGCTTATTTTATTTTGTGTGGGGATGAAGCTTACCTGGGACCAGTCTAAAGAAATATATTTAGGAGTGTTTTACTTTTATTATGATAGGAAAATATGGGATTAAAAAAAGTCCACGAGACGGGACTTGATCTTGGTTCAACTAAAAATCCCTAGCTTTATATGTCAGTGAATTGACCACTAGGCTATGGGGAACTGATCATTAGCGGCTTTTTGATAGATATTAGAAGATCCTCCTTGTGGTAAAAATACAGGGGGAATGGATCTCGACGGCTGTTTTTTTGCCGTCGGATTCTGTTCCCCCAATAAAAAAAAACATCTGTCGGAATCCGTTCCCCCACTCCCATTATTAGAGGTGTTGATGTAGTGGCCTAAAAAATGCTTATTTTATTTTGTGTGGGGATGAAGCTTACCTGGGATCAGTCTAAAGAAATATATTTAGGAGTTTTTGACTTTTATTATGATAGGAAAATATGGGATTAAAAAAAGTCCACGAGCCCGGGACTTGAACTTGTTTCACCTAAAAATCACCAGCTTTACATGTCAGTGAATTGCCCACTAGGCTATGGTGGACTAAGAATTAGCTGCAGTTTGATAGATATTAGAAGATACTCCTTGTGGTAAAAATACAGGGGGAACGGATCTCGACGGCTGTTATTTTGCCGTCGGATTCTGTTCCCCCTATTAAAAAAGAACATCTGTCGGAATCCGTTCCCCCACTCCCATTATTAGAGGTGTTGATGTAGTGGCGTTTAAAAATACATATTTAATTTTGTGTGGGGATGGAGCTAACCTGGTATCAGTCTATAGAAATATATTTAAAAGTTTTTTACTTTTATTATGATAGGAAAATATGGGATTTAAAAAAAGTCCACGAACCGGGACTTGAACTTGTGTCACCTAAAAATCACCAACTCTATATGTCAGTGAAATGACCACTAGGGTATGTGGCCCTAAGAATTAGCTGCAGTTTGATAGATATTAGAAGATACTCCTTGTGGTAAAAATACAGGGGGAACGGATCTCGACGGCTGTTTTTTTGCCGTCGGATTCTGTTCCCCCTATTAAAAAAAACATCTGTCGGAATCCGTTCCCCCACTCCCATTATGAGATGTGTTGATGTAGTGGCGTTTAAAAATACATATTTAATTTTGTGTGGGGATGGAGCTAACCTGGTACCAGTCTATAGAAATATATTTAAAAGTTTTTTACTTTTATTATGATGGGAAAATATGGGATTTAAAAAAAGTCCACGAACCGGGACTTGAACTTGTGTCACCTAAAAATCACCAACTCTATATGTCAGTGAAATGACCACTAGGCTATGTGGCCCTAAGAATTAGGTGCAGTTTGATAGATATTAGAAGATCCTCCTTGTGCAAAAAATACAGGGGGAACGGATTTCGACGGCTGTTTTTTTGTTTTCCCCCAATAAAAAAGAACATCTGTCGGAATCCGTTCCCCCACTCCCATTATTAGAGGTGTTGATGTAGTGGCCTAAAAAATACATATTTAATTTTGTGTGGGGATGGAGCTAACCTGGTACCAGTCTATAGAAATATATTTAAAAGTTTTTTACTTTTATTATGATGGGAAAATCTGGGATTTAAAAAAAGTCCACGAACCGGGACTTGAACTTGTGTCACCTAAAAATCACCAACTCTATATGTCAGTGAAATGACCACTAGGCTATGTGGCCCTAACAGTTAGCTGCAGTTTGATAGATATTAGAAGATCCTCCTTGTGTAAAAAATACAGGGGGAACGGATTTCGACGGCTGTTTTTTTGCCGTCGGATTCTGTTCCCCCTATAAAAAAAACATCTGTCGGAATCCGTTCCCCCAATCCCATTATTAGAGGTGTTGATGTAGTGGCCTAAAAGATGCTTATTTTATTTTGTGTGGGGATGAAGCTTACCTGGGATCAGTCTATAGAAATATATTTAAGAGTTTTTGACTTTTATTATGATAGGAAAATATGGGATTAAAAAAAGTCCACGAGCCCGGGACTTGAACTTGTTTCACCTAAAAATCACCAGCTTTACATGTCAGTAAAATGACCACTACGCTATGGGGGACTAAGAATTAACTGCAGTTTGATAGATATTAGAAGATACTCCTTGTGGTAAAAATACAGGGGGAACGGATCTCGACGGCTGTTTTTTTTGCCGTCGGATTCTGTTCCCCCTATTAAAAAAAACATCTGTCGGAATCCGTTCCCCCACTCCCATTATGAGATGTGTTGATGTAGTGGCGTTTAAAAATACATATTTAATTTTGTGTGGGGATGGAGCTAACCTGGTACCAGTCTATAGAAATATATTTAAAAGTTTTTTACTTTTATTATGATGGGAAAATATGGGATTTAAAAAAAGTCCACGAGCCGGGACTTGAACTTGTTTCACCTAAAAATCACCAGCTTTATATGTCAGTGAATTGACCACTAGGCTATGGGGAACTGATAATTAGCAGCTTTTTGATAGATATTAGAAGATCCTCCTTGTGGTAAAAATACAGGGGGAACGGATCTCGACGGCTGTTTTTTTGCCGTCGGATTCTGTTCCCCCAATAAAAAAAAACATCTGTCGGAATCCGTTCCCCCACTCCCATTATTAGAGGTATTGATGTAGTGGCCTAAAAAATGCTTATTTTATTTTGTGTGGGGATGAAGCTTACCTGGGATCAGTCTAAAGAAATATATTTAGGAGTTTTTGACTTTTATTATGATAGGAAAATATGGCATTAAAAAAAGTCCACGAGCCCGGGACTTGAACTTGTTTCACCTAAACATCACCAGCTTTACATGTCAGTGAATTGACCACTAGGCTATGGGGGACTAAGAATTAGCTGCAGTTTGATAGATATTAGAAGATACTCCTTGTGGTAAAAATACAGGGGGAACGGATCTCGACGGCTGTTTTTTTGCCGTCGGATTCTGCTCCCCCTATAAAAAAAACATCTGTCGGAATCAGTTCCCCCACTCCCATTATGAGATGTGTTGATGTAGTGGCGTTTAAAAATACATATTTTATTTTGTGTGGGGATGGAGCTAACCTGGTACCAGTCTATAGAAATATATTTAAAAGTTTTTTACTTTTATTATGATAGGAAAATATGGGATTTAAAAATGGTCCACGAGCCGGGACTTGAACTTGTGTCACCTAAAAAGCACCAACTCTATATGTCAGTGAAATGACCACTAGGCTATGTGGCCCTAACAGTTAGCTGCAGTTTGATAGATATTAGAAGATCCTCCTTGTGTAAAAAATACAGGGGGAACGGATTTCGACGGCTGTTTTTTTGCCGTCGGATTCTGTTCCCCCTATAAAAAAAAACATCTGTCGGAATCCATTCCCCCACTCCCATTATTAGAGGTGTTGATGTAGTGGCGTTTAAAAATACATATTTTATTTTTTGTGGGGATGCAGCTAACCTGGTACCAGTCTAGAGAAATATATTTAAAAGTTTTTTACTTTTATTATGATAGGAAAATATGGGATTTAAAAAAAGTCCACGAGCCGGGACTTGAACTTGTGTTACCTAAAAATCACCAAACTCTATATGTCAGTGAATTGACCACTAGGCTATGGAGAACTGATAATTAGTAGCTTTTTGATAGATATTAGAAGATCCTCCTTGTGGTAAAAATACAGGGGGAACGGATCTCGACGGCTGTTTTTTTGCCGTCGGATTCTGTTCCCCCAATAAATAAAAAAAATCTGTCGGAATCCGTTCCCCCACTCCCATTATTAGAGGTGTTGATGTAGTGGCCTAAAAAATGCTTATTTTATTTTGTGTGGGGATGAAGCTTACCTGGGATCAGTCTAAAGAAATATATTTAGGAGTTTTTGACTTTTATTATGATAGGAAAATATGGGATTAAAAAAGCCCACGAGCCCGGGACTTGAACTTGTTTCACCTAAACATCACCAGCTTTACATGTCAGTGAATTGACCACTAGGCTATGGGGGACTAAGAATTAACAGCTTTTTGATAGATATTAGAAGATCCTCCTTGTGGTAAAAATACAGGGGGAACGGATCTCGACGGCTGTTTTTTTGCCGTCGGATTCTGTTCCCCCTATTAAAAAAAACATCTGTCGGAATCCGTTCCCCAACTCCCATTATGAGATGTGTTGATGTAGTGGCGTTTAAAATTACATATTTTATTTTGTGTGGGGATGGAGCTAACCTGGTACCAGTCTATAGAAATATATTTAAAAGTTTTTTACTTTTATTATGATAGGAAAATATGGGATTAAAAAAAGTCCACGAGCCGGGACTTGAACTTGTTTCACCTAAAAATCCCCAGCTTTATATGTCAGTGAATTGACCACTAGGCTATGGAGAACTGATAATTAGTAGCTTTTTGATAGATATTAGAAGATCCTCCTTGTGGTAAAAATACAGGGGGAACGGATCTCGACGGCTGTTTTTTTGCCGTCGGATTCTGTTCCCCCAATAAAAAAAAAACATCTGTCGGAATCCGTTCCCCCACTCCCATTATTAGAGGTGTTGATGTAGTGGCCTAAAAAATGCTTATTTTATTTTGTGTGGGGATGGAGCTAACCTGGTACCAGTCTATAGAAATATATTTAAAAGTTTTTTACTTTTATTATGATAGGAAAATATGGGATTTAAAAAAGGTCCACGAGCCGGGACTTGAACTTGTGTCACCTAAAAAGCACCAACTCTATATGTCAGTGAAATGACCACTAGGCTATGTGGCCCTAAGAATTAGCTGCAGTTTGATAGGTATTAGAAGATCCTCCTTGTGTAAAAAATACAGGGGGAACGGATTTCGACGGCTGTTTTTTTGCCGTCGGATTCTGTTCCCCCTATAAAAAAAAACATCTGTCGGAATCCATTCCCCCACTCCCATTATTAGAGGTGTTGATGTAGTGGCGTTTAAAAATACATATTTTATTTTTTGTGGGGATGCAGCTAACCTGGTACCAGTCTATAGAAATATATTTAAAAGTTTTTTACTTTTATTATGATAGGAAAATATGGGATTAAAAAAAGTCCACGAGCCGGGACCTGAACTTGTTTCACCTAAAAATCCCCAGCTTTATATGTCAGTGAATTGACCACTAGGCTATGGAGAACTGATAATTAGTAGCTTTTTGATAGATATTAGAAGATCCTCCTTGTGGTAAAAATACAGGGGGAACGGATCTCGACGGCTGTTTTTTTGCCGTCGGATTCTGTTCCCCCAATAAAAAAAAAACATCTGTCGGAATCCGTTCCCCCACTCCCATTATTAGAGGTGTTGATGTAGTGGCCTAAAAAAATGCTTATTTTATTTTGTGTGGGGATGAAGCTTACCTGGGACCAGTCTAAAGAAATATATTTAGGAGTTTTTGACTTTTATTATGATAGGAAAATATGGGATTAAAAAAAGTCCACGAGACGGGACTTGAACTTGTTTCACCTAAAAATCACCAGCTTTACTTGTCAGTGAATTGCCCCCTAGGCCATGGTGGACTAAGAATTATCTGCAGTTTGATAGATATTAGAAGATCCTCCTTGTGGTAAAAATACAGGGGGAACGGATCTCGACGGCTGTTTTTTTGCCGTCGGATTCTGTTCCCCCAATAAAAAAAAACATCTGTCGGAATCCGTTCCCCCACTCCCATTATTAGAGGTGTTGATGCAGTGGCCTAAAAAATGCTTATTTTATTTTGTGTGGGGATGAAGCTTACCTGGGATCAGTCTAAAGAAATATATTTAGGAGTTTTTGACTTTTATTATGATAGGAAAATATGGGATTAAAAAAAGCCCACGAGCCCGGGACTTGAACTTGTTTCACCTAAAAATCACCAGCTTTACATGTCAGTGAATTGCCCACTAGGCTATGGGGGACTAAGAATTAGCTGCAGTTTGATAGATATTAGAAGATACTCCTTGTGGTAAAAATACAGGGGGAACGGATATCGACGGCTGTTTTTTTGCCGTCGGATTCTGTTCCCCCTATTAAAAAAAACATCTGTCGGAATCCGTTCCCCCACTCCCATTATGAGATGTGTTGATGTAGTGGCGTTTAAAAATACATATTTAATTTTGTGTGGGGATGGAGCTAACCTGGTACCAGTCTATAGAAATATATTTAAAAGTTTTTTACTTTTATTATGATGGGAAAATATGGGATTTAAAAAAAGTCCACGAACCGGGACTTGAACTTGTGTCACCTAAAAATCACCAACTCTATATGTCAGTGAAATGACCACTAGGCTATGTGGCCCTAAGAATTAGGTGCAGTTTGATAGATATTAGAAGATCCTCCTTGTGTAAAAAATACAGGGGGAACGGATTTCGACGGCTGTTTTTTTGCCGTCGGATTCTGTTCCCCCTATAAAAAAAACATCTGTCGGAATCCGTTCCCATAAATCCCATTATTAGAGGTGGTGATGTAGTGGCCTAAAAGATGCTTATTTTATTTTGTGTGGGGATGAAGCTTACCTGGGATCAGTCTATAGAAATATATTTAAGAGTTTTTGACTTTTATTATGATAGGAAAATATGGGATTAAAAAAAGTCCACGAGCCCGGGACTTGAACTTGTTTCACCTAAAAATCACCAGCTTTACATGTCAGTGAATTGACCACTACGCTATGGGGGACTAAGAATTAGCTGCAGTTTGATAGATATTAGAAGATACTCCTTGTGGTAAAAATACAGGGGGAACGGATCTCGACGGCTGTTTTTTTTGCCGTCGGATTCTGTTCCCCCTATTAAAAAAAACATCTGTCGGAATCCGTTCCCCCTCTCCCATTATGAGATGTGTTGATGTAGTGGCGTTTAAAAATACATATTTAATTTTGTGTGGGGATGGAGCTAACCTGGTACCAGTCTATAGAAATATATTTAAAAGTTTTTTACTTTTATTATGATAGGAAAATATGGGATTAAAAAAAGTCCACGAGCCGGGACTTGAACTTGTTTCACCTAAAAATCACCAGCTTTATATGTCAGTGAATTGACCACTAGGCTATGGGGGACTAAGAATTAGCTGCAGTTTGATAGATATTAAAAGATACTCCTTGTGGTAAAAATACAGGGGGAACGGATCTCGACGGCTGTTTTTTTGCCGTCGGATTCTGTTCCCCCAATAAAAAAGAACATCTGTCGGAATCCGTTCCCCCACTCCCATTATTAGAGGTGTTGATGTAGTGGCCTAAAAAATGCTTATTTTATTTTGTGTGGGGATGAAGCTTACCTGGGACCAGTCTAAAGAAATATATTTAGGAGTGTTTTACTTTTATTATGATAGGAAAATATGGGATTAAAAAAAGTCCACGAGACGGGACTTGATCTTGGTTCAACTAAAAATCCCTAGCTTTATATGTCAGTGAATTGACCACTAGGCTATGGGGAACTGATCATTAGCGGCTTTTTGATAGATATTAGAAGATCCTCCTTGTGGTAAAAATACAGGGGGAATGGATCTCGACGGCTGTTTTTTTGCCGTCGGATTCTGTTCCCCCAATAAAAAAAAACATCTGTCGGAATCCGTTCCCCCACTCCCATTATTAGAGGTGTTGATGTAGTGGCCTAAAAAATGCTTATTTTATTTTGTGTGGGGATGAAGCTTACCTGGGATCAGTCTAAAGAAATATATTTAGGAGTTTTTGACTTTTATTATGATAGGAAAATATGGGATTAAAAAAAGTCCACGAGCCCGGGACTTGAACTTGTTTCACCTAAAAATCACCAGCTTTACATGTCAGTAAATTGCCCACTAGGCTATGGTGGACTAAGAATTAGCTGCAGTTTGATAGATATTAGAAGATACTCCTTGTGGTAAAAATACAGGGGGAACGGATCTCGACGGCTGTTTTTTTGCCGTCGGATTCTGTTCCCCCTATTAAAAAAAACATCTGTCGGAATCCGTTCCCCCACTCCCATTATGAGATGTGTTGATGTAGTGGCGTTTAAAAATACATATTTAATTTTGTGTGGGGATGGAGCTAACCTGGTACCAGTCTATAGAAATATATTTAAAAGTTTTTTACTTTTATTATGATAGGAAAATATGGGATTTAAAAAAAGTCCACGAGCCGGGACTTGAACTTGTGTCACCTAAAAATCACCAACTCTATATGTCAGTGAAATGACCACTAGGCTATGTGGCCCTAAGAATTAGCTGCAGTTTGATAGATATTAGAAGATACTCCTTGTGGTAAAAATACTTGTGACTTTATTATGACTTGAACTTGTGTCACCTAAAAATCACCAACTCTATATGTCAGTGAAATGACCACTAGGCTATGTGGCCCTAAGAATTAGCTGCAGTTTGATAGATATTAGAAGATACTCCTTGTGGTAAAAATACAGGGGGAACGGATCTCGACGGCTGTTTTTTTGCAGTCGGATTCTGTTCCCCCTATTAAAAAAAACATCTGTCGGAATCCGTTCCCCCACTCCCATTATGAGATGTGTTGATGTAGTGGCGTTTAAAAATACATATTTAATTTTGTGTGGGGATGGAGCTAACCTGGTACCAGTCTATAGAAATATATTTAAAAGTTTTTTACTTTTATTATGATGGGAAAATATGGGATTTAAAAAAAGTCCACGAACCGGGACTTGAACTTGTGTCACCTAAAAATCACCAACTCTATATGTCAGTGAAATGACCACTAGGCTATGTGGCCCTAAGAATTAGGTGCAGTTTGATAGATATTAGAAGATCCTCCTTGTGTAAAAAATACAGGGGGAACGGATTTCGACGGCTGTTTTTTTGCCGTCGGATTCTGTTCCCCCTATAAAAAAAACATCTGTCGGAATCCGTTCCCATAAATCCCATTATTAGAGGTGTTGATGTAGTGGCCTAAAAGATGCTTATTTTATTTTGTGTGGGGATGAAGCTTACCTGGGATCAGTCTATAGAAATATATTTAAGAGTTTTTGACTTTTATTATGATAGGAAAATATGGGATTAAAAAAAGTCCACGAGCCCGGGACTTGAACTTGTTTCACCTAAAAATCACCAGCTTTACATGTCAGTGAATTGACCACTACGCTATGGGGGACTAAGAATTAGCTGCAGTTTGATAGATATTAGAAGATACTCCTTGTGGTAAAAATACAGGGGGAACGGATTTCGACGGCTGTTTTTTTTGCCGTCGGATTCTGTTCCCCCTATTAAAAAAAAGATCTGTCGGAATCCGTTCCCCCACTCCCATTATGAGATGTGTTGATGTAGTGGCGTTTAAAAATACATATTTTATCTTGTGTGGGGATGGAGCTAACCTGGTACCAGTCTATAGAAATATATTTAAAAGTTTTTTACTTTTATTATGATAGGAAAATATGGGATTAAAAAAAGTCCACGAGCCGGGACTTGAATTTGTTTCACCTAAAAATCACCAGCTTTATATGTCAGTGAATTGACCACTAGGCTATGGGGAACTGATAATTAGCAGCTTTTTGATAGATATTAGAAGATCCTCCTTGTGGTAAAAATACAGGGGGAACGGATCTCGACGGCTGTTTTTTTGCCGTCGGATTCTGTTCCCCCAATAAAAAAAAACATCTGTCGGAATCCGTTCCCCCACTCCCATTATTAGAGGTGTTGATGTAGTGGCCTAAAAAATGCTTATTTTATTTTGTGTGGGGATGAAGCTTACCTGGGATCAGTCTAAATAAATATATTTAGGAGTTTTTGACTTTTATTATGATAGGAAAATATGGGATTAAAAAAAGACCACAAGCCAGGACTTGAACTTTAGTCACCTAATATTATCTGCTCTTGAAGTCAGTGCACTGACCACTAGGCTGTGGGGGCCTTTTAATCAACTGCACTTTGATAGATATTAGAATATCCTCTTGTTTAAGAAATACAGGGGGAAAAGAATCCGACGGCAAAAAAACAGATGTCGGAATCCGTTACCCCACTCCCATTATGAGAGGTGTTGATGTAGTGGCTTAAAAAAAAGGCTTACTGTGTTTTGTGTGTGGATGGAGGTTTACTGTCATCGTTTACATTTAAGTATTTGGCAGATTTTTGATACTGAGCGATGTAGATTGAATTTCATGGTACACATTTTGTATTCTTGTCAGATTTCGCTTTCCCTGGGAATCGAACCTATGACCTTGGCATTGGAAGCACCAATGCTCTACTGTTTGAGCTACAGGAAAGCTATTTAAATAAGTGTATCAGTTTAAGGAATAATTTTTTGGAGTTTTTGCTGTTTATTATGATAGCAGAGTACAGGATCAAGAAAAATCACAAACTGGGATTTGAACTTGTGTCACCCAAAGCCCTAGAGTGCTTAAAACCGGTGTAATGCCCACTAGGCTATAGGGATCGTTATATCAGCAGCAGTTTAATATATTTAGAGATATGTTTAGGAGTTTTTGACTTTTATTATGATAGGAAAATATGGGATTAAAAAAAGTCCTAGAGCCTGGGACTTGAACTTGTTTCACCTAAAAATCACCAGCTTTACATGTCAGTGAATTGACCAATAGGCTATGGGGGACTAGGAATTAACAGCTTTTTGAAAGATATTAGAAAATCCTCCTTGTGGTAAAAATACAGGGGGAACGGATCTCGACGGCTGTTTTTTTGCCGTCGGATTCTGTTCCCCCTTTAAAAAAAAACATCTGTCGGAATCCATTCCCCAACTCCCATTATGAGATGTGTTGATGTAGTGGCGTTTAAAAATACATATTTTATTTTGTGTGGGGATGGAGCTAACCTGGTACCAGTCTATAGAAATATATTTAAAAGTTTTTTACTTTTATTATGATAGGAAAATATGGGATTAAAAAAAGTCCACGAGCAGGGACTTGAACTTGTTTCACCTAAAAATCCCCAGCTTTATATGTCAGTGAATTGACCACTAGGCTATGGGGAACTGAGAATTAGCAGCTTTTTGATAGATATTAGAAGATCCTCCTTGAGGTAAAAATACAGGGGGAACGGATTCCGACGGCTGTTTTTTTGCCGTCGGATTCTGTTCCCCCTATAAAAAAAAAACATCTGTCGGAATCCGTTCCCCCACTGCCATTATTAGAGGTGTTGATGTAGTTGCCTAAAAAATGCTTATTTTATTTTGTGTGGGGATGAAGCTTACCTGGGATCAGTCTAAAGAAATATATTTAGGAGTTTTTGACTTTTATTATGATAGGAAAATATGGGATTTAAAAAAAGTCCACGAGCCGGGACTTGAACTTGTGTCACCTAAAAATCACCAAACTCTATATGTCAGTGAATTGACCACTAGGCTATGGGGACTAAGAATTAACAGCTTTTTGATAGATATTAGAAGATCCTCCTTGTGGTAAAAATACAGGGGGAACGGATCTCGACGGCTGTTTTTTTGCCGTCGGATTCTGTTCCCCCTATTAAAAAAAACATCTGTCGGAATCAGTTCCCCCACTCCCATTATGAGATGTGTTGATGTAGTGGCGTTTAAAAATACATATTTTATTTTTTGTGGGGATGCAGCTAACCTGGTACCAGTCTATAGAAATATATTTAAAAGTTTTTTACTTTTATTATGATAGGAAAATATGGGATTTAAAAAAAGTCCACGAGCCGGGACTTGAACTTGTTTCACCTAAAAATCCCCAGCTTTACATGTCAGTGAATTGACCACTAGGCTATGGTGGACTAAGAATTAGCTGCAGTTTGATAGATATTAGAAGATACTCCTTGTGGTAAAAATACAGGGGGAACGGATCCCGACGGCTGTTTTTTTGCCTTCGGATTCTGTTCCCCCAATAAAAAAAAACATCTGTCAGAATCCGTTCCCCCACTCCCATTATTAGAGGTGTTGATGTAGTGGCCTAAAAAATGCTTATTTTATTTTGTATGGGGATGAAGCTTACCTGGGACCAGTCTAAAGAAATATATTTAGGAGTGTTTTACTTTTATTATGATAGGAAAATATGGGATTAAAAAACGACCACGAGCCAGGACTTGAACTTGTGTCACCTAAAAATCCCCAGCTTTATACGTCAGTGAATTGACCACTAGGCTATGGGGAACTGATAATTATCAGCTTTTTGATAGATATTAGAAGATCCTCCTTGTGGTAAAAATACAGGGGGAACGGATCTCGACGGCTGTTTTTTTGCCGTCGGATTCTGTTCCCCCAATAAAAAAAAACATCTGTCGGAATCCGTTCCCCCACTCCCATTATTAGAGGTGTTGATGTAGTGGCCTAAAAAATTATTATTTTATTTTGTGTGGGGATGAAGCTTACCTGGGATCAGTCTAAAGAAATATATTTAGGAGTTTTTGACTTTTATTATGATAGGAAAATATGGGATTAAAAAAAGTCCACGAGCCCGGGACTTTAACTTGTTTCACCTAAAAATAACCAGCTTTACATGTCAGTGAATTGACCACTAGGCTATGGAGGACTAAGAATGACCTGCAGTTTGATAGATATTAGAAGATCCTCCTTGTGGTAAAAATACAGGGGGAACGGATCTCGACGGCTGTTTTTTTGCCGTCGGATTCTGTTCCCCCAATAAAAAAAAACATCTGTCGGAATCCGTTCCCCCACTCCCATTATTAGAGGTGTTGATGTAGTGGCCTAAAAAATGCTTATTTTATTTTGTGTGGGGATGAAGCTTACCTGGGATCAGTCTAAAGAAATATATTTAGGAGTTTTTGACTTTTATTATAATAGGAAAATATGGGATTAAAAAAGTCCACTAGCCCGGGACTTGAACTTGTTTCACCTAAAAATCACCAGCTTTACTTGTCAGTGAATTGACCACTAGGCTATGGGGGACTAAGAATGAGCTGCAGTTTGATAGATATGAGAAGATACTCCTTGTGGTAAAAATACAGGGGGAACGGATCTCGACGGCTGTTTTTAGGCGTCGGATTCTGTTCCCCCTTTAAAAAAAACATCTGTCGGAATCCATTCCCCAACTCCCATTATGAGATGTGTTGATGTAGTGGCGTTTAAAAATACATATTTTATTTTGTGTGGGGATGGAGCTAACCTGGTACCAGTCTATAGAAATATATTTAAAAGTTTTTTACTTTTATTATGATAGGAAAATATGGGATTAAAAAAAGTCCACGAGCCGGGACTTGAACTTGTTTCACCTAAAAATCCCCTGCTATATATGTCAGTGAATTGACCACTAGGCTATGAGGAAATGATAATTAGCAGCTTTTTGATAGATATTAGAAGATCCTCCTTGTGGTAAAAATACAGGGGGAACGGATCCCGACGGCTGTTTTTTTGCCTTCGGATTCTGTTCCCCCAATAAAAAAAAACATCTGTCAGAATCCGTTCCCCCACTCCCATTATTAGAGGTGTTGATGTAGTGGCCTAAAAAATGCTTATTTTATTTTGTATGGGGATGAAGCTTACCTGGGACCAGTCTAAAGAAATATATTTAGGAGTGTTTTACTTTTATTATGATAGGAAAATATGGGATTAAAAAACGACCACGAGCCAGGACTTGAACTTGTGTCACCTAAAAATCCCCAGCTTTATACGTCAGTGAATTGACCACTAGGCTATGGGGAACTGATAATTATCAGCTTTTTGATAGATATTAGAAGATCCTCCTTGTGGTAAAAATACAGGGGGAACGGATCTCGACGGCTGTTTTTTTGCCGTCGGATTCTGTTCCCCCAATAAAAAAAAACATCTGTCGGAATCCGTTCCCCCACTCCCATTATTAGAGGTGTTGATGTAGTGGCCTAAAAAATTATTATTTTATTTTGTGTGGGGATGAAGCTTACCTGGGATCAGTCTAAAGAAATATATTTAGGAGTTTTTGACTTTTATTATGATAGGAAAATATGGGATTAAAAAAAGTCCACGAGCCCGGGACTTTAACTTGTTTCACCTAAAAATAACCAGCTTTACATGTCAGTGAATTGACCACTAGGCTATGGAGGACTAAGAATGACCTGCAGTTTGATAGATATTAGAAGATCCTCCTTGTGGTAAAAATACAGGGGGAACGGATCTCGACGGCTGTTTTTTTGCCGTCGGATTCTGTTCCCCCAATAAAAAAAAACATCTGTCGGAATCCGTTCCCCCACTCCCATTATTAGAGGTGTTGATGTAGTGGCCTAAAAAATGCTTATTTTATTTTGTGTGGGGATGAAGCTTACCTGGGATCAGTCTAAAGAAATATATTTAGGAGTTTTTGACTTTTATTATAATAGGAAAATATGGGATTAAAAAAGTCCACTAGCCCGGGACTTGAACTTGTTTCACCTAAAAATCACCAGCTTTACTTGTCAGTGAATTGACCACTAGGCTATGGGGGACTAAGAATGAGCTGCAGTTTGATAGATATGAGAAGATACTCCTTGTGGTAAAAATACAGGGGGAACGGATCTCGACGGCTGTTTTTAGGCGTCGGATTCTGTTCCCCCTTTAAAAAAAACATCTGTCGGAATCCATTCCCCAACTCCCATTATGAGATGTGTTGATGTAGTGGCGTTTAAAAATACATATTTTATTTTGTGTGGGGATGGAGCTAACCTGGTACCAGTCTATAGAAATATATTTAAAAGTTTTTTACTTTTATTATGATAGGAAAATATGGGATTAAAAAAAGTCCACGAGCCGGGACTTGAACTTGTTTCACCTAAAAATCCCCTGCTATATATGTCAGTGAATTGACCACTAGGCTATGAGGAAATGATAATTAACAGCTTTTTGATAGATATTAGAAGATCCTCCTTGTGGTAAAAATACAGGGGGAACGGATCTCGACGGCTGTTTTTTTGCCGTCGGATTCTGTTCCCCCAATAAAAAAAAACATCTGTCGGAATCCGTACCCCCACTCCCATTATTAGAGGTGTTGATGTAGTGGCCTAAAAAATGCTTATTTTATTTTGTGTGGGGATGAAGCTTACCGGGGACCAGTCTAAAGAAATATATTTAGGAGTGTTTTACTTTTATTATGATAGGAAAATATGGGATTAAAAAAAGTCCACGAGCCCGGGACTTGAACTTGTTTCACCTAAAAATCACCAGCTTTACATGTCAGTGAATTGCCCACTAGGCTATGGGGGACTAAGAATTAGTTGCAGTTTGATAGATATTAGAAGATACTCCTTGTGGTAAAAATACAGGGGGAACGGATCTCGACGGCTGTTTTTTTGCCGTCGGATTCTGTTCCCCCTATTAAAAAAAACATCTGTCGGAATCAGTTCCCCCACTCCCATTATGAGATGTGTTGATGTAGTGGCGTTTAAAAATACATATTTAATTTTGTGTGGGGATGGAGCTAACCTGGTACCAGTCTATAGAAATATATTTAAAAGTTTTTTACTTTTATTATGATAGGAAAATATGGGATTTAAAAATGGTCCACGAGCCGGGACTTGAACTTGTGTCACCTAAAAAGCACCAACTCTATATGTCAGTGAAATGACCACTAGGCTATGTGGCCCTAAGAATTAGCTGCAGTTTGATAGATATTAGAAGATCCTCCTTGTGTAAAAAATACAGGGGGAACGGATCTCGACGGCTGTTTTTTTGCCGTCGGATTCTGTTCCCCCTATAAAAAAAAACATCTGTCGGAATCCGTTCCCCCACTCCCATTATTAGAGGTGTTGATGTAGTGGCCTAAAAGATGCTTATTTTATTTTGTGTGGGGATGAAGCTTACCTGGGATCAGTCTAAAGAAATATATTTAGGAGTTTTTGACTTTTATTATGATAGGAAAATATGGGATTAAAAAAAGTCCACGAGCCGGGACTTGAACTTGTTTCACCTAAAAATCCCCAGCTTTACATGTCAGTGAATTGACCACTAGGCTATGGGGGACTAAGAATTAGCTGCAGTTTGATAGATATTAGAAGATACTCCTTGTGGTAAAAATACAGGGGGAACGGATCTCGACGGCTGTTTTTTTGCCGTCGGATTCTGTTCCCCCTATTAAAAAAAACATCTGTCGGAATCAGTTCCCCCACTCCCATTATGAGATGTGTTGATGTAGTGGCGTTTAAAAATACATATTTTATTTTGTGTGGGGATGGAGCTAACCTGGTACCAGTCTATAGAAATATATTTAAAAGTTTTTTACTTTTATTATGATAGGAAAATATGGGATTTAAAAATGGTCCACGAGCCGGGACTTGAACTTGTGTCACCTAAAAAGCACCAACTCTATATGTCAGTGAAATGACCACTAGGCTATGTGGCCCTAACAGTTAGCTGCAGTTTGATAGATATTAGAAGATCCTCCTTGTGTAAAAAATACAGGGGGAACGGATTTCGACGGCTGTTTTTTTGCCGTCGGATTCTGTTCCCCCTATAAAAAAAAACATCTGTCGGAATCCATTCCCCCACTCCCATTATTAGAGGTGTTGATGTAGTGGCGTTTAAAAATACATATTTTATTTTTTGTGGGGATGCAGCTAACCTGGTACCAGTCTAGAGAAATATATTTAAAAGTTTTTTACTTTTATTATGATAGGAAAATATGGGATTTAAAAAAAGTCCACGAGCCGGGACTTGAACTTGTGTCACCTAAAAATCACCAAACTCTATATGTCAGTGAATTGACCACTAGGCTATGGAGAACTGATAATTAGTAGCTTTTTGATAGATATTAGAAGATCCTCCTTGTGGTAAAAATACAGGGGGAACGGATCTCGACGGCTGTTTTTTTGCCGTCGGATTCTGTTCCCCCAATAAAAAAAAAACATCTGTCGGAATCCGTTCCCCCACTCCCATTATTAGAGGTGTTGATGTAGTGGCCTAAAAAATGCTTATTTTATTTTGTGTGGGGATGAAGCTTACCTGGGACCAGTCTAAAGAAATATATTGAGGAGTTTTTTACTTTTATTATGATAGGAAAATATGGGATTAAAAAAAGTCCACGAACCGGGACTTGAACTTGTTTCACCTAAAAATCCCCAGCTTTATATGTCAGTGAATTGACCACTAGGCTATGGGGAACTGATAATTAGCAGCTTTTTGATAGATATTAGAAGATCCTCCTTGTGGTAAAAATACAGGGGGAACGGATCTCGACGGCTGTTTTTTTGCCGTCGGATTCTGTTCCCCCTATAAAAAAAAACATCTGTCGGAATCCGTTCCCCCCACTCCCATTATTAGAGGTGTTGATGTAGTGGCCTAAAAGATGCTTCTTTTATTTTGTGTGGGGATGAAGCTTACCTGGGATCAGTCTAAAGAAATATATTTAGGAGTTTTTGACTTTTATTATGATAGGAAAATATGGGATTAAAAAAAGCCCACGAGCCCGGGACTTGAACTTGTTTCACCTAAACATCACCAGCTTTACATGTCAGTGAATTGACCACTAGGCTATGGGGGACTAAGAATTAACAGCTTTTTGATAGATATTAGAAGATCCTCCTTGTGGTAAAAATACAGGGGGAACGGATCTCGACGGCTGTTTTTTTGCCGTCGGATTCTGTTCCCCCTATTAAAAAAAACATCTGTCGGAATCCATTCCCCAACTCCCATTATGAGATGTGTTGATGTAGTGGCGTTTAAAATTACATATTTTATTTTGTGTGGGGATGGAGCTAACCTGGTACCAGTCTATAGAAATATATTTAAAAGTTTTTTACTTTTATTATGATAGGAAAATATGGGATTAAAAAAAGTCCACGAGGCGGGACTTGAACTTGTTTCACCTAAAAATCCCCAGCTTTATATGTCAGTGAATTGACCACTAGGCTATGGGGAACTGATATTTAGCAGCTTTTTGATAGATATTAGAAGATCCTCCTTGTGGTAAAAATACAGGGGGAACGGATCTCGACGGCTGTTTTTTTGCCGTCGGATTCTGTTCCCCCAATAAAAAAAAACATCTGTCGGAATCCGTTCCCCCTCTCCCATTATTAGAGGTGTTGATGTAGTGGCCTAAAAAATGGTTATTTTATTTTGTGTGGGGATGAAGCTTACCTGGGATCAGTCTAAAGAAATATATTTAGGAGTTTTTGACTTTTATTATGATAGGAAAATATGGGATTAAAAAAAGTCCACAAGCCCGGGACTTGAACTTGTTTCACCTAAACATCACCAGCTTTACATGTCAATGAATTGACCACTAGGCTATGGGGGACTAAGAATTAGCTGCAGTTTGATAGATATTAGAAGATCCTCCTTGTGGTAAAAATACAGGGGGAACGGATCTCGACGGCTGTTTTTTTGCCGTTGGATTCTGTTCCCCCAATAAAAAAAAACATCTGTCGGAATCCGTTCCCCCACTCCCATTATTAGAGGTGTTGATGTAGTGGCCTAAAAAATGCTTATTTTATTTTGTGTGGGGATGAAGCTTACCTGGGATCAGTCTAAAGAAATATATTTAGGAGTTTTTGACTTTTATTATGATAGGAAAATATGGGATTAAAAAAAGTCCACGAGCCCGGGACTTGAACTTGTTTCACCTAAAAATCACCAGCTTTACATGTCAGTGAATTGACCACTAGGCTATGGGGGACTAAGAATGACCTGCAGTTTGATAGATATTAGAAGATACTCCTTGTGGTAAAAATACAGGGGGAACGGATCTCGACGGCTGTTTTTTTGCCGTCGGATTCTGTTCCCCCAATAAAAAAAAACATCTGTCGGAATCCATTCCCCAACTCCCATTATGAGATGTGTTGATGTAGTGGCGTTTAAAAATACATATTTTATTTTGTGTGGGGATGGAGCTAACCTGGTACCAGTCTATAGAAATATATTTAAAAGTTTTTTACTTTTATTATGATAGGAAAATATGGGATTAAAAAAAGTCCACGAGCCGGGACTTGAACTTGTTTCACCTAAAAATCCCCAGCTTTATATGTCAGTGAATTGACCACTAGGCTATGGGGAACTGATATTTAGCAGCTTTTTGATAGATATTAGAAGATCCTCCTTGTGGTAAAAATACAGGGGGAACGGATCTCGACGGCTGTTTTTTTGCCGTCGGATTCTGTTCCCCCAATAAAAAAAAACATCTGTCGGAATCCGTTCCCCCTCTCCCATTATTAGAGGTGTTGATGTAGTGGCCTAAAAAATGGTTATTTTATTTTGTGTGGGGATGAAGCTTACCTGGGATCAGTCTAAAGAAATATATTTAGGAGTTTTTGACTTTTATTATGATAGGAAAATATGGGATTAAAAAAAGTCCACAAGCCCGGGACTTGAACTTGTTTCACCTAAACATCACCAGCTTTACATGTCAATGAATTGACCACTAGGCTATGGGGGACTAAGAATTAGCTGCAGTTTGATAGATATTAGAAGATCCTCCTTGTGGTAAAAATACAGGGGGAACGGATCTCGACGGCTGTTTTTTTGCCGTTGGATTCTGTTCCCCCAATAAAAAAAAACATCTGTCGGAATCCGTTCCCCCACTCCCATTATTAGAGGTGTTGATGTAGTGGCCTAAAAAATGCTTATTTTATTTTGTGTGGGGATGAAGCTTACCTGGGATCAGTCTAAAGAAATATATTTAGGAGTTTTTGACTTTTATTATGATAGGAAAATATGGGATTAAAAAAAGTCCACGAGCCCGGGACTTGAACTTGTTTCACCTAAAAATCACCAGCTTTACATGTCAGTGAATTGACCACTAGGCTATGGGGGACTAAGAATGACCTGCAGTTTGATAGATATTAGAAGATACTCCTTGTGGTAAAAATACAGGGGGAACGGATCTCGACGGCTGTTTTTTTGCCGTCGGATTCTGTTCCCCCAATAAAAAAAAACATCTGTCGGAATCCATTCCCCAACTCCCATTATGAGATGTGTTGATGTAGTGGCGTTTAAAAATACATATTTTATTTTGTGTGGGGATGGAGCTAACCTGGTACCAGTCTATAGAAATATATTTAAAAGTTTTTTACTTTTATTATGATAGGAAAATATGGGATTAAAAAAAGTCCACGAGCCGGGACTTGAACTTGTTTCACCTAAAAATCCCCAGCTTTATATGTCAGTGAATTGACCACTAGGCTATGGGGAACTGATATTTAGCAGCTTTTTGATAGATATTAGAAGATCCTCCTTGTGGTAAAAATACAGGGGGAACGGATCTCGACGGCTGTTTTTTTGCCGTCGGATTCTGTTCCCCCAATAAAAAAAAACATCTGTCGGAATCCGTTCCCCCTCTCCCATTATTAGAGGTGTTGATGTAGTGGCCTAAAAAATGGTTATTTTATTTTGTGTGGGGATGAAGCTTACCTGGGATCAGTCTAAAGAAATATATTTAGGAGTTTTTGACTTTTATTATGATAGGAAAATATGGGATTAAAAAAAGTCCACAAGCCCGGGACTTGAACTTGTTTCACCTAAACATCACCAGCTTTACATGTCAGTGAATTGACCACTAGGCTAAGGGGGAATAAGAATTAACAGCTTTTTGATAGATATTAGAAGTTCCTCCTTGTGGTAAAAATACAGGGGGAACGGATCTCGACGGCTGTTTTTTTGCCGTCGGATTCTGTTCCCCCTTTAAAAAAAAACATCTGTCGGAATCCATTCCCCAACTCCCATTATGAGATGTGTTGATGTAGTGGCGTTTAAAAATACATATTTTATTTTGTGTGGGGATGGAGCTAACCTGGTACCAGTCTATAGAAATATATTTAAAAGTTTTTTACTTTTATTATGATAGGAAAATATGGGATTAAAAAAAGTCCACGAGCCGGGACTTGAACTTGTTTCACCTAAAAATCCCCAGCTTTATATGTCAGTGAATTGACCACTAGGCTATGGGGAAATGATAATTAGCAGCTTTTTGATAGATATTAGAAGATCCTCCTTGTGGTAAAAATACAGGGGGAACGGATCTCGACGGCTGTTTTTTTGCCGTCGGATTCTGTTCCCCCAATAAAAAAAACATCTGTCGGAATCCGTTCCCCCACTCCCATTATTAGAGGTGTTGATGTAGTGGCCTAAAAAATGCTTATTTTATTTTGTGTGGGGATGAAGCTTACCTGGGATCAGTCTAAAGAAATATATTTAGGAGTTTTTGACTTTTATTATGATAGGAAAATATGGGATTAAAAAAAGTCCACGAGCCCGGGACTTGAACTTGTTTCACCTAAAAATCACCAGCTTTACATGTCAGTGTATTGCCCCCTAGGCTATGGTGGACTAAGAATTAGCTGCAGTTTGATAGATATTAAAAGATACTCCTTGTGGTAAAAATACAGGGGGAACGGATCTCGACGGCTGTTTTTTTGCCGTCGGATTCTGTTCCCCCAATAAAAAAGAACATCTGTCGGAATCCGTTCCCCCACTCCC
The DNA here is from genome assembly GCF_949152265.1 of Phoxinus phoxinus. NCBI lineage: Eukaryota > Metazoa > Chordata > Actinopteri > Cypriniformes > Leuciscidae > Phoxinus > Phoxinus phoxinus. Next base: position 29,951,052 of record NC_136877.1, read on the forward strand.
ATTATTAGAGGTGTTGATGTAGTGGCCTAAAAAATGCTTATTTTATTTTGTGTGGGGATGAAGCTTACCTGGGACCAGTCTAAAGAAATATATTTAGGAGTGTTTTACTTTTATTATGATAGGAAAATATGGGATTAAAAAAAGTCCACGAGACGGGACTTGATCTTGGTTCAACTAAAAATCCCCAGCTTTATATGTCAGTGAATTGACCACTAGGCTATGGGGAACTGATCATTAGCAGCTTTTTGATAGATATTAGAAGATCCTCCTTGTGGTGAAAATACAGGGGGAACGGATCTCGACGGCTGTTTTTTTGCCGTCGGATTCTGTTCCCCCAATAAAAAAAAATATCTGTCGGAATCCGTTCCCCCACTCCCATTATTAGAGGTGTTGATGTAGTGGCCTAAAAAATGCTTATTTTATTTTGTGTGTGGATGAAGCTTACCTGGGATCAGTCTAAAGAAATATATTTAGGAGTTTTTGACTTTTATTATAATAGGAAAATATTGGATTAAAAAAGTCCACGAGCCCGGGACTTGAACTTGTTTCACCTAAAAATCACCAGCTTTACATGTCAGTGAATTGACCACTAGGCTACGGGGGACTAAGAATTAGCTGCAGTTTGATAGATATTAGAAGATACTCCTTGTGGTAAAAATACAGGGGGAACGGATCTCGACGGCTGTTTTTTTGCCGTCGGATTCTGTTCCCCCAATAAAAAAAACATCTGTCAGAATCCGTTCCCCTACTCCCATTATTAGAGGTGTTGATGTAGTGGCCTAAAAAATGCTTATTTTATTTTGTATGGGGATGAAGCTTACCTGGGATCAGTCTAAATAAATATATTTAGGAGTTTTTGACTTTTATTATGATAGGAAAATATGGGATTAAAAAAAGACCACAAGCCAGGACTTGAACTTTAGTCACCTAATATCATCTGCTCTTGAAGTCAGTGCACTGACCACTAGGCTGTGGGGGCCTTTTAATCAACTGCACTTTGATAGATATTAGAATATCCTCTTGTTTAAGAAATACAGGGGGAAAAGAATCCGACGGCAAAAAAACAGATGTCGGAATCCGTTACCCCACTCCCATTATGAGAGGTGTTGATGTAGTGGCTTAAAAAAAAAGCTTACTGTGTTTTGTGTGTGGATGGAGGTTTACTGTCATCGTTTACATTTAAGTATTTGGCAGATTTTTGATACAGAGCAATGTAGATTGAATTTCATGGTACACATTTTGTATTCTTGTCAGATTTCGCTTTCCCTGGGAATCGAACCTATGACCTTGGCATTGGAAGCACCAATGCTCTACTGTTTGAGCTACAGGAAAGCTATTTAAATATGTGTATCAGTTTAAGGAATATTTTTTTGGAGTTTATGCTGTTTATTATGATAGCAGAGTACAGGATCAAGAAAAATCACAAACTGGGATTTGAACTTGTGTCACCCAAAGCCCTAGAGTGCTTAAAACCGGTGTAATGCCCACTAGGCTATAGGGATCGTTATATCAGCAGCAGTTTAATATATTTAGAGATATGTTTAGGAGTTTTTGACTTTTATTATGATAGGAAAATATGGGATTAAAAAAAGTCCTCGAGCCCGGGACTTGAACTTGTTTCACCTAAAAATCACCAGCTTTACATGTCAGTGAATTGACCAATAGGCTATGGGGGACTAAGAATTAACAGCTTTTTGAAAGATATTAGAAAATCCTCCTTGTGGTAAAAATACAGGGGGAACGGATCTCGACGGCTGTTTTTTTGCCGTCGGATTCTGTTCCCCCTTTAAAAAAAAACATCTGTCGGAATCCATTCCCCAACTCCCATTATGAGATGTGTTGATGTAGTGGCGTTTAAAAATACATATTTTATTTTGTGTGGGGATGGAGCTAACCTGGTACCAGTCTATAGAAATATATTTAAAAGTTTTTTACTTTTATTATGATAGGAAAATATGGGATTAAAAAAAGTCCACGAGCAGGGACTTGAACTTGTTTCACCTAAAAATCCCCAGCTTTATATGTCAGTGAATTGACCACTAGGCTATGGGGAACTGATAATTAGCAGCTTTTTGATAGATATTAGAAGATCCTCCTTGTGGTAAAAATACAGGGGGAACGGATCTCGACGGCTGTTTTTTTGCCGTCGGATTCTGTTCCCCCAATAAAAAAAAACATCTGTCGGAATCCGTTCCCCCACTCCCATTATTAGAGGTGTTGATGTAGTGGCCTAAAAAATGCTTATTTTATTTTGTGTTGGGATGAAGCTTACCTAGGATCAGTCTAAAGAAATATATTTAGGAGTTTTTGACTTTTATTATGATAGAAAAATATGGGATTAAAAAAAGTCCACCAGCCCGGGACTTGAACTTTAGTCACCTAATATCATCTGCTCTTGAGGTCAGTGCACTGACCACTAGGCTGTGGGGGCCTTTTAATCAACTGCACTTTGATAGATATTAGAATATCCTCTTGTTTAAGAAATACAGGGGGAAAAGAATCCGACGGCAAAAAAACAGATGTCGGAATCCGTTACCCCACTCCCATTATGAGAGGTGTTGATGTAGTGGCTTAAAAAAAAGGCTTACTGTGTTTTGTGTGTGGATGGAGGTTTACTGTCATCGTTTACATTTAAGTATTTGGCAGATTTTTGATACAGAGCGATGTAGATTGAATTTCATGGTACACATTTTGTATTCTTGTCAGATTTCGCTTTCCCTGGGAATCGAACCTATGACCTTGGGATTGGAAGCACCAATGCTCTACTGTTTGAGCTACAGGAAAGCTATTTAAATAAGTGTATCAGTTTAAGGAATATTTTTTTGGAGTTTTTGCTGTTTATTATGATAGCGGAGTACAGGATCAAGAAAAATCACAAACTGGGATTTGAACTTGTGTCACCCAAAGCCCTAGAGTGCTTAAAACCGGTGTAATGCCCACTAGGCTATAGAGATCGTTATATCAGCAGCAGTTTAATATATTTAGAGATATGTTTAGGAGTTTTTTACTTTTATTATGATAGGAAAATATGGGATTAAAAAAAGTCCTCGAGCCCGGGACTTGAACTTGTTTCACCTAAAAATCACCAGCTTCACATGTCAGTGAATTGACCACTAGACTATGGGGGACTAAGAATTAACAGCTTTTTGAAAGATATTAGAAAATCCTCCTTGTGGTAAAAATACAGGGGGAACGGATCTCGACGGCTGTTTTTTTGCCGTCGGATTCTGTTCCCCCTTTAAAAAAAAACATCTGTCGGAATCCATTCCCCATCTCCCATTATGAGATGTGTTGATGTAGTGGCGTTTAAAAATACATATTTTATTTTGTGTGGGGATGGAGCTAACCTGGTACCAGTCTATAGAAATATATTTAAAAGTTTTTTACTTTTATTATGATAGGAAAATATGGGATTAAAAAAAGTCCACGAGCCGGGACTTGAACTTGTTTCACCTAAAAATCCCCAGCTTTATATGTCAGTGAATTGACCACTAGGCTATAGGGGAACTGATATTTAGCAGCTTTTCGATATATATTAGAAGATCCTCCTTGTGGTAAAAATACAGGGGGAACGGATCTCGACGGCTGTTTTTTTGCCGTCGGATTCTGTTCCCCCAATAAAAAAAAACATCTGTCGGAATCCGTTCCCCCTCTCCCATTATTAGAGGTGTTGATGTAGTGGCCTAAAAAATGGTTATTTTATTTTGTGTGGGGATGAAGCTTACCTGGGATCAGTCTAAAGAAATATATTTAGGAGTTTTTGACTTTTATTATGATAGGAAAATATGGGATTAAAAAAAGTCCACAAGTCCGGGACTTGAACTTGTTTCACCTAAACATCACCAGCTTTACATGTCAATGAATTGACCACTAGGCTATGGGGGACTAAGAATTAGCTGCAGTTTTATAGATATTAGAAGATCCTCCTTGTGGTAAAAATACAGGGGGAACGGATCTCGACGGCTGTTTTTTTGCCGTTGGATTCTGTTCCCCCAATAAAAAAAAACATCTGTCGGAATCCGTTCCCCCACTCCCATTATTAGAGGTGTTGATGTAGTGGCCTAAAAAATGCTTATTTTATTTTGTGTGGGGATGAAGCTTACCTGGGATCAGTCTAAAGAAATATATTTAGGAGTTTTTGACTTTTATTATGATAGGAAAATATGGGATTAAAAAAAGTCCACGAGCCCGGGACTTGAACTTGTTTCACCTAAAAATCACCAGCTTTACATGTCAGTGAATTGACCACTAGGCTATGGGGGACTAAGAATGACCTGCAGTTTGATAGATATTAGAAGATACTCCTTGTGGTAAAAATACAGGGGGAACGGATCTCGACGGCTGTTTTTTTGCCGTCGGATTCTGTTCCCCCAATAAAAAAAAACATCTGTCGGAATCCATTCCCCAACTCCCATTATGAGATGTGTTGATGTAGTGGCGTTTAAAAATACATATTTTATTTTGTGTGGGGATGGAGCTAACCTGGTACCAGTCTATAGAAATATATTTAAAAGTTTTTTACTTTTATTATGATAGGAAAATATGGGATTAAAAAAAGTCCACGAGCCGGGACTTGAACTTGTTTCACCTAAAAATCCCCAGCTTTATATGTCAGTGAATTGACCACTAGGCTATGGGGAACTGATATTTAGCAGCTTTTTGATAGATATTAGAAGATCCTCCTTGTGGTAAAAATACAGGGGGAACGGATCTCGACGGCTGTTTTTTTGCCGTCGGATTCTGTTCCCCCAATAAAAAAAAACATCTGTCGGAATCCGTTCCCCCTCTCCCATTATTAGAGGTGTTGATGTAGTGGCCTAAAAAATGGTTATTTTATTTTGTGTGGGGATGAAGCTTACCTGGGATCAGTCTAAAGAAATATATTTAGGAGTTTTTGACTTTTATTATGATAGGAAAATATGGGATTAAAAAAAGTCCACAAGCCCGGGACTTGAACTTGTTTCACCTAAACATCACCAGCTTTACATGTCAGTGAATTGACCACTAGGCTAAGGGGGAATAAGAATTAACAGCTTTTTGATAGATATTAGAAGTTCCTCCTTGTGGTAAAAATACAGGGGGAACGGATCTCGACGGCTGTTTTTTTGCCGTCGGATTCTGTTCCCCCTTTTAAAAAAAACATCTGTCGGAATCCATTCCCCAACTCCCATTATGAGATGTGTTGATGTAGTGGCGTTTAAAAATACATATTTTATTTTGTGTGGGGGTGGAGCTAACCTGGTACCAGTCTATAGAAATATATTTAAAAGTTTTTTACTTTTATTATGATAGGAAAATATGGGATTAAAAAAAGTCCACGAGCCGGGACTTGAACTTGTTTCACCTAAAAATCCCCAGCTTTATATGTCAGTGAATTGACCACTAGGCTATGGGGAAATGATAATTAGCAGCTTTTTGATAGATATTAGAAGATCCTCCTTGTGGTAAAAATACAGGGGGAACGGATCTCGACGGCTGTTTTTTTGCCGTCGGATTCTGTTCCCCCAATAAAAAAAACATCTGTCGGAATCCGTTCCCCCACTCCCATTATTAGAGGTGTTGATGTAGTGGCCTAAAAAATGCTTATTTTATTTTGTGTGGGGATGAAGCTTACCTGGGATCAGTCTAAAGAAATATATTTAGGAGTTTTTGACTTTTATTATGATAGGAAAATATGGGATTAAAAAAAGTCCACGAGCCCGGGACTTGAACTTGTTTCACCTAAAAATCACCAGCTTTACATGTCAGTGAATTGCCCCCTAGGCTATGGTGGACTAAGAATTAGCTGCAGTTTGATAGATATTAAAAGATACTCCTTGTGGTAAAAATACAGGGGGAACGGATCTCGACGGCTGTTTTTTTGCCGTCGGATTCTGTTCCCCCAATAAAAAAGAACATCTGTCGGAATCCGTTCCCCCACTCCCATTATTAGAGGTGTTGATGTAGTGGCCTAAAAAATGCTTATTTTATTTTGTGTGGGGATGAAGCTTACCTGGGACCAGTCTAAAGAAATATATTTAGGAGTGTTTTACTTTTATTATGATAGGAAAATATGGGATTAAAAAAAGTCCACGAGACGGGACTTGATCTTGGTTCAACTAAAAATCCCCAGCTTTATATGTCAGTGAATTGACCACTAGGCTATGGGGAACTGATCATTAGCAGCTTTTTGATAGATATTAGAAGATCCTCCTTGTGGTGAAAATACAGGGGGAACGGATCTCGACGGCTGTTTTTTTGCCGTCGGATTCTGTTCCCCCAATAAAAAAAAACATCTGTCGGAATCCGTTCCCCCACTCCCATTATTAGAGGTGTTGATGTAGTGGCCTAAAAATGCTTATTTTATTTTGTGTGTGGATGAAGCTTACCTGGGATCAGTCTAAAGAAATATATTTAGGAGTTTTTGACTTTTATTATGATAGGAAAATATGGGATTAAAAAAAGTCCACGAGCCCGGGACTTGAACTTGTTTCACCTAAAAATCCCCAGCTTTACATGTCAGTGAATTGACCACTAGGCTATGGGGGACTAAAAATAAGCTGCAGTTTGATAGATATTAGAAGATCCTCCTTGTGGTAAAAATACAGGGGGAACGGATCTCGACGGCTGTTTTTTTGCCGTCGGATTCTGTTCCCCCATTAAAAAAAAACATCTGTCGGAATCCGTTCCCCCACTCCCATTATTAGAGGTGTTGATGCAGTGGCCTAAAAAATGCTTATTTTATTTTGTGTGGGGATGAAGCTTACCTGGGATCAGTCTAAAGAAATATATTTAGGAGTTTTTGACTTTTATTATGATAGGAAAATATGGGATTAAAAAAAGTCCACGAGCCCGGGACTTGAACTTGTTTCACCTAAAAATCACCAGCTTTACATGTCAGTGAATTGACCACTAGGCTATGGGGGACTAAGAATGAACTGCAGTTTGATAGATATTAGAAGCTACTCCTTGTGGTAAAAATACAGGGGGAACGGATCTCGACGGCTGTTTTTTTGCCGTCGGATTCTGTTCCCCCAATAAAAAAAAATATTCTTTCGGAATCCGTTCCCCCACTCCCATTATTAGAGGTGTTGATGTAGTGGCCTAAAAAATGCTTATTTTATTTTGTGTGGGGATGAAGCTTACCTGGGATCAGTCTAAAGAAATATATTTAGGAGTTTTTGACTTTTATTATAATAGGAAAATATGGGATTAAAAAAGTCCACGAGCCCGGGACTTGAACTTGTTTCACCTAAAAATCACCAGCTTTACATGTCAGTGAATTGACCACTAGGCTACGGGGGACTAAGAATTAGCTGCAGTTTGATAGATATTAGAAGATACTCCTTGTGGTAAAAATACAGGGGGAACGGATCTCGACGGCTGTTTTTTTGCCGTCGGATTCTGTTCCCCCAATAAAAAAAAACATCTGTCAGAATCCGTTCCCCCACTCCCATTATTAGAGGTGTTGATGTAGTGGCCTAAAAAATGCTTATTTTATTTTGTGTGGGGATGAAGCTTACCTGGGATCAGTCTAAAGAAATATATTTAGGAGTTTTTGACTTTTATTATAATAGGAAAATATGGGATTAAAAAAGTCCACGAGCCCGGGACTTGAACTTGTTTCACCTAAAAATCACCAGCTTTACATGTCAGTGAATTGACCACTAGGCTACGGGGGACTAAGAATTAGCTGCAGTTTGATAGATATTAGAAGATACTCCTTGTGGTAAAAATACAGGGGGAACGGATCTCGACGGCTGTTTTTTTGCCGTCGGATTCTGTTCCCCCAATAAAAAAAAACATCTGTCAGAATCCGTTCCCCCACTCCCATTATTAGAGGTGTTGATGTAGTGGCCTAAAAAATGCTTATTTTATTTTGTATGGGGATGAAGCTTACCTGGGATCAGTCTAAATAAATATATTTAGGAGTTTTTGACTTTTATTATGATAGGAAAATATGGGATTAAAAAAAGACCACAAGCCAGGACTTGAACTTTAGTCACCTAATATCATCTGCTCTTGAAGTCAGTGCACTGACCACTAGGCTGTGGGGGCCTTTTAATCAACTGCACTTTGATAGATATTAGAATATCCTCTTGTTTAAGAAATACAGGGGGAAAAGAATCCGACGGCAAAAAAACAGATGTCGGAATCCGTTACCCCACTCCCATTATGAGAGGTGTTGATGTAGTGGCTTAAAAAAAAAGCTTACTGTGTTTTGTGTGTGGATGGAGGTTTACTGTCATCGTTTACATTTAAGTATGTGGCAGATTTTTGATACAGAGCAATGTAGATTGAATTTCACGGTACACATTTTGTATTCTTGTCAGATTTCGCTTTCCCTGGGAATCAAACCTATGACCTTGGCATTGGAAGCACCAATGCTCTACTGTTTGAGCTACAGGAAAGCTATTTAAATAAGTGTATCAGTTTAAGGAATAATTTTTTGGAGTTTTTGCTGTTTATTATGATAGCAGAGTACAGGATCAAGAAAAATCACAAACTGGGATTTGAACTTGTGTCACCCAAAGCCCTAGAGTGCTTAAAACCGGTGTAATGCCCACTAGGCTATAGGGATCGTTATATCAGCAGCAGTTTAATATATTTAGAGATATGTTTAGGAGTTTTTTACTTTTATTATGATAGGAAAATATGGGATTAAAAAAAGTCCTCGAGCCCGGGACTTGAACTTGTTTCACCTAAAAATCACCAGCTTTACATGTCAGTGAATTGACCAATAGGCTATGGGGGACTAAGAATTAACAGCTTTTTGAAAGATATTAGAAAATCCTCCTTGTGGTAAAAATACAGGGGGAACGGATCTCGACGGCTGTTTTTTTGCCGTCGGATTCTGTTCCCCCAATAAAAAAGAACATCTGTCGGAATCCGTTCCCCCACTCCCATTATTAGAGGTGTTGATGTAGTGGCCTAAAAAATGCTTATTTTATTTTGTGTGGGGATGAAGCTTACCTGGGACCAGTCTAAAGAAATATATTTAGGAGTGTTTTACTTTTATTATGATAGGAAAATATGGGATTAAAAAAAGTCCACGAGACGGGACTTGATCTTGGTTCAACTAAAAATCCCCAGCTTTATATGTCAGTGAATTGACCACTAGGCTATGGGGAACTGATCATTAGCAGCTTTTTGATAGATATTAGAAGATCCTCCTTGTGGTGAAAATACAGGGGGAACGGATCTCGACGGCTGTTTTTTTGCCGTCGGATTCTGTTCCCCCAATAAAAAAAAACATCTGTCGGAATCCGTTCCCCCACTCCCATTATTAGAGGTGTTGATGTAGTGGCCTAAAAATGCTTATTTTATTTTGTGTGTGGATGAAGCTTACCTGGGATCAGTCTAAAGAAATATATTTAGGAGTTTTTGACTTTTATTATGATAGGAAAATATGGGATTAAAAAAAGTCCACGAGCCCGGGACTTGAACTTGTTTCACCTAAAAATCCCCAGCTTTACATGTCAGTGAATTGACCACTAGGCTATGGGGGACTAAAAATAAGCTGCAGTTTGATAGATATTAGAAGATCCTCCTTGTGGTAAAAATACAGGGGGAACGGATCTCGACGGCTGTTTTTTTGCCGTCGGATTCTGTTCCCCCATTAAAAAAAAACATCTGTCGGAATCCGTTCCCCCACTCCCATTATTAGAGGTGTTGATGCAGTGGCCTAAAAAATGCTTATTTTATTTTGTGTGGGGATGAAGCTTACCTGGGATCAGTCTAAAGAAATATATTTAGGAGTTTTTGACTTTTATTATGATAGGAAAATATGGGATTAAAAAAAGTCCACGAGCCCGGGACTTGAACTTGTTTCACCTAAAAATCACCAGCTTTACATGTCAGTGAATTGACCACTAGGCTATGGGGGACTAAGAATGAACTGCAGTTTGATAGATATTAGAAGCTACTCCTTGTGGTAAAAATACAGGGGGAACGGATCTCGACGGCTGTTTTTTTGCCGTCGGATTCTGTTCCCCCAATAAAAAAAAATATTCTTTCGGAATCCGTTCCCCCACTCCCATTATTAGAGGTGTTGATGTAGTGGCCTAAAAAATGCTTATTTTATTTTGTGTGGGGATGAAGCTTACCTGGGATCAGTCTAAAGAAATATATTTAGGAGTTTTTGACTTTTATTATAATAGGAAAATATGGGATTAAAAAAGTCCACGAGCCCGGGACTTGAACTTGTTTCACCTAAAAATCACCAGCTTTACATGTCAGTGAATTGACCACTAGGCTACGGGGGACTAAGAATTAGCTGCAGTTTGATAGATATTAGAAGATACTCCTTGTGGTAAAAATACAGGGGGAACGGATCTCGACGGCTGTTTTTTTGCCGTCGGATTCTGTTCCCCCAATAAAAAAAAACATCTGTCAGAATCCGTTCCCCCACTCCCATTATTAGAGGTGTTGATGTAGTGGCCTAAAAAATGCTTATTTTATTTTGTGTGGGGATGAAGCTTACCTGGGATCAGTCTAAAGAAATATATTTAGGAGTTTTTGACTTTTATTATAATAGGAAAATATGGGATTAAAAAAGTCCACGAGCCCGGGACTTGAACTTGTTTCACCTAAAAATCACCAGCTTTACATGTCAGTGAATTGACCACTAGGCTACGGGGGACTAAGAATTAGCTGCAGTTTGATAGATATTAGAAGATACTCCTTGTGGTAAAAATACAGGGGGAACGGATCTCGACGGCTGTTTTTTTGCCGTCGGATTCTGTTCCCCCAATAAAAAAAAACATCTGTCAGAATCCGTTCCCCCACTCCCATTATTAGAGGTGTTGATGTAGTGGCCTAAAAAATGCTTATTTTATTTTGTATGGGGATGAAGCTTACCTGGGATCAGTCTAAATAAATATATTTAGGAGTTTTTGACTTTTATTATGATAGGAAAATATGGGATTAAAAAAAGACCACAAGCCAGGACTTGAACTTTAGTCACCTAATATCATCTGCTCTTGAAGTCAGTGCACTGACCACTAGGCTGTGGGGGCCTTTTAATCAACTGCACTTTGATAGATATTAGAATATCCTCTTGTTTAAGAAATACAGGGGGAAAAGAATCCGACGGCAAAAAAACAGATGTCGGAATCCGTTACCCCACTCCCATTATGAGAGGTGTTGATGTAGTGGCTTAAAAAAAAAGCTTACTGTGTTTTGTGTGTGGATGGAGGTTTACTGTCATCGTTTACATTTAAGTATGTGGCAGATTTTTGATACAGAGCAATGTAGATTGAATTTCACGGTACACATTTTGTATTCTTGTCAGATTTCGCTTTCCCTGGGAATCAAACCTATGACCTTGGCATTGGAAGCACCAATGCTCTACTGTTTGAGCTACAGGAAAGCTATTTAAATAAGTGTATCAGTTTAAGGAATAATTTTTTGGAGTTTTTGCTGTTTATTATGATAGCAGAGTACAGGATCAAGAAAAATCACAAACTGGGATTTGAACTTGTGTCACCCAAAGCCCTAGAGTGCTTAAAACCGGTGTAATGCCCACTAGGCTATAGGGATCGTTATATCAGCAGCAGTTTAATATATTTAGAGATATGTTTAGGAGTTTTTTACTTTTATTATGATAGGAAAATATGGGATTAAAAAAAGTCCTCGAGCCCGGGACTTGAACTTGTTTCACCTAAAAATCACCAGCTTTACATGTCAGTGAATTGACCAATAGGCTATGGGGGACTAAGAATTAACAGCTTTTTGAAAGATATTAGAAAATCCTCCTTGTGGTAAAAATACAGGGGGAACGGATCTCGACGGCTGTTTTTTTGCCGTCGGATTCTGTTCCCCCTTTAAAAAAAAACATCTGTCGGAATCCATTCCCCAACTCCCATTATGAGATGTGTTGATGTAGTGGCGTTTAAAAATACATATTTTATTTTGTGTGGGGATGGAGCTAACCTGGTACCAGTCTATAGAAATATATTTAAAAGTTTTTTACTTTTATTATGATAGGAAAATATGGGATTAAAAAAAGTCCACGAGCAGGGACTTGAACTTGTTTCACCTAAAAATCCCCAGCTTTATATGTCAGTGAATTGACCACTAGGCTATGGGGAACTGATAATTAGCAGCTTTTTGATAGATATTAGAAGATCCTCCTTGTGGTAAAAATACAGGGGGAACGGATCTCGACGGCTGTTTTTTTGCCGTCGGATTCTGTTCCCCCAATAAAAAAAAACATCTGTCGGAATCCGTTCCCCCACTCCCATTATTAGAGGTGTTGATGTAGTGGCCTAAAAAATGCTTATTTTATTTTGTGTGGGGATGAAGCTTACCTAGGATCAGTCTAAAGAAATATATTTAGGAGTTTTTGACTTTTATTATGATAGAAAAATATGGGATTAAAAAAAGTCCACGAGCCCGGGACTTGAACTTTAGTCACCTAATATCATCTGCTCTTGAGGTCAGTGCACTGACCACTAGGCTGTGGGGGCCTTTTAATCAACTGCACTTTGATAGATATTAGAATATCCTCTTGTTTAAGAAATACAGGGGGAAAAGAATCCGACGGCAAAAAAACAGATGTCGGAATCCGTTACCCCACTCCCATTATGAGAGGTGTTGATGTAGTGGCTTAAAAAAAAGGCTTACTGTGTTTTGTGTGTGGATGGAGGTTTACTGTCATCGTTTACATTTAAGTATTTGGCAGATTTTTGATACAGAGCGATGTAGATTGAATTTCATGGTACACATTTTGTATTCTTGTCAGATTTCGCTTTCCCTGGGAATCGAACCTATGACCTTGGGATTGGAAGCACCAATGCTCTACTGTTTGAGCTACAGGAAAGCTATTTAAATAAGTGTATCAGTTTAAGGAATATTTTTTTGGAGTTTTTGCTGTTTATTATGATAGCGGAGTACAGGATCAAGAAAAATCACAAACTGGGATTTGAACTTGTGTCACCCAAAGCCCTAGAGTGCTTAAAACCGGTGTAATGCCCACTAGGCTATAGGGATCGTTATATCAGCAGCAGTTTAATATATTTAGAGATATGTTTAGGAGTTTTTGACTTTTATTATGATAGGAAAATATGGGATTAAAAAAAGTCCTCGAGCCCGGGACTTGAACTTGTTTCACCTAAAAATCACCAGCTTTACATGTCAGTGAATTGACCACTAGGCTATGGGGGACTAAGAATTAGCTGCAGTTTGATAGATATTAGAAGATACTCCTTGTGGTAAAAATACAGGGGGAACGGATCTCGACGGCTGTTTTTTTGCCGTCGGATTCTGTTCCCCCTATTAAAAAAAACATCTGTCGGAATCCGTTCCCCCACTCCCATTATGAGATGTGTTGATGTAGTGGCGTTTAAAAATACATATTTAATTTTGTGTGGGGATGGAGCTAACCTGGTACCAGTCTATAGAAATATATTTAAAAGTTTTTTACTTTTATTATGATAGGAAAATATGGGATTTAAAAAAGGTCCACGAGTCGGGACTTGAACTTGTGTCACCTAAAAAGCACCAACTCTATATGTCAGTGAAATGACCACTAGGCTATGTGGCCCTAAGAATTAGCTGCAGTTTGATAGATATTAGAAGATCCTCCTTGTGTAAAAAATATAGGGGGAACGGATCTCGACGGCTGTTTTTTTGCCGTCGGATTCTGTTCCCCCTATAAAAAAAAACATCTGTCGGAATCCGTTCCCACACTCCCATTATTAGAGGTGTTGATGTAGTGGCCTAAAAGATGCTTATTTTATTTTGTGTGGGGATGAAGCTTACCTGGGATCAGTCTAAAGAAATATATTTAGGAGTTTTTGACTTTTATTATGATAGGAAAATATGGGATTAAAAAAAGTCCACGAGCCGGGACTTGAACTTGTTTCACCTAAAAATCCCCAGCTTTACATGTCAGTGAATTGACCACTAGGCTATGGGGGACTAAGAATTAGCTGCAGTTTGATAGATATTAGAAGATACTCCTTGTGGTAAAAATACAGGGGGAACGGATCTCGACGGCTGTTTTTTTGCCGTCGGATTCTGTTCCCCCAATAAAAAAAAACATCTGTCGGAATCCGTTCCCCCACTCCCATTATTAGAGGTGTTGATGTAGTGGCCTAAAAAATGCTTATTTTATTTTGTGTGGGGATGAAGCTTACCTGGGATCAGTCTAAAGAAATATATTTAGGAGTTTTTGACTTTTATTATGATAGGAAAATATGGGATTTAAAAATGGTCCACGAGCCGGGACTTGAACTTGTGTCACCTAAAAAGCACCAACTCTATATGTCAGTGAAATGACCACTAGGCTATGTGGCCCTGACAGTTAGCTGCAGTTTGATAGATATTAGAAGATCCTCCTTGTGTAAAAAATACAGGGGGAACGGATTTCGACGGCTGTTTTTTTGCCGTCGGATTCTGTTCCCCCTATAAAAAAAAACATCTGTCGTAATCCATTCCCCCACTCCCATTATTAGAGGTGTTGATGTAGTGGCGTTTAAAAATACATATTTTATTTTTTGTGGGGATGCAGCTAACCTGGTACCAGTCTAGAGAAATATATTTAAAAGTTTTTTACTTTTATTATGATAGGAAAATATGGGATTTAAAAAAAGTCCACGAGCCGGGACTTGAACTTGTGTCACCTAAAAATCACCAAACTCTATATGTCAGTGAATTGACCACTAGGCTATGGAGAACTGATAATTAGTAGCTTTTTGATAGATATTAGAAGATCCTCCTTGTGGTAAAAATACAGGGGGAACGGATCTCGACGGCTGTTTTTTTGCCGTCGGATTCTGTTCCCCCAATAAAAAAAAAACATCTGTCGGAATCCGTTCCCCCACTCCCATTATTAGAGGTGTTGATGTAGTGGCCTAAAAAATGCTTATTTTATTTTGTGTGGGGATGAAGCTTACCTGGGACCAGTCTAAAGAAATATATTGAGGAGTTTTTTACTTTTATTATGATAGGAAAATATGGGATTAAAAAAAGTCCACGAACCGGGACTTGAACTTGTTTCACCTAAAAATCCCCAGCTTTATATGTCAGTGAATTGACCACTAGGCTATGGGGAACTGATAATTAGCAGCTTTTTGATAGATATTAGAAGATCCTCCTTGTGGTAAAAATACAGGGGGAACGGATCTCGACGGCTGTTTTTTTGCCGTCGGATTCTGTTCCCCCTATAAAAAAAAACATCTGTCGGAATCCGTTCCCCCCACTCCCATTATTAGAGGTGTTGATGTAGTGGCCTAAAAGATGCTTATTTTATTTTGTGTGGGGATGAAGCTTACCTGGGATCAGTCTAAAGAAATATATTTAGGAGTTTTTGACTTTTATTATGATAGGAAAATATGGGATTAAAAAAAGCCCACGAGCCCGGGACTTGAACTTGTTTCACCTAAACATCACCAGCTTTACATGTCAGTGAATTGACCACTAGGCTATGGGGGACTAAGAATTAACAGCTTTTTGATAGATATTAGAAGATCCTCCTTGTGGTAAAAATACAGGGGGAACGGATCTCGACGGCTGTTTTTTTGCCGTCGGATTCTGTTCCCCCTATTAAAAAAAACATCTGTCGGAATCCATTCCCCAACTCCCGTTATGAGATGTGTTGATGTAGTGGCGTTTAAAATTACATATTTTATTTTGTGTGGGGATGGAGCTAACCTGGTACCAGTCTATAGAAATATATTTAAAAGTTTTTTACTTTCATTATGATAGGAAAATATGGGATTAAAAAAAGTCCACGAGCCGGGACTTGAACTTGTTTCACCTAAAAATCCCCAGCTTTATATGTCAGTGAATTGACCACTAGGCTATGGGGAACTGATATTTAGCAGCTTTTTGATAGATATTAGAAGATCCTCCTTGTGGTAAAAATACAGGGGGAACGGATCTCGACGGCTGTTTTTTTGCCGTCGGATTCTGTTCCCCCAATAAAAAAAAACATCTGTCGGAATCCGTTCCCCCTCTCCCATTATTAGAGGTGTTGATGTAGTGGCCTAAAAAATGGTTATTTTATTTTGTGTGGGGATGAAGCTTACCTGGGATCAGTCTAAAGAAATATATTTAGGAGTTTTTGACTTTTATTATGATAGGAAAATATGGGATTAAAAAAAGTCCACAAGCCCGGGACTTGAACTTGTTTCACCTAAACATCACCAGCTTTACATGTCAATGAATTGACCACTAGGCTATGGGGGACTAAAAATTAGCTGCAGTTTGATAGATATTAGAAGATCCTCCTTGTGGTAAAAATACAGGGGGAACGGATCTCGACGGCTGTTTTTTTGCCGTTGGATTCTGTTCCCCCAATAAAAAAAAACATCTGTCGGAATCCGTTCCCCCACTCCCATTATTAGAGGTGTTGATGTAGTGGCCTAAAAAATGCTTATTTTATTTTGTGTGGGGATGAAGCTTACCTGGGATCAGTCTAAAGAAATATATTTAGGAGTTTTTGACTTTTATTATGATAGGAAAATATGGGATTAAAAAAAGTCCACGAGCCAGGACTTGAACTTGTTTCACCTAAAATTCCCCAGCTTTACATGTCAGTGAATTGACCACTAGGCTATGGAGAACTGATAATTAGTAGCTTTTTGATAGATATTAGAAGATCCTCCTTGTGGTAAAAATACAGGGGGAACGGATCTCGACGGCTGTTTTTTTGCCGTCGGATTCTGTTCCCCCAATAAAAAAAAAACATCTGTCGGAATCCGTTCCCCCACTCCCATTATTAGAGGTGTTGATGTAGTGGCCTAAAAAATGCTTATTTTATTTTGTGTGGGGATGGAGCTAACCTGGTACCAGTCTATAGAAATATATTTAAAAGTTTTTTACTTTTATTATGATAGGAAAATATGGGATTTAAAAAAGGTCCACGAGCCGGGACTTGAACTTGTGTCACCTAAAAAGCACCAACTCTATATGTCAGTGAAATGACCACTAGGCTATGTGGCCCTAAGAATTAGCTGCAGTTTGATAGATATTAGAAGATCCTCCTTGTGTAAAAAATACAGGGGGAACGGATTTCGACGGCTGTTTTTTTGCCGTCGGATTCTGTTCCCCCTATAAAAAAAAACATCTGTCGGAATCCATTCCCCCACTCCCATTATTAGAGGTGTTGATGTAGTGGCGTTTAAAAATACATATTTTATTTTTTGTGGGGATGCAGCTAACCTGGTACCAGTCTATAGAAATATATTTAAAAGTTTTTTACTTTTATTATGATAGGAAAATATGGGATTTAAAAAAAGTCCACGAGCCGGGACTTGATCTTGGTTCAACTAAAAATCCCCAGCTTTATATGTCAGTGAATTGACCACTAGGCTATGGAGAACTGATAATTAGTAGCTTTTTGATAGATATTAGAAGATCCTCCTTGTGGTAAAAATACAGGGGGAACGGATCTCGACGGCTGTTTTTTTGCCGTCGGATTCTGTTCCCCCAATAAAAAAAAAACATCTGTCGGAATCCGTTCCCCCACTCCCATTATTAGAGGTGTTGATGTAGTGGCCTAAAAAATGCTTATTTTATTTTGTGTGGGGATGAAGCTTACCTGGGACCAGTCTAAAGAAATATATTTAGGAGTTTTTGACTTTTATTATGATAGGAAAATATGGGATTAAAAAAAGTCCACGAGCCCGGGACTTGAACTTGTTTCACCTAAAAATCACCAGCTTTACATGTCAGTGAATTGACCACTAGGCTATGGGGGACTAAGAATGACCTGCAGTTTGATAGATATTAGAAGATACTCTTTGTGGTAAAAATACAGGGGGAACGGATCTCGACGGCTGTTTTTTTGCCGTCGGATTCTGTTCCCCCAATAAAAAAAAACATCTGTCGGAATCCATTCCCCAACTCCCATTATGAGATGTGTTGATGTAGTGGCGTTTAAAAATACATATTTTATTTTGTGTGGTGATGGAGCTAACCTGGTACCAGTCTATAGAAATATATTTAAAAGTTTTTTACTTTTATTATGATAGGAAAATATGGGATTAAAAAAAGTCCATGAGCCAGGACATGAACTTGTTTCACCTAAAAATCCCCAGCTTTTTATATCAGTGAATTGACCACTAGGCTATGGGGAACTGATATTTAGCAGCTTTTTGATAGATATTAGAAGATCCTCCTTGTGGTAAAAATACAGGGGGAACGGATCTCGACGGCTGTTTTTTTGCCGTCGGATTCTGTTCCCCCAATAAAAAAAAACATCTGTCGGAATCCGTTCCCCCTCTCCCATTATTAGAGGTGTTGATGTAGTGGCCTAAAAAATTGTTATTTTATTTTGTGTGGGGATGAAGCTTACCTGGGATCAGTCTAAAGAAATATATTTAGGAGTTTTTGACTTTTATTATGATAGGAAAATATGGGATTAAAAAAAGTCCACAAGCCCGGGACTTGAACTTGTTTCACCTAAACATCACCAGCTTTACATGTCAGTGAATTGACCACTAGGCTAAGGGGGAATAAGAATTAACAGCTTTTTGATAGATATTAGAAGTTCCTCCTTGTGGTAAAAATACAGGGGGAACGGATCTCGACGGCTGTTTTTTTGCCGTCGGATTCTGTTCCCCCAATAAAAAAAAACATCTGTCGGAATCCATTCCCCAACTCCCATTATGAGATGTGTTGATGTAGTGGCGTTTAAAAATACATATTTTATTTTGTGTGGGGATGGAGCTAACCTGGTACCAGTCTATAGAAATATATTTAAAAGTTTTTTACTTTTATTATGATAGGAAAATATGGGATTAAAAAAAGTCCACGAGCCGGGACTTGAACTTGTTTCACCTAAAAATCCCCAGCTTTATATGTCAGTGAATTGACCACTAGGCTATGGGGAAATGATAATTAGCAGCTTTTTGATAGATATTAGAAGATCCTCCTTGTGGTAAAAATACAGGGGGAACGGATCTCGACGGCTGTTTTTTTTGCCGTCGGATTCTGTTCCCCCAATAAAAAAAACATCTGTCGGAATCCGTTCCCCCACTCCCATTATTAGAGGTGTTGATGTAGTGGCCTAAAAATGCTTATTTTATTTTGTGTGGGGATGAAGCTTACCTGGGATCAGTCTAAAGAAATATATTTAGGAGTTTTTGACTTTTATTATGATAGGAAAATATGGGATTAAAAAAAGTCCACGAGCCCGGGACTTGAACTTGTTTCACCTAAAAATCCCCAGCTTTACATGTCAGTGAATTGACCACTAGGCTATGGGGGACTAAGAATAAGCTGCAGTTTGATAGATATTAGAAGATCCTCCTTGTGGTAAAAATACAGGGGGAACGGATCTCGACGGCTGTTTTTTTGCCGTCGGATTCTGTTCCCCCATTAAAAAAAAACATCTGTCGGAATCCGTTCCCCCACTCCCATTATTAGAGGTGTTGATGCAGTGGCCTAAAAAATGCTTATTTTATTTTGTGTGGGGATGAAGCTTACCTGGGATCAGTCTAAAGAAATATATTTAGGAGTTTTTGACTTTTATTATGATAGGAAAATATGGGATTAAAAAAAGTCCACGAGCCCGGGACTTGAACTTGTTTCACCTAAAAATCACCAGCTTTACATGTCAGTGAATTGACCACTAGGCTATGGGGGACTAAGAATGAACTGCAGTTTGATAGATATTAGAAGATACTCCTTGTGGTAAAAATACAGGGGGAACGGATCTCGACGGCTGTTTTTTTGCCGTCGGATTCTGTTCCCCCAATAAAAAAAAATATCTGTCGGAATCCGTTCCCCCACTCCCATTATTAGAGGTGTTGATGTAGTGGCCTAAAAAATGCTTATTTTATTTTGTGTGGGGATGAAGCTTACCTGGGATCAGTCTAAAGAAATATATTTAGGAGTTTTTGACTTTTATTATAATAGGAAAATATGGGATTAAAAAAGTCCACGAGCCCGGGACTTGAACTTGTTTCACCTAAAAATCACCAGCTTTACATGTCAGTGAATTGACCACTAGGCTACGGGGGACTAAGAATTAGCTGCAGTTTGATAGATATTAGAAGATACTCCTTGTGGTAAAAATACAGGGGGAACGGATCTCGACGGCTGTTTTTTTGCCGTCGGATTCTGTTCCCCCAATAAAAAAAAACATCTGTCAGAATCCGTTCCCCCACTCCCATTATTAGAGGTGTTGATGTAGTGGCCTAAAAAATGCTTATTTTATTTTGTATGGGGATGAAGCTTACCTGGGATCAGTCTAAATAAATATATTTAGGAGTTTTTGACTTTTATTATGATAGGAAAATATGGGATTAAAAAAAGACCACAAGCCAGGACTTGAACTTTAGTCACCTAATATCATCTGCTCTTGAAGTCAGTGCACTGACCACTAGGCTGTGGGGGCCTTTTAATCAACTGCACTTTGATAGATATTAGAATATCCTCTTGTTTAAGAAATACAGGGGGAAAAGAATCCGACGGCAAAAAAACAGATGTCGGAATCCGTTACCCCACTCCCATTATGAGAGGTGTTGATGTAGTGGCTTAAAAAAAAAGCTTACTGTGTTTTGTGTGTGGATGGAGGTTTACTGTCATCGTTTACATTTAAGTATTTGGCAGATTTTTGATACAGAGCAATGTAGATTGAATTTCATGGTACACATTTTGTATTCTTGTCAGATTTCGCTTTCCCTGGGAATCGAACCTATGACCTTGGCATTGGAAGCACCAATGCTCTACTGTTTGAGCTACAGGAAAGCTATTTAAATAAGTGTATCAGTTTAAGGAATAATTTTTTGGAGTTTTTGCTGTTTATTATGATAGCAGAGTACAGGATCAAGAAAAATCACAAACTGGGATTTGAACTTGTGTCACCCAAAGCCCTAGAGTGCTTAAAACCGGTGTAATGCCCACTAGGCTATAGGGATCGTTATATCAGCAGCAGTTTAATATATTTAGAGATATGTTTAGGAGTTTTTGACTTTTATTATGATAGGAAAATATGGGATTAAAAAAAGTCCTCGAGCCCGGGACTTGAACTTGTTTCACCTAAAAATCACCAGCTTTACATGTCAGTGAATTGACCAATAGGCTATGGGGGACTAAGAATTAACAGCTTTTTGATAGATATTAGAAAATCCTCCTTGTGGTAAAAATACAGGGGGAACGGATCTCGACGGCTGTTTTTTTGCCGTCGGATTCTGTTCCCCCTTTAAAAAAAAACATCTGTCGGAATCCATTCCCCAACTCCCATTATGAGATGTGTTGATGTAGTGGCGTTTAAAAATACATATTTTATTTTGTGTGGGGATGGAGCTAACCTGGTACCAGTCTATAGAAATATATTTAAAAGTTTTTTACTTTTATTATGATAGGAAAATATGGGATTAAAAAAAGTCCACGAGCAGGGACTTGAACTTGTTTCACCTAAAAATCCCCAGCTTTATATGTCAGTGAATTGACCACTAGGCTATGGGGAACTGATAATTAGCAGCTTTTTGATAGATATTAGAAGATCCTCCTTGTGGTAAAAATACAGGGGGAACGGATCTCGACGGCTGTTTTTTTGCCGTCGGATTCTGTTCCCCCAATAAAAAAAAACATCTGTCGGAATCCGTTCCCCCACTCCCATTATTAGAGGTGTTGATGTAGTGGCCTAAAAAATGCTTATTTTATTTTGTGTGGGGATGAAGCTTACCTAGGATCAGTCTAAAGAAATATATTTAGGAGGTTTTGACTTTTATTATGATAGAAAAATATGGGATTAAAAAAAGTCCACGAGCCCGGGACTTGAACTTGTTTCACCTAAACATCACCAGCTTTACATGTCAGTGAATTGACCACTAGGCTATGGGGGACTAAGAATTAGCTGCAGTTTGATAGATATTAAAAGATACTCCTTGTGGTAAAAATACAGGGGGAACGGATCTCGACGGCTGTTTTTTTGCCGTCGGATTCTGTTCCCCCAATAAAAAAGAACATCTGTCGGAATCCGTTCCCCCACTCCCATTATTAGAGGTGTTGATGTAGTGGCCTAAAAAATGCTTATTTTATTTTGTGTGGGGATGAAGCTTACCTGGGACCAGTCTAAAGAAATATATTTAGGAGTGTTTTACTTTTATTATGATAGGAAAATATGGGATTAAAAAAAGTCCACGAGACGGGACTTGATCTTGGTTCAACTAAAAATCCCCAGCTTTATATATCAGTGAATTGACCACTAGGCTATGGGGAACTGATCATTAGCAGCTTTTTGATAGATATTAGAAGATCCTCCTTGTGGTAAAAATACAGGGGGAACGGGTCTCGACGGCTGTTTTTTTGCCGTCGGATTCTGTTCCCCCAATAAAAAAAAACATCTGTCGGAATCCGTTCCCCCACTCCCATTATTAGAGGTGTTGATGTAGTGGCCTAAAAAATGCTTATTTTATTTTGTGTGGGGATGAAGCTTACCTGGGATCAGTCTAAAGAAATATATTTAGGAGTTTTTGACTTTTATTATGATAGGAAAATATGGGATTAAAAAAAGTCCACGAGCCCGGGACTTGAACTTGTTTCACCTAAAAATCACCAGCTTTACATGTCAGTGAATTGCCCACTAGGCTATGGTGGACTAAGAATTAACTGCAGTTTGATAGATATTAGAAGATACTCCTTGTGGTAAAAATACAGGGGGAACGGATCTCGACGGCTTTTTTTTTGCCGTCGGATTCTGTTCCCCCAATAAAAAAAAACATCTGTCGGAATCCGTTCCCCCACTCCCATTATTAGAGGTGTTGATGTAGTGGCCTAAAAAATGCTTATTTTATTTTGTGTGGGGATGAAGCTTACCTGGGATCAGTCTAAATAAATATATTTAGGAGTTTTTGACTTTTATTATGATAGGAAAATATGGGATTAAAAAAAGTCCACGAGCCCGGGACTTGAACTTGTTTCACCTAAAAATCACCAGCTTTACATGTCAGTGAATTGCCCACTAGGCTATGGGGGACTAAGAATTAGCTGCAGTTTGATAGATATTAGAAGATACTCCTTGTGGTAAAAATACAGGGGGAACGGATCTCGACGGCTGTTTTTTTGCCGTCGGATTCTGTTCCCCCTATTAAAAAAAACATCTGTCGGAATCCGTTCCCCCACTCCCATTATGAGATGTGTTGATGTAGTGGCGTTTAAAAATACATATTTAATTTTGTGTGGGGATGGAGCTAACCTGGTACCAGTCTATAGAAATATATTTAAAAGTTTTTTACTTTTATTATGATAGGAAAATATGGGATTTAAAAAAAGTCCACGAACCGGGACTTGAACTTGTGTCACCTAAAAATCACCAACTCTATATGTCAGTGAAATGACCACTAGGCTATGTGGCCCTAAGAATTAGCTGCAGTTTGATAGATATTAGAAGATACTCCTTGTGGTAAAAATACAGGGGGAACGGATCTCGACGGCTTTTTTTTTGCCGTCGGATTCTGTTCCCCCAATAAAAAAAAACATCTGTCGGAATCCGTTCCCCCACTCCCATTATTAGAGGTGTTGATGTAGTGGCCTAAAAAATGCTTATTTTATTTTGTGTGGGGATGAAGCTTACCTGGGACCAGTCTAAAGAAATATATTTAGGAGTGTTTAACTTTTATTGTGATAGGAAAATATGGGATTAAAAAAAGTCCACGAGCCGGGACTTGAACTTTTTTCAACTAAAAATCCCCAGCTTTATATGTCAGTGAATTGACCACTAGGCTATGGGGAACTGATAATTAGCAGCTTTTTGATAGATATTAGAAGATCCTCCTTGTGGTAAAAATACAGGGGGAACGGATCTCGACGGCTGTTTTTTTGCCGTCGGATTCTGTTCCCACAATAAAAAAAAAACATCTGTCGGAATCCGTTCCCCCACTCCCATTATTAGAGGTGTTGATGTAGTGGCCTAAAAAATACTTATTTTATTTTGTGTGGGGATGAAGCTTACCTGGGATCAGTCTAAAGAAATATATTTAGGAGTTTTTGACTTTTATTATGATAGGAAAATATGGGATTAAAAAAAGTCCACGAGCCCGGGACTTGAACTTGTTTCACCTAAAAATCACCAGCTTTACATGTCAGTGAATTGCCCACTAGGCTATGGTGGACTAAGAATTAGCTTCAGTTTGATAGATATTAGAAGATACTCCTTGTGGTAAAAATACAGGGGGAACGGATCTCGACGGCTTTTTTTTTGCCGTCGGATTCTGTTCCCCCAATAAAAAAAAACATCTGTCGGAATCCGTTCCCCCACTCCCATTATTAGAGGTGTTGATGTAGTGGCCTAAAAAATGCTTATTTTATTTTGTGTGGGGATGAAGCTTACCTGGGATCAGTCTAAAGAAATATATTTAGGAGTTTTTGACTTTTATTATGATAGGAAAATATGGGACTTGAACTTGTTTCACCTAAAAATCACCAGCTTTACATGTCAGTGAATTGCCCACTAGGCTATGGGGGACTAAGAATTAGCTGCAGTTTGATAGATATTAGAAGATACTCCTTGTGGTAAAAATACAGGGGGAACGGATCTCGACGGCTGTTTTTTTGCCGTCGGATTCTGTTCCCCCTATTAAAAAAAACATCTGTCGGAATCCGTTCCCCCACTCCCCCACTTATGAGATGTGTTGATGTAGTGGCGTTTAAAAATACATATTTAATTTTGTGTGGGGATGGAGCTAACCTGGTACCAGTCTATAGAAATATATTTAAAAGTTTTTTACTTTTATTATGATGGGAAAATATGGGA
This sequence comes from Phoxinus phoxinus, assembly GCF_949152265.1. Taxonomy (NCBI): domain Eukaryota; kingdom Metazoa; phylum Chordata; class Actinopteri; order Cypriniformes; family Leuciscidae; genus Phoxinus; species Phoxinus phoxinus. The sequence continues at coordinate 29,975,743 of NC_136877.1, forward strand.
TTTAAAAAAAGTCCACGAACCGGGACTTGAACTTGTGTCACCTAAAAATCACCAACTCTATATGTCAGTGAAATGACCACTAGGCTATGTGGCCCTAAGAATTAGGTGCAGTTTGATAGATATTAGAAGATACTCCTTGTGGTAAAAATACAGGGGGAACGGATCTCGACGGCTGTTTTTTTGCCGTCGGATTCTGTTCCCCCAATAAAAAAAACATCTGTCAGAATCCGTTCCCCTACTCCCATTATTAGAGGTGTTGATGTAGTGGCCTAAAAAATGCTTATTTTATTTTGTATGGGGATGAAGCTTACCTGGGATCAGTCTAAATAAATATATTTAGGAGTTTTTGACTTTTATTATGATAGGAAAATATGGGATTAAAAAAAGACCACAAGCCAGGACTTGAACTTTAGTCACCTAATATCATCTGCTCTTGAAGTCAGTGCACTGACCACTAGGCTGTGGGGGCCTTTTAATCAACTGCACTTTGATAGATATTAGAATATCCTCTTGTTTAAGAAATACAGGGGGAAAAGAATCCGACGGCAAAAAAACAGATGTCGGAATCCGTTACCCCACTCCCATTATGAGAGGTGTTGATGTAGTGGCTTAAAAAAAAAGCTTACTGTGTTTTGTGTGTGGATGGAGGTTTACTGTCATCGTTTACATTTAAGTATTTGGCAGATTTTTGATACAGAGCAATGTAGATTGAATTTCATGGTACACATTTTGTATTCTTGTCAGATTTCGCTTTCCCTGGGAATCGAACCTATGACCTTGGCATTGGAAGCACCAATGCTCTACTGTTTGAGCTACAGGAAAGCTATTTAAATAAGTGTATCAGTTTAAGGAATATTTTTTTGGAGTTTATGCTGTTTATTATGATAGCAGAGTACAGGATCAAGAAAAATCACAAACTGGGATTTGAACTTGTGTCACCCAAAGCCCTAGAGTGCTTAAAACCGGTGTAATGCCCACTAGGCTATAGGGATCGTTATATCAGCAGCAGTTTAATATATTTAGAGATATGTTTAGGAGTTTTTGACTTTTATTATGATAGGAAAATATGGGATTAAAAAAAGTCCTCGAGCCCGGGACTTGAACTTGTTTCACCTAAAAATCACCAGCTTTACATGTCAGTGAATTGACCAATAGGCTATGGGGGACTAAGAATTAACAGCTTTTTGAAAGATATTAGAAAATCCTCCTTGTGGTAAAAATACAGGGGGAACGGATCTCGACGGCTGTTTTTTTGCCGTCGGATTCTGTTCCCCCTTTAAAAAAAAACATCTGTCGGAATCCATTCCCCAACTCCCATTATGAGATGTGTTGATGTAGTGGCGTTTAAAAATACATATTTTATTTTGTGTGGGGATGGAGCTAACCTGGTACCAGTCTATAGAAATATATTTAAAAGTTTTTTACTTTTATTATGATAGGAAAATATGGGATTAAAAAAAGTCCACGAGCAGGGACTTGAACTTGTTTCACCTAAAAATCCCCAGCTTTATATGTCAGTGAATTGACCACTAGGCTATGGGGAACTGATAATTAGCAGCTTTTTGATAGATATTAGAAGATCCTCCTTGTGGTAAAAATACAGGGGGAACGGATCTCGACGGCTGTTTTTTTGCCGTCGGATTCTGTTCCCCCAATAAAAAAAAACATCTGTCGGAATCCGTTCCCCCACTCCCATTATTAGAGGTGTTGATGTAGTGGCCTAAAAAATGCTTATTTTATTTTGTGTTGGGATGAAGCTTACCTAGGATCAGTCTAAAGAAATATATTTAGGAGTTTTTGACTTTTATTATGATAGAAAAATATGGGATTAAAAAAAGTCCACCAGCCCGGGACTTGAACTTTAGTCACCTAATATCATCTGCTCTTGAGGTCAGTGCACTGACCACTAGGCTGTGGGGGCCTTTTAATCAACTGCACTTTGATAGATATTAGAATATCCTCTTGTTTAAGAAATACAGGGGGAAAAGAATCCGACGGCAAAAAAACAGATGTCGGAATCCGTTACCCCACTCCCATTATGAGAGGTGTTGATGTAGTGGCTTAAAAAAAAGGCTTACTGTGTTTTGTGTGTGGATGGAGGTTTACTGTCATCGTTTACATTTAAGTATTTGGCAGATTTTTGATACAGAGCGATGTAGATTGAATTTCATGGTACACATTTTGTATTCTTGTCAGATTTCGCTTTCCCTGGGAATCGAACCTATGACCTTGGGATTGGAAGCACCAATGCTCTACTGTTTGAGCTACAGGAAAGCTATTTAAATAAGTGTATCAGTTTAAGGAATATTTTTTTGGAGTTTTTGCTGTTTATTATGATAGCGGAGTACAGGATCAAGAAAAATCACAAACTGGGATTTGAACTTGTGTCACCCAAAGCCCTAGAGTGCTTAAAACCGGTGTAATGCCCACTAGGCTATAGAGATCGTTATATCAGCAGCAGTTTAATATATTTAGAGATATGTTTAGGAGTTTTTTACTTTTATTATGATAGGAAAATATGGGATTAAAAAAAGTCCTCGAGCCCGGGACTTGAACTTGTTTCACCTAAAAATCACCAGCTTCACATGTCAGTGAATTGACCACTAGACTATGGGGGACTAAGAATTAACAGCTTTTTGAAAGATATTAGAAAATCCTCCTTGTGGTAAAAATACAGGGGGAACGGATCTCGACGGCTGTTTTTTTGCCGTCGGATTCTGTTCCCCCTTTAAAAAAAAACATCTGTCGGAATCCATTCCCCATCTCCCATTATGAGATGTGTTGATGTAGTGGCGTTTAAAAATACATATTTTATTTTGTGTGGGGATGGAGCTAACCTGGTACCAGTCTATAGAAATATATTTAAAAGTTTTTTACTTTTATTATGATAGGAAAATATGGGATTAAAAAAAGTCCACGAGCCGGGACTTGAACTTGTTTCACCTAAAAATCCCCAGCTTTATATGTCAGTGAATTGACCACTAGGCTATAGGGGAACTGATATTTAGCAGCTTTTCGATATATATTAGAAGATCCTCCTTGTGGTAAAAATACAGGGGGAACGGATCTCGACGGCTGTTTTTTTGCCGTCGGATTCTGTTCCCCCAATAAAAAAAAACATCTGTCGGAATCCGTTCCCCCTCTCCCATTATTAGAGGTGTTGATGTAGTGGCCTAAAAAATGGTTATTTTATTTTGTGTGGGGATGAAGCTTACCTGGGATCAGTCTAAAGAAATATATTTAGGAGTTTTTGACTTTTATTATGATAGGAAAATATGGGATTAAAAAAAGTCCACAAGTCCGGGACTTGAACTTGTTTCACCTAAACATCACCAGCTTTACATGTCAATGAATTGACCACTAGGCTATGGGGGACTAAGAATTAGCTGCAGTTTGATAGATATTAGAAGATCCTCCTTGTGGTAAAAATACAGGGGGAACGGATCTCGACGGCTGTTTTTTTGCCGTTGGATTCTGTTCCCCCAATAAAAAAAAACATCTGTCGGAATCCGTTCCCCCACTCCCATTATTAGAGGTGTTGATGTAGTGGCCTAAAAAATGCTTATTTTATTTTGTGTGGGGATGAAGCTTACCTGGGATCAGTCTAAAGAAATATATTTAGGAGTTTTTGACTTTTATTATGATAGGAAAATATGGGATTAAAAAAAGTCCACGAGCCCGGGACTTGAACTTGTTTCACCTAAAAATCACCAGCTTTACATGTCAGTGAATTGACCACTAGGCTATGGGGGACTAAGAATGACCTGCAGTTTGATAGATATTAGAAGATACTCCTTGTGGTAAAAATACAGGGGGAACGGATCTCGACGGCTGTTTTTTTGCCGTCGGATTCTGTTCCCCCAATAAAAAAAAACATCTGTCGGAATCCATTCCCCAACTCCCATTATGAGATGTGTTGATGTAGTGGCGTTTAAAAATACATATTTTATTTTGTGTGGGGATGGAGCTAACCTGGTACCAGTCTATAGAAATATATTTAAAAGTTTTTTACTTTTATTATGATAGGAAAATATGGGATTAAAAAAAGTCCACGAGCCGGGACTTGAACTTGTTTCACCTAAAAATCCCCAGCTTTATATGTCAGTGAATTGACCACTAGGCTATGGGGAACTGATATTTAGCAGCTTTTTGATAGATATTAGAAGATCCTCCTTGTGGTAAAAATACAGGGGGAACGGATCTCGACGGCTGTTTTTTTGCCGTCGGATTCTGTTCCCCCAATAAAAAAAAACATCTGTCGGAATCCGTTCCCCCTCTCCCATTATTAGAGGTGTTGATGTAGTGGCCTAAAAAATGGTTATTTTATTTTGTGTGGGGATGAAGCTTACCTGGGATCAGTCTAAAGAAATATATTTAGGAGTTTTTGACTTTTATTATGATAGGAAAATATGGGATTAAAAAAAGTCCACAAGCCCGGGACTTGAACTTGTTTCACCTAAACATCACCAGCTTTACATGTCAGTGAATTGACCACTAGGCTAAGGGGGAATAAGAATTAACAGCTTTTTGATAGATATTAGAAGTTCCTCCTTGTGGTAAAAATACAGGGGGAACGGATCTCGACGGCTGTTTTTTTGCCGTCGGATTCTGTTCCCCCTTTTAAAAAAAACATCTGTCGGAATCCATTCCCCAACTCCCATTATGAGATGTGTTGATGTAGTGGCGTTTAAAAATACATATTTTATTTTGTGTGGGGGTGGAGCTAACCTGGTACCAGTCTATAGAAATATATTTAAAAGTTTTTTACTTTTATTATGATAGGAAAATATGGGATTAAAAAAAGTCCACGAGCCGGGACTTGAACTTGTTTCACCTAAAAATCCCCAGCTTTATATGTCAGTGAATTGACCACTAGGCTATGGGGAAATGATAATTAGCAGCTTTTTGATAGATATTAGAAGATCCTCCTTGTGGTAAAAATACAGGGGGAACGGATCTCGACGGCTGTTTTTTTGCCGTCGGATTCTGTTCCCCCAATAAAAAAAACATCTGTCGGAATCCGTTCCCCCACTCCCATTATTAGAGGTGTTGATGTAGTGGCCTAAAAAATGCTTATTTTATTTTGTGTGGGGATGAAGCTTACCTGGGATCAGTCTAAAGAAATATATTTAGGAGTTTTTGACTTTTATTATGATAGGAAAATATGGGATTAAAAAAAGTCCACGAGCCCGGGACTTGAACTTGTTTCACCTAAAAATCACCAGCTTTACATGTCAGTGAATTGCCCCCTAGGCTATGGTGGACTAAGAATTAGCTGCAGTTTGATAGATATTAAAAGATACTCCTTGTGGTAAAAATACAGGGGGAACGGATCTCGACGGCTGTTTTTTTGCCGTCGGATTCTGTTCCCCCAATAAAAAAGAACATCTGTCGGAATCCGTTCCCCCACTCCCATTATTAGAGGTGTTGATGTAGTGGCCTAAAAAATGCTTATTTTATTTTGTGTGGGGATGAAGCTTACCTGGGACCAGTCTAAAGAAATATATTTAGGAGTGTTTTACTTTTATTATGATAGGAAAATATGGGATTAAAAAAAGTCCACGAGACGGGACTTGATCTTGGTTCAACTAAAAATCCCCAGCTTTATATGTCAGTGAATTGACCACTAGGCTATGGGGAACTGATCATTAGCAGCTTTTTGATAGATATTAGAAGATCCTCCTTGTGGTGAAAATACAGGGGGAACGGATCTCGACGGCTGTTTTTTTGCCGTCGGATTCTGTTCCCCCAATAAAAAAAAACATCTGTCGGAATCCGTTCCCCCACTCCCATTATTAGAGGTGTTGATGTAGTGGCCTAAAAATGCTTATTTTATTTTGTGTGTGGATGAAGCTTACCTGGGATCAGTCTAAAGAAATATATTTAGGAGTTTTTGACTTTTATTATGATAGGAAAATATGGGATTAAAAAAAGTCCACGAGCCCGGGACTTGAACTTGTTTCACCTAAAAATCCCCAGCTTTACATGTCAGTGAATTGACCACTAGGCTATGGGGGACTAAAAATAAGCTGCAGTTTGATAGATATTAGAAGATCCTCCTTGTGGTAAAAATACAGGGGGAACGGATCTCGACGGCTGTTTTTTTGCCGTCGGATTCTGTTCCCCCATTAAAAAAAAACATCTGTCGGAATCCGTTCCCCCACTCCCATTATTAGAGGTGTTGATGCAGTGGCCTAAAAAATGCTTATTTTATTTTGTGTGGGGATGAAGCTTACCTGGGATCAGTCTAAAGAAATATATTTAGGAGTTTTTGACTTTTATTATGATAGGAAAATATGGGATTAAAAAAAGTCCACGAGCCCGGGACTTGAACTTGTTTCACCTAAAAATCACCAGCTTTACATGTCAGTGAATTGACCACTAGGCTATGGGGGACTAAGAATGAACTGCAGTTTGATAGATATTAGAAGCTACTCCTTGTGGTAAAAATACAGGGGGAACGGATCTCGACGGCTGTTTTTTTGCCGTCGGATTCTGTTCCCCCAATAAAAAAAAATATTCTTTCGGAATCCGTTCCCCCACTCCCATTATTAGAGGTGTTGATGTAGTGGCCTAAAAAATGCTTATTTTATTTTGTGTGGGGATGAAGCTTACCTGGGATCAGTCTAAAGAAATATATTTAGGAGTTTTTGACTTTTATTATAATAGGAAAATATGGGATTAAAAAAGTCCACGAGCCCGGGACTTGAACTTGTTTCACCTAAAAATCACCAGCTTTACATGTCAGTGAATTGACCACTAGGCTACGGGGGACTAAGAATTAGCTGCAGTTTGATAGATATTAGAAGATACTCCTTGTGGTAAAAATACAGGGGGAACGGATCTCGACGGCTGTTTTTTTGCCGTCGGATTCTGTTCCCCCAATAAAAAAAAACATCTGTCAGAATCCGTTCCCCCACTCCCATTATTAGAGGTGTTGATGTAGTGGCCTAAAAAATGCTTATTTTATTTTGTGTGGGGATGAAGCTTACCTGGGATCAGTCTAAAGAAATATATTTAGGAGTTTTTGACTTTTATTATAATAGGAAAATATGGGATTAAAAAAGTCCACGAGCCCGGGACTTGAACTTGTTTCACCTAAAAATCACCAGCTTTACATGTCAGTGAATTGACCACTAGGCTACGGGGGACTAAGAATTAGCTGCAGTTTGATAGATATTAGAAGATACTCCTTGTGGTAAAAATACAGGGGGAACGGATCTCGACGGCTGTTTTTTTGCCGTCGGATTCTGTTCCCCCAATAAAAAAAAACATCTGTCAGAATCCGTTCCCCCACTCCCATTATTAGAGGTGTTGATGTAGTGGCCTAAAAAATGCTTATTTTATTTTGTATGGGGATGAAGCTTACCTGGGATCAGTCTAAATAAATATATTTAGGAGTTTTTGACTTTTATTATGATAGGAAAATATGGGATTAAAAAAAGACCACAAGCCAGGACTTGAACTTTAGTCACCTAATATCATCTGCTCTTGAAGTCAGTGCACTGACCACTAGGCTGTGGGGGCCTTTTAATCAACTGCACTTTGATAGATATTAGAATATCCTCTTGTTTAAGAAATACAGGGGGAAAAGAATCCGACGGCAAAAAAACAGATGTCGGAATCCGTTACCCCACTCCCATTATGAGAGGTGTTGATGTAGTGGCTTAAAAAAAAAGCTTACTGTGTTTTGTGTGTGGATGGAGGTTTACTGTCATCGTTTACATTTAAGTATGTGGCAGATTTTTGATACAGAGCAATGTAGATTGAATTTCACGGTACACATTTTGTATTCTTGTCAGATTTCGCTTTCCCTGGGAATCAAACCTATGACCTTGGCATTGGAAGCACCAATGCTCTACTGTTTGAGCTACAGGAAAGCTATTTAAATAAGTGTATCAGTTTAAGGAATAATTTTTTGGAGTTTTTGCTGTTTATTATGATAGCAGAGTACAGGATCAAGAAAAATCACAAACTGGGATTTGAACTTGTGTCACCCAAAGCCCTAGAGTGCTTAAAACCGGTGTAATGCCCACTAGGCTATAGGGATCGTTATATCAGCAGCAGTTTAATATATTTAGAGATATGTTTAGGAGTTTTTTACTTTTATTATGATAGGAAAATATGGGATTAAAAAAAGTCCTCGAGCCCGGGACTTGAACTTGTTTCACCTAAAAATCACCAGCTTTACATGTCAGTGAATTGACCAATAGGCTATGGGGGACTAAGAATTAACAGCTTTTTGAAAGATATTAGAAAATCCTCCTTGTGGTAAAAATACAGGGGGAACGGATCTCGACGGCTGTTTTTTTGCCGTCGGATTCTGTTCCCCCAATAAAAAAGAACATCTGTCGGAATCCGTTCCCCCACTCCCATTATTAGAGGTGTTGATGTAGTGGCCTAAAAAATGCTTATTTTATTTTGTGTGGGGATGAAGCTTACCTGGGACCAGTCTAAAGAAATATATTTAGGAGTGTTTTACTTTTATTATGATAGGAAAATATGGGATTAAAAAAAGTCCACGAGACGGGACTTGATCTTGGTTCAACTAAAAATCCCCAGCTTTATATGTCAGTGAATTGACCACTAGGCTATGGGGAACTGATCATTAGCAGCTTTTTGATAGATATTAGAAGATCCTCCTTGTGGTGAAAATACAGGGGGAACGGATCTCGACGGCTGTTTTTTTGCCGTCGGATTCTGTTCCCCCAATAAAAAAAAACATCTGTCGGAATCCGTTCCCCCACTCCCATTATTAGAGGTGTTGATGTAGTGGCCTAAAAATGCTTATTTTATTTTGTGTGTGGATGAAGCTTACCTGGGATCAGTCTAAAGAAATATATTTAGGAGTTTTTGACTTTTATTATGATAGGAAAATATGGGATTAAAAAAAGTCCACGAGCCCGGGACTTGAACTTGTTTCACCTAAAAATCCCCAGCTTTACATGTCAGTGAATTGACCACTAGGCTATGGGGGACTAAAAATAAGCTGCAGTTTGATAGATATTAGAAGATCCTCCTTGTGGTAAAAATACAGGGGGAACGGATCTCGACGGCTGTTTTTTTGCCGTCGGATTCTGTTCCCCCATTAAAAAAAAACATCTGTCGGAATCCGTTCCCCCACTCCCATTATTAGAGGTGTTGATGCAGTGGCCTAAAAAATGCTTATTTTATTTTGTGTGGGGATGAAGCTTACCTGGGATCAGTCTAAAGAAATATATTTAGGAGTTTTTGACTTTTATTATGATAGGAAAATATGGGATTAAAAAAAGTCCACGAGCCCGGGACTTGAACTTGTTTCACCTAAAAATCACCAGCTTTACATGTCAGTGAATTGACCACTAGGCTATGGGGGACTAAGAATGAACTGCAGTTTGATAGATATTAGAAGCTACTCCTTGTGGTAAAAATACAGGGGGAACGGATCTCGACGGCTGTTTTTTTGCCGTCGGATTCTGTTCCCCCAATAAAAAAAAATATTCTTTCGGAATCCGTTCCCCCACTCCCATTATTAGAGGTGTTGATGTAGTGGCCTAAAAAATGCTTATTTTATTTTGTGTGGGGATGAAGCTTACCTGGGATCAGTCTAAAGAAATATATTTAGGAGTTTTTGACTTTTATTATAATAGGAAAATATGGGATTAAAAAAGTCCACGAGCCCGGGACTTGAACTTGTTTCACCTAAAAATCACCAGCTTTACATGTCAGTGAATTGACCACTAGGCTACGGGGGACTAAGAATTAGCTGCAGTTTGATAGATATTAGAAGATACTCCTTGTGGTAAAAATACAGGGGGAACGGATCTCGACGGCTGTTTTTTTGCCGTCGGATTCTGTTCCCCCAATAAAAAAAAACATCTGTCAGAATCCGTTCCCCCACTCCCATTATTAGAGGTGTTGATGTAGTGGCCTAAAAAATGCTTATTTTATTTTGTGTGGGGATGAAGCTTACCTGGGATCAGTCTAAAGAAATATATTTAGGAGTTTTTGACTTTTATTATAATAGGAAAATATGGGATTAAAAAAGTCCACGAGCCCGGGACTTGAACTTGTTTCACCTAAAAATCACCAGCTTTACATGTCAGTGAATTGACCACTAGGCTACGGGGGACTAAGAATTAGCTGCAGTTTGATAGATATTAGAAGATACTCCTTGTGGTAAAAATACAGGGGGAACGGATCTCGACGGCTGTTTTTTTGCCGTCGGATTCTGTTCCCCCAATAAAAAAAAACATCTGTCAGAATCCGTTCCCCCACTCCCATTATTAGAGGTGTTGATGTAGTGGCCTAAAAAATGCTTATTTTATTTTGTATGGGGATGAAGCTTACCTGGGATCAGTCTAAATAAATATATTTAGGAGTTTTTGACTTTTATTATGATAGGAAAATATGGGATTAAAAAAAGACCACAAGCCAGGACTTGAACTTTAGTCACCTAATATCATCTGCTCTTGAAGTCAGTGCACTGACCACTAGGCTGTGGGGGCCTTTTAATCAACTGCACTTTGATAGATATTAGAATATCCTCTTGTTTAAGAAATACAGGGGGAAAAGAATCCGACGGCAAAAAAACAGATGTCGGAATCCGTTACCCCACTCCCATTATGAGAGGTGTTGATGTAGTGGCTTAAAAAAAAAGCTTACTGTGTTTTGTGTGTGGATGGAGGTTTACTGTCATCGTTTACATTTAAGTATGTGGCAGATTTTTGATACAGAGCAATGTAGATTGAATTTCACGGTACACATTTTGTATTCTTGTCAGATTTCGCTTTCCCTGGGAATCAAACCTATGACCTTGGCATTGGAAGCACCAATGCTCTACTGTTTGAGCTACAGGAAAGCTATTTAAATAAGTGTATCAGTTTAAGGAATAATTTTTTGGAGTTTTTGCTGTTTATTATGATAGCAGAGTACAGGATCAAGAAAAATCACAAACTGGGATTTGAACTTGTGTCACCCAAAGCCCTAGAGTGCTTAAAACCGGTGTAATGCCCACTAGGCTATAGGGATCGTTATATCAGCAGCAGTTTAATATATTTAGAGATATGTTTAGGAGTTTTTTACTTTTATTATGATAGGAAAATATGGGATTAAAAAAAGTCCTCGAGCCCGGGACTTGAACTTGTTTCACCTAAAAATCACCAGCTTTACATGTCAGTGAATTGACCAATAGGCTATGGGGGACTAAGAATTAACAGCTTTTTGAAAGATATTAGAAAATCCTCCTTGTGGTAAAAATACAGGGGGAACGGATCTCGACGGCTGTTTTTTTGCCGTCGGATTCTGTTCCCCCTTTAAAAAAAAACATCTGTCGGAATCCATTCCCCAACTCCCATTATGAGATGTGTTGATGTAGTGGCGTTTAAAAATACATATTTTATTTTGTGTGGGGATGGAGCTAACCTGGTACCAGTCTATAGAAATATATTTAAAAGTTTTTTACTTTTATTATGATAGGAAAATATGGGATTAAAAAAAGTCCACGAGCAGGGACTTGAACTTGTTTCACCTAAAAATCCCCAGCTTTATATGTCAGTGAATTGACCACTAGGCTATGGGGAACTGATAATTAGCAGCTTTTTGATAGATATTAGAAGATCCTCCTTGTGGTAAAAATACAGGGGGAACGGATCTCGACGGCTGTTTTTTTGCCGTCGGATTCTGTTCCCCCAATAAAAAAAAACATCTGTCGGAATCCGTTCCCCCACTCCCATTATTAGAGGTGTTGATGTAGTGGCCTAAAAAATGCTTATTTTATTTTGTGTGGGGATGAAGCTTACCTAGGATCAGTCTAAAGAAATATATTTAGGAGTTTTTGACTTTTATTATGATAGAAAAATATGGGATTAAAAAAAGTCCACGAGCCCGGGACTTGAACTTTAGTCACCTAATATCATCTGCTCTTGAGGTCAGTGCACTGACCACTAGGCTGTGGGGGCCTTTTAATCAACTGCACTTTGATAGATATTAGAATATCCTCTTGTTTAAGAAATACAGGGGGAAAAGAATCCGACGGCAAAAAAACAGATGTCGGAATCCGTTACCCCACTCCCATTATGAGAGGTGTTGATGTAGTGGCTTAAAAAAAAGGCTTACTGTGTTTTGTGTGTGGATGGAGGTTTACTGTCATCGTTTACATTTAAGTATTTGGCAGATTTTTGATACAGAGCGATGTAGATTGAATTTCATGGTACACATTTTGTATTCTTGTCAGATTTCGCTTTCCCTGGGAATCGAACCTATGACCTTGGGATTGGAAGCACCAATGCTCTACTGTTTGAGCTACAGGAAAGCTATTTAAATAAGTGTATCAGTTTAAGGAATATTTTTTTGGAGTTTTTGCTGTTTATTATGATAGCGGAGTACAGGATCAAGAAAAATCACAAACTGGGATTTGAACTTGTGTCACCCAAAGCCCTAGAGTGCTTAAAACCGGTGTAATGCCCACTAGGCTATAGGGATCGTTATATCAGCAGCAGTTTAATATATTTAGAGATATGTTTAGGAGTTTTTGACTTTTATTATGATAGGAAAATATGGGATTAAAAAAAGTCCTCGAGCCCGGGACTTGAACTTGTTTCACCTAAAAATCACCAGCTTTACATGTCAGTGAATTGACCACTAGGCTATGGGGGACTAAGAATTAGCTGCAGTTTGATAGATATTAGAAGATACTCCTTGTGGTAAAAATACAGGGGGAACGGATCTCGACGGCTGTTTTTTTGCCGTCGGATTCTGTTCCCCCTATTAAAAAAAACATCTGTCGGAATCCGTTCCCCCACTCCCATTATGAGATGTGTTGATGTAGTGGCGTTTAAAAATACATATTTAATTTTGTGTGGGGATGGAGCTAACCTGGTACCAGTCTATAGAAATATATTTAAAAGTTTTTTACTTTTATTATGATAGGAAAATATGGGATTTAAAAAAGGTCCACGAGTCGGGACTTGAACTTGTGTCACCTAAAAAGCACCAACTCTATATGTCAGTGAAATGACCACTAGGCTATGTGGCCCTAAGAATTAGCTGCAGTTTGATAGATATTAGAAGATCCTCCTTGTGTAAAAAATATAGGGGGAACGGATCTCGACGGCTGTTTTTTTGCCGTCGGATTCTGTTCCCCCTATAAAAAAAAACATCTGTCGGAATCCGTTCCCACACTCCCATTATTAGAGGTGTTGATGTAGTGGCCTAAAAGATGCTTATTTTATTTTGTGTGGGGATGAAGCTTACCTGGGATCAGTCTAAAGAAATATATTTAGGAGTTTTTGACTTTTATTATGATAGGAAAATATGGGATTAAAAAAAGTCCACGAGCCGGGACTTGAACTTGTTTCACCTAAAAATCCCCAGCTTTACATGTCAGTGAATTGACCACTAGGCTATGGGGGACTAAGAATTAGCTGCAGTTTGATAGATATTAGAAGATACTCCTTGTGGTAAAAATACAGGGGGAACGGATCTCGACGGCTGTTTTTTTGCCGTCGGATTCTGTTCCCCCAATAAAAAAAAACATCTGTCGGAATCCGTTCCCCCACTCCCATTATTAGAGGTGTTGATGTAGTGGCCTAAAAAATGCTTATTTTATTTTGTGTGGGGATGAAGCTTACCTGGGATCAGTCTAAAGAAATATATTTAGGAGTTTTTGACTTTTATTATGATAGGAAAATATGGGATTTAAAAATGGTCCACGAGCCGGGACTTGAACTTGTGTCACCTAAAAAGCACCAACTCTATATGTCAGTGAAATGACCACTAGGCTATGTGGCCCTGACAGTTAGCTGCAGTTTGATAGATATTAGAAGATCCTCCTTGTGTAAAAAATACAGGGGGAACGGATTTCGACGGCTGTTTTTTTGCCGTCGGATTCTGTTCCCCCTATAAAAAAAAACATCTGTCGTAATCCATTCCCCCACTCCCATTATTAGAGGTGTTGATGTAGTGGCGTTTAAAAATACATATTTTATTTTTTGTGGGGATGCAGCTAACCTGGTACCAGTCTAGAGAAATATATTTAAAAGTTTTTTACTTTTATTATGATAGGAAAATATGGGATTTAAAAAAAGTCCACGAGCCGGGACTTGAACTTGTGTCACCTAAAAATCACCAAACTCTATATGTTAGTGAATTGACCACTAGGCTATGGAGAACTGATAATTAGTAGCTTTTTGATAGATATTAGAAGATCCTCCTTGTGGTAAAAATACAGGGGGAACGGATCTCGACGGCTGTTTTTTTGCCGTCGGATTCTGTTCCCCCAATAAAAAAAAAACATCTGTCGGAATCCGTTCCCCCACTCCCATTATTAGAGGTGTTGATGTAGTGGCCTAAAAAATGCTTATTTTATTTTGTGTGGGGATGAAGCTTACCTGGGACCAGTCTAAAGAAATATATTGAGGAGTTTTTTACTTTTATTATGATAGGAAAATATGGGATTAAAAAAAGTCCACGAACCGGGACTTGAACTTGTTTCACCTAAAAATCCCCAGCTTTATATGTCAGTGAATTGACCACTAGGCTATGGGGAACTGATAATTAGCAGCTTTTTGATAGATATTAGAAGATCCTCCTTGTGGTAAAAATACAGGGGGAACGGATCTCGACGGCTGTTTTTTTGCCGTCGGATTCTGTTCCCCCTATAAAAAAAAACATCTGTCGGAATCCGTTCCCCCCACTCCCATTATTAGAGGTGTTGATGTAGTGGCCTAAAAGATGCTTATTTTATTTTGTGTGGGGATGAAGCTTACCTGGGATCAGTCTAAAGAAATATATTTAGGAGTTTTTGACTTTTATTATGATAGGAAAATATGGGATTAAAAAAAGCCCACGAGCCCGGGACTTGAACTTGTTTCACCTAAACATCACCAGCTTTACATGTCAGTGAATTGACCACTAGGCTATGGGGGACTAAGAATTAACAGCTTTTTGATAGATATTAGAAGATCCTCCTTGTGGTAAAAATACAGGGGGAACGGATCTCGACGGCTGTTTTTTTGCCGTCGGATTCTGTTCCCCCTATTAAAAAAAACATCTGTCGGAATCCATTCCCCAACTCCCATTATGAGATGTGTTGATGTAGTGGCGTTTAAAATTACATATTTTATTTTGTGTGGGGATGGAGCTAACCTGGTACCAGTCTATAGAAATATATTTAAAAGTTTTTTACTTTCATTATGATAGGAAAATATGGGATTAAAAAAAGTCCACGAGCCGGGACTTGAACTTGTTTCACCTAAAAATCCCCAGCTTTATATGTCAGTGAATTGACCACTAGGCTATGGGGAACTGATATTTAGCAGCTTTTTGATAGATATTAGAAGATCCTCCTTGTGGTAAAAATACAGGGGGAACGGATCTCGACGGCTGTTTTTTTGCCGTCGGATTCTGTTCCCCCAATAAAAAAAAACATCTGTCGGAATCCGTTCCCCCTCTCCCATTATTAGAGGTGTTGATGTAGTGGCCTAAAAAATGGTTATTTTATTTTGTGTGGGGATGAAGCTTACCTGGGATCAGTCTAAAGAAATATATTTAGGAGTTTTTGACTTTTATTATGATAGGAAAATATGGGATTAAAAAAAGTCCACAAGCCCGGGACTTGAACTTGTTTCACCTAAACATCACCAGCTTTACATGTCAATGAATTGACCACTAGGCTATGGGGGACTAAAAATTAGCTGCAGTTTGATAGATATTAGAAGATCCTCCTTGTGGTAAAAATACAGGGGGAACGGATCTCGACGGCTGTTTTTTTGCCGTTGGATTCTGTTCCCCCAATAAAAAAAAACATCTGTCGGAATCCGTTCCCCCACTCCCATTATTAGAGGTGTTGATGTAGTGGCCTAAAAAATGCTTATTTTATTTTGTGTGGGGATGAAGCTTACCTGGGATCAGTCTAAAGAAATATATTTAGGAGTTTTTGACTTTTATTATGATAGGAAAATATGGGATTAAAAAAAGTCCACGAGCCAGGACTTGAACTTGTTTCACCTAAAATTCCCCAGCTTTACATGTCAGTGAATTGACCACTAGGCTATGGAGAACTGATAATTAGTAGCTTTTTGATAGATATTAGAAGATCCTCCTTGTGGTAAAAATACAGGGGGAACGGATCTCGACGGCTGTTTTTTTGCCGTCGGATTCTGTTCCCCCAATAAAAAAAAAACATCTGTCGGAATCCGTTCCCCCACTCCCATTATTAGAGGTGTTGATGTAGTGGCCTAAAAAATGCTTATTTTATTTTGTGTGGGGATGGAGCTAACCTGGTACCAGTCTATAGAAATATATTTAAAAGTTTTTTACTTTTATTATGATAGGAAAATATGGGATTTAAAAAAGGTCCACGAGCCGGGACTTGAACTTGTGTCACCTAAAAAGCACCAACTCTATATGTAAGTGAAATGACCACTAGGCTATGTGGCCCTAAGAATTAGCTGCAGTTTGATAGATATTAGAAGATCCTCCTTGTGTAAAAAATACAGGGGGAACGGATTTCGACGGCTGTTTTTTTGCCGTCGGATTCTGTTCCCCCTATAAAAAAAAACATCTGTCGGAATCCATTCCCCCACTCCCATTATTAGAGGTGTTGATGTAGTGGCGTTTAAAAATACATATTTTATTTTTTGTGGGGATGCAGCTAACCTGGTACCAGTCTATAGAAATATATTTAAAAGTTTTTTACTTTTATTATGATAGGAAAATATGGGATTTAAAAAAAGTCCACGAGCCGGGACTTGATCTTGGTTCAACTAAAAATCCCCAGCTTTATATGTCAGTGAATTGACCACTAGGCTATGGAGAACTGATAATTAGTAGCTTTTTGATAGATATTAGAAGATCCTCCTTGTGGTAAAAATACAGGGGGAACGGATCTCGACGGCTGTTTTTTTGCCGTCGGATTCTGTTCCCCCAATAAAAAAAAAACATCTGTCGGAATCCGTTCCCCCACTCCCATTATTAGAGGTGTTGATGTAGTGGCCTAAAAAATGCTTATTTTATTTTGTGTGGGGATGAAGCTTACCTGGGACCAGTCTAAAGAAATATATTTAGGAGTTTTTGACTTTTATTATGATAGGAAAATATGGGATTAAAAAAAGTCCACGAGCCCGGGACTTGAACTTGTTTCACCTAAAAATCACCAGCTTTACATGTCAGTGAATTGACCACTAGGCTATGGGGGACTAAGAATGACCTGCAGTTTGATAGATATTAGAAGATACTCTTTGTGGTAAAAATACAGGGGGAACGGATCTCGACGGCTGTTTTTTTGCCGTCGGATTCTGTTCCCCCAATAAAAAAAAACATCTGTCGGAATCCATTCCCCAACTCCCATTATGAGATGTGTTGATGTAGTGGCGTTTAAAAATACATATTTTATTTTGTGTGGTGATGGAGCTAACCTGGTACCAGTCTATAGAAATATATTTAAAAGTTTTTTACTTTTATTATGATAGGAAAATATGGGATTAAAAAAAGTCCATGAGCCAGGACATGAACTTGTTTCACCTAAAAATCCCCAGCTTTTTATATCAGTGAATTGACCACTAGGCTATGGGGAACTGATATTTAGCAGCTTTTTGATAGATATTAGAAGATCCTCCTTGTGGTAAAAATACAGGGGGAACGGATCTCGACGGCTGTTTTTTTGCCGTCGGATTCTGTTCCCCCAATAAAAAAAAACATCTGTCGGAATCCGTTCCCCCTCTCCCATTATTAGAGGTGTTGATGTAGTGGCCTAAAAAATTGTTATTTTATTTTGTGTGGGGATGAAGCTTACCTGGGATCAGTCTAAAGAAATATATTTAGGAGTTTTTGACTTTTATTATGATAGGAAAATATGGGATTAAAAAAAGTCCACAAGCCCGGGACTTGAACTTGTTTCACCTAAACATCACCAGCTTTACATGTCAGTGAATTGACCACTAGGCTAAGGGGGAATAAGAATTAACAGCTTTTTGATAGATATTAGAAGTTCCTCCTTGTGGTAAAAATACAGGGGGAACGGATCTCGACGGCTGTTTTTTTGCCGTCGGATTCTGTTCCCCCAATAAAAAAAAACATCTGTCGGAATCCATTCCCCAACTCCCATTATGAGATGTGTTGATGTAGTGGCGTTTAAAAATACATATTTTATTTTGTGTGGGGATGGAGCTAACCTGGTACCAGTCTATAGAAATATATTTAAAAGTTTTTTACTTTTATTATGATAGGAAAATATGGGATTAAAAAAAGTCCACGAGCCGGGACTTGAACTTGTTTCACCTAAAAATCCCCAGCTTTATATGTCAGTGAATTGACCACTAGGCTATGGGGAAATGATAATTAGCAGCTTTTTGATAGATATTAGAAGATCCTCCTTGTGGTAAAAATACAGGGGGAACGGATCTCGACGGCTGTTTTTTTTGCCGTCGGATTCTGTTCCCCCAATAAAAAAAACATCTGTCGGAATCCGTTCCCCCACTCCCATTATTAGAGGTGTTGATGTAGTGGCCTAAAAATGCTTATTTTATTTTGTGTGGGGATGAAGCTTACCTGGGATCAGTCTAAAGAAATATATTTAGGAGTTTTTGACTTTTATTATGATAGGAAAATATGGGATTAAAAAAAGTCCACGAGCCCGGGACTTGAACTTGTTTCACCTAAAAATCCCCAGCTTTACATGTCAGTGAATTGACCACTAGGCTATGGGGGACTAAGAATAAGCTGCAGTTTGATAGATATTAGAAGATCCTCCTTGTGGTAAAAATACAGGGGGAACGGATCTCGACGGCTGTTTTTTTGCCGTCGGATTCTGTTCCCCCATTAAAAAAAAACATCTGTCGGAATCCGTTCCCCCACTCCCATTATTAGAGGTGTTGATGCAGTGGCCTAAAAAATGCTTATTTTATTTTGTGTGGGGATGAAGCTTACCTGGGATCAGTCTAAAGAAATATATTTAGGAGTTTTTGACTTTTATTATGATAGGAAAATATGGGATTAAAAAAAGTCCACGAGCCCGGGACTTGAACTTGTTTCACCTAAAAATCACCAGCTTTACATGTCAGTGAATTGACCACTAGGCTATGGGGGACTAAGAATGAACTGCAGTTTGATAGATATTAGAAGATACTCCTTGTGGTAAAAATACAGGGGGAACGGATCTCGACGGCTGTTTTTTTGCCGTCGGATTCTGTTCCCCCAATAAAAAAAAATATCTGTCGGAATCCGTTCCCCCACTCCCATTATTAGAGGTGTTGATGTAGTGGCCTAAAAAATGCTTATTTTATTTTGTGTGGGGATGAAGCTTACCTGGGATCAGTCTAAAGAAATATATTTAGGAGTTTTTGACTTTTATTATAATAGGAAAATATGGGATTAAAAAAGTCCACGAGCCCGGGACTTGAACTTGTTTCACCTAAAAATCACCAGCTTTACATGTCAGTGAATTGACCACTAGGCTACGGGGGACTAAGAATTAGCTGCAGTTTGATAGATATTAGAAGATACTCCTTGTGGTAAAAATACAGGGGGAACGGATCTCGACGGCTGTTTTTTTGCCGTCGGATTCTGTTCCCCCAATAAAAAAAAACATCTGTCAGAATCCGTTCCCCCACTCCCATTATTAGAGGTGTTGATGTAGTGGCCTAAAAAATGCTTATTTTATTTTGTATGGGGATGAAGCTTACCTGGGATCAGTCTAAATAAATATATTTAGGAGTTTTTGACTTTTATTATGATAGGAAAATATGGGATTAAAAAAAGACCACAAGCCAGGACTTGAACTTTAGTCACCTAATATCATCTGCTCTTGAAGTCAGTGCACTGACCACTAGGCTGTGGGGGCCTTTTAATCAACTGCACTTTGATAGATATTAGAATATCCTCTTGTTTAAGAAATACAGGGGGAAAAGAATCCGACGGCAAAAAAACAGATGTCGGAATCCGTTACCCCACTCCCATTATGAGAGGTGTTGATGTAGTGGCTTAAAAAAAAAGCTTACTGTGTTTTGTGTGTGGATGGAGGTTTACTGTCATCGTTTACATTTAAGTATTTGGCAGATTTTTGATACAGAGCAATGTAGATTGAATTTCATGGTACACATTTTGTATTCTTGTCAGATTTCGCTTTCCCTGGGAATCGAACCTATGACCTTGGCATTGGAAGCACCAATGCTCTACTGTTTGAGCTACAGGAAAGCTATTTAAATACGTGTATCAGTTTAAGGAATAATTTTTTGGAGTTTTTGCTGTTTATTATGATAGCAGAGTACAGGATCAAGAAAAATCACAAACTGGGATTTGAACTTGTGTCACCCAAAGCCCTAGAGTGCTTAAAACCGGTGTAATGCCCACTAGGCTATAGGGATCGTTATATCAGCAGCAGTTTAATATATTTAGAGATATGTTTAGGAGTTTTTGACTTTTATTATGATAGGAAAATATGGGATTAAAAAAAGTCCTCGAGCCCGGGACTTGAACTTGTTTCACCTAAAAATCACCAGCTTTACATGTCAGTGAATTGACCAATAGGCTATGGGGGACTAAGAATTAACAGCTTTTTGATAGATATTAGAAAATCCTCCTTGTGGTAAAAATACAGGGGGAACGGATCTCGACGGCTGTTTTTTTGCCGTCGGATTCTGTTCCCCCTTTAAAAAAAAACATCTGTCGGAATCCATTCCCCAACTCCCATTATGAGATGTGTTGATGTAGTGGCGTTTAAAAATACATATTTTATTTTGTGTGGGGATGGAGCTAACCTGGTACCAGTCTATAGAAATATATTTAAAAGTTTTTTACTTTTATTATGATAGGAAAATATGGGATTAAAAAAAGTCCACGAGCAGGGACTTGAACTTGTTTCACCTAAAAATCCCCAGCTTTATATGTCAGTGAATTGACCACTAGGCTATGGGGAACTGATAATTAGCAGCTTTTTGATAGATATTAGAAGATCCTCCTTGTGGTAAAAATACAGGGGGAACGGATCTCGACGGCTGTTTTTTTGCCGTCGGATTCTGTTCCCCCAATAAAAAAAAACATCTGTCGGAATCCGTTCCCCCACTCCCATTATTAGAGGTGTTGATGTAGTGGCCTAAAAAATGCTTATTTTATTTTGTGTGGGGATGAAGCTTACCTAGGATCAGTCTAAAGAAATATATTTAGGAGGTTTTGACTTTTATTATGATAGAAAAATATGGGATTAAAAAAAGTCCACGAGCCCGGGACTTGAACTTGTTTCACCTAAACATCACCAGCTTTACATGTCAGTGAATTGACCACTAGGCTATGGGGGACTAAGAATTAGCTGCAGTTTGATAGATATTAAAAGATACTCCTTGTGGTAAAAATACAGGGGGAACGGATCTCGACGGCTGTTTTTTTGCCGTCGGATTCTGTTCCCCCAATAAAAAAGAACATCTGTCGGAATCCGTTCCCCCACTCCCATTATTAGAGGTGTTGATGTAGTGGCCTAAAAAATGCTTATTTTATTTTGTGTGGGGATGAAGCTTACCTGGGACCAGTCTAAAGAAATATATTTAGGAGTGTTTTACTTTTATTATGATAGGAAAATATGGGATTAAAAAAAGTCCACGAGACGGGACTTGATCTTGGTTCAACTAAAAATCCCCAGCTTTATATATCAGTGAATTGACCACTAGGCTATGGGGAACTGATCATTAGCAGCTTTTTGATAGATATTAGAAGATCCTCCTTGTGGTAAAAATACAGGGGGAACGGGTCTCGACGGCTGTTTTTTTGCCGTCGGATTCTGTTCCCCCAATAAAAAAAAACATCTGTCGGAATCCGTTCCCCCACTCCCATTATTAGAGGTGTTGATGTAGTGGCCTAAAAAATGCTTATTTTATTTTGTGTGGGGATGAAGCTTACCTGGGATCAGTCTAAAGAAATATATTTAGGAGTTTTTGACTTTTATTATGATAGGAAAATATGGGATTAAAAAAAGTCCACGAGCCCGGGACTTGAACTTGTTTCACCTAAAAATCACCAGCTTTACATGTCAGTGAATTGCCCACTAGGCTATGGTGGACTAAGAATTAACTGCAGTTTGATAGATATTAGAAGATACTCCTTGTGGTAAAAATACAGGGGGAACGGATCTCGACGGCTTTTTTTTTGCCGTCGGATTCTGTTCCCCCAATAAAAAAAAACATCTGTCGGAATCCGTTCCCCCACTCCCATTATTAGAGGTGTTGATGTAGTGGCCTAAAAAATGCTTATTTTATTTTGTGTGGGGATGAAGCTTACCTGGGATCAGTCTAAATAAATATATTTAGGAGTTTTTGACTTTTATTATGATAGGAAAATATGGGATTAAAAAAAGTCCACGAGCCCGGGACTTGAACTTGTTTCACCTAAAAATCACCAGCTTTACATGTCAGTGAATTGCCCACTAGGCTATGGGGGACTAAGAATTAGCTGCAGTTTGATAGATATTAGAAGATACTCCTTGTGGTAAAAATACAGGGGGAACGGATCTCGACGGCTGTTTTTTTGCCGTCGGATTCTGTTCCCCCTATTAAAAAAAACATCTGTCGGAATCCGTTCCCCCACTCCCATTATGAGATGTGTTGATGTAGTGGCGTTTAAAAATACATATTTAATTTTGTGTGGGGATGGAGCTAACCTGGTACCAGTCTATAGAAATATATTTAAAAGTTTTTTACTTTTATTATGATAGGAAAATATGGGATTTAAAAAAAGTCCACGAACCGGGACTTGAACTTGTGTCACCTAAAAATCACCAACTCTATATGTCAGTGAAATGACCACTAGGCTATGTGGCCCTAAGAATTAGCTGCAGTTTGATAGATATTAGAAGATACTCCTTGTGGTAAAAATACAGGGGGAACGGATCTCGACGGCTTTTTTTTTGCCGTCGGATTCTGTTCCCCCAATAAAAAAAAACATCTGTCGGAATCCGTTCCCCCACTCCCATTATTAGAGGTGTTGATGTAGTGGCCTAAAAAATGCTTATTTTATTTTGTGTGGGGATGAAGCTTACCTGGGACCAGTCTAAAGAAATATATTTAGGAGTGTTTAACTTTTATTGTGATAGGAAAATATGGGATTAAAAAAAGTCCACGAGCCGGGACTTGAACTTTTTTCAACTAAAAATCCCCAGCTTTATATGTCAGTGAATTGACCACTAGGCTATGGGGAACTGATAATTAGCAGCTTTTTGATAGATATTAGAAGATCCTCCTTGTGGTAAAAATACAGGGGGAACGGATCTCGACGGCTGTTTTTTTGCCGTCGGATTCTGTTCCCACAATAAAAAAAAAACATCTGTCGGAATCCGTTCCCCCACTCCCATTATTAGAGGTGTTGATGTAGTGGCCTAAAAAATACTTATTTTATTTTGTGTGGGGATGAAGCTTACCTGGGATCAGTCTAAAGAAATATATTTAGGAGTTTTTGACTTTTATTATGATAGGAAAATATGGGATTAAAAAAAGTCCACGAGCCCGGGACTTGAACTTGTTTCACCTAAAAATCACCAGCTTTACATGTCAGTGAATTGCCCACTAGGCTATGGTGGACTAAGAATTAGCTTCAGTTTGATAGATATTAGAAGATACTCCTTGTGGTAAAAATACAGGGGGAACGGATCTCGACGGCTTTTTTTTTGCCGTCGGATTCTGTTCCCCCAATAAAAAAAAACATCTGTCGGAATCCGTTCCCCCACTCCCATTATTAGAGGTGTTGATGTAGTGGCCTAAAAAATGCTTATTTTATTTTGTGTGGGGATGAAGCTTACCTGGGATCAGTCTAAAGAAATATATTTAGGAGTTTTTGACTTTTATTATGATAGGAAAATATGGGACTTGAACTTGTTTCACCTAAAAATCACCAGCTTTACATGTCAGTGAATTGCCCACTAGGCTATGGGGGACTAAGAATTAGCTGCAGTTTGATAGATATTAGAAGATACTCCTTGTGGTAAAAATACAGGGGGAACGGATCTCGACGGCTGTTTTTTTGCCGTCGGATTCTGTTCCCCCTATTAAAAAAAACATCTGTCGGAATCCGTTCCCCCACTCCCCCACTTATGAGATGTGTTGATGTAGTGGCGTTTAAAAATACATATTTAATTTTGTGTGGGGATGGAGCTAACCTGGTACCAGTCTATAGAAATATATTTAAAAGTTTTTTACTTTTATTATGATGGGAAAATATGGGATTTAAAAAAAGTCCACGAACCGGGACTTGAACTTGTGTCACCTAAAAATCACCAACTCTATATGTCAGTGAAATGACCACTAGGCTATGTGGCCCTAAGAATTAGGTGCAGTTTGATAGATATTAGAAGATCCTCCTTGTGTAAAAAATACATGGGGAACGGATTTCGACGGCTGTTTTTTTGCCGTCGGATTCTGTTCCCCCTATAAAAAAAACATCTGTCGGAATCCGTTCCCCCAATCCCATTATTAGAGGTGTTGATGTAGTGGCCTAAAAGATGCTTATTTTATTTTGTGTGGGGATGAAGCTTACCTGGGATCAGTCTATAGAAATATATTTAAGAGTTTTTGACTTTTATTATGATAGGAAAATATGGGATTAAAAAAAGTCCACGAGCCCGGGACTTGAACTTGTTTCACCTCAAAATCACCAGCTTTACATGTCAGTGAATTGACCACTACGCTATGGGGGACTAAGAATTAGCTGCAGTTTGATAGATATTAGAAGATACTCCTTGTGGTAAAAATACAGGGGGAACGGATCTCGACGGCTGTTTTTTTGCCGTCGGATTCTGTTCCCCCTATTAAAAAAAACATCTGTCGGAATCCGTTCCCCCACTCCCATTATGAGATGTGTTGATGTAGTGGCGTTTAAAAATACATATTTAATTTGTGTGGGGATGGAGCTAACCTGGTACCAGTCTATAGAAATATATTTAAAAGTTTTTTACTTTTATTATGATAGGAAAATATGGGATTAAAAAAAAGTCCACAAGCCCGGGACATAAAACTTGTTTCACCTAAAAATCACCAAGTCTATATGTCAGTGAAATGACCACTAGGCTATGTGGCCCTAAGAATTAGCTGCAGTTTGATAGATATTAGAAGATCCTCCTTGTTAAAAAAGAGGATCTTCTCATGTCAGTGAGAAGCTTTACATGTCAGTGAATTGACCACTAGGCTATGGGGAACTGATAATTAGTAGCTTTTTGATAGATATTAGAAGATCCTCCTTGTGGTAAAAATACAGGGGGAACGGATCTCGACGGCTGTTTTTTTGCCGTCGGATTCTGTTCCCCTAATAAAAAAAAACATCTGTCGGAATCCGTTCCCCCACTCCCATTATTAGAGGTGTTGATGTAGTGGCCTAAAACATGCTTATTTTATTTTGTGTGGGGATTAAGCTTACCTGGGATCAGTCTAAAGAAATATATTTAGGAGTTTTTGACTTTTATTATAATAGGAAAATATGGGATTAAAAAAAGTCCACGAGCCCGGGACTTGAACTTGTTTCACCTAAAAATCACCAGCTTTACATGTCAGTGAATTGACCACTAGGCTATGGCGGACTAAGAATTAGCCACAGTTTGATAGATATTAGAAGATACTCCTTGTGGTAAAAATACAGGGGGAACGGATCTCGACGGCTGTTTTTTTGCCGTCGGATTCTGTTCCCCCAATAAAAAAAAACATCTGTCAGAATCCGTTCCCCCACTCCCATTATTAGAGGTGTTGATGTAGTGTCCTAAAAAATGCTTATTTTATTTTGTATGGGGATGAAGCTTACCTGGGACCAGTCTAAAGAAATATATTTAGGAGTGTTTTACTTTTATTATGATAGGAAAATATGGGATTAAAAAAAGACCACCAGCCAGGACTTGAACTTGTTTCACCTAAAAATCCCCAGCTTTATACGTCAGTGAATTGACCACTAGGCAATGGGGAACTGATAATTAGCAGCTTTTTGATAGATATTAGAAGATCCTCCTTGTGGTAAAAATACAGGGGGAACGGATCTCGACGGCTGTTTTTTTGCCGTCGGATTCTGTTCCCCCAATAAAAAAAACATCTGTCGGAATCCGTTCCCCCACTCCCATTATTAGAGGTGTTCATGTAGTGGCCTAAAAAATGCTTATTTTATTTTGTGTGGGGATGAAGCTTACCTGGGATCAGTCTAAAGAAATATATTTAGGAGTTTTTGACTTTTATTATGATAGGAAAATATGGGATTAAAAAAAGTCCACGAGCCCGGGACTTGAACTTGTTTCACCTAAAAATCACCAGCTTTACATGTCAGTGAATTGACCACTAGGCTATGGGGGACTAAGAATTAGCTGCAGTTTGATAGATATTAGAAGATACTCCTTGTGGTAAAAATACAGGGGGAACGGAACTCGACGGCTGTTTTTTTGCCGTCGGATTCTGTTCCCCCAATAAAAAAAAACATCTGTCGGAATCCGTTCCCCCACTCCCATTATGAGATGTGTTGATGTAGTGGCGTTTAAAAATACATATTTAATTTTGTGTGGGGATGGAGCTAACCTGGTACCAGTCTATAGAAATATATTTAAAAGTTTTTTACTTTTATTATGATAGGAAAATATGGGATTAAAAAAAGTCCACGAGCCGGGACTTGAACTTGTTTCACCTAAAAATCACCAGCTTTATACGTCAGTGAATTGACCACTAGGCTATGGGGGACTAAGAATTAGCTGCAGTTTGATAGATATTAGAAGATACTCCTTGTGGTAAAAATACAGGGGGAACGGATCTCGACGGCTGTTTTTTTGCCGTCGGATTCTGTTCCCCCTATTAAAAAAAACATCTGTCGGAATCCGTTCCCCCACTCCCCCACTTATGAGATGTGTTGATGTAGTGGCGTTTAAAAATACATATTTAATTTTGTGTGGGGATGGAGCTAACCTGGTACCAGTCTATAGAAATATATTTAAAAGTTTTTTACTTTTATTATGATGGGAAAATATGGGATTTAAAAAAAGTCCACGAACCGGGACTTGAACTTGTGTCACCTAAAAATCACCAACTCTATATGTCAGTGAAATGACCACTAGGCTATGTGGCCCTAAGAATTAGGTGCAGTTTGATAGATATTAGAAGATCCTCCTTGTGTAAAAAATACATGGGGAACGGATTTCGACGGCTGTTTTTTTGCCGTCGGATTCTGTTCCCCCTATAAAAAAAAACATCTGTCGGAATCCGTTCCCCCACTCCCATTATTAGAGGTGTTGATGTAGTGGCCTAAAAAATGCTTATTTTATTTTGTGTGGGGATGAAGCTTACCTGGGACCAGTCTAAAGAAATATATTTAGGAGTGTTTTACTTTTATTATGATAGGAAAATATGGGATTAAAAAAAGACAACGAGCCGGGACTTGAACTTGTTTCACCTAAAAATCCCCAGCTTTACATTTCAGTCAATTGACCACTAGGCTATGGGGAACTGATAATTAGCAGCTTTTTGATAGATATTAGAAGATCCTCCTTGTGGTAAAAATAAAGGGGATCGGATCTCGACGGCTGTTCTTTTGCCGTCGGATTCTGTTCCCCCAATAAAAAAAAACATCTGTCGGAATCCGTTCCCCCACTCCCATTATTAGAGGTGTTGATGTAGTGGCCTAGAAAATGCTTATTTTGTTTTGTGTGGGGATGAAGCTTACCTGGGATCAGTCTAAAGAAATATATTTAGGAGTTTTTGACTTTTATTATGATAGAAAAATATGGGATTAAAAAAAGTCCACGAGTCCGGGACTTGAACTTGTTTCACCTAAAAATCACCATCTTTACATGTCAGTGAATTGACCACTAGGCTATGGGGGACTAAGAATTAGCTGCAGTGTGATAGATATTAGAAGATACTCCTTGTGGTAAAAATACAGGGGGAACGGATCTCGACGGCTGTTTTTTTGCCGTTGGATTCTGTTCCCCCAATAAAAAAAAACATCTGTCGGAATCCGTTCCCCCACTCCCATTATTAGAGGTGTTGATGTAGTGGCCTAAAAAATGCTTATTTTATTTTGTGTGGGGATGAAGCTTACCTGGGACCAGTCTAAAGAAATATATTTAGGAGTGTTTTACTTTTATTATGATAGGAAAATATGGGATTAAAAAAAGACAACGAGCCGGGACTTGAACTTGTTTCACCTAAAAATCCCCAGCTTTACATGTCAGTGAATTGACCACTAGGCTATGGGGAACTGATAATTAGAAGCTTTTTGATAGATATTAGAAGATCCTCCTTGTGGTAAAAATACAGGGGGTACGGATCTCGACGGCTGTTTTTTTGCCGTCGGATTCTGTTCCCCCAATAAAAAAAAACATCTGTCGGAATCCGTTCCCCCACTCCCATTATTAGAGGTGTTGATGTAGTGGCCTAAAAAATGCTTATTTTATTTTGTGTGGGGATGAAGCTTACCTGGGATCAGTCTAAAGAAATATATTTAGGAGTTTTTTACTTTTATTATGATAGGAAAATATGGGATTAAAAAAAGACCACCAGCCAGGACTTGAACTTGTTTCACCTAAAAATCCCCAGCTTTATACGTCAGTGAATTGACCACTAGGCTATGGGGAAATGATAATTAGCAGCTTTTTGATAGATATTAGAAGATCCTCCTTGTGGTAAAAATACAGGGGGAACGGATCTCGACGGCTGTTTTTTTGCCGTCGGATTCTGTTCCCCCATTAAAAAAAACATCTGTCGGAATCCGTTCCCCCACTCCCATTATTAGAGGTGTTGATATAGTGGCGTTTAAAAATACATATTAAATTTTTTGTGGGGATGGAGCTAACCTGGTACCAGTCTATAGAAATATATTTAAAAGTTTTTTACTTTTATTAGGATAGGAAAATATGGGATTTAAAAAAAGTCCACGAGCCGGGACTTGAACTTGTTTCACCTAAAAATCACCAATTCTATATGTCAGTGAATTGACCACTAGGCTATGGGGAACTGATAATTAGCAGCTTTTTGATAGATATTAGAAGATCCTCCTTGTGGTAAAAATACAGGGGGAACGGATCTCGACGGCTGTTTTTTTGCCGTCGGATTCTGTTCCCCCACTCCCATTATTAGAGGTGTTGATGTAGTGGCCTAAAAAATGCTTATTTTATTTTGTGTGGGGATGAAGCTTACCTGGGACCAGTCTAAAGAAATATATTGAGGAGTTTTTTACTTTTATTATGATAGGAAAATATGGGATTAAAAAAAGTCCACGAGCAGGGACTTGAACTTGTTTCACCTAAAAATCACCAGCTTTAAATATCAGTGAATTGACCACTAGGCTATGGGGAACTGATAATTAGCAGCTTTTTGATAGATATTATAAGATCCTCCTTGTGGTAAAAATACAGGGGGAACGGATCTCGACGGCTTTTTTTTTGCCGTCGGATTCTGTTCCCCCAATAAAAAAAAACATCTGTCGGAATCCGTTCCCCCACTCCCATTATTAGAGGTGTTGATGTAGTGGCCTAAAAAATGCTTATTTTATTTTGTGTGGAGATGAAGCTTACCTGGGATCAGTCTAAAGAAATATATTTAGGAGTTTTTGACTTTTATTATGATAGGAAAATATGGGATTAAAAAAAGTCCATGAGCCCGGGACTTGAACTTGTTTCACCTAAAAATCACCAGCTTTACATGTCAGTGAATTGACCACTAGGCAATGGGGGACTAAGAATCAACAGCTTTTTGATAGATATTAGAAGATCCTCCTTGTGGTAAAATTACAGGGGGAACGGATCTCGACGGCTGTTTTTTTGCCGTCGGATTCTGTTCCCCCTTTAAAAAAAAACATCTGTCGGAATCCGTTCCCCAACTCCCATTAAGAGATGTGTTGATGTAGTGGCGTTTAAAAATACATATTTTATTTTGTGTGGGGATGGAGCTAACCTGGTACCAGTCTATTGAAATATATTTAAACGTTTTTTACTTTTATTATGATAGGAAAATATGGGATTAAAAAAAGTCCACGAGCCGGGACTTGAACTTGTTTCACCTAAAAATCCCCAGCTTTATATGTCAGTGAATTGACCACTAGGCTATGGGGAACTGATAATTAGCAGCTTTTTGATAGATATTAGAAGATACTCCTTGTGGTAAAAATACAGGGGGAACGGATCTCGACGGCTGTTTTTTTGCCGTCGGATTCTGTTCCCCCAATAAAAAAAAACATCTGTCAGAATCCGTTCCCCCACTCCCATTATTAGAGGTGTTGATGTAGTGGCCTAAAAAATGCTTATTTTATTTTGTGTGAGGATGAAGCTTACCTGGGATCAGTCTAAAGAAATATATTAAGGAGTTTTTGACTTTTATTATGATAGGAAAATATGGGATTAAAAAAAGACCACAAGCCAGGACTTGAACTTTAGTCACCTAATATCATCTGCTCTTGAAGTCAGTGCACTGACCACTAGGCTGTGGGGGCCTTTTAATTAACTGCACTTTGATAGATATTAGAATATCCTCTTGTGTAAGAAATACAGGGGGAAAAGAATCCGACGGCAAAAAAACAGATGTCGGAATCCGTTACCCCACTCCCATTATGAGAGGTGTTGATGTAGTGGCTTAAAAAAAAGGCTTACTGTGTTTTGTGTGTGGATGGAGGTTTACTGTCATCGTTTACATTTAAGTATTTGGCAGATTTTTGATACAGAGCGATGTAGATTGAATTTCATGGTACACATTTTGTATTCTTGTCAGATTTCGCTTTCCCTGGGAATCGAACCTATGACCTTGGCATTGGAAGCACCAATGCTCTACTGTTTGAGCTACAGGAAAGCTATTTAAATAAGTGCATCAGTTTAAGGAATAATTTTTTGGAGTTTTTGCTGTTTATTATGATAGCAGAGTACAGGATCAAGAAAAATCACAAACTGGGATTTGAACTTGTGTCACCCAAAGCCCTAGAGTGCTTAAAACCGGTGTAATACCCACTAGGCTATAGGGATCGATATATCAGCAGCAGTTTAATATATTTAGACATATGTTTAGGAGTTTTTGACTTTTATTATGATAGGAAAATATGGGATTAAAAAAAGACCACAAGCCAGGACTTGAACTTTAGTCACCTAATATCATCTGCTCTTGAAGTCAGTGCACTGACCACTAGGCTGTGGGGGCCTTTTAATCAACTGCACTTTGATAGATATTAGAATATCCTCTTGTTTAAGAAATACAGGGGGAAAAGAATCCGACGGCAAAAAAACAGATGTCGGAATCCGTTACCCCACTCCCATTATGAGAGGTGTTGATGTAGTGGCTTAAAAAAAAAGCTTACTGTGTTTTGTGTGTGGATGGAGGTTTACTGTCATCGTTTACATTTAAGTATTTGGCAGATTTTTGATACAGAGCAATGTAGATTGAATTTCATGGTACACATTTTGTATTCTTGTCAGATTTCGCTTTCCCTGGGAATCGAACCTATGACCTTGGCATTGGAAGCACCAATGCTCTACTGTTTGAGCTACAGGAAAGCTATTTAAATAAGTGTATCAGTTTAAGGAATATTTTTTTGGAGTTTATGCTGTTTATTATGATAGCAGAGTACAGGATCAAGAAAAATCACAAACTGGGATTTGAACTTGTGTCACCCAAAGCCCTAGAGTGCTTAAAACCGGTGTAATGCCCACTAGGCTATAGGGATCGTTATATCAGCAGCAGTTTAATATATTTAGAGATATGTTTAGGAGTTTTTGACTTTTATTATGATAGGAAAATATGGGATTAAAAAAAGTCCTCGAGCCCGGGACTTGAACTTGTTTCACCTAAAAATCACCAGCTTTACATGTCAGTGAATTGACCAATAGGCTATGGGGGACTAAGAATTAACAGCTTTTTGAAAGATATTAGAAAATCCTCCTTGTGGTAAAAATACAGGGGGAACGGATCTCGACGGCTGTTTTTTTGCCGTCGGATTCTGTTCCCCCTTTAAAAAAAAACATCTGTCGGAATCCATTCCCCAACTCCCATTATGAGATGTGTTGATGTAGTGGCGTTTAAAAATACATATTTTATTTTGTGTGGGGATGGAGCTAACCTGGTACCAGTCTATAGAAATATATTTAAAAGTTTTTTACTTTTATTATGATAGGAAAATATGGGATTAAAAAAAGTCCACGAGCAGGGACTTGAACTTGTTTCACCTAAAAATCCCCAGCTTTATATGTCAGTGAATTGACCACTAGGCTATGGGGAACTGATAATTAGCAGCTTTTTGATAGATATTAGAAGATCCTCCTTGTGGTAAAAATACAGGGGGAACGGATCTCGACGGCTGTTTTTTTGCCGTCGGATTCTGTTCCCCCAATAAAAAAAAACATCTGTCGGAATCCGTTCCCCCACTCCCATTATTAGAGGTGTTGATGTAGTGGCCTAAAAAATGCTTATTTTATTTTGTGTTGGGATGAAGCTTACCTAGGATCAGTCTAAAGAAATATATTTAGGAGTTTTTGACTTTTATTATGATAGAAAAATATGGGATTAAAAAAAGTCCACGAGCCCGGGACTTGAACTTTAGTCACCTAATATCATCTGCTCTTGAGGTCAGTGCACTGACCACTAGGCTGTGGGGGCCTTTTAATCAACTGCACTTTGATAGATATTAGAATATCCTCTTGTTTAAGAAATACAGGGGGAAAAGAATCTGACGGCAAAAAAACAGATGTCGGAATCCGTTACCCCACTCCCATTATGAGAGGTGTTGATGTAGTGGCTTAAAAAAAAGGCTTACTGTGTTTTGTGTGTGGATGGAGGTTTACTGTCATCGTTTACATTTAAGTATTTGGCAGATTTTTGATACAGAGCGATGTAGATTGAATTTCATGGTACACATTTTGTATTCTTGTCAGATTTCGCTTTCCCTGGGAATCGAACCTATGACCTTGGGATTGGAAGCACCAATGCTCTACTGTTTGAGCTACAGGAAAGCTATTTAAATAAGTGTATCAGTTTAAGGAATATTTTTTTGGAGTTTTTGCTGTTTATTATGATAGCGGAGTACAGGATCAAGAAAAATCACAAACTGGGATTTGAACTTGTGTCACCCAAAGCCCTAGAGTGCTTAAAACCGGTGTAATGCCCACTAGGCTATAGAGATCGTTATATCAGCAGCAGTTTAATATATTTAGAGATATGTTTAGGAGTTTTTTACTTTTATTATGATAGGAAAATATGGGATTAAAAAAAGTCCTCGAGCCCGGGACTTGAACTTGTTTCACCTAAAAATCACCAGCTTTACATGTCAGTGAATTGACCACTAGACTATGGGGGACTAAGAATTAACAGCTTTTTGAAAGATATTAGAAAATCCTCCTTGTGGTAAAAATACAGGGGGAACGGATCTCGACGGCTGTTTTTTTGCCGTCGGATTCTGTTCCCCCTTTAAAAAAAAACATCTGTCGGAATCCATTCCCCATCTCCCATTATGAGATGTGTTGATGTAGTGGCGTTTAAAAATACATATTTTATTTTGTGTGGGGATGGAGCTAACCTGGTACCAGTCTATAGAAATATATTTAAAAGTTTTTTACTTTTATTATGATAGGAAAATATGGGATTAAAAAAAGTCCACGAGCCGGGACTTGAACTTGTTTCACCTAAAAATCCCCAGCTTTATATGTCAGTGAATTGACCACTAGGCTATAGGGGAACTGATATTTAGCAGCTTTTTGATATATATTAGAAGATCCTCCTTGTGGTAAAAATACAGGGGGAACGGATCTCGACGGCTGTTTTTTTGCCGTCGGATTCTGTTCCCCCAATAAAAAAAAACATCTGTCGGAATCCGTTCCCCCTCTCCCATTATTAGAGGTGTTGATGTAGTGGCCTAAAAAATGGTTATTTTATTTTGTGTGGGGATGAAGCTTACCTGGGATCAGTCTAAAGAAATATATTTAGGAGTTTTTGACTTTTATTATGATAGGAAAATATGGGATTAAAAAAAGTCCACAAGCCCGGGACTTGAACTTGTTTCACCTAAATATCACCAGCTTTACATGTCAATGAATTGACCACTAGGCTATGGGGGACTAAGAATTAGCTGCAGTTTGATAGATATTAGAAGATCCTCCTTGTGGTAAAAATACAGGGGGAACGGATCTCGACGGCTGTTTTTTTGCCGTTGGATTCTGTTCCCCCAATAAAAAAAAACATCTGTCGGAATCCGTTCCCCCACTCCCATTATTAGAGGTGTTGATGTAGTGGCCTAAAAAATGCTTATTTTATTTTGTGTGGGGATGAAGCTTACCTGGGATCAGTCTAAAGAAATATATCTAGGAGTTTTTGACTTTTATTATGATAGGAAAATATGGGATTAAAAAAAGTCCACGAGCCCGGGACTTGAACTTGTTTCACCTAAAAATCACCAGCTTTACATGTCAGTGAATTGACCACTAGGCTATGGGGGACTAAGAATGACCTGCAGTTTGATAGATATTAGAAGATACTCCTTGTGGTAAAAATACAGGGGGAACGGATCTCGACGGCTGTTTTTTTGCCGTCGGATTCTGTTCCCCCAATAAAAAAGAACATCTGTCGGAATCCGTTCCCCCACTCCCATTATTAGAGGTGTTGATGTAGTGGCCTAAAAAATGCTTATTTTATTTTGTGTGGGGATGAAGCTTACCTGGGACCAGTCTAAAGAAATATATTTAGGAGTGTTTTACTTTTATTATGATAGGAAAATATGGGATTAAAAAAAGTCCACGAGACGGGACTTGATCTTGGTTCAACTAAAAATCCCCAGCTTTATATGTCAGTGAATTGACCACTAGGCTATGGGGAACTGATTATTAGCAGCTTTTTGATAGATATTAGAAGATCCTCCTTGTGGTGAAAATACAGGGGGAATGGATCTCGACGGCTGTTTTTTTGCCGTCGGATTCTGTTCCCCCAATAAAAAAAAACATCTGTCGGAATCCGTTCCCCCACTCCCATTATTAGAGGTGTTGATGTAGTGGCCTAAAAATGCTTATTTTATTTTGTGTGGGGATGAAGCTTACCTGGGATCAGTCTAAAGAAATATATTTAGGAGTTTTTGACTTTTATTATGATAGGAAAATATGGGATTAAAAAAAGTCCACGAGCCCGGGACTTGAACTTGTTTCACCTAAAAATCCCCAGCTTTACATGTCAGTGAATTGACCACTAGGCTATGGGGGACTAAAAATAAGCTGCAGTTTGATAGATATTAGAAGATCCTCCTTGTGGTAAAAATACAGGGGGAACGGATCTCGACGGCTGTTTTTTTGCCGTCGGATTCTGTTCCCCCATTAAAAAAAAACATCTGTCGGAATCCGTTCCCCCACTCCCATTATTAGAGGTGTTGATGCAGTGGCCTAAAAAATGCTTATTTTATTTTGTGTGGGGATGAAGCTTACCTGGGATCAGTCTAAAGAAATATATTTAGGAGTTTTTGACTTTTATTATGATAGGAAAATATGGGATTAAAAAAAGTCCACGAGCCCGGGACTTGAACTTGTTTCACCTAAAAATCACCAGCTTTACATGTCAGTGAATTGACCACTAGGCTATGGGGGACTAAGAATGAACTGCAGTTTGATAGATATTAGAAGCTACTCCTTGTGGTAAAAATACAGGGGGAACGGATCTCGACGGCTGTTTTTTTGCCGTTGGATTCTGTTCCCCCAATAAAAAAAAATATTCTTTCGGAATCCGTTCCCCCACTCCCATTATTAGAGGTGTTGATGTAGTGGCCTAAAAAATGCTTATTTTATTTTGTGTGGGGATGAAGCTTACCTGGGATCAGTCTAAAGAAATATATTTAGGAGTTTTTGACTTTTATTATAATAGGAAAATATGGGATTAAAAAAGTCCACGAGCCCGGGACTTGAACTTGTTTCACCTAAAAATCACCAGCTTTACATGTCAGTGAATTGACCACTAGGCTACGGGGGACTAAGAATTAGCTGCAGTTTGATAGATATTAGAAGATACTCCTTGTGGTAAAAATACAGGGGGAACGGATCTCGACGGCTGTTTTTTTGCCGTCGGATTCTGTTCCCCCAATAAAAAAAAACATCTGTCAGAATCCGTTCCCCCACTCCCATTATTAGAGGTGTTGATGTAGTGGCCTAAAAAATGCTTATTTTATTTTGTGTGGGGATGAAGCTTACCTGGGATCAGTCTAAAGAAATATATTTAGGAGTTTTTGACTTTTATTATAATAGGAAAATATGGGATTAAAAAAGTCCACGAGCCCGGGACTTGAACTTGTTTCACCTAAAAATCACCAGCTTTACATGTCAGTGAATTGACCACTAGGCTACGGGGGACTAAGAATTAGCTGCAGTTTGATAGATATTAGAAGATACTCCTTGTGGTAAAAATACAGGGGGAACGGATCTCGACGGCTGTTTTTTTGCCGTCGGATTCTGTTCCCCCAATAAAAAAAAACATCTGTCAGAATCCGTTCCCCCACTCCCATTATTAGAGGTGTTGATGTAGTGGCCTAAAAAATGCTTATTTTATTTTGTATGGGGATGAAGCTTACCTGGGATCAGTCTAAATAAATATATTTAGGAGTTTTTGACTTTTATTATGATAGGAAAATATGGGATTAAAAAAAGACCACAAGCCAGGACTTGAACTTTAGTCACCTAATATCATCTGCTCTTGAAGTCAGTGCACTGACCACTAGGCTGTGGGGGCCTTTTAATCAACTGCACTTTGATAGATATTAGAATATCCTCTTGTTTAAGAAATACAGGGGGAAAAGAATCCGACGGCAAAAAAACAGATGTCGGAATCCGTTACCCCACTCCCATTATGAGAGGTGTTGATGTAGTGGCTTAAAAAAAAAGCTTACTGTGTTTTGTGTGTGGATGGAGGTTTACTGTCATCGTTTACATTTAAGTATTTGGCAGATTTTTGATACAGAGCAATGTAGATTGAATTTCATGGTACACATTTTGTATTCTTGTCAGATTTCGCTTTCCCTGGGAATCGAACCTATGACCTTGGCATTGGAAGCACCAATGCTCTACTGTTTGAGCTACAGGAAAGCTATTTAAATAAGTGTATCAGTTTAAGGAATAATTTTTTGGAGTTTTTGCTGTTTATTATGATAGCAGAGTACAGGATCAAGAAAAATCACAAACTGGGATTTGAACTTGTGTCACCCAAAGCCCTAGAGTGCTTAAAACCGGTGTAATGCCCACTAGGCTATAGGGATCGTTATATCAGCAGCAGTTTAATATATTTAGAGATATGTTTAGGAGTTTTTGACTTTTATTATGATAGGAAAATATGGGATTAAAAAAAGTCCTCGAGCCCGGGACTTGAACTTGTTTCACCTAAAAATCACCAGCTTTACATGTCAGTGAATTGACCAATAGGCTATGGGGGACTAAGAATTAACAGCTTTTTGATAGATATTAGAAAATCCTCCTTGTGGTAAAAATACAGGGGGAACGGATCTCGACGGCTGTTTTTTTGCCGTCGGATTCTGTTCCCCCTTTAAAAAAAAACATCTGTCGGAATCCATTCCCCAACTCCCATTATGAGATGTGTTGATGTAGTGGCGTTTAAAAATACATATTTTATTTTGTGTGGGGATGGAGCTAACCTGGTACCAGTCTATAGAAATATATTTAAAAGTTTTTTACTTTTATTATGATAGGAAAATATGGGATTAAAAAAAGTCCACGAGCAGGGACTTGAACTTGTTTCACCTAAAAATCCCCAGCTTTATATGTCAGTGAATTGACCACTAGGCTATGGGGAACTGATAATTAGCAGCTTTTTGATAGATATTAGAAGATCCTCCTTGTGGTAAAAATACAGGGGGAACGGATCTCGACGGCTGTTTTTTTGCCGTCGGATTCTGTTCCCCCAATAAAAAAAAACATCTGTCGGAATCCGTTCCCCCACTCCCATTATTAGAGGTGTTGATGTAGTGGCCTAAAAAATGCTTATTTTATTTTGTGTGGGGATGAAGCTTACCTAGGATCAGTCTAAAGAAATATATTTAGGAGTTTTTGACTTTTATTATGATAGAAAAATATGGGATTAAAAAAAGTCCACGAGCCCGGGACTTGAACTTGTTTCACCTAAACATCACCAGCTTTACATGTCAGTGAATTGACCACTAGGCTATGGGGGACTAAGAATTAGCTGCAGTTTGATAGATATTAAAAGATACTCCTTGTGGTAAAAATACAGGGGGAACGGATCTCGACGGCTGTTTTTTTGCCGTCGGATTCTGTTCCCCCAATAAAAAAGAACATCTGTCGGAATCCGTTCCCCCACTCCCATTATTAGAGGTGTTGATGTAGTGGCCTAAAAAATGCTTATTTTATTTTGTGTGGGGATGAAGCTTACCTGGGACCAGTCTAAAGAAATATATTTAGGAGTGTTTTACTTTTATTATGATAGGAAAATATGGGATTAAAAAAAGTCCACGAGACGGGACTTGATCTTGGTTCAACTAAAAATCCCCAGCTTTATATATCAGTGAATTGACCACTAGGCTATGGGGAACTGATCATTAGCAGCTTTTTGATAGATATTAGAAGATCCTCCTTGTGGTAAAAATACAGGGGGAACGGGTCTCGACGGCTGTTTTTTTGCCGTCGGATTCTGTTCCCCCAATAAAAAAAAACATCTGTCGGAATCCGTTCCCCCACTCCCATTATTAGAGGTGTTGATGTAGTGGCCTAAAAAATGCTTATTTTATTTTGTGTGGGGATGAAGCTTACCTGGGATCAGTCTAAAGAAATATATTTAGGAGTTTTTGACTTTTATTATGATAGGAAAATATGGGATTAAAAAAAGTCCACGAGCCCGGGACTTGAACTTGTTTCACCTAAAAATCACCAGCTTTACATGTCAGTGAATTGCCCACTAGGCTATGGTGGACTAAGAATTAACTGCAGTTTGATAGATATTAGAAGATACTCCTTGTGGTAAAAATACAGGGGGAACGGATCTCGACGGCTTTTTTTTGCCGTCGGATTCTGTTCCCCCAATAAAAAAAAACATCTGTCGGAATCCGTTCCCCCACTCCCATTATTAGAGGTGTTGATGTAGTGGCCTAAAAAATGCTTATTTTATTTTGTGTGGGGATGAAGCTTACCTGGGATCAGTCTAAATAAATATATTTAGGAGTTTTTGACTTTTATTATGATAGGAAAATATGGGATTAAAAAAAGTCCACGAGCCCGGGACTTGAACTTGTTTCACCTAAAAATCACCAGCTTTACATGTCAGTGAATTGCCCACTAGGCTATGGGGGACTAAGAATTAGCTGCAGTTTGATAGATATTAGAAGATACTCCTTGTGGTAAAAATACAGGGGGAACGGATCTCGACGGCTGTTTTTTTGCCGTCGGATTCTGTTCCCCCTATTAAAAAAAACATCTGTCGGAATCCGTTCCCCCACTCCCATTATGAGATGTGTTGATGTAGTGGCGTTTAAAAATACATATTTAATTTTGTGTGGGGATGGAGCTAACCTGGTACCAGTCTATAGAAATATATTTAAAAGTTTTTTACTTTTATTATGATAGGAAAATATGGGATTTAAAAAAAGTCCACGAACCGGGACTTGAACTTGTGTCACCTAAAAATCACCAACTCTATATGTCAGTGAAATGACCACTAGGCTATGTGGCCCTAAGAATTAGCTGCAGTTTGATAGATATTAGAAGATACTCCTTGTGGTAAAAATACAGGGGGAACGGATCTCGACGGCTTTTTTTTTGCCGTCGGATTCTGTTCCCCCAATAAAAAAAAACATCTGTCGGAATCCGTTCCCCCACTCCCATTATTAGAGGTGTTGATGTAGTGGCCTAAAAAATGCTTATTTTATTTTGTGTGGGGATGAAGCTTACCTGGGACCAGTCTAAATAAATATATTTAGGAGTGTTTAACTTTTATTGTGATAGGAAAATATGGGATTAAAAAAAGTCCACGAGCCGGGACTTGAACTTTTTTCAACTAAAAATCCCCAGCTTTATATGTCAGTGAATTGACCACTAGGCTATGGGGAACTGATAATTAGCAGCTTTTTGATAGATATTAGAAGATCCTCCTTGTGGTAAAAATACAGGGGGAACGGATCTCGACGGCTGTTTTTTTGCCGTCGGATTCTGTTCCCACAATAAAAAAAAAACATCTGTCGGAATCCGTTCCCCCACTCCCATTATTAGAGGTGTTGATGTAGTGGCCTAAAAAATACTTATTTTATTTTGTGTGGGGATGAAGCTTACCTGGGATCAGTCTAAAGAAATATATTTAGGAGTTTTTGACTTTTATTATGATAGGAAAATATGGGATTAAAAAAAGTCCACGAGCCCGGGACTTGAACTTGTTTCACCTAAAAATCACCAGCTTTACATGTCAGTGAATTGCCCACTAGGCTATGGTGGACTAAGAATTAGCTTCAGTTTGATAGATATTAGAAGATACTCCTTGTGGTAAAAATACAGGGGGAACGGATCTCGACGGCTTTTTTTTTGCCGTCGGATTCTGTTCCCCCAATAAAAAAAAACATCTGTCGGAATCCGTTCCCCCAATCCCATTATTAGAGGTGTTGATGTAGTGGCCTAAAAAATGCTTATTTTATTTTGTGTGGGGATGAAGCTTACCTGGGATCAGTCTAAAGAAATATATTTAGGAGTTTTTGACTTTTATTATGATAGGAAAATATGGGACTTGAACTTGTTTCACCTAAAAATCACCAGCTTTACATGTCAGTGAATTGCCCACTAGGCTATGGGGGACTAAGAATTAGCTGCAGTTTGATAGATATTAGAAGATACTCCTTGTGGTAAAAATACAGGGGGAACGGATCTCGACGGCTGTTTTTTTGCCGTCGGATTCTGTTCCCCCTATTAAAAAAAACATCTGTCGGAATCCGTTCCCCCACTCCCCCACTTATGAGATGTGTTGATGTAGTGGCGTTTAAAAATACATATTTAATTTTGTGTGGGGATGGAGCTAACCTGGTACCAGTCTATAGAAATATATTTAAAAGTTTTTTACTTTTATTATGATGGGAAAATATGGGATTTAAAAAAAGTCCACGAACCGGGACTTGAACTTGTGTCACCTAAAAATCACCAACTCTATATGTCAGTGAAATGACCACTAGGCTATGTGGCCCTAAGAATTAGGTGCAGTTTGATAGATATTAGAAGATCCTCCTTGTGTAAAAAATACATGGGGAACGGATTTCGACGGCTGTTTTTTTGCCGTCGGATTCTGTTCCCCCTATAAAAAAAACATCTGTCGGAATCCGTTCCCCCAATCCCATTATTAGAGGTGTTGATGTAGTGGCCTAAAAGATGCTTATTTTATTTTGTGTGGGGATGAAGCTTACCTGGGATCAGTCTATAGAAATATATTTAAGAGTTTTTGACTTTTATTATGATAGGAAAATATGGGATTAAAAAAAGTCCACGAGCCCGGGACTTGAACTTGTTTCACCTCAAAATCACCAGCTTTACATGTCAGTGAATTGACCACTACGCTATGGGGGACTAAGAATTAGCTGCAGTTTGATAGATATTAGAAGATACTCCTTGTGGTAAAAATACAGGGGGAACGGATCTCGACGGCTGTTTTTTTGCCGTCGGATTCTGTTCCCCCTATTAAAAAAAACATCTGTCGGAATCCGTTCCCCCACTCCCATTATGAGATGTGTTGATGTAGTGGCGTTTAAAAATACATATTTAATTTGTGTGGGGATGGAGCTAACCTGGTACCAGTCTATAGAAATATATTTAAAAGTTTTTTACTTTTATTATGATAGGAAAATATGGGATTAAAAAAAAGTCCACAAGCCCGGGACATAAAACTTGTTTCACCTAAAAATCACCAAGTCTATATGTCAGTGAAATGACCACTAGGCTATGTGGCCCTAAGAATTAGCTGCAGTTTGATAGATATTAGAAGATCCTCCTTGTTAAAAAAGAGGATCTTCTCATGTCAGTGAGAAGCTTTACATGTCAGTGAATTGACCACTAGGCTATGGGGAACTGATAATTAGTAGCTTTTTGATAGATATTAGAAGATCCTCCTTGTGGTAAAAATACAGGGGGAACGGATCTCGACGGCTGTTTTTTTGCCGTCGGATTCTGTTCCCCCAATAAAAAAAAACATCTGTCGGAATCCGTTCCCCCACTCCCATTATTAGAGGTGTTGATGTAGTGGCCTAAAACATGCTTATTTTATTTTGTGTGGGGATTAAGCTTACCTGGGATCAGTCTAAAGAAATATATTTAGGAGTTTTTGACTTTTATTATAATAGGAAAATATGGGATTAAAAAAAGTCCACGAGCCCGGGACTTGAACTTGTTTCACCTAAAAATCACCAGCTTTACATGTCAGTGAATTGACCACTAGGCTATGGCGGACTAAGAATTAGCCACAGTTTGATAGATATTAGAAGATACTCCTTGTGGTAAAAATACAGGGGGAACGGATCTCGACGGCTGTTTTTTTGCCGTCGGATTCTGTTCCCCCAATAAAAAAAAACATCTGTCAGAAT
Source organism: Phoxinus phoxinus (assembly GCF_949152265.1). Classification (NCBI taxonomy): domain Eukaryota; kingdom Metazoa; phylum Chordata; class Actinopteri; order Cypriniformes; family Leuciscidae; genus Phoxinus; species Phoxinus phoxinus. Next base: position 30,018,229 of record NC_136877.1, read on the forward strand.
CCGTTCCCCCACTCCCATTATTAGAGGTGTTGATGTAGTGTCCTAAAAAATGCTTATTTTATTTTGTATGGGGATGAAGCTTACCTGGGACCAGTCTAAAGAAATATATTTAGGAGTGTTTTACTTTTATTATGATAGGAAAATATGGGATTAAAAAAAGACCACCAGCCAGGACTTGAACTTGTTTCACCTAAAAATCCCCAGCTTTATACGTCAGTGAATTGACCACTAGGCAATGGGGAACTGATAATTAGCAGCTTTTTGATAGATATTAGAAGATCCTCCTTGTGGTAAAAATACAGGGGGAACGGATCTCGACGGCTGTTTTTTTGCCGTCGGATTCTGTTCCCCCAATAAAAAAAACATCTGTCGGAATCCGTTCCCCCACTCCCATTATTAGAGGTGTTGATGTAGTGGCCTAAAAAATGCTTATTTTATTTTGTGTGGGGATGAAGCTTACCTGGGATCAGTCTAAAGAAATATATTTAGGAGTTTTTGACTTTTATTATAATAGGAAAATATGGGATTAAAAAAGTCCACGAGCCCGGGACTTGAACTTGTTTCACCTAAAAATCACCAGCTTTACATGTCAGTGAATTGACCACTAGGCTACGGGGGACTAAGAATTAGCTGCAGTTTGATAGATATTAGAAGATACTCCTTGTGGTAAAAATACAGGGGGAACGGATCTCGACGGCTGTTTTTTTGCCGTCGGATTCTGTTCCCCCAATAAAAAAAAACATCTGTCAGAATCCGTTCCCCCACTCCCATTATTAGAGGTGTTGATGTAGTGGCCTAAAAAATGCTTATTTTATTTTGTATGGGGATGAAGCTTACCTGGGATCAGTCTAAATAAATATATTTAGGAGTTTTTGACTTTTATTATGATAGGAAAATATGGGATTAAAAAAAGACCACAAGCCAGGACTTGAACTTTAGTCACCTAATATCATCTGCTCTTGAAGTCAGTGCACTGACCACTAGGCTGTGGGGGCCTTTTAAACAACTGCACTTTGATAGATATTAGAATATCCTCTTGTTTAAGAAATACAGGGGGAAAAGAATCCGACGGCAAAAAAACAGATGTCGGAATCCGTTACCCCACTCCCATTATGAGAGGTGTTGATGTAGTGGCTTAAAAAAAAAGCTTACTGTGTTTTGTGTGTGGATGGAGGTTTACTGTCATCGTTTACATTTAAGTATTTGGCAGATTTTTGATACAGAGCAATGTAGATTGAATTTCATGGTACACATTTTGTATTCTTGTCAGATTTCGCTTTCCCTGGGAATCGAACCTATGACCTTGGCATTGGAAGCACCAATGCTCTACTGTTTGAGCTACAGGAAAGCTATTTAAATAAGTGTATCAGTTTAAGGAATAATTTTTTGGAGTTTTTGCTGTTTATTATGATAGCAGAGTACAGGATCAAGAAAAATCACAAACTGGGATTTGAACTTGTGTCACCCAAAGCCCTAGAGTGCTTAAAACCGGTGTAATGCCCACTAGGCTATAGGGATCGTTATATCAGCAGCAGTTTAATATATTTAGAGATATGTTTAGGAGTTTTTGACTTTTATTATGATAGGAAAATATGGGATTAAAAAAAGTCCTCGAGCCCGGGACTTGAACTTGTTTCACCTAAAAATCACCAGCTTTACATGTCAGTGAATTGACCAATAGGCTATGGGGGACTAAGAATTAACAGCTTTTTGATAGATATTAGAAAATCCTCCTTGTGGTAAAAATACAGGGGGAACGGATCTCGACGGCTGTTTTTTTGCCGTCGGATTCTGTTCCCCCTTTAAAAAAAAACATCTGTCGGAATCCATTCCCCAACTCCCATTATGAGATGTGTTGATGTAGTGGCGTTTAAAAATACATATTTTATTTTGTGTGGGGATGGAGCTAACCTGGTACCAGTCTATAGAAATATATTTAAAAGTTTTTTACTTTTATTATGATAGGAAAATATGGGATTAAAAAAAGTCCACGAGCAGGGACTTGAATTTGTTTCACCTAAAAATCCCCGGCTTTATATGTCAGTGAATTGACCACTAGGCTATGGGGAACTGATAATTAGCAGCTTTTTGATAGATATTAGAAGATCCTCCTTGTGGTAAAAATACAGGGGGAACGGATCTCGACGGCTGTTTTTTTGCCGTCGGATTCTGTTCCCCCAATAAAAAAAAACATCTGTCGGAATCCGTTCCCCCACTCCCATTATTAGAGGTGTTGATGTAGTGGCCTAAAAAATGCTTATTTTATTTTGTGTGGGGATGAAGCTTACCTAGGATCAGTCTAAAGAAATATATTTAGGAGTTTTTGACTTTTATTATGATAGAAAAATATGGGATTAAAAAAAGTCCACGAGCCCGGGACTTGAACTTGTTTCACCTAAACATCACCAGCTTTACATGTCAGTGAATTGACCACTAGGCTATGGGGGACTAAGAATTAGCTGCAGTTTGATAGATATTAAAAGATACTCCTTGTGGTAAAAATACAGGGGGAACGGATCTCGACGGCTGTTTTTTTGCCGTCGGATTCTGTTCCCCCAATAAAAAAGAACATCTGTCGGAATCCGTTCCCCCACTCCCATTATTAGAGGTGTTGATGTAGTGGCCTAAAAAATGCTTATTTTATTTTGTGTGGGGATGAAGCTTACCTGGGACCAGTCTAAAGAAATATATTTAGGAGTGTTTTACTTTTATTATGATAGGAAAATATGGGATTAAAAAAAGTCCACGAGACGGGACTTGATCTTGGTTCAACTAAAAATCCCCAGCTTTATATATCAGTGAATTGACCACTAGGCTATGGGGAACTGATCATTAGCAGCTTTTTGATAGATATTAGAAGATCCTCCTTGTGGTAAAAATACAGGGGGAACGGGTCTCGACGGCTGTTTTTTTGCCGTCGGATTCTGTTCCCACAATAAAAAAAAAACATCTGTCGGAATCCGTTCCCCCACTCCCATTATTAGAGGTGTTGATGTAGTGGCCTAAAAAATACTTATTTTATTTTGTGTGGGGATGAAGCTTACCTGGGATCAGTCTAAAGAAATATATTTAGGAGTTTTTGACTTTTATTATGATAGGAAAATATGGGATTAAAAAAAGTCCACGAGCCCGGGACTTGAACTTGTTTCACCTAAAAATCACCAGCTTTACATGTCAGTGAATTGCCCACTAGGCTATGGTGGACTAAGAATTAACTGCAGTTTGATAGATATTAGAAGATACTCCTTGTGGTAAAAATACAGGGGGAACGGATCTCGACGGCTTTTTTTTGCCGTCGGATTCTGTTCCCCCAATAAAAAAAAACATCTGTCGGAATCCGTTCCCCCACTCCCATTATTAGAGGTGTTGATGTAGTGGCCTAAAAGATGCTTATTTTATTTTGTGTGGGGATGAAGCTTACCTGGGATCAGTCTAAATAAATATATTTAGGAGTTTTTGACTTTTATTATGATAGGAAAATATGGGATTAAAAAAAGTCCACGAGCCCGGGACTTGAACTTGTTTCACCTAAAAATCACCAGCTTTACATGTCAGTGAATTGCCCACTAGGCTATGGGGGACTAAGAATTAGCTGCAGTTTGATAGATATTAGAAGATACTCCTTGTGGTAAAAATACAGGGGGAACGGATCTCGACGGCTGTTTTTTTGCCGTCGGATTCTGTTCCCCCTATTAAAAAAAACATCTGTCGGAATCCGTTCCCCCACTCCCATTATGAGATGTGTTGATGTAGTGGCGTTTAAAAATACATATTTAATTTTGTGTGGGGATGGAGCTAACCTGGTACCAGTCTATAGAAATATATTTAAAAGTTTTTTACTTTTATTATGATAGGAAAATATGGGATTTAAAAAAAGTCCACGAACCGGGACTTGAACTTGTGTCACCTAAAAATCACCAACTCTATATGTCAGTGAAATGACCACTAGGCTATGTGGCCCTAAGAATTAGCTGCAGTTTGATAGATATTAGAAGATACTCCTTGTGGTAAAAATACAGGGGGAACGGATCTCGACGGCTTTTTTTTTGCCGTCGGATTCTGTTCCCCCAATAAAAAAAAACATCTGTCGGAATCCGTTCCCCCACTCCCATTATTAGAGGTGTTGATGTAGTGGCCTAAAAAATGCTTATTTTATTTTGTGTGGGGATGAAGCTTACCTGGGACCAGTCTAAAGAAATATATTTAGGAGTGTTTAACTTTTATTGTGATAGGAAAATATGGGATTAAAAAAAGTCCACGAGCCGGGACTTGAACTTTTTTCAACTAAAAATCCCCAGCTTTATATGTCAGTGAATTGACCACTAGGCTATGGGGAACTGATAATTAGCAGCTTTTTGATAGATATTAGAAGATCCTCCTTGTGGTAAAAATACAGGGGGAACGGATCTCGACGGCTGTTTTTTTGCCGTCGGATTCTGTTCCCACAATAAAAAAAAAACATCTGTCGGAATCCGTTCCCCCACTCCCATTATTAGAGGTGTTGATGTAGTGGCCTAAAAAATACTTATTTTATTTTGTGTGGGGATGAAGCTTACCTGGGATCAGTCTAAAGAAATATATTTAGGAGTTTTTGACTTTTATTATGATAGGAAAATATGGGATTAAAAAAAGTCCACGAGCCCGGGACTTGAACTTGTTTCACCTAAAAATCACCAGCTTTACATGTCAGTGAATTGCCCACTAGGCTATGGTGGACTAAGAATTAGCTTCAGTTTGATAGATATTAGAAGATACTCCTTGTGGTAAAAATACAGGGGGAACGGATCTCGACGGCTTTTTTTTTGCCGTCGGATTCTGTTCCCCCAATAAAAAAAAACATCTGTCGGAATCCGTTCCCCCACTCCCATTATTAGAGGTGTTGATGTAGTGGCCTAAAAAATGCTTATTTTATTTTGTGTGGGGATGAAGCTTACCTGGGATCAGTCTAAAGAAATATATTTAGGAGTTTTTGACTTTTATTATGATAGGAAAATATGGGACTTGAACTTGTTTCACCTAAAAATCACCAGCTTTACATGTCAGTGAATTGCCCACTAGGCTATGGGGGACTAAGAATTAGCTGCAGTTTGATAGATATTAGAAGATACTCCTTGTGGTAAAAATACAGGGGGAACGGATCTCGACGGCTGTTTTTTTGCCGTCGGATTCTGTTCCCCCTATTAAAAAAAACATCTGTCGGAATCCGTTCCCCCACTCCCCCACTTATGAGATGTGTTGATGTAGTGGCGTTTAAAAATACATATTTAATTTTGTGTGGGGATGGAGCTAACCTGGTACCAGTCTATAGAAATATATTTAAAAGTTTTTTACTTTTATTATGATGGGAAAATATGGGATTTAAAAAAAGTCCACGAACCGGGACTTGAACTTGTGTCACCTAAAAATCACCAACTCTATATGTCAGTGAAATGACCACTAGGCTATGTGGCCCTAAGAATTAGGTGCAGTTTGATAGATATTAGAAGATCCTCCTTGTGTAAAAAATACATGGGGAACGGATTTCGACGGCTGTTTTTTTGCCGTCGGATTCTGTTCCCCCTATAAAAAAAACATCTGTCGGAATCCGTTCCCCCAATCCCATTATTAGAGGTGTTGATGTAGTGGCCTAAAAGATGCTTATTTTATTTTGTGTGGGGATGAAGCTTACCTGGGATCAGTCTATAGAAATATATTTAAGAGTTTTTGACTTTTATTATGATAGGAAAATATGGGATTAAAAAAAGTCCACGAGCCCGGGACTTGAACTTGTTTCACCTCAAAATCACCAGCTTTACATGTCAGTGAATTGACCACTACGCTATGGGGGACTAAGAATTAGCTGCAGTTTGATAGATATTAGAAGATACTCCTTGTGGTAAAAATACAGGGGGAACGGATCTCGACGGCTGTTTTTTTGCCGTCGGATTCTGTTCCCCCTATTAAAAAAAACATCTGTCGGAATCCGTTCCCCCACTCCCATTATGAGATGTGTTGATGTAGTGGCGTTTAAAAATACATATTTAATTTGTGTGGGGATGGAGCTAACCTGGTACCAGTCTATAGAAATATATTTAAAAGTTTTTTACTTTTATTATGATAGGAAAATATGGGATTAAAAAAAAGTCCACAAGCCCGGGACATAAAACTTGTTTCACCTAAAAATCACCAAGTCTATATGTCAGTGAAATGACCACTAGGCTATGTGGCCCTAAGAATTAGCTGCAGTTTGATAGATATTAGAAGATCCTCCTTGTTAAAAAAGAGGATCTTCTCATGTCAGTGAGAAGCTTTACATGTCAGTGAATTGACCACTAGGCTATGGGGAACTGATAATTAGTAGCTTTTTGATAGATATTAGAAGATCCTCCTTGTGGTAAAAATACAGGGGGAACGGATCTCGACGGCTGTTTTTTTGCCGTCGGATTCTGTTCCCCTAATAAAAAAAAACATCTGTCGGAATCCGTTCCCCCACTCCCATTATTAGAGGTGTTGATGTAGTGGCCTAAAACATGCTTATTTTATTTTGTGTGGGGATGAAGCTTACCTGGGATCAGTCTAAAGAAATATATTTAGGAGTTTTTGACTTTTATTATAATAGGAAAATATGGGATTAAAAAAAGTCCACGAGCCCGGGACTTGAACTTGTTTCACCTAAAAATCACCAGCTTTACATGTCAGTGAATTGACCACTAGGCTATGGCGGACTAAGAATTAGCCACAGTTTGATAGATATTAGAAGATACTCCTTGTGGTAAAAATACAGGGGGAACGGATCTCGACGGCTGTTTTTTTGCCGTCGGATTCTGTTCCCCCAATAAAAAAAAACATCTGTCAGAATCCGTTCCCCCACTCCCATTATTAGAGGTGTTGATGTAGTGTCCTAAAAAATGCTTATTTTATTTTGTATGGGGATGAAGCTTACCTGGGACCAGTCTAAAGAAATATATTTAGGAGTGTTTTACTTTTATTATGATAGGAAAATATGGGATTAAAAAAAGACCACCAGCCAGGACTTGAACTTGTTTCACCTAAAAATCCCCAGCTTTATACGTCAGTGAATTGACCACTAGGCAATGGGGAACTGATAATTAGCAGCTTTTTGATAGATATTAGAAGATCCTCCTTGTGGTAAAAATACAGGGGGAACGGATCTCGACGGCTGTTTTTTTGCCGTCGGATTCTGTTCCCCCAATAAAAAAAACATCTGTCGGAATCCGTTCCCCCACTCCCATTATTAGAGGTGTTGATGTAGTGGCCTAAAAAATGCTTATTTTATTTTGTGTGGGGATGAAGCTTACCTGGGATCAGTCTAAAGAAATATATTTAGGAGTTTTTGACTTTTATTATGATAGGAAAATATGGGATTAAAAAAAGTCCACGAGCCCGGGACTTGAACTTGTTTCACCTAAAAATCACCAGCTTTACATGTCAGTGAATTGACCACTAGGCTATGGGGGACTAAGAATTAGCTGCAGTTTGATAGATATTAGAAGATACTCCTTGTGGTAAAAATACAGGGGGAACGGAACTCGACGGCTGTTTTTTTGCCGTCGGATTCTGTTCCCCCAATAAAAAAAAACATCTGTCGGAATCCGTTCCCCCACTCCCATTATGAGATGTGTTGATGTAGTGGCGTTTAAAAATACATATTTAATTTTGTGTGGGGATGGAGCTAACCTGGTACCAGTCTATAGAAATATATTTAAAAGTTTTTTACTTTTATTATGATAGGAAAATATGGGATTAAAAAAAGTCCACGAGCCGGGACTTGAACTTGTTTCACCTAAAAATCACCAGCTTTATACGTCAGTGAATTGACCACTAGGCTATGGGGGACTAAGAATTAGCTGCAGTTTGATAGATATTAGAAGATACTCCTTGTGGTAAAAATACAGGGGGAACGGATCTCGACGGCTGTTTTTTTGCCGTCGGATTCTGTTCCCCCTATTAAAAAAAACATCTGTCGGAATCCGTTCCCCCACTCCCCCACTTATGAGATGTGTTGATGTAGTGGCGTTTAAAAATACATATTTAATTTTGTGTGGGGATGGAGCTAACCTGGTACCAGTCTATAGAAATATATTTAAAAGTTTTTTACTTTTATTATGATGGGAAAATATGGGATTTAAAAAAAGTCCACGAACCGGGACTTGAACTTGTGTCACCTAAAAATCACGAACTCTATATGTCAGTGAAATGACCACTAGGCTATGTGGCCCTAAGAATTAGGTGCAGTTTGATAGATATTAGAAGATCCTCCTTGTGTAAAAAATACATGGGGAACGGATTTCGACGGCTGTTTTTTTGCCGTCGGATTCTGTTCCCCCTATAAAAAAAAACATCTGTCGGAATCCGTTCCCCCACTCCCATTATTAGAGGTGTTGATGTAGTGGCCTAAAAAATGCTTATTTTATTTTGTGTGGGGATGAAGCTTACCTGGGACCAGTCTAAAGAAATATATTTAGGAGTGTTTTACTTTTATTATGATAGGAAAATATGGGATTAAAAAAAGACAACGAGCCGGGACTTGAACTTGTTTCACCTAAAAATCCCCAGCTTTACATGTCAGTCAATTGACCACTAGGCTATGGGGAACTGATAATTAGCAGCTTTTTGATAGATATTAGAAGATCCTCCTTGTGGTAAAAATAAAGGGGATCGGATCTCGACGGCTGTTCTTTTGCCGTCGGATTCTGTTCCCCCAATAAAAAAAAACATCTGTCGGAATCCGTTCCCCCACTCCCATTATTAGAGGTGTTGATGTAGTGGCCTAGAAAATGCTTATTTTGTTTTGTGTGGGGATGAAGCTTACCTGGGATCAGTCTAAAGAAATATATTTAGGAGTTTTTGACTTTTATTATGATAGAAAAATATGGGATTAAAAAAAGTCCACGAGTCCGGGACTTGAACTTGTTTCACCTAAAAATCACCATCTTTACATGTCAGTGAATTGACCACTAGGCTATGGGGGACTAAGAATTAGCTGCAGTGTGATAGATATTAGAAGATACTCCTTGTGGTAAAAATACAGGGGGAACGGATCTCGACGGCTGTTTTTTTGCCGTTGGATTCTGTTCCCCCAATAAAAAAAAACATCTGTCGGAATCCGTTCCCCCACTCCCATTATTAGAGGTGTTGATGTAGTGGCCTAAAAAATGCTTATTTTATTTTGTGTGGGGATGAAGCTTACCTGGGACCAGTCTAAAGAAATATATTTAGGAGTGTTTTACTTTTATTATGATAGGAAAATATGGGATTAAAAAAAGACAACGAGCCGGGACTTGAACTTGTTTCACCTAAAAATCCCCAGCTTTACATGTCAGTGAATTGACCACTAGGCTATGGGGAACTGATAATTAGAAGCTTTTTGATAGATATTAGAAGATCCTCCTTGTGGTAAAAATACAGGGGGTACGGATCTCGACGGCTGTTTTTTTGCCGTCGGATTCTGTTCCCCCAATAAAAAAAAACATCTGTCGGAATCCGTTCCCCCACTCCCATTATTAGAGGTGTTGATGTAGTGGCCTAAAAAATGCTTATTTTATTTTGTGTGGGGATGAAGCTTACCTGGGATCAGTCTAAAGAAATATATTTAGGAGTTTTTTACTTTTATTATGATAGGAAAATATGGGATTAAAAAAAGACCACCAGCCAGGACTTGAACTTGTTTCACCTAAAAATCCCCAGCTTTATACGTCAGTGAATTGACCACTAGGCTATGGGGAAATGATAATTAGCAGCTTTTTGATAGATATTAGAAGATCCTCCTTGTGGTAAAAATACAGGGGGAACGGATCTCGACGGCTGTTTTTTTGCCGTCGGATTCTGTTCCCCCATTAAAAAAAACATCTGTCGGAATCCGTTCCCCCACTCCCATTATTAGAGGTGTTGATATAGTGGCGTTTAAAAATACATATTAAATTTTTTGTGGGGATGGAGCTAACCTGGTACCAGTCTATAGAAATATATTTAAAAGTTTTTTACTTTTATTAGGATAGGAAAATATGGGATTTAAAAAAAGTCCACGAGCCGGGACTTGAACTTGTTTCACCTAAAAATCACCAATTCTATATGTCAGTGAATTGACCACTAGGCTATGGGGAACTGATAATTAGCAGCTTTTTGATAGATATTAGAAGATCCTCCTTGTGGTAAAAATACAGGGGGAACGGATCTCGACGGCTGTTTTTTTGCCGTCGGATTCTGTTCCCCCACTCCCATTATTAGAGGTGTTGATGTAGTGGCCTAAAAAATGCTTATTTTATTTTGTGTGGGGATGAAGCTTACCTGGGACCAGTCTAAAGAAATATATTGAGGAGTTTTTTACTTTTATTATGATAGGAAAATATGGGATTAAAAAAAGTCCACGAGCAGAGACTTGAACTTGTTTCACCTAAAAATCACCAGCTTTAAATATCAGTGAATTGACCACTAGGCTATGGGGAACTGATAATTAGCAGCTTTTTGATAGATATTATAAGATCCTCCTTGTGGTAAAAATACAGGGGGAACGGATCTCGACGGCTTTTTTTTTGCCGTCGGATTCTGTTCCCCCAATAAAAAAAAACATCTGTCGGAATCCGTTCCCCCACTCCCATTATTAGAGGTGTTGATGTAGTGGCCTAAAAAATGCTTATTTTATTTTGTGTGGGGATGAAGCTTACCTGGGATCAGTCTAAAGAAATATATTTAGGAGTTTTTGACTTTTATTATGATAGGAAAATATGGGATTAAAAAAAGTCCATGAGCCCGGGACTTGAACTTGTTTCACCTAAAAATCACCAGCTTTACATGTCAGTGAATTGACCACTAGGCAATGGGGGACTAAGAATCAACAGCTTTTTGATAGATATTAGAAGATCCTCCTTGTGGTAAAATTACAGGGGGAACGGATCTCGACGGCTGTTTTTTTGCCGTCGGATTCTGTTCCCCCTTTAAAAAAAAACATCTGTCGGAATCCGTTCCCCAACTCCCATTAAGAGATGTGTTGATGTAGTGGCGTTTAAAAATACATATTTTATTTTGTGTGGGGATGGAGCTAACCTGGTACCAGTCTATTGAAATATATTTAAACGTTTTTTACTTTTATTATGATAGGAAAATATGGGATTAAAAAAAGTCCACGAGCCGGGACTTGAACTTGTTTCACCTAAAAATCCCCAGCTTTATATGTCAGTGAATTGACCACTAGGCTATGGGGAACTGATAATTAGCAGCTTTTTGATAGATATTAGAAGATACTCCTTGTGGTAAAAATACAGGGGGAACGGATCTCGACGGCTGTTTTTTTGCCGTCGGATTCTGTTCCCCCAATAAAAAAAAACATCTGTCAGAATCCGTTCCCCCACTCCCATTATTAGAGGTGTTGATGTAGTGGCCTAAAAAATGCTTATTTTATTTTGTGTGAGGATGAAGCTTACCTGGGATCAGTCTAAAGAAATATATTAAGGAGTTTTTGACTTTTATTATGATAGGAAAATATGGGATTAAAAAAAGACCACAAGCCAGGACTTGAACTTTAGTCACCTAATATCATCTGCTCTTGAAGTCAGTGCACTGACCACTAGGCTGTGGGGGCCTTTTAATTAACTGCACTTTGATAGATATTAGAATATCCTCTTGTGTAAGAAATACAGGGGGAAAAGAATCCGACGGCAAAAAAACAGATGTCGGAATCCGTTACCCCACTCCCATTATGAGAGGTGTTGATGTAGTGGCTTAAAAAAAAGGCTTACTGTGTTTTGTGTGTGGATGGAGGTTTACTGTCATCGTTTACATTTAAGTATTTGGCAGATTTTTGATACAGAGCGATGTAGATTGAATTTCATGGTACACATTTTGTATTCTTGTCAGATTTCGCTTTCCCTGGGAATCGAACCTATGACCTTGGCATTGGAAGCACCAATGCTCTACTGTTTGAGCTACAGGAAAGCTATTTAAATAAGTGCATCAGTTTAAGGAATAATTTTTTGGAGTTTTTGCTGTTTATTATGATAGCAGAGTACAGGATCAAGAAAAATCACAAACTGGGATTTGAACTTGTGTCACCCAAAGCCCTAGAGTGCTTAAAACCGGTGTAATACCCACTAGGCTATAGGGATCGATATATCAGCAGCAGTTTAATATATTTAGACATATGTTTAGGAGTTTTTGACTTTTATTATGATAGGAAAATATGGGATTAAAAAAAGTCCACGAGCCCGGGACTTGAACTTGTTTCACCTAAAAATCTCCAGCTTTACATGTCAGTGAATTGACCACTAGGCTATGGGGAACTGATAATTAGCACCTTTTTGATAGATATTAGAAGATACTCCTTGTGGTAAAAATACAGGGGGAACGGATCTCGACGGCTGTTTTTTTGCCGTCGGATTCTTTTCCCCCAATAAAAAAAAACATCTGTCGGAATCCGTTCCCCCACTCCCATTATTAGAGGTGTTGATGTAGTGGCCTAAAAAATGCTTATTTTATTTTGTATGGGGATGAAGCTTACCTGGGACCAGTCTAAAGAAATATATTTAGGAGTGTTTTACTTTTATTATGATAGGAAAATATGGGATTAAAAAAAGACCACGAGCCAGGACTTGAACTTGTTTCACCTAAAAATCCCCAGTTTTATACGTCAGTGAATTGACCACTAGGCTATGGGGGACTAAGAATTAGCTGCAGTTTGATAGATATTAGAAGATACTCCTTGTGGTAAAAATACAGGGGGATTGGATCTCGACGGCTGTTTTTTTGCCGTCGGATTCTCTTCCCCCAATAAAAAAGAACATCTGTCGGAATCCGTTCCCCCACTCCCATTATTAGAGGTGTTGATGTAGTGGCCTAAAAAATGCTTATTTTATTTTGTGTGGGGATGAAGCTTACCTGGGATCAGTCTAAAGAAATATATTTAGGAGTTTTTGACTTTTATTATGATAGGAAAATATGGGATTAAAAAAAGTCCACGAGCCCGGGACTTGAACTTGTTTCACCTAAAAATCACCAGCTTTACATGTCAGTGAATTGACCACTAGGCTATGGGGGACTAAGAATTACCTGCAGTTTGATAGATATTAGAAGATACTCCTTGTGTAAAAAATACAGGGGGAACGGATCTCGACGGCTGTTTTTTTGCCGTCGGATTCTGTTCCCCCTATTAAAAAAAACATCTGTCGGAATCCGTTCCCCCACTCCCATTATGAGATGTGTTTATGTAGTGGCATTTAAAAATACATATTTAATTTTGTGTGGGGATGGAGCTAACCTGGTACCAGTCTAAAGAAATATATTTAGGAGTGTTTTACTTTTATTATGATAGGAAAATATGGGATTAAAAAAAGACAACGAGCCGGGACTTGAACTTGTTTCACCTAAAAATCCCCAGCTTTACATGTCAGTGAATTGACCACTAGGCTATGGGGAACTGATAATTAGAAGCTTTTTGATAGATGTTAGAAGATCCTCCTTGTGGTAAAAATACAGGGGGAACGGATCTCAACGGCTGTTTTTTTGCCGTCGGATTCTGTTCCCCCAATAAAAAAAAACATCTTTCGGAATCCGTTCCCCCACTCCCATTATTAGAGGTGTTGATGTAGTGGCCTAAAAAATGCTTATTTTATTTTGTGTGGGGATGAAGCTTACCTGGGATCAGTCTAAAGAAATATATTTAGGAGTTTTTGACTTTTATTATGATAGGAAAATATGGGATTAAAAAAAGTCCACGAGCCCGGGACTTGAACTTGTTTCACCTAAAAATCACCAGCTTTACATGTCAGTGAATTGACCACTAGGTTATGGGGGACTAAGAATTAGCTGCAGTTTGATAGATATTAGAAGATACTCCTTGTGGTAAAAATACAGGGGGAACGGAACTCGACGGCTGTTTTTTTGCCGTCGGATTCTGTTCCCCCAATTAAAAAAAACATCTGTCGGAATCCGTTCCCCCACTCCCATTATGAGATGTGTTGATGTAGTGGCGTTTAAAAATACATATTTAATTTTGTGTGGGGATGGAGCTAACCTGGTACCAGTCTATAGAAATATATTTAAAAGTTTTTTACTTTTATTATGATAGGAAAATATGGGATTAAAAAAAGTCCACGAGCCGGGACTTGAACTTGTTTCACCTAAAAATCACCAGCTTTACATGTCAGTGAATTGACCACTAGGCTATGGCGGACTAAGAATTAGCAGCTTTTTGATAGATATTAGAAGATCCTCCTTGTGGTAAAAATACAGGGGGAACGGATCTCGACGGCTGTTTTTTTGCCGTCGGATTCTGTTCCCCCAATAAAAAAAAACATCTGTCGGAATCCGTTCCCCCACTCCCATTATTAGAGGTGTTGATGTAGTGGCCTAAAAAATGCTTATTTTATTTTGTGTGGGGATGAAGCTTACCTGGGACCAGTCTAAAGAAATATATTTAGGAGTGTTTTACTTTTATTATGATAGGAAAATATGGGATTAAAAAAAGACAACGAGCCGGGACTTGAACTTGTTTCACCTAAAAATCCCCAGCTTTACATGTCAGTGAATTGACCACTAGGCTATGGGGAACTGATAATTAGAAGCTTTTTGATAGATATTAGAAGATCCTCCTTGTGGTAAAAATACAGGGGGAACGGATCTCGACGGCTGTTTTTTTGCCGTCGGATTCTGTTCCCCCAATAAAAAAAACATCTGTCGGAATCCGTTCCCCCACTCCCATTATTAGAGGTGTTGATGTAGTGGCCTAAAAAATGCTTATTTTATTTTGTGTGGGGATGAAGCTTACCTGGGATCAGTCTAAAGAAATATATTTTGGAGTTTTTGACTTTTATTATGATAGGAAAATATGGGATTAAAAAAAGTCCACGAGCCCGGGACTTGAACTTGTTTCACCTAAAAATCACCAGCTTTACATGTCAGTGAATTGACCACTAGGCTATGGGGGACTAAGAATTAGCTGCAGTTTGATAGATATTAGAAGATACTCCTTGTGGTAAAAATACAGGGGGAACGGAACTCGACGGCTGTTTTTTTGCCGTCGGATTCTGTTCCCCCAATAAAAAAAAACATCTGTCGGAATCCGTTCCCCCACTCCCATTATGAGATGTGTTGATGTAGTGGCGTTTAAAAATACATATTTAATTTTGTGTGGGGATGGAGCTAACCTGGTACCAGTCTATAGAAATATATTTAAAAGTTTTTTACTTTTATTATGATAGGAAAATATGGGATTAAAAAAAGTCCACGAGCCGGGACTTGAACTTGTTTCACCTAAAAATCACCAGCTTTATACGTCAGTGAATTGACCACTAGGCTATGGGGGACTAAGAATTAGCTGCAGTTTGATAGATATTAGAAGATACTCCTTGTGGTAAAAATACAGGGGGAACGGATCTCGACGGCTGTTTTTTTGCCGTCGGATTCTGTTCCCCCTATTAAAAAAAACATCTGTCGGAATCCGTTCCCCCACTCCCCCACTTATGAGATGTGTTGATGTAGTGGCGTTTAAAAATACATATTTAATTTTGTGTGGGGATGGAGCTAACCTGGTACCAGTCTATAGAAATATATTTAAAAGTTTTTTACTTTTATTATGATGGGAAAATATGGGATTTAAAAAAAGTCCACGAACCGGGACTTGAACTTGTGTCACCTAAAAATCACGAACTCTATATGTCAGTGAAATGACCACTAGGCTATGTGGCCCTAAGAATTAGGTGCAGTTTGATAGATATTAGAAGATCCTCCTTGTGTAAAAAATACATGGGGAACGGATTTCGACGGCTGTTTTTTTGCCGTCGGATTCTGTTCCCCCTATAAAAAAAAACATCTGTCGGAATCCGTTCCCCCACTCCCATTATTAGAGGTGTTGATGTAGTGGCCTAAAAAATGCTTATTTTATTTTGTGTGGGGATGAAGCTTACCTGGGACCAGTCTAAAGAAATATATTTAGGAGTGTTTTACTTTTATTATGATAGGAAAATATGGGATTAAAAAAAGACAACGAGCCGGGACTTGAACTTGTTTCACCTAAAAATCCCCAGCTTTACATGTCAGTCAATTGACCACTAGGCTATGGGGAACTGATAATTAGCAGCTTTTTGATAGATATTAGAAGATCCTCCTTGTGGTAAAAATAAAGGGGATCGGATCTCGACGGCTGTTCTTTTGCCGTCGGATTCTGTTCCCCCAATAAAAAAAAACATCTGTCGGAATCCGTTCCCCCACTCCCATTATTAGAGGTGTTGATGTAGTGGCCTAGAAAATGCTTATTTTGTTTTGTGTGGGGATGAAGCTTACCTGGGATCAGTCTAAAGAAATATATTTAGGAGTTTTTGACTTTTATTATGATAGAAAAATATGGGATTAAAAAAAGTCCACGAGTCCGGGACTTGAACTTGTTTCACCTAAAAATCACCATCTTTACATGTCAGTGAATTGACCACTAGGCTATGGGGGACTAAGAATTAGCTGCAGTGTGATAGATATTAGAAGATACTCCTTGTGGTAAAAATACAGGGGGTACGGATCTCGACGGCTGTTTTTTTGCCGTTGGATTCTGTTCCCCCAATAAAAAAAAACATCTGTCGGAATCCGTTCCCCCACTCCCATTATTAGAGGTGTTGATGTAGTGGCCTAAAAAATGCTTATTTTATTTTGTGTGGGGATGAAGCTTACCTGGGACCAGTCTAAAGAAATATATTTAGGAGTGTTTTACTTTTATTATGATAGGAAAATATGGGATTAAAAAAAGACAACGAGCCGGGACTTGAACTTGTTTCACCTAAAAATCCCCAGCTTTACATGTCAGTGAATTGACCACTAGGCTATGGGGAACTGATAATTAGAAGCTTTTTGATAGATATTAGAAGATCCTCCTTGTGGTAAAAATACAGGGGGTACGGATCTCGACGGCTGTTTTTTTGCCGTCGGATTCTGTTCCCCCAATAAAAAAAAACATCTGTCGGAATCCGTTCCCCCACTCCCATTATTAGAGGTGTTGATGTAGTGGCCTAAAAAATGCTTATTTTATTTTGTGTGGGGATGAAGCTTACCTGGGATCAGTCTAAAGAAATATATTTAGGAGTTTTTTACTTTTATTATGATAGGAAAATATGGGATTAAAAAAAGACCACCAGCCAGGACTTGAACTTGTTTCACCTAAAAATCCCCAGCTTTATACGTCAGTGAATTGACCACTAGGCTATGGGGAAATGATAATTAGCAGCTTTTTGATAGATATTAGAAGATCCTCCTTGTGGTAAAAATACAGGGGGAACGGATCTCGACGGCTGTTTTTTTGCCGTCGGATTCTGTTCCCCCATTAAAAAAAACATCTGTCGGAATCCGTTCCCCCACTCCCATTATTAGAGGTGTTGATATAGTGGCGTTTAAAAATACATATTAAATTTTTTGTGGGGATGGAGCTAACCTGGTACCAGTCTATAGAAATATATTTAAAAGTTTTTTACTTTTATTAGGATAGGAAAATATGGGATTTAAAAAAAGTCCACGAGCCGGGACTTGAACTTGTTTCACCTAAAAATCACCAATTCTATATGTCAGTGAATTGACCACTAGGCTATGGGGAACTGATAATTAGCAGCTTTTTGATAGATATTAGAAGATCCTCCTTGTGGTAAAAATACAGGGGGAACGGATCTCGACGGCTGTTTTTTTGCCGTCGGATTCTGTTCCCCCACTCCCATTATTAGAGGTGTTGATGTAGTGGCCTAAAAAATGCTTATTTTATTTTGTGTGGGGATGAAGCTTACCTGGGACCAGTCTAAAGAAATATATTGAGGAGTTTTTTACTTTTATTATGATAGGAAAATATGGGATTAAAAAAAGTCCACGAGCAGGGACTTGAACTTGTTTCACCTAAAAATCACCAGCTTTAAATATCAGTGAATTGACCACTAGGCTATGGGGAACTGATAATTAGCAGCTTTTTGATAGATATTATAAGATCCTCCTTGTGGTAAAAATACAGGGGGAACGGATCTCGACGGCTTTTTTTTTGCCGTCGGATTCTGTTCCCCCAATAAAAAAAAACATCTGTCGGAATCCGTTCCCCCACTCCCATTATTAGAGGTGTTGATGTAGTGGCCTAAAAAATGCTTATTTTATTTTGTGTGGGGATGAAGCTTACCTGGGATCAGTCTAAAGAAATATATTTAGGAGTTTTTGACTTTTATTATGATAGGAAAATATGGGATTAAAAAAAGTCCATGAGCCCGGGACTTGAACTTGTTTCACCTAAAAATCACCAGCTTTACATGTCAGTGAATTGACCACTAGGCAATGGGGGACTAAGAATCAACAGCTTTTTGATAGATATTAGAAGATCCTCCTTGTGGTAAAATTACAGGGGGAACGGATCTCGACGGCTGTTTTTTTGCCGTCGGATTCTGTTCCCCCTTTAAAAAAAAACATCTGTCGGAATCCGTTCCCCAACTCCCATTAAGAGATGTGTTGATGTAGTGGCGTTTAAAAATACATATTTTATTTTGTGTGGGGATGGAGCTAACCTGGTACCAGTCTATTGAAATATATTTAAACGTTTTTTACTTTTATTATGATAGGAAAATATGGGATTAAAAAAAGTCCACGAGCCGGGACTTGAACTTGTTTCACCTAAAAATCCCCAGCTTTATATGTCAGTGAATTGACCACTAGGCTATGGGGAACTGATAATTAGCAGCTTTTTGATAGATATTAGAAGATACTCCTTGTGGTAAAAATACAGGGGGAACGGATCTCGACGGCTGTTTTTTTGCCGTCGGATTCTGTTCCCCCAATAAAAAAAAACATCTGTCAGAATCCGTTCCCCCACTCCCATTATTAGAGGTGTTGATGTAGTGGCCTAAAAAATGCTTATTTTATTTTGTGTGAGGATGAAGCTTACCTGGGATCAGTCTAAAGAAATATATTAAGGAGTTTTTGACTTTTATTATGATAGGAAAATATGGGATTAAAAAAAGACCACAAGCCAGGACTTGAACTTTAGTCACCTAATATCATCTGCTCTTGAAGTCAGTGCACTGACCACTAGGCTGTGGGGGCCTTTTAATTAACTGCACTTTGATAGATATTAGAATATCCTCTTGTGTAAGAAATACAGGGGGAAAAGAATCCGACGGCAAAAAAACAGATGTCGGAATCCGTTACCCCACTCCCATTATGAGAGGTGTTGATGTAGTGGCTTAAAAAAAAGGCTTACTGTGTTTTGTGTGTGGATGGAGGTTTACTGTCATCGTTTACATTTAAGTATTTGGCAGATTTTTGATACAGAGCGATGTAGATTGAATTTCATGGTACACATTTTGTATTCTTGTCAGATTTCGCTTTCCCTGGGAATCGAACCTATGACCTTGGCATTGGAAGCACCAATGCTCTACTGTTTGAGCTACAGGAAAGCTATTTAAATAAGTGCATCAGTTTAAGGAATAATTTTTTGGAGTTTTTGCTGTTTATTATGATAGCAGAGTACAGGATCAAGAAAAATCACAAACTGGGATTTGAACTTGTGTCACCCAAAGCCCTAGAGTGCTTAAAACCGGTGTAATACCCACTAGGCTATAGGGATCGATATATCAGCAGCAGTTTAATATATTTAGACATATGTTTAGGAGTTTTTGACTTTTATTATGATAGGAAAATATGGGATTAAAAAAAGTCCACGAGCCCGGGACTTGAACTTGTTTCACCTAAAAATCTCCAGCTTTACATGTCAGTGAATTGACCACTAGGCTATGGGGAACTGATAATTAGCACCTTTTTGATAGATATTAGAAGATACTCCTTGTGGTAAAAATACAGGGGGAACGGATCTCGACGGCTGTTTTTTTGCCGTCGGATTCTTTTCCCCCAATAAAAAAAAACATCTGTCGGAATCCGTTCCCCCACTCCCATTATTAGAGGTGTTGATGTAGTGGCCTAAAAAATGCTTATTTTATTTTGTATGGGGATGAAGCTTACCTGGGACCAGTCTAAAGAAATATATTTAGGAGTGTTTTACTTTTATTATGATAGGAAAATATGGGATTAAAAAAAGACCACGAGCCAGGACTTGAACTTGTTTCACCTAAAAATCCCCAGTTTTATACGTCAGTGAATTGACCACTAGGCTATGGGGGACTAAGAATTAGCTGCAGTTTGATAGATATTAGAAGATACTCCTTGTGGTAAAAATACAGGGGGATTGGATCTCGACGGCTGTTTTTTTGCCGTCGGATTCTCTTCCCCCAATAAAAAAGAACATCTGTCGGAATCCGTTCCCCCACTCCCATTATTAGAGGTGTTGATGTAGTGGCCTAAAAAATGCTTATTTTATTTTGTGTGGGGATGAAGCTTACCTGGGATCAGTCTAAAGAAATATATTTAGGAGTTTTTGACTTTTATTATGATAGGAAAATATGGGATTAAAAAAAGTCCACGAGCCCGGGACTTGAACTTGTTTCACCTAAAAATCACCAGCTTTACATGTCAGTGAATTGACCACTAGGCTATGGGGGACTAAGAATTACCTGCAGTTTGATAGATATTAGAAGATACTCCTTGTGTAAAAAATACAGGGGGAACGGATCTCGACGGCTGTTTTTTTGCCGTCGGATTCTGTTCCCCCTATTAAAAAAAACATCTGTCGGAATCCGTTCCCCCACTCCCATTATGAGATGTGTTTATGTAGTGGCATTTAAAAATACATATTTAATTTTGTGTGGGGATGGAGCTAACCTGGTACCAGTCTAAAGAAATATATTTAGGAGTGTTTTACTTTTATTATGATAGGAAAATATGGGATTAAAAAAAGACAACGAGCCGGGACTTGAACTTGTTTCACCTAAAAATCCCCAGCTTTACATGTCAGTGAATTGACCACTAGGCTATGGGGAACTGATAATTAGAAGCTTTTTGATAGATGTTAGAAGATCCTCCTTGTGGTAAAAATACAGGGGGAACGGATCTCAACGGCTGTTTTTTTGCCGTCGGATTCTGTTCCCCCAATAAAAAAAAACATCTTTCGGAATCCGTTCCCCCACTCCCATTATTAGAGGTGTTGATGTAGTGGCCTAAAAAATGCTTATTTTATTTTGTGTGGGGATGAAGCTTACCTGGGATCAGTCTAAAGAAATATATTTAGGAGTTTTTGACTTTTATTATGATAGGAAAATATGGGATTAAAAAAAGTCCACGAGCCCGGGACTTGAACTTGTTTCACCTAAAAATCACCAGCTTTACATGTCAGTGAATTGACCACTAGGTTATGGGGGACTAAGAATTAGCTGCAGTTTGATAGATATTAGAAGATACTCCTTGTGGTAAAAATACAGGGGGAACGGAACTCGACGGCTGTTTTTTTGCCGTCGGATTCTGTTCCCCCAATTAAAAAAAACATCTGTCGGAATCCGTTCCCCCACTCCCATTATGAGATGTGTTGATGTAGTGGCGTTTAAAAATACATATTTAATTTTGTGTGGGGATGGAGCTAACCTGGTACCAGTCTATAGAAATATATTTAAAAGTTTTTTACTTTTATTATGATAGGAAAATATGGGATTAAAAAAAGTCCACGAGCCGGGACTTGAACTTGTTTCACCTAAAAATCACCAGCTTTACATGTCAGTGAATTGACCACTAGGCTATGGCGGACTAAGAATTAGCAGCTTTTTGATAGATATTAGAAGATCCTCCTTGTGGTAAAAATACAGGGGGAACGGATCTCGACGGCTGTTTTTTTGCCGTCGGATTCTGTTCCCCCAATAAAAAAAAACATCTGTCGGAATCCGTTCCCCCACTCCCATTATTAGAGGTGTTGATGTAGTGGCCTAAAAAATGCTTATTTTATTTTGTGTGGGGATGAAGCTTACCTGGGACCAGTCTAAAGAAATATATTTAGGAGTGTTTTACTTTTATTATGATAGGAAAATATGGGATTAAAAAAAGACAACGAGCCGGGACTTGAACTTGTTTCACCTAAAAATCCCCAGCTTTACATGTCAGTGAATTGACCACTAGGCTATGGGGAACTGATAATTAGAAGCTTTTTGATAGATATTAGAAGATCCTCCTTGTGGTAAAAATACAGGGGGTACGGATCTCGACGGCTGTTTTTTTGCCGTCGGATTCTGTTCCCCCAATAAAAAAAAACATCTGTCGGAATCCGTTCCCCCACTCCCATTATTAGAGGTGTTGATGTAGTGGCCTAAAAAATGCTTATTTTATTTTGTGTGGGGATGAAGCTTACCTGGGATCAGTCTAAAGAAATATATTTAGGAGTTTTTGACTTTTATTATGATAGGAAAATATGGGATTAAAAGAAGTCCACGAGCCCGGGACTTGAACTTGTTTCACCTAAAAATCACCAGCTTTACATGTCAGTGAATTGACCACTAGGCTATGGCGGACTAAGAATTAGCTGCAGTTTGATAGATATTAGAAGATACTCCTTGTGGTAAAAATACAGGGGGAACGGATCTCGACGGCTGTTTTTTTGCCGTCGGATTCTGTTCCCCCAATAAAAAAAAACATCTGTCAGAATCCGTTCCCCCACTCCCATTATTAGAGGTGTTGATGTAGTGGCCTAAAAAATGCTTATTTTATTTTGTGTGGGGATGAAGCTTACCTGGGATCAGTCTAAAGAAATATATTTAGGAGTTTTTGACTTTTATTATGATAGGAAAATATGGGATTAAAAAAAGACCACAAGCCAGGACTTGAACTTTAGTCACCTAATATCATCTGCTCTTGAAGTCAGTGCACTGACCACTAGGCTGTGGGGGCCTTTTAATTAACTGCACTTTGATAGATATTAGAATATCCTCTTGTGTAAGAAATACAGGGGGAAAAGAATCCGACGGCAAAAAAACAGATGTCGGAATCCGTTACCCCACTCCCATTATGAGAGGTGTTGATGTAGTTGCTTAAAAAAAAGGCTTACTGTGTTTTGATGGAGGTTTACTGTCATCGTTTACATTTAAGTATTTGGCAGATTTTTGATACAGAGCGATGTAGATTGAATTTCATGGTACACATTTTGTATTCTTGTCAGATTTCGCTTTCCCTGGGAATCGAACCTATGACCTTGGCATTGGAAGCACCAATGCTCTACTGTTTGAGCTACAGGAAAGCTATTTAAATAAGTGCATCAGTTTAAGGAATAATTTTTTGGAGTTTTTGCTGTTTATTATGATAGCAGAGTACAGGATCAAGAAAAATCACAAACTGGGATTTGAACTTGTGTCACCCAAAGCCCTAGAGTGCTTAAAACCGGTGTTATACCCACTAGGCTATAGGGATCGATATATCAGCAGCAGTTTAATATATTTAGACATATGTTTAGGAGTTTTTGACTTTTATTATGATAGGAAAATATGGGATTAAAAAAAGTCCACGAGCCCGGGACTTGAACTTGTTTCACCTAAAAATCTCCAGCTTTACATGTCAGTGAATTGACCACTAGGCTATGGGGAACTGATAATTAGCAGCTTTTTGATAGATATTAGAAGATCCTCCTTGTGGTAAAAATACAGGGGGAACGGATCTCGACGGCTGTTTTTTTGCCGTCGGATTCTGTTCCCCCAATAAAAAAAAACATCTGTCGGAATCCGTTCCCCCACTCCCATTATTAGAGGTGTTGATGTAGTGGCCTAGAAAATGCTTATTTTATTTTGTGTGGGGATGAAGCTTACCTGGGATCAGTCTAAAGAAATATATTTAGGAGTGTTTTACTTTTATTATGATAGGAAAATATGGGATTAAAAAAAGACAACGAGCCGGGACTTGAACTTGTTTCACCTAAAAATCCCCAGCTTTACATGTCAGTGAATTGACCACTAGACTATGGGGAACTGATAATTAGAAGCTTTTTGATTGATATTAGAAGATCCTCCTTGTGGTAAAAATACAGGGGGTACGGATCTCGACGGCTGTTTTTTTGCCGTCGGATTCTGTTCCCCCAATAAAAAAAAACATCTGTCGGAATCCGTTCCCCCACTCCCATTATTAGAGGTGTTGATGTAGTGGCCTAAAAAATGCTTATTTTATTTTGTGTGGGGATGAAGCTTACCTGGGATCAGTCTAAAGAAATATATTTAGGAGTTTTTGACTTTTATTATGATAGGAAAATATGGGATTAAAAAAAGTCCACGAGCCCGGGACTTGAACTTGTTTCACCTAAAAATCACCCGCTTTACATGTCAGTGAATTGACCACTAGGCTATGGGGGACTAAGAATGAGCTGCAGTTTGATAGATATTAGAAGATCCTCCTTGTGGTAAAAATACAGGGGGAACGGATCTCGACGGCTGTTTTTTTGCCGTTGGATTCTGTTCCCCCTATTAAAAAAATATCTGTCGGAATCTGTTCCCCCACTCCCATTATTAGAGGTGTTGATATAGTGGCGTTTAAAAATACATATTAAATTTTTTGTGGGGATGGAGCTAACCTGGTACCAGTCTATAGAAATATATTTAAAAGTTTTTTACTTTTATTATGATAGGAAAATATGGGATTTAAAAAAAGTCCACGAGCCGGGACTTGAACTTGTTTCACCTAAAAATCACCAATTCTATATGTCAGTGAATTGACCACTAGGCTATGGGGAACTGATAATTAGCAGCTTTTTGATAGATATTAGAAGATCCTCCTTGTGGTAAAAATACAGGGGGAACGGATCTCGACGGCTGTTTTTTTGCCGTCGGATTCTGTTCCCCCAATAAAAAAAAACATCTGTCGGAATCCGTTCCCCCACTCCCATTATTAGAGGTGTTGATGTAGTGGCCTAAAAAATGCTTATTTTATTTTGTGTGGGGATGAAGCTTACCAGGGACCAGTCTAAAGAAATATATTGAGGAGTTTTTGACTTTTATTATGATAGGAAAATATGGGATTAAAAAAAGTCCACGAGCCCGGGACTTGAACTTGTTTCACCTAAACATCACCAGCTTTACATATCAGTGAATTGACCACTAGGCAATGGGGGACTAAGAATTAACAGCTTTTTGATAGATATTAGAAGATCCTCCTTGTGGTAAAAATACAGGGGGAACGGATCTCGACGGCTGTTTTTTTGCCGTCGGATTCTGTTCCCCCTTTTAAAAAAAACATCTGTCGGAATCCGTTCCCCAACTCCCATTATGAGATGTGTTGATGTAGTGGCGTTTGAAAATACATATTTTATTTTGTGTGGGGATGGAGCTAACCTGGTACCAGTCTATTGAAATATATTTAAAAGTTTTTTACTTTTATTATGATAGGAAAATATGGGATTAAAAAAAGTCCACGAGCCGGGACTTGAACTTGTTTCACCTAAAAATCCCCAGCTTTATATGTCAGTGAATTGACCACTAGGCTATGGGGAACTGATAATTAGCAGCTTTTTGATAGATATTAGAAGATCCTCCTTGTGGTAAAAATACAGGGGGAACGGATCTCGACGGCTGTTTTTTTGCCGTCGGATTCTGTTCCCCCAATAAAAAAAAGCATCTGTCGGAATCCGTTCCCCCACTCCCATTATTAGAGGTGTTGATGTAGTGGCCTAAAAAATGCTTATTTTATTTTGTGTGGGGATGAAGCTTACCTGGGATCAGTCTAAAGAAATATATTTAGGAGTTTTTGACTTTTATTATGATAGGAAAATATGGGATTAAAAAAAGTCCACGAGCCCGGGACTTGAACTTGTTTCACCTAAACATCACCAGCTTTACATGTCAGTGAATTGATCACTAGGCTATGGGGAACTGATAATTAGCAGCTTTTTGATAGATATTAGAAGATCCTCCTTGTGGTAAAAATACAGGGGGAACGGATCTCGACGGCTGTTTTTTTTGCCGTCGGATTCTGTTCCCCCTTTTAAAAAAAACATCTGTCGGAATTCATTCCCCAACTCCAATTATGAGATGTGTTGATGTAGTGGCGTTTAAAAATACATATTTTATTTTGTGTGGGGATGGAGCTAACCTGGTACCAGTCTATAGAAATATATTTAAAAGTTTTTTACTTTTATTATGATAGGAAAATATGGGATTTAAAAAAAGTCCACGAGCCGGGACTTGAACTTGTGTCACCTAATATCATCTGCTCTTGAAGTCAGTGCACTGACCACTAGGCTGTGGGGGCCTTTTAATTAACTGCACTTTGATAGATATTAGAAGATCCTCTTGTGTAAGAAATACAGGGGGAAAAGAATCCGACGGCAAAAAAACAGATGTCGGAATCCGTTACCCCACTCCCATTATGAGAGGTGTTGATGTAGTGGCTTAAAAAAAAGGCTTACTATGTTTTGTGTGTGGATGGAGGTTTACTGTCATCGTTTACATTTAAGCATTTGGCAGATTTTTGATACAGAGCGATGTCGATTGAATTTCATGGTACACATTTTGTATTCTTGTCAGATTTCGCTTTCCCTGGGAATCGAACCTATGACCTTGGCATTGGAAGCACTAATGCTCTACTGTTTGAGCTACAGGAAAGCTCTTTAAATAAGTGCATCAGTTTAAGGAATAATTTTTTGGAGTTTTTGCTGTTTATTATGATAGCAGAGTACAGGATCAAGAAAAATCACAAACTGGGATTTGAACTTGTGTCACCCAAAGCCCTAGAGTGCTTAAAACTGGTGTACTGCCCACTAGGCTATAGGGATCGATATATCAGCAGCAGTTTAATATATTTAGAGATATATTTAGGAGTTTTTTACTTTTATTATGATAGGAAAATATGGGATTAAAAAAAGTCCACGAGCCCGGACTTGAACTTGTTTCACCTAAAAATCCCCAGCTTTATATGTCAGTGAATTGACCACTAGGCTATGGGGAACTGATAATTAGCACCTTTTTGATAGATATTAGAAGATACTCCTTGTGGTAAAAATACAGGGGGAACGGATCTCGACGGCTGTTTTTTTGCCGTCGGATTCTGTTCCCCCAATAAAAAAAAAACATCTGTCAGAATCCGTTCCCCCACTCCCATTATTAGAGGTGTTGATGTAGTGGCCTAAAAAATGCTTATTTTATTTTGTATGGGGATGAAGCTTACCTGGGACCAGTCTAAAGAAATATATTTAGGAGTGTTTTACTTTTATTATGATAGGAAAATATGGGATTAAAAAAAGACCACGAGCCAGGACTTGAACTTGTTTCACCTAAAAATCCCCAGTTTTATACGTCAGTGAATTGACCACTAGGCTATGGGGGACTAAAAATTAGCAGCTTTTTGATAGATATTAGAAGATCCTCCTTGTGGTAAAAATACAGGGGGAACGGATCTCGACGGCTGTTTTTTTGCCGTCGGATTCTGTTCCCCCAATAAAAAAAAACATCTGTCGGAATCCGTTCCCCCACTCCCATTATTAGAGGTGTTGATGTAGTGGCCTAAAAAATGCTTATTTTATTTTGTGTGGGGATGAAGCTTACCTGGGACCAGTCTAAAGAAATATATTGAGGAGTTTTTTACTTTTATTATGATAGGAAAATATGGGATTAAAAAAAGTCCACGAGCAGGGACTTGAACTTGTTTCACCTAAAAATCACCAGCTTTAAATGTCAGTGAATTGACCACTAGGCTATGGGGAACTGATAATTAGCAGCTTTTTGATAGATATTAGAAGATCCTCCTTGTGGTAAAAATACAGGGGGAATGGATCTCGACGGCTGTTTTTTTTGCCGTCGGATTCTGTTCCCCCAATAAAAAAAAACATCTGTCAGAATCCGTTCCCCCACTCCCATTATTAGAGGTGTTGATGTAGTGGCCTAAAAAAATGCTTATTTTATTTTGTGTGGGGATGAAGCTTACCTGGGATCAGTCTAAAGAAATATATTTAGGAGTTTTTGACTTTTATTATGATAGGAAAATATGGGATTAAAAAGAGACCACAAGCCAGGACTTGAACTTTAGTCACCTAATATCATCTGCTCTTGAAGTCAGTGCATTGACCACTAGGCTGTGGGGGCCTTTTTAATTAACTGCACTTTGATAGATATTAGAATATCCTCTTGTGTAAGAAATACAGGGGGAAAAGAATCCGACGGCAAAAAAACAGATGTCGGAATCCGTTACCCCACTCCCATTATGAGAGGTGTTGATGTAGTGGCTTAAAAAAAAGGCTTACTGTGTTTTGTGTGTGGATGGAGGTTTACTGTCATCGTTTACATTTAAGTATTTGGCAGATTTTTGATACAGAGCGATGTAGATTGAATTTCATGGAACACATTTTGTATTCTTGTCAGATTTCAATTTACCTGGGAATTGAACCTATGACCTTGGCATTAGAAGCACCAATGCTCTACTGTTTGAGCTACAGGAAAGCTATTTAAATAAGTGCATCAGTTTAAGGAATAATTTTTTGGAGTTTTTGCTGTTTATTATGATAGCAGAGTACAGGATCAAGAAAAATCACAAACTGGGATTTGAACTTGTGTCACCCAAAGCCCTAGAGTGCTTAAAACCGGTGTAATGCCCACTAGGCTATAGGGATCGATATATCAGCAGCAGTTTAATATATTTAGAGATATGTTTAGGAGTTTTTGACTTTTATTATGATAGGAAAATATGAGATTAAAAAAAGTCCACGAGCCCAGGACTTGAACTTGTTTCACCTAAAGATCACCAGCTTTACATGTCAGTGAATTGACCACTAGGCTATGGGGGACTAAGAATTAGTTGCAGTTTGATAGATATTAGAAGATACTCCTTGTGGTAAAAATACAGGGGGAACGGATCTCGACGGCTGTTTTTTTGCCGTCGGATTCTGTTCCCCCAATAAAAAAAAACATCTGTCGGAATCCGTTCCCCCACTCCCATTATTAGAGGTGTTGATGTAGTGGCCTAAAAAATGCTTATTTTATTTTGTGTGGGGATGAAGCTTACCTGGGATCAGTCTAAAGAAATATATTTTGGAGTTTTTGACTTTTATTATGATAGGAAAATATGGGATTAAAAAAAGTCCACGAGCCCGGGACTTGAACTTGTTTCACCTAAAAATCACCAGGTTTACATGTCAGTGAATTGACCACTAGGCTATGGGGGACTAAGAATTAGCTGCAGTTTGATAGATATTAGAAGATACTCCTTGTGTAAAAAATACAGGGGGAACGGATCTCGACGGCTGTTTTTTTGCCGTCGGATTCTGTTCCCCCTATTAAAAAAAACATCTGTCGGAATCCGTTCCCCCACTCCCATTATGAGATGTGTTTATGTAGTGGCGTTTAAAAATACATATTTAATTTTGTGTGGGGATGGAGCTAACCTGGTACCAGTCTATAGAAATATATTTAAAAGTTTTTTACTTTTATTATGATAGGAAAATATGGGATTTAAAAAAAGTCCACGAGCCAGGACTTGAACTTGTGTGACCTAAAAATCACCAACTCTATTTGTCATTGAAATGACCACTAGGCTATGTGGCCCTAAGAATTAGCTGCAGTTTGATAGATATTAGAAGATCCTCCTTGTGTAAAAATTACAGGGGGAACGGATTTCGACGGCTGTTTTTTTGCCGTCGGATTCTGTTCCCCCTTAAAAAAAAAACATCTGTCGGAATCCATTCCCCAACTCCCATTATTAGAGGTGTTGATGTAGTGGACTAAAAGATGCTTATTTTATTTTGTGTGGGGATGAAGCTTACCTGGGATCAGTCTAAAAAATATATTTAGGAGTTTTTGACTTTTATTATGATAGGAAAATATGGGATTAAAAGAAGTCCGCGAGCTCGGGACTTGAACTTGTTTCACCTAAAAATCACCAGCTTTACATGTCAGTGAATTGACCACTAGGCTATGGGGGACTAAGAATTAACAGCTTTTTGATAGATATTAGAAGATCCTCCTTGTGGTAAAAATACAGGGGGAACGGATCTCGACGGCTGTTTTTTTGCCGTCGGATTCTGTTCCCCCTTAAAAAAAAAACATCTGTCGGAATCCATTCCCCAACTCCCATTATGAGATTTGTTGATGTAGTGGCGTTTAAAAAAACATATTTTATTTTGTGTGGGGATGGAGCTAACCTGGTACCAGTCTATAGAAATATATTAAAAATTTTTTTACTTTTATTATGATAGGAAAATATGGGATTTTAAAAAAGTCCATGAGCCCGGGACTTGAACTTGTTTCACCTAAAAATCACCAGCTTTACATGTCAGTGAATTGACCACTAGGCTATAGGGGACTAAGAATTAGCTGCAGTTTGATAGATATTAGAAGATACTCCTTGTGGTAAAAATACAGGGGGAACGGATCTCGACGGCTGTTTTTTTGCCGTCGGATTCTGTTCCCCCTATTAAAAAAACATCTGTCGGAATCCGTTCCCCCACTCCCATTATTAGAGGTGTTGATGTAGTGGCGTTTAAAAATACATATTTAATTTTTTGTGGGGATGGAGCTAACCTGGTACCAGTCTATAGAAATATATTTAAAAGTTTTTTACTTTTATTATGATAGGAAAATATGGGATTTAAAAAAAGTCCACGAGCCGGGACTTGAACTTGTGTCACCTAAAAATCACCAATTCTATATGTAAGTGAATTGACCACTAGGCTATGGGGAACTGATAATTAGCAGCTTTTTGATATATATTAGAAGATACTCCTTGTGGTAAAAATACAGGGGGAACGGATCTCGACGGCTGTTTTTTTGCCGTCGGATTCTGTTCCCCCAATAAAAAAAAACATCTGTCAGAATCCGTTCCCCCAATCCCATTATTAGAGGTGTTGATGTAGTGGCCTAAAAAATGCTTATTTTATTTTGTATGGGGATGAAGCTTACCTGGGACCAGTCTAAAGAAATATATTTAAGAGTGTTTTACTTTTATTATGATAGGAAAATATGGGATTAAAATACGACCACGAGCCAGGACTTGAACTTGTTTCACCTAAAAATCCCCAGCTTTATACGTCAGTGAATTGACCACTAGGCTATGGGGAACTGATAATTAGCAGCTTTTTGATAGATATTAGAAGATCCTTCTTGTGGTAAAAATACAGGGGGAACGGATCTCGACGGCTGTTTTTTTGCCGTCGGATTCTGTTCCCCCAATAAAAAAAACATCTGTCGGAATCCGTTCCCCCACTCCCATTATTAGAGGTGTTGATGTAGTGGCCTAAAAAATGCTTATTTTATTTTGTGTGGGGATGAAGCTTACCTGGGATCAGTCTAAAGAAATATATTTAGGAGTTTTTGACTTTTATTATGATAGGAAAATATGGGATTAAAAAAAGTCCACGAGCCCGGGACTTGAACTTGTTTCACCTAAAAATCACCAGCTTTACATGTCAGTGAATTGACCACTAGGCTATGGGGGACTAAGAATTAGCTGCAGTTTGATAGATATTAGAAGATACTCATTGTGGTAAAAATACAGGGGGAACGGATCTCGACGGCTGTTTTTTTGCCGTCGGATTCTGTTCCCCCATTAAAAAAAAACATCTGTCGGAATCCGTTCCCCCACTCCCATTATTAGAGGTGTTGATGTAGTGGCCTAAAAAATGCTTATTTTATTTTGTGTGGGGATGAAGCTTACCTGGGATCAGTCTAAAGAAATATATTTAGGAGTTTTTGACTTTTATTATGATAGGAAAATATGGGATTGAAAAAAGACCACAAGCCAGGACTTGAACTTTAGTCACCTAATATCATCTGCTCTTGAAGTCAGTGCACTGACCACTAGGCTGTGGGGGCCTTTTAATTAACTGCACTTTGATAGATATTAGAATATCCTCTTGTGTAAGAAATAAAGGGGGAAAAGAATCCGACGGCAAAAAAACAGATATCGGAATCCGTTACCCCACTCCCATTATGAGAGGTGTTGATGTAGTGGCTTAAAAAAAAGGCTTACTGTGTTTTGTGTGTGGATGGAGGTTTACTGTCATCGTTTACATTTAAGTATTTGGCAGATTTTTGATACAGAGCGATATAGATTGAATTTCATGGTACACATTTTGTATTCTTGTCAGATTTCGCTTTCCCTGGGAATCGAACCTATGACCTTGGCATTGGAAGCACCAATGCTCTACTGTTTGAGCTACAGGAAAGCTATTTAAATAAGTGTATCAGTTTAAGGAATAATTTTTTGGAGTTTTTGCTGTTTATTATGATAGCAGAGTACAGGATCAAGAAAAATCACAAACTGGGATTTGAACTTGTGTCACCCAAAGCCCTAGAGTGCTTAAAACCGGTGTAATGCCCACTAGGCTATAGGGATCGATATTTATCAGCAGCAGTTTAATATATTTAGAGATATGTTTAGGAGTTTTTGACTTTTATTATGATAGGAAAATATGGGATTAAAAAAAGTCCTCGAGCCCGGGACTTGAACTTGTTTCACCTAAACATCACCAGCTTTACATGTCAGTGAATTGACCACTAGGCTATGGGGGACTAAGAATTACCAGCTTTTTGATAGATATTAGAAAATCCTCCTTGTGGTAAAAATACAGGGGGAACGGATCTCGACGGCTGTTTTTTTGCCGTTGGATTCTGTTCCCCCTTTAAAAAAACACATCTGTCGGAATCCATTCCCCAACTCCCATTATGAAATGTGTTGATGTAGTGGCGTTTAAAAATACATATTTTATTTTGTGTGGGGATGGAGCTAACCTGGTACCAGTCTATAGAAATATATTTAAAAGTTTTTAACTTTTATTATGATAGGAAAATATGGGATTAAAAAAAGTCCACGAGCCGGGACTTGAACTTGTTTCACCTAAAAATCCCCAGCTTTATATGTCAGTGAATTGACCACTAGGCTATGGGGAACTGATAATTAGCAGCTTTTTGATAGATATTAGAAGATCCTCCTTGTGGTAAAAATACAGGGGGAACGGATCTCGACGGCTGTTTTTTTGCCGTCGGATTCTGTTCCCCCTATAAAAAAAAACATCTGTCGGAATCCGTTCCCCCACTCCCATTATTACAGGTGTTGATGTAGTGGCCTAAAAGATGCTTATTTTATTTTGTGTGGGGATGAAGCTTACCTGGGATCAGTCTAAAGAAATATATTTAGGAGTTTTTGACTTTTATTATGATAGGAAAATATGGGATTAAAAGAAGTCCACGAGCTCGGGACTTGAACTTGTTTCACCTAAAAATCACCAGCTTTACATGTCAGTGAATTGACCACTAGGCTATGGGGGACTAAGAATTAACAGCTTTTTGATAGATATTAGAAGATCCTCCTTGTGGTAAAAATACAGGGGGAACGGATCTCGACGGCTGTTTTTTTGCCGTCGGATTCTGTTCCCCCAATAAAAAAAAACATCTGTCGGAATCTGTTCCCCAACTCCCATTATGAGATGTGTTGATGTAGTGGCGTTTAAAAATACATATTTTATTTTGTGTGGGGATGGAGCTAACCTGGTACCAGTCTATTGAAATATATTTAAATTTTTTTACTTTTATTATGATAGGAAAATATGGGATTAAAAAAAGTCCACGAGCCGGGACTTGAACTTGTTTCACCTAAAAATCCCCAGCTTTATATTTCAGTGAATTGACCACTAGGCTATGGGGAACTGATAATTAGCAGCTTTTTGATAGATATTAGAAGATACTCCTTGTGGTAAAAATACAGGGGGAACGGATCTCGACGGCTGTTTTTTTGCCGTCGGATTCTGTTCCCCCTATAAAAAAAAACATCTGTCGGAATCCGTTCCCCCACTCCCATTATTAGAGGTGTTGATGTAGTGGCCTAAAAAATGCTTATTTTATTTTGTATGGGGATGAAGCTTACCCGGGACCAGTCTAAAGAAATATATTTAAGAGTGTTTTACTTTTATTATGATAGGAAAATATGGGATTAAAAAACGACATGAGCCAGGACTTGAACTTGTTTCACCTAAAAATCCCCAGCTTTATACGTCAGTGAATTGACCACTAGGCTATGGGGAACTGATAATTAGCAGCTTTTTGATAGATATTAGAAGATCCTCCTTGTGGTAAAAATACAGGGGGAACGGATCTCGACGGCTGTTTTTTTGCCGTCGGATTCTGTTCCCCCAATAAAAAAAAACATCTGTCGGAATCCGTTCCCCCACTCCCATTATTAGAGGTGTTGATGTAGTGGCCTAAAAAATGCTTATTTTATTTTGTGTGGGGATGAAGCTTACCTGGGATCAGTCTAAAGAAATATATTTAGGAGTTTTTGTCTTTTATTATGATAGGAAAATATGGGATTAAAAAAGTCCACGAGCCCGGGACTTGAACTTGTTTCACCTAAAAATCACCAGCTTTACATGTCAGTGAATTGACCACTAGGCTATGGGGGACTAAGAATTAGCTGCAGTTTGATAAATATTAGAAGATACTCCTTGTGGTAAAAATACAGGGGGAACGGATCTCGACGGCTGTTTTTTTGCCGTCGGATTCTGTTCCCCCAATAAAAAAAAACATCTGTCGGAATCCGTTCCCCCACTCCCATTATTAGAGGTGTTGATGTAGTGGCCTAAAAAATGCTTATTTTATTTTGTGTGGGGATGAAGCTTACCTGGGATCAGTCTAAAGAAATATATTTAGGAGTTTTTGACTTTTATTATGATAGGAAAATATGGGATTAAAAAAAGTCCACGAGCCCGGGACTTGAACTTGTTTCACCTAAAAATCACCAGCTTTACATGTTAGTGAATTGACCACTAGGCTATGGGGGACTAAGATTTAGCTGCAGTTTGATAGATATTAGAAGATACTCCTTGTGGTAAAAATACAGGGGGAACGGATCTCGACGGCTGTTTTTTTGCCGTCGGATTCTGTTCCCCCATTTAAAAAAAACATCTGTCGGAATCCGTTCCCCCACTCCCATTATTAGAGGTGTTGATGTAGTGGCCTAAAAAATGCTTATTTTATTTTGTGTGGGGATGAAGCTTACCTGGGATCAGTCTAAAGAAATATATTTAGGAGTTTTTGACTTTTATTATGATAGGAAAATATGGGATTAAAAAAAGTCCACGAGCCCGGGACTTGAACTTGTTTCACCTAAAAATCACCAGCTTTACATGTCAGTGAATTGACCACTAGGCTATGGGGGACTAAGAATTAGCTGCAGTTTGATAGATATTAGAAGATACTCCTTGTGGTAAAAATACAGGGGGAACGGATCTCGACGGCTGTTTTTTTGCCGTCGGATTCTGTTCCCCCTTTAAAAAAAAACATCTGTAGGAATCCATTCCCCAACTCCCATTATGAGATGTGTTGATGTAGTGGCGTTTAAAAATACATATTTTATTTTGTGTGGGGATGGAGCTAACCTGGTACCAGTCTATAGAAATATATTTAATTTTTTTTTAGTTTTATTATGATAGGAAAATATGGGATTTAAAAAAAGTCCACGAGCCCGTGACTTGAACTTGTTTCACCTAAAAATCACCAGCTTTACATGTCAGTGAATTGACCACTAGGCTATGGGGGACTAAGAATTAGTTGCAGTTTGATAGATATTAGAAGATCCTCCTTGTGTAAAAAATACTGGGGGAACGGATTTCGACAGCTGTTTTTTTGCCGTCGGATTCTGTTCCCCCCCTCTCATTTTTCTTAGCAGTGAGGTTCAAATACTCAACAAACTTTTGATTTCCAGTTGTCCGCTATAGCCTAGTGGTCTACGTACTGACATTTTACACTTTTGGGTTTTTGACGACCAGATTTCAAGTCCCGGGTCATCGTTTTTTTTTGTTTGTTTTTCATACTTTTGGGATTTTGACGACAGGTCCCGGGTCATCGGGTTTTTTTTTTTTTTTTTCATACTTTCCTATCATGGTTAAAAGGCAAAATATATTCTCTAAACTGATGGCAGTTAAGCTCCATCCACAAAAAAATTGAATCAGACTTTTTTTAGGCCACTTCATCAAAACCTCTCAAAATGAGGGTGGGGGAACGGATTCCGACAGCTGTTTTTTTGCCGTCGGATTCTGTTCCCCCCTCTCATTTTTCTTAGCAGTGAGGTTCAAATACTCAACAAACTTTTGTTTTCCAGTTGTCCCCTATAGCATAGTGGTCTAAGCACTGACATTTAATACTTTTGGGATTTTGACGACCAGAGTTCAAGTCATCGTTATATTTTGTTTTTTTTTCATACTTTTGGGATTTTGACGACAGGTCCCGGGTCATCGTTTTTTTTTTTTTTTTTTCATACTTTCCTATCATGGTTAAAAGGCCTGGGGTCGGCAATCACGCCGGCGTGATCTGGTCGCTTTTTTTCTTATCAGTGCAAAAGAGATTCAAAATACTTTGTTGGTGTTGATCTTACATTTAAGTGTTTTACATCATTCGATCCAGTTAAGTTTCTATTTTTTTTATGTATACTCACAATAAAAACAAAGTGTTGTGCCTTTCGCCAAATAAAGAAAAATAAACATGATGCGAGTTCTGCCTTCTCTCTGTCAGGGAAGTCCATTCTGAAACGCGTCCGAAAATGAACTGTAACTCAGCGAATACTTGTCACTCAGGAACGAGACATTTTTCTTTATGAAGCTAGAATTCTCTTCTTTTAAATGAAGTAATTTATATGAAAAAACACATATTCTTAGTTTATGTAATCCGTTTGAAACCAAGGAGAGGCGCAGTTTTTCGTTCTCTCTTCATTATTTTTAATGAGCTGATGCCGCCACGCCCCCCGGCGCTATTCACATGCTAATAGTTGAGGTGATCTATACGCATCGCACACGCCCTCCGATCAATGCCATGATGAAAACACGCAGTTTCTCGTCAGATTCACGGATAGTTCATCGCGTTTTGAGGATGGCACGCTTCTCCGGTAAAGTCTCTCTTCAGATAATTCTTCTGGACAGCGAGGAAGAGTTCACCTTTTCCTCAGAGAAACGGTTGCATCTCAGACGGAGAACGGCTGCATTTTCAAGAGCGAATTGAT
This sequence comes from Phoxinus phoxinus, assembly GCF_949152265.1. Lineage (NCBI taxonomy): Eukaryota > Metazoa > Chordata > Actinopteri > Cypriniformes > Leuciscidae > Phoxinus > Phoxinus phoxinus. Next base: position 30,055,045 of record NC_136877.1, read on the forward strand.
CCCACAGAGGATACAAGTTCGAGTAAGTTGTTTAGTGTTTATATAATTCTTTTCTGATTATATAGAACTTATGTGAATTTTCAGACTATATTTTGCTTAGTTTTGGTTAGCTTTTGACATCTTACAGGAAAGATTGCCTTACAATATCCCTAACATTCGTATATGGTCGTGTTTCAATGTGATATTACTCTCTAAACATATTTGTATTATATTTCAATCCGTTTTGATTAGCTTATGACACTGATTATCATGCTAAAAATACTGACTTTTGCGAATATCTGCTTAGGTGTAAATATGATTTCGTGCAAATATATTTCAGCCTCCGGTAAAATGTGATACTGTCTAAATACTAGACATATTTTTATATATAAATGTTCGGTTTTGGTTAGCCTATGACACACGCTAAAATATTGCCACAGATGATTGTGAATACAGGTGTAAATGTTTGAAATGCTCGAAATGCGTGCGCAGATAATGGCCATCAACAGCTCGTGATCTATGGCCCATAAATAGATATTTCTCCGTCCTATGGCCCATCAACAGATATATAGACTACATGCATTGTGCGTCCATACCCATTAATCGCCCATCTTTGGATAATGTATATGCTAACACAGTTGTTTTTATTTTTTTAGGAATGTGTTTGCATCACGCTCTCCTTCTCCAGCACAGTAAAGGGACACGACACGTTCAATTCTCAATCGAGAATGATGGTAAGTGCACAGACGCAATATTTTACTGATGAAATGTAATTGTGTTTACAATATACATAATATACTTGTCATAATATACAAGTAGGGCCTACCTATTCTTGTGTGAAATTACAAAATCGGTTGTCTTTTTCTTAATCCATGGCCATTAGTGATTGATAACGATAATAATACAGTTTCTTTGATTGTGTTATCAACAGATGTGACAATGAACATGTCCAAGCACCGGTCCCGAAGAGAGCCATGGCAGACAAGCAACAGGTCCAAGTCCACCCTGTCATGGAAAACCGAGACTGATGTTGACATGGTTGCACAGACTGCGTGATTCCTGCCCGGGAAACTGGACCGCAAGTGACCTCTGTTTACTCACATTCGCCCATGAGTCTGTTTGTAACAGTTTACACTACCTTTCTTTCTTTTTTTTAAAGGATGTGTTAAGTTATATTGTTAGGAAAGATTTCTATTTTGAATAAATGCTTTTCTTTTTAATAATAATAATAATAATAACTGTTTTTCCAACATTGATAATACCTGATTATCAAATCATATTAGAATGATTTCTGAAGGATCATGTGACACTGAAGACTGGAGTAAGGATGCTGAAAATTCAGCTTTGATCAAAGAAATAAATTATATTTTAAAGTATATTAAAATAGAAAATCATTATTTTAAATTGTAATAATATTTCACAATATTACTGTTGTTTCTGTATTTTTTATCAAATAAATGCAGCCTTCTTCCAAAAATATTAAAAATATTAAAAATGGTAATGTGTCCAAACGTTTGACTGGTACTATATGTTTATATATGTACGGTAGCACTGTGGTCTTGTGAGGCACAACATTTAGTTCCTCCACATAGAGGAATTACAATAAAAACAGATTAAAAAACAAAACCTTTGAATGTCCTCTCATTCTCAGATTCTCCTCTCGGCCCCACAGCACCGTGATGGGGGCATTAGCCATTGGGGGAGTGTCTATTGTCTCCCCTCATTCATATTCATGGCCATCAACACCCCTACGCATAAAGCAGTACTGGCACAAAAACTGACTTGCAAAGTTTAAATCATTATATTGTTGTTTTGTGAAAGAGTGATCAGAATGATTTTCACATCATTTTGTAGTAAACATTCTAGCCTACAAGAATGGTAACTCAAAAGTATTGTGCCAAACTATTCAGTATGAGTTATATGAGCTCATTGCAGTGACAAATTTTTTCCCAGAACTTACTAACCACGCATAATATTTTTTTTCTATAAAATGCAAACATGTAACTTCCATTTTGCTCACATATTATTGTAGCAGAGTTTGTGCTGCAATACAGCATAATTATGTGTTGGCCAAAGGTATGTTGTAAGTAGCTGAAATAAGCACAAATGTCAGGGCATGTCAAAACCTCTCAAGGGCCCCAAAAACCCCTCAGACCCCAGGGGGTTAAAAGGCAAAATATATTCTTTAAACTGATGGCAGTTAAGCTCCATCCACAAAAAAATCGAATCAGCCTTTTTTTAAGCCACTTCATCAAAACCTCTCAAAATGAGGGTGGGGGAACGGATTCCGACAGCTGTTTTTTTGACGTCGGATTCTGTTCCCCCCTCTCATTTTTCTTAGCAGTGAGGTTCAAATACTCAAAAAACTGTTGTTTGCTGTTGTCTCCTATAGCCTAGTGGTCTACGCACTGACGTTTAACACTTTTGGGATTTTGACGACCAGAGTTCAAGTCCCGGGTCATCGTTTTTTTTTTTTCATTTTTTTTTTTTCATACTTTCCTATCATGGTTAAAAGGCAAAAGATATTCTTTAAACTGATGGCAGTTAAGCTCCATCCACAAAAAAATCGAATCAGCCTTTTTTTAAGCCACTTCATCAAAACCTCTCAAAATGAGGGTGGGGGAACGCATTCCGACAGCAGTTTTTTTGACGTCGGATTCTGTTCCCCCCTCTCATGTTTCTTAGCAGTGAGGTTCAAATACTCAAAAAACTGTTGTTTCTTGTTGTCCCCTATAGCCTAGTGGTCTACGCACTGACATTTAACGCTTTTGGGATTTTGACGACCAGAGTTCAAGTCCCGGGTCATCGTTTTTTTTTTTTTTTTTTTTTATATATACTTTTGGGATTTTGACGACAGGTCCCGGGTCATCGTTTTTTTTTGTTTTTTTTATTTTTTTATACTTTCCTATCATGGTTAAAAGGCAAAAGATATTCTTTAAACTGATGGCAGTTAAGCTCCATCCACAAAAAAATCGAATCAGCCTTTTTTTAAGCCACTTCATCAAAACCTCTCAAAATGAGGGTGGGGGAACGCATTCCGACAGCAGTTTTTTTGACGTCGGATTCTGTTCCCCCCTCTCATTTTTCTTAGCAGTGAGGTTCAAATACTCAAAAAACTGTTGTTTCTTGTTGTCCCCTATAGCCTAGTGGTCTACGCACTGACATTTAACGCTTTTAGGATTTTGACGACCAGAGTTCAAGTCCCGGGTCATCGTTTTTTCTTTTTTTTTTTTTTATATATACTTTTGGGATTTTGACGACAGGTCCCGGGTCATCGTTTTTTTTTTGTTTTTTTTTATTTTTTTATACTTTCCTATCATGGTTAAAAGGCAAAAGATATTCTTTAAACTGATGGCAGTTAAGCTCCATCCACAAAAAATTTTAATCAGCCTTTTTTTAAGCCACTTCATCAAAACCTCTCAAAATGAGGGTGGGGGAACGGATTCCGACAGCTGTTTTTTTGCCGTCGGATTCTGTTCCCCCCCCCTCTCATTTTTCTTAGCAGTGAGGTTCAAATACTCAACAAACTTTCTTTTTCTAGTTATCCCTTGAGCCTGGTGGTCTACGCACTGACATTTAACACTTTTGGGATTTTGACGACCAGAGTTCAAGTCCCGGGTCATCGTTTTTTTTTTTTTTTTTTTATACTTTTGGGATTTTGACGACAGGTCCCGGGTCATCGTTTTTTAAATTTTTTTTCATACTTTCCTATCATGGTTAAAAGGCAAAAGATATTCTTTAAACTGATGGCAGTTAAGCTCCATCCACAAAAAAATTGAATCAGCCTTTTTTTAAGCCACTTCATCAAAACCTCTCATAATGAGGGTGGGGGAACGGATTCCGACAGCTGTTTTTTTGCCGTCGGATTCTGTTCCCGCCCTCTCATTTTTCTTAGCAGTGAGGTTCAAATACTCAAAAAACTTTTGTTTTTCCGTTGTTCCCTATAGCCTAGTGGTCAAGCACTGACATTTAACACATTTGGGATTTTGACGACCAGAGTTCAAGTCCCGGGTCATCGTTTTTTTTTTTTTTTTCATACTTTCCTATCATGGTTAAAAGGCAAAAGATATTCTTTAAACTGATGGCAGTTAAGCTCCATCCACAAAAAAATCGAATCAGCCTTTTTTTAAGCCACTTCATCAAAACCTCTCAAAATAAGGGTGGGGGAACGGATTCCGACAGCTGTTTTTTTGCCGTCGGATTCTGTTCCCGCCCTCTCATTTTTCTTAGCAGTGAGGTTCAAATAGCTACTCAACAAACTTTTGTTTTCCAGTTGTCCCCTATAGATTATTGCACTGACATTTAACACTTTTGGGATTTTGACGACCAGAGATCAAGTCCCGGGTTATCGTTTTTTTTTGTGTGTTTTTTCATACTTTTGGGATTTTGACGAAAGGTCCCGGGTCATCGTTTTTTTTTTTTTTTTTTCATACTTTCCTATCATGGTTAAAAGGCAAAAGATATTCTTTAAGCTGGTGGCAGTTAAGCTCCATCCACAAAAAAATTGAATCAGCCTTTTTTTAAGCCACTTCATCAAAACCTCTCAAAATGAGGGTGGGGGAACGGATTCCGACAGCTGTTTTTTTGCCGTCGGATTCTGTTCCCGCCCTCTCATTTTTCTTAGCAGTGAGGTTCAAATAGCTACTCAACAAACTTTTGTTTTCCAGTTGTCCCCTATAGATTATTGCACTGACATTTAACACTTTTGGGATTTTGACGACCAGAGTTCAAGTCCCGGGTCATCGTTTTTTTTTTTTTTTTTTTTTTCATACTTTTGGGATTTTGACGACAGGTCCCGGGTCATCGTTTTTTTTTTTTTTTTTTTTTTTTTTTTTTTCATACTTTCCTATCATGGTTAAAAGGCAAAAGATATTCTTTAAGGAGTAAACAGCACTTTCCTATAACAGTTAGATCTTAAGAAAATAAGTTTTTTTTCCTGCAGTGTAAGTTATGTATAAAGCGTCTTCATAGATGCGGGTTGTGCTAAAACCCAGCGTTTATCGAGTAGATAACTGGTCGAATCTGCAAACATAAGCATGAGATTGATGAAACGTTTTCAACCAACTCAGGACTATATTTCCTCTGCGTATTGGCCACTCGAGGGTCTTGTTTATCCACCCAAAACTCCGGGGAAATTATCGTTCTCCAGCCAACGGTGCATCGACCGGAAGTCAGGTAGCTGACTGTTACAGAGAAAGGGTTCCCTCTAGAAACAACTACCGGTGCAGTGCACTCACCCTCTCCAAATAAGCTGAATGTTCGTTTTATTTTGAATGCATGTCAACAAGACTGTAGGAGCCATTTATGTTTATTGTTGGCATAATATTTAATTTTGTTTGGATATATTTATATTGTTATTTTGGACACTAGGTGGCAGTGATTAGATGCACATGTTTGTATATAGGGGGCATAGGTTACAGGAAGTGGTAGGCACAGGTAGGGGGAGCACACACAGTTCTCACTTGATGTAATGGCAATCTTAGTTTTGCTGTACCTCTAGCCTTCTATTTCTTGTTCCTATCTTTGCCATTATACACAGGTAGGAGTGAAGTTTCAACGCAGACACACAAATGTTTTCCAGAGATTATTGCAGTTGAGGTTTGTGGTTTATTGCAGTAAATAGTACAAATAGATGAACATACCAGTTGATTACTTGTTTCCAGTAGTTTGCATGTGATCTGTGGCCTGGTGAGAACTGTGTGTGCTCCCCCTACCTGTGCCTACCACTTCCTGTAACCTATGCCCCCTATATACAAACATGTGCATCTAATCACTGCCACCTAGTGTCCAAAATAACAATATAAATATATCCAAACAAAATTAAATATTATGCCAACAATAAACATAAATGGCTCCTACACACCGGCCCCTAATTGTCTTATATAACAAATAACAATTACCAAAAATAATAATAATAAAAGGAGCTATATACATTACATAGAAAAGAAAAGGAATGTGTTGGCAATTCATTTTCTTTAGTGATTCTTTTTTTTCAAAAGTCATTTTTTGGGCCAGAGGTTCCAGAACATGGCAAGTGGTGGGATCTGGTCTTTACCACCAGTCCTTGTTAAATCTCAGTCTCTTTAATCAGACATATCTTTGTTATTGGTCTTTCCAATATATTGTTTTTTGTCTGAAGTCGAACGATACGCACAAGACCTTGTGCATCTGCTTTCGTCTCCAGTATTCTGCCCATTAACCAGGAGCCTCGTGGTGCAGTGGAGTCAACCACCACAACTATGTCACCTGGAGCAAAGTTCCTTTTTACCTTTGACCACCGCTGTCGTTCTTGGATTAAAGGTAAGTACTCGTGTGTCCACCTTTTCCAGAAGAGATCTGCCATGTATTGCACTTGTCTCCATCTGCGCCTTAGGTATAAGTCCTCTTTTACGAAGAGTCCAGGTGGTAGTATTGGCTTGGTTTTCAACAGAAGAAGGTGGTTTGGGGTGAGTGCTTCCAGGTCCATTGGATCCTCAGAAAGCTTTGTAATGGGTCGATCATTTAAAATTGCTTCAACTTCACAAATTAAAGTTTGCAATCCTTCATCATCCAGAACTTGTTGGCTAAGGACAGAGTGCAGCACATTTCGAACCATGCGGATCAAACGTTCCCATACACCACCGTGATGAGATCCTGCTGGGGGGTTAAAGTACCATTTTATTCCCTTCTGAAGCATAGCAGTCTGGATTTTGTCCTGATTCAAGGCATTGAGTGCTTCTCTCAATTGTCTTTCAGCTCCGATAAAATTTGTGCCATTGTCTGATCTTAAAGACAACACTTGACCTCGTCGACAAATAAATCTTCGTAATGCATGGATGCAGGAGTCTGTGTCAAGAGTATATGCAACTTCAAGGTGTACTGCCCTGCTTGCCATGCAGGTGAAGATTACGCCATATCTTTTAACAAGACTTCGTCCTCTCTTGATCTCTATAGGACCGAAGTAATCTACTCCTACATCTGTAAATGGAGGCTTGTCTGGTAGAATCCTTTCCAGAGGTAAGTCTGCCATTTTCTGTTCTCCAACTCTTCCCCGTTGTCGTTTGCATACAACACAGTCTGTTATGATCCTTCTTGCTGCTGAGTTAGCTTTGATAATCCAGTATTTTTTACGGAGTCGAGACAGCATATGATTTCTTCCTCCGTGGCCAAGTTGTTCATGGATATGTCGTAGCAATAGTGTGGATATGTGCAGGTCTTTCGAGAGAATAACTGGATGCTTGGCCTCTTCAGGCATTGCTAGTTTACTCAGGCGACCACCTACTCTGAGAAGTCCATCATCCAACACCGGGTCCAGTTTGTACAGATGACTGCTTCTTTTCACACAATTTTTACCAGCCTCTAGCGCAGATAGTTCTTCTTCAAAGCTTTGTCTTTGACTGAAAGAAATAACTGCACATTCTGCTTGCATCAGATCCTCAGGATTCAAACGCTGTCTTTGGAGTGTTGCTTTAAAAACTTGCATCTCCTTTAATTGGCTGGACTCATCTTTAAAGTTACTCACAGCAGTCTGGATCTCCTTTCTTTTTCTAGTCAGCAGTAAGATAGTTGTTTTTACTTTAAGTAGCCAAGCTACAGCTGTCATCAGACTTCTCCATGAAGAGAAATAACTTATCAGAGAGCTGGTAGGGTTCAATGGATCTTTAACAATGAGGTTGCTTGTGATGTCTTGCTTGACTTCCGGATCATTGGCAGAGATTGCAGTTTCCAAATGAGGTTTCTGCCATTCTCTGTCTGGTTGACAGAGAAACTCTGGTCCCTTGATCCATCTTTTGCAACTTAAGAAGCGGTTTGCTGTTAGCCCCCTAGAGGCTTCATCTGCCGGATTTTCCTTTGTGCTAACATATCTCCATTGTGACACATCAGTATTATCCCTTACAAAGGAGATACTGTTTGCTACAAATGTTCGGAAACGTTTGGTTTCGTTGTTGATATATTTCAGCACTGTTGTGCTATCAGTCCAGAAGATGGATTTGTTCAGCTGAAGCTGTAATTCCTTCCGAAGCATTTTGTCAACTTTGACGGCTAGAACTGCAGCTGTGAGCTCCAATCTGGGAATCGTTACTTGCTTTAATGGTGATACTCTTGCTTTCCCTATCATGAAAGCAACATGCACCTCCTTGTCGTTGTTTTCCAGCCTAAGATATGAAACCGTACCGTATCCACTCTCGCTGGCATCTGAAAAGTGGTGCAACTGTGCATTTCTGATTTGACCAAAGCTTGTGGGCTTCATGCAACGGTCCACTTTAAACTCTGTCATCTTGTCCAGATCTGCCATCCATCCTGACCATTGTTGAGAAATAGTTTGGGGTATGTTTTCATCCCATCCAAGGTTTTTTTTACAGAGTTCCTGCATAATCAGTTTGGCTGGCAGAATAAATGGAGCTAGGAATCCTAAAGGGTCGTATACAGAGCCAACCACGGACAAGATGCCGCGTCTGGTGTGTGCTCGTGGCTGTGCAGTAATTCTGAACATAAACACATCGGTTTCAACGCACCAGTGCAATCCTAGTGCTCTTTCCATCGGCAGGTTGTCCCTGTCCAAGTCCAACTCTTTTGTCTCTTTGGTTCTGTTTTCTTGTGAAATTGATGCCAATACTTTACGGCTGTTGCTGATCCACTTTGACAGTACGAATCCTCCCTTCTGGCAGAGAGCTGTCAGGTCTCTCACCATAAGAACAGCGTCCTGTTCTATGGACATGGATTTCAAACAATCATCTACGTAAAAGTTGTTCTTTACGGTGTCTATAACCTCTGCTGGAAAGTGAGTTTTGTTATCTTCAGCTGTCTTTCTTAGTGCAAAGTTTGCACAACTCGGTGATGACACTGCTCCAAAGAGGTGTACTTTCATCCTGTATTCGACGAGATCCTGCTGCACATCACCATCAGGCCACCATAGGAATCGCAGATAGTCAATATGTTTTTCTGACACTTTGACCTGGTGAAACATTGCTTTGATGTCAGCCATCAGGGCAACCGGCTCTTGTCTGAATCTGATGAGTACTCCAATGAGTGAGTTGGTAAGATCTGGACCCTGTAGCAATTGTTCATTGAGTGATGTTCCCTTGAAGCCAGCACCGCAATCGAAGACCACTCTTAAGGTTCCTTTCCTCGAGTGATGTACCCCATGATCTGGGATGTACCAGAGTTCCCCATCATTACGATTCAGTTGATCTACTGGTATCATTTCAGCATAGCCGTTGTCAATCATTTCTTTGAGAAAAGTTGTATATTCATTGTGAAACATCTCATTTTTACCAAACTTGCGTTTCAGGCTTTGGATGCGTTGCTCTGCTATGCAACGGTTATTTGGCATGCTGGGATTTTCTTGCTTGAAAGGTAAGTCTAGGCAGTAGTGACCATCTTTAATTTTTGTTGAGTGATTCACAATATCCAAGAATTTTATCTCTTCTCTGGACATTTCCTCTGTTTCCATGCTGGTTACTTCATTGAAGTCATGATTGTATTGTTTAACCAGTAGCTCGTGTAGATTCACAATAGACATTCGATTGACAGCAGCAACAGGGCAGCCATTCTCATCCCTGATGTTGTCTCCTCTCAAGGGACCATAGATGACCCACCCCAGTAGGGTCCTCACAGCGTATGGTCCATCCCCTTGGCTATTGACCACCTCCCAAGGTTCCAATACCTTAGAAGCATTTGTGCCGATGAGCAGGTCAATACCAGCGTCTATTTCATGAATTTTGACATCCTTCAAGTAAGGCCATCGAGTCAGGTCTTCTTGTCTGGGAATGTTCAGCTTGGAAACAGGCATGGTCTTATGTGTAAATACATTGGACAGTTGTATGAAATCATTTTTGTCCAGACTTGATATCTCTAAACCTGAGATATGATGACTGGTCACAGGTTTCACTTGGTTCATTGTACGCAGAAGAATACTAGCCCTTTGTCCTGTTACATTCAGTCTTCTCATCAAGCTTTCTGTGCAGAAGGTAGATGAGCTTCCATGATCCAAAAATGCATAAGTTTGCAACACTGTGTCTCCCTTGGGGGTCTTTACTTGTACTGGAACAATAGAGAAGAGACAGGCTTCTTCACCGGCCCCAATATGCCCACATGTATGAGGTGAGAGAACAGCATTGCTCCCAATTGATTTCTCATTCAGTTCGGTCTTCTTTCCCATGTCCTTTTGTTCAATGTGAAGTATTTCAGGATGATTTTTGTTGCACATGTCACAAGTCAAACGACTATTGCAGTCTTTGCCCATGTGTCCTACCTTCAAACATCCAAAACAGACTCCCCTTCTCTTTAAGAAGTCTATTTTTTCCCTGTGCATCTTTTTCCTGATTTGTGGACACCGCACCAATGTGTGACCACCTATATCACAGAACAAACAGGAATTTTGAGAATTAGTGGCAGATACCTTTTTCATTCCATTTGTTGTCATTTCTTCTTGTTTCAGTGTTTCTACAGGTGTTACAGTAGTTGCAAAACTACTTCCTCTTGGTCTCAGCTTTTCTCTTGCTTTGACAAAGGTGGAGCTTTTGACAGATGAAGTTGTCTTAGCATCCTGGATGTTTCCAAAAAGTGGATCCGACAATATCTTCACTTGTCTCTCCATGAAGTCTACCAAGTCAGAGAAACTAGCTCGCCGTCCATGTTGTTCCTGGAGCTGACATGCCCTATTCCTCCACTTGTCTCTGAGCTTGTAAGGCAGTTTCAGAAGAATGGTCTTCATACTGGAAGCAACATTCAACTCCTCCATATAGGTGAGCTGATCCATTACATTGCAACAACCTCTCAAGAATAATGAAAACGCTTGCAATGCTTTCACATCCTCTGGCTTGATTGCTGGCCAGGCAAATGCTTTGTCCATGTATGCTGTGGCAATCTTATGTTCATTACCAAAATGTTCTTTAAGTAGATCTTTTGCTCTTTTATAGCCCTCAGCTGAAGACAAATGTTGGCAGCTGTGGACTAAATCTTTTGGATGCTTTCTGGTGTATTGCTCTAGGAAATGCAGGCAGTCACTGTAATCATCTGTCTTTCTTTCCACTCCTCTCTCAAATGCCCGGATGAAAACTCCATATTGCAATGGATCACCATCATAAACAGGAATGTCTCTTGGTGGTAAAGTAGAAGAGAGATTTTGTTGAGCGAGAAGAGCTGTGATGTCACTTTGCCTCTGCATTATGTGATGGATATCACCTTGATTGTCATCATTAAATACAGGTTGTTGTGTTAGAGGAGTCATATCCTGAGCTCTAACAGATGGTCCATCACCTTTTTTCTTTGGTCGAACAACCTGTTGCTGGGAAGAAGATTCAGTTCCTATCCACGCATTCTGTCTTTGTTGCACTTGACCAGGTAGATAGGTGCTTGCATGTGGATTTAATTTGACTGACGTTTTCTTTTGAGCAGTTCCTTTTCTCAAATACGAGTTCATCCCATCAGATACTCTTGAGCTGTTTCTTGATTCCATTGATTCAAGTACGTTGATTTTTGCATTGGTAGCTGCCAGTTCAGTCTCTAGTTCTAGTTTTTCTTTCTTCCTTTTCAGTTGTTCTTCCTGTGCCTCAAGGTCATGCTTTTTCTGCAGAGCGGCAACCCGTTCCATGAGAGCAGCCTTTTCTGCTTGAGCTTTAATGCGAGCAGAGGATGTTGAAGATACACTTGATGAAGAACTTGATTTGTGGTTTGATTTAGGTTTTGACACATTAGAAACACTGTCATCCGGTCCAATGTCATCTGTGTTTACACTTTCAGCAATGGTGTGTGTTTTATGTCCAATGTCTGAAAACCACACCTTTACATCCTGTATAAAACCATCAAAAGCTTCCATTTTTGGTTGAAACCAGTGATTTTGCTTTTCAAGTTCATTTTCAGGCAGTGGTAACTTCACCAATGACTCATGATTTCCTTTGGCTTCATCACAGATGTTGATTAATTTAACCAAGTTAGATTGCACTTCATTTGCCTTCTCCTTTGATTTCATGAGCTCCTTCATTAATTCCATTGAACTCTTAGCTTGTTTACATTTCAAGTTTCTTGTTTTCTGACAGTTTTCAATGAACATTTCCAAACCTTTAGCAGTGTGTTTAATAACCCTTTTTTCTTTTTCAGAATCCAGTGCAACATCGTCATCTTGTGACCTAACGTCAGACTTGACATTAGACATGTTTCAATTTTAGCGTGATCCAGTAAACCACACGGCTGATGGCAGAATGTTTCAAACAGCTGATAATGTAGTGACAGTATAGGCTTTAGTCAACGTAATCCATTAGTGTAGCAGTTTCTGGTCACGGTTTCATAGCTTTCCCAATAAAGCTTAATGTTGCACATACCTCTCCGCCTGTGTGTTGTCGTTCAGAGTTTCCAATCTCCGTCAATCAGCTCCGCACAGGTGACGTCAATGTTCCCTTGATTGGGAATGGCAGCGTCCGTTTTATGAAAGAAAACAATCTTTATCCAGTTCCAATACTTTGGCTCAATTTTCACTCATAGAGCATAGTTCTCACTTGATGTAATGGCAATCTTTGTTTTGCTGTACCTCTAGCCTTTCACTCCTACCTGTGTATAATGGCAAAGATAGGAACAAAAGGCTAGAGGTACAGCAAAACAAAGATTGCCATTACAAAGACAATCTCTTTGTATGTTAAAAGAAGATATTAATGACTATCATATAAAGGCATTTAGCACATGTTGGCAAATGTGTCTGTGTCTGGTCTGTCCTTTATGTAGCTATTTTAACTAACGTTACAGAATTAGGAGAACTTTTTAATTCTTCATGAATAGTTCCCGATAGTCGACGTGCATAAATGTTACTGGCTGTGTAATAATATAAATAATTTATCAAACATTTAACATTAAACATGACCTTTGTTTTCGTTTGATATTTTTCCTGGTTGTGAATGTGGTGCTTAGTTGTGTATGATATTTTTCTGAGATTTATATATATATATTAATCATTAAAAAGACAGAAACAACCTAAAGGCAGACAAACTTTCTAGCACACGGTGGCGCTAGAGACACATCTCTGGTTTACATGCCTTCCCTTCAGGCGCGAGAGAGGAGTACAAGGACACAAGGTATACAAATTGTTCTTGTGGACGTTTTGGGGAAAAAGAAAGGGACAAGTATAGTTTAAAGCTACAACACCATATTGTTTTCTGATTTACCAATATTGTGATTTTGATATAGTGTTTTGAATGTTTCCACGCTGGTTTGCCAACAGTCAGACTCAGTACAAAATCTCAAAACACTGAAAAACAGACACTCAAATCAAACTATAAGATCTAGCCTACTGATTGATAATTTTACATGTTTTAAATTCAACAAGTTGTAACTGGTCTATGTTCATTTAGGTTTAGGCCCTACTTGCAAAGGAACAACATACCAGAAATGCAGCATTATCACTCCATTAGAGCCTCTTAGAAACTAAACTATTCATATCAGATTATTTAGCTATTTGCTACTTTGGTATTTGGCATAATGTATGCATTTTGAAGAAAGTGCACTGAAAGTAATAAACCTTTAGATGATGTAAGTGACCCGGCCTTCTTTGCCATGAATGTGAATCTGTAATGGATGGAGAGACCATAGCAGACGAGTAGGCTAATAAAAGAAATATGTTACAGTAATCTAATATGCATGAACAAGTTTGTGCCTAAGGGCCACATTTTCCTTTTGTTATGCTACATGAAACAGATGTTGCTGTTTGATTCAGAATGGACAATTATTATTTGTGATGCATGCATGCATGCTACTTGTTTTCTCTCCAAAAGGCTCAGGAGAATTGCTTGAGTAGTGTAAATGTAATTAAATAAAATGTGGAGTGTTGTATGAGGATGTAAACTGTGACAGGATCATTGACAGGCTGATTTGATTTGAAAGGATAACTGGGTGAAGTAAAGCATGCACCAGGTGACTGCTGTAAATAATGGCTGGCTCAAATCTCGGCAGCTAGCAGTGGTGCTTAAATGCCCAGGGGAGTGTTCATAATAATGGAAATGGAATTGAGAGGCCATGAGGACAGGTCTTTTTCTGATGTGAAGAAATGAAAAGAATTTGACCTGTATTTAGATCAATTTATAGAAGCTCAGTTTTGTTCAATGCCCAAAGCTATTAAAGGAGAACTCCGGTCAATTTGAACATTGAGCTATTTTTTTTTTGTAAATTTGGAGTGCTGTCAATACAGAGAACAATGACAAAAATCAGTGTCGCCTACACCGTGTTATCCTCTTTTTAAAATTTGCACCCTGTTGACTTCAATGGGGCAAGTTTTAAACCTGCTTTTAGCCTCTTAACATCCTTAATGTGTCATTACAAGTGCCCAGCCATGTTGAGTGATTCCTTCAGAGTGAACACGAGTGAATCTGACTGCAGTAGATGTGAAAGATATGAATAAAAATTATGTTATTTCAGCCAGCGAAAATACCTGTATTTACATCCTGTTTTCGGTCGAAGGCCAAAGTAGTCGATTGTCGAGTTCACGCGCATAGGTTTAGTTACCTATGAACACCTATGACCTATGACACCTATTACCTATGACTTCGACCGAAAACAGGAAGTAAATACAGGTATTTGCGCTGGCTGAAATAACATAATTTTTATTCGTATCTTTCACATCTACTGCAGTCAGATTCACTCGTGTTCACTCTGAAGGAATCACTCATCATGGCTGGGCACTTGTAATGACACATTAAGGATGTTAAGAGGCTAAAAGCAGGTTTAAAACTTGCCCCATTGAAGTCAACAGGGTGCAAATTTTAAAAAGAGGATAACACAGTGTAGGCAACACCGATTTTTGTCATTGTTCTCTGTATTGACAGCACTCCAAATTTACAAATAAAATGAGCTCAATGTTAAAATTGACCGGAGTTCTCCTTTAAATCTATATTACTAAACCTACTGGGGAACCTGCTCTTACAACGGAAGAGTTAACATGGAATCAACTCACATGAAATCAACATGAAATTTTATTTTACTTCCATAATCTAACATTCAACTGAAACAGGATATATATCAGGAACAGTGCTGGGCAGATTACTTAAATTGTAGTCGGTTATTGATTTCAAATTATACATGAAAAAAGTGTAGTTAGTAATGTAATCTAAATGACAAATTTTCGATTACTTAGATTACTTTTGACATAACTAGTTTATCACATTGTTTTGAATAGGATAATCTTGTACCATATTGATTAAAAAAAATACAAAGGGAAATAAAATATATTCCATTTTTTGTTTTCAACAGCATGAAGTGCATTAAATAATACATTAGGTCAGGGTTTCCCAGACTGCGGTCCGTGATGTAACTGCAGGGGTTTGTGAGTTTAATGAAAAGCTATTAGGTAAATTATGAAAATTGCATTAAATTATTTTAAAATAAAAAAATACTCATAAAGATTTTAACAAATTGTTTACCTACATGTCATATGACCATTAATCGACATCAGAGAACTGTGAACTTTATTTTATTATTATTTGTTTTTATTATTGCCTTCATTTTATTATTGACCTAACTTATTAACTTAAAATCTAAGGGCTTAAGAGGTTCAGCTGAAAATAAAGGAATCCCTGCATTGCATGTAAAATGATGGGAATTTGTATATTTTAATGTGTTTAAAGACAAAAGCCTTCCAAAGACAGTAACATGGTTATAGGACTCACTGAGTGATAATTAAAATAAAATGTAATGTGTTCGTCAGGAGCTGATTAGAAATGCAATGTTTAGAAAAACACTTGTTAAAAGTGAAATGATTTGTGTGGATCTAGTGATCCAAAGCTGTGTTCTCAGGTCTCAGTTTTCAGTCATATAGGCTCATGACTAGTGGCAGGTTGTAGACTATTCCACAAACCTTGAAGAACTTCTGAATGTAGGCCTATATAAGGAGTAGACTTTTATAGAAAGGAACATTTAAAACATAACGAAGAAGTTGAAACAATGAGTTGTGAATAATTTACGGGCATACAAATAACATGCAATCAATAGAAAAGTAACTGTAGTCTTTTAAAATGTAATATAATCTAATTACAAGAATATTTTTTTTGTAATCTGATTACGTAATCCAGATTACATGTATCAGTTACTACTCAGCACTGATCAGGAACTGTTACATACCCGAATGGAACCGGGTGTTTGGAGGAAAGGGTATGACAGGTTTTCATAGGCCAAAAAAGGAAAAGTCTATTTGGAGGTGGAGCAAGTTATTACATTTGGATTAAAAAATAAAAATACCAAGACAACCAAGTTTATTTGGTATAACATACGCCAATGAATCATGCACAATATGCCAAGAGTGTGCACATGCACATGGTAAATTTGAATTAGCTGTTGGTTTTAATATGCTTTTTACAATTAATTTACATTTATTTTGACCACAATAGTCATCAAAGCAGAACAACTTGTGTCTAAGAGGACACATTCAGTCACAGTACATCTTAGCTGCTTGTTCTTGCTTCCTATGTGTTTGTCTCTGCATTGAAATTCTATCAGTTTGCTTCTGTTTTGTTTTTTCCTTCCTCCATTAGCTGTTACTTTCCACTTACCCTCTTATCCCTCCTTGTCCCAGTTATTGATCTCACAACTCGGGTAAAATTGATCAACCAGCCTTGGGTTTGTCGAATTGTTACAGTTAGTCAAGGACTTGCACATCTTGTGTCTGTTATAATGAGTCGATTGTCGAGGATGAGGAGATGGTCTAAAACTAGTGACTCTGTAAATTACCAACCAGCCCTCGTATTGAATGCAGAAAGGATCTTGATCACTCAGCCTTCTCACATCACCGTGGCAACATGGATCAGTCTAACCCAGGAGAGGCTCAGAGGGCAGATTGGATGACACACACACACACACACACACACACACACACACACACACACGACTCGGTCGCTTCAAGCTGTGATTTGTAAAACATGTAGCAATCCTCAGTCCATTCACAGGTTATTTGATTGCTTGTTGAAAAGAGAACACTCTCATATAACTTCATCGCTTCTTTCTGTACATTAAAAACAGAAATAGGGCTTTCAAGGGTCCTGATTTTGTTAATCACAGACTTCATTATTGTCTTAATGGAGCTACACTCATATTTAGAATCAAGATTGTGTCCATACATGCTTGTGAGAGACGTGTACAATATGGAGGGATGTAAAAACTGCATCCTTCCCTCCATTTGACTGATGACTGTTAACTGACGAAGCCTCTCTTTACTTTATGAATAGTGCATGTTTTATGGAAGTTTGTTCACATTATTAGTATTTAACTGGTGGTTATACAGCACATGCAGTGACGTCCAAAGTATGTTGCTGTGAAGAAAAGGCAGATACTTTTGAGAGTGTAGCAGAAGAGTATGCAAGCTTTTTTTTTAACCATGTCATAAAATTGCACTATGCCACATCTTTACATGCAGTCTGTCACTGTAAATCATCCTGTCAATGATCCTGTCACAGTAAACACCCTCATATACACACTCCACATTTTATGTAATTAAAAGCAATTCTCCCTAGCCTATTGAAGAGAAAACACGTAGCATGAGTCACAAAGATGAATTGTTCATTTTGATTTCTTGCCATGGTGACTTTAAGAGTGTTTGTGTGCGTTCAGGATGTTCTGCTCCTCTCCCTCTGTTTGTTCCGGCTGAGGCCACAAAGACAAAGGATGGAGAGAAAGAGATAGATGAGATGATATAAAGCAGGTAGCTTCATGCAGTAGCTTTTTCTCTCCTTGTTTTGTCTGACAGCAATGCTCATGCCTGCCTCACTCCGCTCAGCATCAGAAAGGAATATTTTCCAGGGCATCTTTTCTCTCTATCTATATTTCATGTTTTTTTTGTGTTTTTTTTGGAAGAACCTCTCCCAGTGTGATGAGGGATTTCAGACGGATTTGTTCAAAGCCGTGTTGTGTTTGATGTGAATGAGGACAGTGTGGGATTTTTTTTGTGCTGTCCATGCTGGGCAAAGAAAATAATGAGCTTTAATTTTGCGGTTTTCACACATAAAACCATAATGAGAACTTTAATGAGCTCTCTCTCTCTCTCTCTCTCTCTCTCTCTCTCTCTCTCTCTCTCTCTCTCTCTGAATACATTTTAGATATGCGTTGTGTAGGAAAAACATGTCATTCTTTCCACTGTATCACTTGATCAGAAACATTTTTCAGAAGCAAAACATACTTATGAATTCACTAGCGAGTTTATTTAATCTGAAGAGCCCTTTCCTCGGTTCTTCTGAAATAAGGCAATTTCTTTTCATTCTGTTTCTCATTCATATTGTGTTTAAACATGCTTGCTAGTGACAGCAAGCTTAAAGTAATTTATCATGTGACGTGTGTGTTCACATATTCATTCACTCACACACATAGCTCCTCCAGGAAGAGCGAGCCAGCACAATCATTTTTAGCTCTGGCAGGGCAATATCTAGCAGGTGGGAGTTTTTGTTTTTGTTTTTTTTATCAGTAGGATTATGCAAGAAGCTCATCAGTGATGCATTGCAGTTACTGCTGGTATCCTCTGCCATTTTCAAGGCTGCCGAGCAGACAGACACTGGACCTGTCCATTCCTACTATACAGACATAATAAGACTGGGTACTGTGCCCTGCCGTGTCCACCAGTAACCACACAGAATACATTAATATTAACTGTTATGCAACAACAAGAGCGAGAGAAAAGCAAGGTAAAAGAAAGATGACTTTAATATGCTCGTATCAAGTGCTGCTGTCACCTGTGTTTGCACACTCTCCATTTTGTTTTCCATTCTCTCTCTCTCTCTCTCTCTCTCTCTTTCTCTCTCTCTCTGATACATTCATCAGTGTGTGTTCATTTGGTGTGGTTCGTGGGAGGTGCTGTTCGCCTGGATATCTGTCACTTCCTTGCTTGCTCTTGCTCTTGTCATCTATCATGTCTGACCATGTCTATAAATAGATCCATCAAATCTCTGAAGCAAACACATGAGAAATAGCACATTTTGAGAAAAGAGTTTTTATTTCACTCCAACATAAGGTTATTTGTTTCAAGCATTTCTGTGGGTTAAAAATAGATATAGATTTCAGTCTGTATGAAATCAAGAGTGTTATGCAGTAAGTCATACAGATGGATCAGATTTCAGTGATTAACAGTTATCCCTCTCTGGAAAAGTATCAAGCACAGACATTATGTAAATCCAAAAAGATGACGGACGGAACATTTTATAGGCTACAGCTGAATATGCAGCTGAGTGATTTGATTTGCCGTGTGGTTGAATGACCACTGTGTTGGTTTTAGCACAAAATATGCATTCCTTCCAAGAAGCTTAAAATTTGATGCATACAATTTGTTTTAGTGGCATTTGGATGCATTGGTTAGTGGAGAAGTTGTGGTTAGTATTTGTGTTTAAGAGGCCTAAATATTACTGTTATTAACGTCAGTTGTTCGGCATGTCATCTGTAGAATGTGCACTCCTGGTAAAATACAAATACATTTTCGGAATAAAACAGGGCAATAGAAAATATTTAGAAAAATACGGATAACCAAACAGTTGATGGGCCTCATTAACTTCCATAGTATTTTTTTTTTTTTTTCTCGATACTATGGAAATCAATGGTGCCCATCAACCGTTTGGTTATACCCATATTTTTCAAAATATCTTCTTTTGTGTTTTTGTGAAAGAAATGTATTCAGGTTTGGAACAACATGAGGGTGAGTAAATGATGACAGAATTTTCATTTTTGGGTGAACTATCCCTTTAATGAGACAAAATGTCAACATTTTACAACATCAGGATCTGTAGCCCGATAAGTGAAATACTTATAGGTCTCGAGTAATCGTCATAGTAGTATACATTTCCTGCTATTTATATATATATATTTTTTTTAAATTATAATTAGAAGATTGTGATACATTTACATTTTCTGTATGCGTGCATCTTGAGAAGAGTAAAGCTGCCGTATTGAGACCCTGTTTGTTTATTTAATTAGTGTGTTACTGTAAAGGTATAGCTATATCTGCAGTTAGTGAGCATGGCTCCATCATTCAACTGTGAGTGACAGTGGGACTAAGAGGATCCATAATAGCAGGAAAACAAAAATGTTTGCTATTAATCTTAAAAATTAAATATGTTTGACTGTTTTGCTATCTCTCTAAGTGTTCAGGATGGCTCCAACTCGGACCAGTTTAAAACAGCATTGAGTATTTTAAACACACATTAATAACAACACCAAAGTTAAATGCAGCACTGCTTACATTAAAATACTCTAAACTACTGTGTAACAAGTAGTTTAGCCTTTACCTGCAGAGAAGTTAGTTTCATATTACGAAATGATAAACAGCTGGGTTCATTCATTAAATCTACTAATATTTAGTATATTGGAGAACTACATATTTTTGCACAGGAATAGAGTACTATTGTAAAAACCCAAGGACATTGTGTATAGGTGGTGGTTTGGAGAATATTAACATTCTGTGTATAGAGGATGCCACATTGCAATTTGCTTGCGTGGATTATCTAGCATCTGTTTCCAGTGCTGCAGGCCGGTGCCGGAGGTGTGGAGCCCCAGCATGCAGCGGCCCAGGGGGTGCAGGGTCCCGGGACTGGCCAGGTTCAGTACCTCCAAATCCACGCTGGATTTAGCCAGTAGCTCACTGGGCAGCTCCAACATCATCATTTCGTTCCAGACCGGATTCATCTTGTGCTTCACTCGCCGCGTCTGCTTCTTCTTCAGCTTGGCATTTTGATGTTTCAAGGTCAACTTTACTGATAGATCTATCAGAGAACATACAGGTACAGTACTCTCTTTATTACAACTAAAATATTGACATTAATATTGTATGTACTGTATTTATTTATTTAGGACAAGCGGTTTTGAAAATTGATGGATATATTGAATGCGTGTACATGCACAATACCGGTCATATAATAAAGATTTTTGAATGTTTATTTTTTATTAAAAAAAATCTGTAAAATCTGTTATATTATGAAACATTATTACAATTTAAAAGAACTGTTATATGGATATATCCATATAATATAATCCATGTATTTTCCTGTGATGGCAAAGTTTTCAGCAGCCTTAAGTGGAATAAATTACATTTTAAAATATATTAAAATATAAAACTGTTCTATCAGTTTGTAATAATGTTTCACAATATTATAGATTTTTGATTAAATAAATGCAGCCTTGGTGACTTCTTTGAAAAACATTCAAAATGATTAATACAAATTTTGACCAGTAGTTTATTATTGAGCTGTTGAATCTCTTTTTCACTTCCATCTTAATAGTTGATTTGGAATTAATTATATTGTTCACATTGATTTGAGTGTCGTTATGATGGTGTGTTTGTGATAAATACCTATGTTGTCTTTCAGTTTGTCTGACTGAAGTCCTCTAGCCTTCATTACTACCACCCCAAGTCTATTGGCTGCTGGCAGATAACTGAGCGACAATAGTAGCTCTCCAGCTGATGATGTCACTTCCTGCTGAAAAAGAAAACTTTGGGTTGAAAGTCTCGAAATGCTTCTTGGGTCAAAGTTTTTGAATGAAATTATTGCCGTTTAAAATAAATTTTTGTGTCAGGCAATTTTACTTTTTAACTCTGTGTTCACATAAAAAGAGATTTTAGAATTTGCATATCATAATTTCTCCTCGCAGGGTTAATGAACTCGACTTTTGATTGCATAGAGAATCATTTCATGCAAATGTTTAGCAAATGACCAGTTCCTCTCTCAGGGCAAAAGGTGGTACTTTTAATTGTTTAAATTGTTAGCAAAGCCCTCCGATTAAACACTCTGAATTATGGTATTTCATAACCATCATGACCTTTTCCAAATCTGCCCCTGCATTCAGTCAGCCCCACTTAATCATCTGCATGAGCAGAACATGACATTTTACTGAAATATAATCTGGTGCTTTTGATTCAAGTCTGACCAGATTGGATTTATCAAACCGTTGTGTTTGATATTATTCCAGTGGGGATGGACACAGTGACAAATAATACTGATAAATATTATTCAAACGAACAACATGGAAAGCTTTAGAGTACTGCAATCATTATTCATAGTCATATTAGCATCTTACGCATCTTAAACCCTCTCCTGAATAATAAAACATGAGTCATATGATAAATAAGAGTACACACAATAATAAAGTGTGAACATCTTGTCGTATATGAACATTCTGAGTGGTGCTCATTTTAACCTGCGTCATCCTCTTCATCCCTGACACGTTACACACTGTACATGTAAACAGACACACACACACAAATCTCTCTCTCTCTCTCTCTCTCTCTCTCTCTCTCTCTCTCTCTCTCTCTCTCTCTCTCTCTCTCTCTCTCTCTCTCTCTCTCTCTCTCTCTCTCTCTCTCTCTCTCTCTCTCTCTCTCTCTCTCTCTCTCTCTCTCTCTCTCTCTCTCTCTCTCTCTCTCTCTGCTGTCCAATAGTTAGTAATTCCTGGCATGTCTGTGTGTGTGTGTCTGCTAGAAGCAGATCTCCTCTGGGGGGTGTGATGACGCAGATAAAAATCTCCTGCACTGGAGGTCTATGACATCATCAACAGATAGCATAGCAGTGGGGGTGGAATACATGTGTTTATGTGTCTCTTTAAATCTATGAGTTGGGACCCACGAGACTGATTTTAAACAAACAAGGTATGGAGGGAGTACATGCAGTCTCCTAAAATAAACTCAGATCTATTCTCCTACCACCTCTTATGCGCAGTATGTGGAAGTCCAAAAGAAATGTCTGAGCTATTTCTAAACTGTCAATATGTGCACTTTGCACTTGTAGAAATACAAACACAGTACGCATCCCATAATAAAATATTCATCTCACACCAAGTGTGTGACCATGGCAATTGAAAAGTGTGTCAAAAGTAGGCTATATTACCTCTAATGCTGTACTGTATATGTTTTCGTGTTTGTATGTTTTAATATGTTTTCACTTGCATCAGTAACATTCCAACACAGAACTCCAGCATGATTGCCTGGCTGACTTTTTTCAACTCTCTGTCTACAAATATATATTTAACGGTTTAACGATTCAGCCCTCTGAAATACTCTATTCTGCTCGGTCAAATGGGATTTAGCGGGCACATATTTGGGTCATTCTTGCAAAGTGGTGTCTACTTTGCAACAGTTTAAATAAACTTTAAATACCAATAAATCATAAAATGTTTGCATATTTGTATTATGTTTGCTTTGGTAACTTCCGGATTTTACATATTTGAATCTATATTTGGATAAATAAGGTCTTATTTCCAAAATGTCCCATGCTCTTTAAATTATCATGATGGAAGACTCCATTTTACAAACGGCTGGATTTATACTAATTTGTCTGTGGTGTTACTGCCTCTCTTTGTGGAAATAGTGGTAACACCACAGCACAGAAATAAATAGTTACCAGTGCTTATACGCCTAACCACTTGTGTTTAATTAAAATGTATTAAATGTATCAAAATGTCCTTATAAGCTTAAATTTTACTGAATTTTAAATACATACCGATAAATGTTATTTTATACATATACATATACAATTTATGCCTCTCATTTGCCACTCTAATTAAAGAATGACTCACACTGATGAGGTTTTGTGATAATGACCAGCTGACAAAGTTCGTATGACTATATCGTGAAGCCGAATTTCAAAGTGCTAAATATGCAACGGCCATGTTATGATCTTTTACAAAGTCTTGATTTTGTTTTAGAGGTCTACTAGAATAGTTTTTCATGCTTGAATGTTCAAAAAAACAAAAGTGCAAAAGTGGCTCCCGTCCAGCGCCTGTAAGATGATGGCAGCTCTGGCTGTTAAGCCTCACAGTGCCGCTGGATACCGTCTCCACCTTGCATGCAACGGCCATCCTGGAGGCCAAATTGCTCAATGTTGTTCTATTCCC
Source organism: Phoxinus phoxinus (assembly GCF_949152265.1). NCBI lineage: Eukaryota > Metazoa > Chordata > Actinopteri > Cypriniformes > Leuciscidae > Phoxinus > Phoxinus phoxinus. The sequence continues at coordinate 30,078,838 of NC_136877.1, forward strand.
TGACCGAGGGGACCCTCGGCACTGATGCACTGGCACACAGCTGGCCCCGGGGCCTACGTAAATATGGATAGTGGATGCAATCGCCTTGGTGTACCAGTCCTCTCGGGGTGTTGCCTCCTCATGGGCGTAGGCGCACGGTGCCTCTCTGGCAAACATCTGCAGAGCAGCGAGCTGGGCAACACCTTACACATTTGCGAGCTTCTACAATATCCGGGTGGAGCCAGTCTCCTCGCGCGTATTGGGTACAAACAGGTAATGTACTGGAAGACTGGCTCGGTGTCTCGCTTGCGGCGCCATTCCCTCTAACAGGGGGAGACGAGCGCCTACTTGCTCCTACCCACACGACTTTGTGAGGGTAGTTTGCCAAAAGGCAGAGGTGGAAAGTCCAGGGGTCAGAAAGTAAAAGTCCTGCCATATGTTTATTCCACCCATGAACTCAGTCAGCTGATTTCACTAATTAGTTCTATCTCCTGGCTGAAAAACTGTGCTAATTAGCAAATCCAGGTGATTGGAACAAAATACTGAGGAGGACTTTTACTTTCTGAACCTGGACTTTCCACCTCTGCCAAAAGGGCACGTGGCAGCGTACCATCATCTGCATCTCTAACACTCGTAACACAGTTCAGTGGCTATGACACTTTCCATAGGGACCCCATGACGTCAGTCCGACATAACGTCTCCGTTCCCTCTTTCAGGGAACGGCGGTTACATTAGTAACCTAGACGTTTTTCGCCTACTATAGGGAAGTATCCAATTTACTAGACCAGTGTGTTGTGATTAGTCAACTGCTTCCAGCATGTTTTGGAAATTACCATAACTGTAACTGTAAATATTTTAATGAGGAATATTGTGACGTAAATTCCTGGAAGAAAACTACAATCGAGGTGTTTCAGGGAGTTCAGAAACAGTGCTTACTGATATAGAGAATGACTCTCTTTGGAGGGGACTTTGTTCTTTGTTACTTTGCAGACCCTTTTCATGCTCAAACAGCAACATTACACATAGTTGAAAATTAAAAATTAAGCATAATAGGTTCTCATTAATGTTCACTTGTGGACATTTGTAAGCAATGTTCCTCACCTGTTTGGGTGGCTGTAAGTCAACCCAGCAGTCAGCGTCCAACATTATGCTAACATCAGCCAGCTTAAAGCGCATCGTGCCCAGAGTAGAATTATGGGAGAATCGATCACAGCAGTGAAGGGAGAGGGCCACTTCTCCATCTAGACCATCCGTGTCTTCTGTGCCCTCCACAGGGAGGGCGAACACCAGCTCCTCTTCCCACTGCACATGTGCTGCCAGCTTGTGGACTGCTGTGTGCGCGTGCTTCTGCTCTTCAGAGACACTCACACACCCTGATATATATCCCTCACATCCTGCATCCACTGATATATTCTCCGCTGCGGAAAAAAGGAGAATATGAGTCATATTATAACAAGGAACAGGATGACAAATTGAGCCACATGAAGCTGCTCCAAACCTCAGCGGCACCAAGCATATCTCTTTTTCATAACGCCTCACTTTTCATTCCTTTCTACATCTCAACCAGCATGACTGATCATCTCTCTCTTTCCTCTTTGGATGTGCAGAATAGAGGTTTTGAGTTTAAAGCATATTTACTCTCATTACAGATAATGATGCATATCAATCATGGCTGCAACTATTGAAATGGTAATTATGTGATTAAGAGGCTTTAAGCTGCCTGAAAGAGGCTTTTATTTCTCTCAAACATTGGTTTAATCACAGAGAGTTTTGAATATCAAATTCTCCCTCTGGTTCAGCAGACCAAAAACGCTGTGCAGTGACACTAAAAACACTACACACCTGTCTGTCTGAGTCATAAGAGGATTACAATTACAACACCAAAGCCTGCTTTTTACAGATATCTGCACATGTTGTGTGACCTTCTGATGACCTTAAAACTGCTCCTCTTAGAGCTTCAGGTGAAGTGTTTGTTAAGGCTTTTTCTTTCTTTTTCAAAGTCAGAGCCAGGCTTCAGATTTTGGCTAGTTGTAGTTCTAAGGATATGGTGTAGTGTATAATGGGCATATTCTCTGACTTTTTTTTAGCTTCAGACTATCCTGTCAGAGGATCCTGTTTCTTTTTAAAGTGGTGGTAAAATACCATTTTCACAAGATGTAAAATAAATCTATAATGTCCCTAGAGTGTGTGTGTGAAGTTTTAGCACAAAATACCCCACAGATATTTTTAGAAAGCATGTTAAAGTTGTCACTTTTTGAGGGTTTGAAAAAACACACCGTTTTGTGCCTGGCCCTTTAAATGCAAATGAGCTGCTGCAGAGGGCGGGGTTTCAAGAGCTCATGTGTGTTAGAAGCTGCGATTACCTCACGCAGACACACTAAAATGACAGAAACTGTTCTGCCTTTAATGTTAAAACGGAGTCAGACAAAGATGGAGAGACTCAAGTAGAAGTGACTGTAGAATGCAACAGGACGTCTCTGAATGGTTAGTTGATGAATTTATGTTGCTGATGTGGAGTTAACCATCTTCAATTAGGATATTCTGTCATGATAATCTATAAATCGCTCGTATAGGAACTGTTGTGAGATGCACACAGAGTGACTTTCTATTATGTGAAAAGATGGATGCTAAAGTTTGAGCTGACTCAAAAATGTACTCTTATACAACAACTTTTCCTCTTCTCAACATGGACTGCATGTTCCCGGGAGCGGGGTTTATGTACATTTTAGGCTTGCTGATGTCACTAACCCGTGAGGAATATCATGTAGTCCCTACCAGCCGTTTGTTGTAGTCCTTTTCTTTAAAAGCAAATATCTTCCTTTGCTTTGAACTTTGAGCGTTGTAACTTTGCAGATGTTGTTTATGCTCAAACAGCAATATTACACTCTAACTAAAGTTAGAAAAGTGAAATCATACTTTAACTTTACCACCCCTTTAATAAATCTGTTGATCCACAAAACCAACATGGCTTCAGAAGTTATCATACGATCAAAGTTATCATAAATTATCATCATCAAAGGGATGCTACACAATATCCTGAGATTCACCTGCGGTCCACAGGTGCCCCACTATCTTTCTAGAAACAGTAGATGCATGTTTGTTACCTTCTACAATGCTGATGTGTAGCTCTCCACTCTCTTTGTGCAGACTAATGGAGAAGTGCAGTTTAGGATATAGGATGGAGCTACTTGTCGTCATGGCACCGGTTTGCTCAGATGTGCAGGGCGTTTCATCTGCGGAAGCTGATGTAAAGGAAATAAATGGAAGTGTAGATTCAGTTCTGAGTAAATAGAGACTATTTTAGGAGAAGGATTCTAACTAAAATCCTTTGTATTCTTGAGACCAGAACAACATGATAGACTAGTTAGTTCTTATTTCTCTTTTTGTATGCATTATTGGTGGGGATTTTTCAGTGACTCTTTCTGTTACATTGATAAGCTAGTTGTTACTTGCAAGTGACTGCTTTTCTAAATAGAGTCATGGAATCATTTACTCATCTGATTCAATTAATATCATTTGTTTATTATTCATTTGTTAGAAGCTTGAAGACATGTAGTGTCTGGAACTGTTTTTCATTGGTAGATCAAAAATAGACAATGTAAATGGGAATAGTGTGACCAAAAATGTAAAAATACATAAAAGCAATATACTCGGCACATGCAGCACGACATTCAGTACAACAGCAAACATGTTATTAAATTCTTCGAGATAGATAGCACTCACTTCTCTTTATCTCTTTCTTTCTCTGCATCTGCTATGGGTGGATAAAATGAAGTCTTTCTCATAAAGGAGGGCCTTGATCATGAATTATAATGATGTAACCTTTACTTATCGTGATAGATACTGTGCGCTATGAGTCAGACCAATATGCGTATGAAAGTATAACGATAGCCTCCGGGCAAAATCTGTAGCTACAGATTTTAACAGCATTAAAAATGTTAATGGCCGAAATTTCAGTTAGCGTCTAATCTAATAGTTCACAATTCTAAATTTTCAGCTCCATATAAAGTCAACCTCAGATTTACTGATTTCAGACTGACTGAAATAACCTGGTTTCTCACACTGGCTGAAGTGGACTGGAATGCACAGAGAAACCAGTCACACACTCACACACACACACGCACACAAAGCCTCCACCAGTGAGATTTTAGCTGTCATCTGCTTACCTTGCCACGGGAGGGAGAAGACCTCACGTTTTGTTGCCTGGTTACAGGTGTCGAGCTCGGCAGCAGACATGTCGTTGGCAGCTCCATGTTCTTTGTAGTTTATTACCTCTTGAGAAGTGACAGAAGGTTTGGGCCGGTAGATTTCAGGGAACTTCAAAGATGCTTGAGGCTGGATGGGTTCGGTGCACTTCTGCACACTGAACTAAAACATGTACATGAAGAGAGAGAGAAAATAAAAAGTATGAGCTATACAGGGAAATAAAATGATTGGTTAGAGAATGGATAGGTAAAGGTAGTTGATTACAGCACTTGAAACATTAAGTATTCAACCTGCTCAGAAACTTCTTAAAATTATAATGGAATTCGGAAAATATTGATCATGCCAAGTAATACCATTCCAGTAAAATTTGATCTTAACCAAAAAGTATATTCAATAAGTATGACCCAATCAAAAAATAAATAAATAATAACTTCCATTCCCAGAAGAACTGAAGATAACAAAAAAAATAATTCCAATTATTCTTCCATACTTAAACATTACTCTGATTTGATTTGAACCACCTTACAATGTCATAGATATGAGACAGGGGCATTTTACTAAGGGGCATTCTGCTGGCTGGATTCAATGTGTAGAGAGTCTGAAAAAACATGCATGAATGAAAAATCAACACCAAACTCCATTTCCCCCAGGTGGGCAGTTAACATGCTGCAATAGAGTGCACAGAGAAAGGAGCGAGAGAGGATATTCTTATATTCCTCTCATCTTCCCCCGCCCCCTCTTCATTAATAATAAATACTGGTGCAATGAGACTGTGCTCACCTATTTTACAATTCGATATGAAACTGACCCTAATGCTAAATATATACTGATATACATGCACACATAGTCATATGATCCTTAGATACTTAAATTCTGTCCTCATTGTGGTGGTGTTTTAGAGAAAATCAGCAAATGAGCTAAAGGATCAGTTTTTGCTCATGCATTTGCCACTGATGCTCTTGTCTGCCCCGCAGCTTACATTTTAATTGGGTATATCTTTAAAAGAGGTTCAAAGACTTAAGATGAAAATCTACTCTCTCACAATCATCATCATCATGTCTTTCTTAAATGGAGATAATGATTATATAAAGCCCTATGATTTTGCAGAATCCAGTCATAAATGTATTGTATAATGCTTAATGTTGCCGAATCAAATAGGGATTTGTGCACTGTTCCAGTGGTTTGATGTGGGTGTAACGTTGTCTGTAGCTGTAGTTAGCGCACAACGCAGGAGATTCAAAGAAACAAACAACGTTACAGAAGACTGAACCTCAGAAATTATTTTTGTCACCTATTCTTGTTTTAAAATGGACTTACCAGCAGTTTGTTTCCATAGTTACTGATTAGTTTCACCTGCATTTCATTTAGCTCCCTTTGTTTAACCTGCGTATATATAGTCCATACATATCCCTTGTTTTGTTTGTCCAGTATTGTCTTGTATTGTTTATGAATGAGCTGTTACACTATCCTGTGTTATCTGGATTGTGTCATTTATTTGGATTAAAAGACTGCAGCAAATCCCTTCCTCTGTTCATCATTTTCCTGAATGTGACAGTGTGGCCCTTTTTGATATTTTGTTATTTGACATTTATTTAATTCACACACATAATCTTGCCTGTATGATTTTTTTTTGGAAGGTAACAATGTGATGATTCATGATTGTAAATATACACATACTATGAGAGGTGTGTGTGTGTGTGTGTGTGTGTGTGTGTGTGTGTGTGTGTGTGTGTGTGTGTGTGTGTGTGTGTGTGTGTGTGTGTGTGTGTGTGTGTGTGTGTGTGTGTGTGTGTGTGTGTGTGTGTGTGTGTGTGTGGTTCAGGTATACAGTTTTCAGGTAATGTGATATTTTTAGTCCCCATGAATAAAACAGCTATATCACACTACATTATGTTTTTTTAAAATGCAGTGTTAGGGTTAGAGGATAGAATATACAGTCTGTACAGTATAAAAATAATTAAATCTGTGGAAAGTTTTAAGTGTGTGTGTGTGGGGGGGTTGACAACATCGTGATGACCAAATGCCAATCAGTGATCCCCACAAGAAAGACACCTTCATTTGTAAAATGTTAAAATGCAGTATATAATATTTCAGTAAGGGAGATAGGAAATATCATTAGCTCAAGATAAATCCAATTCAAGTCAATGGAAAGCCTCCGGCATGACTGAAGAACAATCATATGTGTATGTGCTGCTATGTGAGTCGTGACTCTAGACTGTTTCAGGGAAAGCTTAGCAGATGCAGAACAACACCAGCGTGTGAGTGTGAGTGCACACGAGCATCTCTGTCTGTGTTTTTGTGTATGAATGACAGTACAAATCATTTTTAAACTAATTACCTCTTATAAAAGCACTCTGGAGAAGATTCTAATACTAACATGCTTGTCCCTCACCAGTCCTTAACCTCTCTGTTACTGGATGAATTTAATGTTCTTTGACACAATCAGAGTTCTGTGAGAGAGCTGATCTGATTTAAGAAAATTGATGGCTGATTTTCATCCTTCTCTTTTGATTTGCAGCTCTGCTTATGTAAATATTTCTGCCTCGAAGAGATAGAAATGATATTCTATTTTCCATGACCACCTAGTAAGATGAAGATTCAGAAGAAAATAAAAAGAGACACTTTGGCTCTTTTTCTAATGACTATTTCTGGTTTCTCTCTTTCTCTTTGTATCTTAAAGAAACTTAAATATGTTGCTCCTCATTAGAAAAGTATCAAGCATTCCTCAGAATTAACTTTATTTACAATAAATATATATCATGAAAAAATGATGTGATAAATATCACAAAAAAATCATTCATGTCAACGAAAATGTCTGAAACTGTAATTAAAACCATCCACAAATCATCTCACCCCAGTTTTTCTGATCCTACCATGCATCAGTAAATAAGGTGTCACGTGGACAGATACATTGGCCATTACATTTGATTTACTAGTATATTTGCATCATAATGTTACCTGTGGATCATTCCATAATTACATCCAGTAAAGAGTTCTTTAGATACATGCAAAGAAATCCTTTTTAGTAGCCTACAGTATCACTGTTTCTGCCTCAGAGAGCTAACCTGTGTTATGTAAGCGCCACTTCAATCCTTCCACCCAGGTGAGTCAGAACATTTCACTCGTTGAATATGTCTCATCTCTGTTAGTGTTTTTTGTTCTTTTAATAAGCTCTTTCTTTTCAAATGTCAAATCTGATAGCTGGTCTATGGCTGTGTGAGTGAGTGTCAGTCTTACCTGTGTCAGAGTATGCAGGATACTAGGTTTGGCTTTCTCTGGATCAGTCTCGTCCCCTTTCTCAAGTTTCCCCTTCTTACAGCTCTTACAAAGCAGGGAGAGACCACACAGTGTCAACACTCCAGACACGGTACCCAGCGTAGCCCCCAACAGCGCTGTCGCAGACACGAGCATTCCCACCCAGAAACAGACACCCAAACACACCGAATGAAGTGAAGAGGAGAAAACTGGAGGAACAATCCACTCTTCAATGTGCCTCCATGGTGAGAGAGGAGGAAAGAGGAGGAGAGTGGAGAGATGCTAGAGACATAGGGTGGCACGTGTGTGATGCACTGTCTGAAACCAACTCAGCCAGGCAGACGGAGCAAAAGGGAGAGAGAGGAGGAAAGAGAGGCAGACATAGACAGAAGGGAGGTAATCAAAGGGGAGGGGCTTAGATGTCTGGCAACCCCTACTCAATAAGAAGAAGTCTGTCACTGCAACCCACCCCCTTCATCACCAAAGTGGCTGCACGTCAGCCTTTGCGTCAGAGCTGCATGAACTCACCTTCACACACTGGGTGTGCTGTAGCAGAGCTTCATATTCACACGCAATATAGAAAGATTCTTAAAATAATGAGGAATGAAGCGTTGGAGTGTTGTTACGTATAAGGCTGTTTTATTTCCGCATTTGGCAGGTGCCTTAATCCAAATCCAAATCAACCTGTACCTTTTGCATTTTATCTGTTCATGCATTCCCTGGGAAACGAACCCATGACTTTGGCGTTGACTGCTTATTACCTTTATTTGATATCATACATTTTTGTGATGCTGCTTGGTACCACCACAGGAGCGAATGCGCACTAGTTTTGGGAATACACTTTACTCCCTTGTGTGCAAATATGTGTGCATATGTTGAAAAATTAAGAATATCACATTCTTATTGACACATTGTTTTTTCTACACTTCTACACATTGTGTGACTTATAATAACAGAAAAAGCCTCTTCTCTGATGCTTTCACTATAGGACAAATCTTTTGGACAGATGCCTATAGGTATTTGTCATTGTGAAACATCAAAGAAAAAAGAAAGATGAGGAGAAAGACATTCTCTTATACAGACTTGGACTGTGTCTGTTATGTAGGCCTATGCCTACAAATAATTTAAAGCATGACATTCTGATTGAACATTAATATAATTTCATGAGGCAAAGCCAGCCTGGCCAGGTCTTACTACTGTTTTTGGGAATATTTGTAAGACTTTTCCACTCTTGCCTAAAGATGGAGCTGTCTGTTATCGAAATGCATGAAGCTGCAATGTTTGATCGCTTTGACCTTGAGAACGCCAGAGAGAAAATGGATCTGTGACGCCATCTTGAGGTGATATAAAAGGTAAACGCCTCATTGCCTACCTGAATAAATGACAACAATTGTCTTCACATAAAACAACCCTTGCTATTAAAGGCCATATATCTTATTCTGCGGGTTGATGTATTAGTCATTTTTAAGAAGCGGTTCCGTTAAGAAATACGAGAACTTAATGATTTATTAGACGTTCGGTTCCGTTAACGCTTGTCGAATGTGCATTCCGCCGGTATAGACAGACGGAACACCTCGAGTCATTAACCCTACCAGGCAACGTGCACCGCAGGATACATATTATTTAATATCTTGTAGTTTTTGTTATCATTATCACAGTTGAGTCTGTTTGAAGTTGTATGTGGGTCACATTACTTTTTTTCAAATGTTCTGTGCCTGTTTAAGCTTAACCTAAAGCCAACACGTCATGGTTCTGGACATTCTGACTTTTGTAGAAAGTAGTAGCCTAGGCAAGTATTAATTTTACTTTTCTAAAGCAAAAAAAAAAAAAAAAAAAAAAATGCTGTTATTTCCCGCATTTTGAAAAGTCTGTATCCCCTAAGATATGTTGCCACATTAAGAAAAAAAGGATTATTCACAGTAGGCTGACAATGAGTGATGTCTCAAGGTAAACTAGTAGAAATCTCGTTCCAGGGCCGGGGCCCTTATTGAAGTTCATTATAGGCCCTCCTGGCCCCCTGTACACAGTCCCCCTTCTCAATATGTATTTTATGTTAAAAATGTAAAAAAATGAAAAATATAACCAAAGTCTTCAGGACTACTTTTCCTTCAGGAAAATTACATGTTATATCATCAATTACATTATATTATTTATTAGGGATGGAGCTAAACCCTGCAGGAGAAGTTGAAGAGTCAGTTAAACAGTGTAAAAATACAAGAAATGGGTATATGCCTCAGTTTTAGGACACTTAGACATGTCATACATGCAGTGCATTTTGCATATTATTATTAATTTTTGCATCAAATAAATCATACAAATATTGATGTGACTTGTTTATAGCCTACCCATAGGGCAATGTATTATGTGAGATAGAACTCATAAAATAAAAGTTTATCAAATATCTAAAAAAAATCCTTTGGATATCTTTTAAACTTGTTTTAGTTCAGATTATATAAAAAGTGACATGAAATGAATTTTCGACTCTTGCCTGTTTAAGGGTTAAATGCTACTCTGGCAATGTTTCACACATTAACCTATTCAGCACAACGCAGCTATTGCACATCCAGCCAGCAGTGTAGTCATATTCCCTGAGCAGATTCTTTTTAGGGAATGACTTATGAATCAGTCAGAGCTGTAAAGGAATTCCCAGTAGTTTATTGCTTTCATTATGCTGAGCTCTAAATTAAAGTGTTAACTGTTTTTTTCATATGACTGTATTCTGTACATATAACCTACAGATTATTAGATTTGTTGAAATCTATGATCTAGGCCTATTATAAATTAGACTAATGAATACATTATAGCCTATGTTTTGTAGACCTATTTTTAGGGCCAAATAAGTGCATTTATGCTGCCTAAAAAGCCAAGTCTGTAAACACATTGTTTACATTGTGTTAAATGTATTACTGTTTTTTTATATAGCCTGTACAGATAGGCTATTTGTTGTGTTGATCTCATCAATTGGCAATATAATTGCATTTTTTGTTTCAAATATTTTTTCCACAAAATAATGAAAAGGAAATAAAACGTATAAGGAACCGGGATAGGAGAGAACCCGAAAACAGATTATTTAAATAGCCTACCTTACTAGAACACATTTTCATTTGGATAACATTGTGGCGACATGTGCGCAATATTTGATAACAGAGCAGCGTGCGGACACGCCTTCTTGTCATCGCAGTCAAGGGGGCGGGGCTTCGCGTCTGCATTCGCTACCAAGATGGCAACGTCCATAGCGCTCAGCCTGGATAACTTACCGTCTGATCCCTTATTGCTGGTGCTGTCATTTCTGGACTTCCGAGATTTGACCAGGTAGACATTTATCTTGAACCATGCCGTTAGTCCGTGCAATTGCAAATATGTTTTAAGCATGTTTGTTCCTTGAATGAGCTTGAAAAATAATATCTGCTCCACAGTTAGCTGGCAATGCTAACAGGATAACGTTAACAGTTAGCTTATGATATTACTCAAGCAAGTTCTTTTGATAGACAGTCACGATTTTACCACGATAATACCACGATAATGTCAGTTTTCAATCATTTTTTATAAAAAAAGACCCTAATCTGTGTGAGCTGTTACACCCGATCATCTCATGCATCTCATGCTTGAAGATAGAAGTGCATGACTTCATGTAAGTTGACAGTATAGTGCAATAAGTGGAGACAGGGAACACAAAAGCATTATTTCTGCTGCAATCGCACGCTGATGGTAGCTGCTCGTGTTTTGTGGATCGTAAGTTGAGTTGTGCTTTGATGATAAATATTTTGGTCTGGGAAATGAGCAGGGAGGATCACGTGACGCTGGTCAGCTGGAAGTTTGCGTAACACCGCCAGTGCAACTAAGTTTTCCTCATTGTTTGTAGAAGCTACTGTAAAGACAGAAGCTTTACGTGCGCCTTTTTACACTGTTCTTAACTGAGTAACGTTAATCCACCATAGCTTTAAGTTATGTAAAGTTTGCATCCTCAAGAGGCTGAATGTTTAGTGGTGATTATTCCGTTTTTCAGGAATTTCTCTGTTCCTTTACGGTGGTGGTGGTAATAATAATAATAATAATACAATTATTCAAATACTCAATCATCACTTGTCATCAAGTTTTAAAATATACATCATAACATTTACATTTATTCATTTGTAGATATTTTAATTGGGACTTACATTGCACTCAAGGTCTCCTAACAATAAATATTTTGAGTCATTTTTTTCCCACCTGGCACCTTTTTACACTTGTGTTTTTCTGGTCAAAAATGACCGGCCTACAAAATATTGTTTAAAATCTCTTATTACTCTATATTGGCGCCAAATATTGGATTCAATCTTTTCGTCAACTTGTTTTCAGGTTTTGTATTTCTTTGTCTAGCTACTGATTGATCATATGCCTCATTGATCTGAGCTTATATTGGTCAAAACTGTGAATGAAAAAAAATGTATGGGGGAGATTGAAAATAAGAGAAACATTTAGTGTTTGGGATGGCACTAGCAGCATGTTCATTATGTTCACATATGTACATGTGTGTGAGAAGAGAGAAAGGCCTCAGACCTTTGCATGTGTGGACACACACACACACACACACACACACACACACACACACACAGACGTGCGCACAAGCAAACTATTTGGAGTATTTCTGGCTTTCTTATTTACAAAGATGAACTTTATCCTCAGATCAATGAGGCCTACGATCAATGAGTTTCAAAAATCATTACAAAACCTGCCCTAATTGAAAGAAAACAAGTTGACAAAAAGATTGAATCCAATATTTGGTGATAATATAGCATAACAAGAAATTTATAAGCTACTTTTTTGTATGTACTTTTTTGACAGGGGAACAAGTGTGATGTTGTTCTATTTTGTACAAAATAAAAGCATTTCAAAGCAAACTTGCTAGCACACTAGTGTGATAAAGTGCAAATTATTTCCATATTTGGTTGACAATTGAAAAATGTATTGACAAATAATGTTTTTTTCACTCAATAACTGAGGTGCATAAGCTCAGATCAATGAGGCCTATGATCAATCAGATCCAAAAGGAAATATAAAACCTGTCCTAATTGAACGAAGGTAGCAAAAAGATTGAATCCAGTATTTGGTGATAGGCTATATAACGAGCTATTTACACACAATTTTTGAAAGGCCGGCCATTTATGACTGGGAACATCAAAGGTGTATGAACCGATTATATTTATATTTTTTCAAGATCTCAAGTAGCCTAGTCGAAAGTTCCTGTTGTACCGAATCTGGTGTGTTCTTTTCTCAGCTGCAGTTTTGTAAGTCGTCGACTCAGTGAGCTGACAGGCCATAACCCCCTATGGAAGAGACTTTGTCAGAAGCACTGGCTCCTTACTGAGTAAGCGGACTCAAAATGCCCTTAGAATAATTTGAGTAATTTATGACATGCATTTTTTTCATCTTTTTGTTGCATTTTTTATTTTTAGATTTTTTTGTAATTAAAATATGGTGTTGAATTTTTCAGGGCAGACAAAACCCATAGAGGCCTGTCCTGGAAAGAGCTGTTTCGGGAGTATTATGCTGATCTGGGCCGTTACATTGACTACTACAGCACTCTCAGGAAAGCTTGGGATAGCCTGAAAAACTACCTGAATCAGAAATGTCCTCGAATGATAGCTTCACTTAAAGGTCTGTCCACACTGTTACTAATCCAATCATATTTTGAAAAACTATGGGTGTTAATTTTGTTTTCCTTTCTCTGAGAAGAGGGAGTAAAGGAGGAAGAGCTAGAGGTCATTGAGGCCCAGATTGGCTGCAAACTTCCGAATGACTACCGTTGTTCATATAGGATACACAATGGACAAAAACTGGTGGTCCCTGGGTAAGACTTCTGAGAATATACTTGATAATTTCAAAAAACGATCTAAAAGTTTTTAATTTACTTTTCAACTCTTCTTTTCAACAGGCTGATGGGCAGCATGGCTTTGTCCAATCACTACCGCTCAGAAGACCTGTTGGACATTGAGACAGCGGCAGGGGGCTTTCAGCAGAGGAAGGGGATGCGGCAGTGTCTTCCACTCACGTTTTGCTTCCATACCGGCCTTAGCCAGTACATGGCCCTGGAGAGCACAGAGGGACGAACGCGCAGTGAGATCTTCTATCAGTGCCCGGTTAGATCACTACCCTCAGACCACAACAAACTACCATGCATAAACACACACTCATGCAAGGCTAGTGAACCATTCTGAAAGTGAAACTGATGCAGATCATATTTTAAGGAGGCAGCCAGTGGTTATATAGTAGCTAAAGACCAGATGGTAAATGTTAAGAGCCTCCCTGCTTCGTGACTCGTGACTGATAGGAGCTGAAGCAGTTCACCACATCAGATACGATTCTGCTTGTGCAGGTCTCCGCTAGATAAGAGAGGATTTTTTTCTTGCAACGTTGCACTTTGACCAGTGAGGGGTGCTCTTGTCGTCTTGTCTAATGCAGCCCTTCTTGCTCATTCTGTTTTACGCTTTTTCTTCACAGGATCAATTGGCACAAAATCCCTCTGCGATTGACATGTTCATTACAGGTAACAAAGAAGAAAAGGCTGCATTAATGCATTGTTTTGTGGACCGATTCAGATTATATGAACTCTTCTCTCCTCTGTTCTTTTTATCAGGTTCTGACTTTACTGAGTGGTTTACCTCCTATGTTGACAATGTTGTAACAGGAGAATACCCCATCATTCGAGACCAGATCTTCAGGTGGTCCAACTTTTGTTATCTTACACTTAGTGAGAGAAATCACAAAAGCCTATTATAATGCCTCTTTACATTTTACCCCCTTTATGTTTGTTCAGATATGTTCATGACAAACGCTGTGTGGCAACCACTGGTGACATCACCGTATCAGTCTCTACCTCCTTCCTGCCAGAGCTCAGTTCAGTCCATCCGCCACACTTTTTCTTCACCTATAGAATCAGGTACTACATAAATGCACACATGTTAATTTGGCTTTGGTAATCTAAATCAAGCTATTTGTGTTTATGTTAATTAAAAAAATTGTGAAAAAACTAAACAAATATATATATATGCAGATTTTTTTTTTTTTTTTTTTCATAATTTCACCAATAAACTGACTCTTTTACAAAACAATTGATCTATCTCTAAATATAGCAACATTTTTACAGTAAAAGCAAATGCTATCATTTTGGCATTGGACTACATAAAGACTATGAAACAGAGAAATATTCTCATAATTACAGATTTGAAGTCATGTCCCCAAGCAATGTCATCCCTTACGAATGATCACCCTGCTCTTGTAATGATTTTTTATAAACTGCTTGAACTAGAGGGTTGTCAATTTAATATCTGATTTTGTTGGGTACCTGGACACTGTGGAATCAAAGAAAATTAGGAAGCAGAGACAGACAAAATTTGCACAGTACCTCCTATTGATCTAAAATCAATAATTCATTTCTATATTACTAACAAATGGCAAACAGAAAGTGATTTATAAATAAAGGGCATTTACTATGAACAAACTTCATGAAATGTTGGAAGAAGTTTCTATCAAATCTCAATCTGATGGGACAATATTGTTTATACCCGTTGCAGAATAGGCAAGTTTTTAATACTAGGAGAAGATCTGCCAACATGTTCTTTCTGTCAAAACTCATTATCAGTGAAGCATGTTTTATTAGATTGTGCTGGGTTTAACCCTGTGAGAGAAATTTTTTATTCAGTTAACACGTTTGAATAAATTGTAAACACCTGATATAGTTTTACCATCAATTTATCTCACCATGAAAATAGCCCCAGAAGCTGGCGTGGCAAACAAACAAAACAATTGAGGTCAAATGCTCTGAACAAACATGTAATCCTCTGACGTGATCCTGCCTGCCATTAAAAATGAACAGAGACGCAAACAAGCTGTTTAAACAGGATGCTTCAAAGTAGATGTTCATTTGTCTTGATGTCAGCAGACTTGAGCGCACCAGAAAATGCATCTGTGCATTTGTATACTGTATCCAGTGTAGACAGCATCAGTGATTATAATGGATTCTATTTGCTTTTGATGTGACTTAAAGGTTGTATCAGCGATTGTGGGTGACGTCACTTCTGTATGTTTGAAGCGAGATCCCAAACAAACCAAGTTAGCTCGCCCCACCCTTACCGTTTCGTGCATCATGAAGAAAAACGATCATGCTCGCGCATTTCTTAGCTAGAGCTACCCAAGTTTAGTCGAGCTTCGCTCATATTATTTCAAAAAGTATATTTACACACAGTTCACATCCAAACAAGTCAGCACTAGCAGCTACTCACCTGTTTTTTTTTTTTTACTTTAATTTCTTTCCACCGTTCAAAAGCCTTCCCGATCACCATACACGAGCGCAAAAACTCACAACACCCAGCCCCTGTCGGTGTTTGGTTGGAACACTGTTTATTTTGGTTTTGAGTGGTTGGTGAAACCAATTGTTTTTGTGTGCAAATCTCAGAGCCTAGGCTGCCTACAGAGACGCGTTTTTTTGACAGCTTGCTTATGGGGCGGGCAGCTAGCGGATCGTTAGGAAAGATTAGATGAATGTGATCATTTATGTTTGGGCCTGAAATCGCTGATACAACCTTTAACATTCGTGTCCAATGTTTGTTCAAACGGCGTAAACTCATAAAACGAATTAGTTCAAGATGCAGTAAAGCCCTGCAATTTTTTGTTTTGAGATGCAAAACAGTTCTGCTGTGAAAATTTGCATTAATTTGGAAAAAAAAATTGATGATAAAAAAAAGGACAATATTGACGGCATTGACCGTAAAATTACTAAAATGCAACTCACAATGTTAACTTAGGGTTTATTGAACTGTTTTTCTAAGTCAATATGACATTTGCATCATGATGATATTCAGGAATAAATATAAGATAAATATAAGTGCATTTGGTGTATAACCCCACATCAAGAAAAGTTGGGACATTTTGTAAAATGCAAGAATCTGTGATTTTGATAATTTTCTTTCAAGTGTATTTAACTAAGAAAAGTACCAAGAAAATATTTCCAATGTTTTCACTGGACAACTTAATTGTATTTTTTGTAAATAAAAACACATTTTGATTTTGATGGCTGCAACACACTACAAAAAAGTTGTGACAGAGGCAACATAAAAGTGAAAAGAAGTTAAACTCATTTGAAACATTCCACAATAAGTAGGTAAATTGGTAATATGTGGTAAAGGAGCATCTCAGTATTTCCAAGCAAAGATGGGTCATGGGTCACAACTTTGTGCCAAATATCGTGAGAGAATTGTCGAACAATTCAAAAATCACATTTCTCAGTGCAAGATTGCAAAGAATTTAGGTCTTTCACCATCTACCACACATAATGTTGTGAAAAGATTCAGAAATCCAGAGACATCTTTGTACATGTAGGTCAAGGCAGGAGACCTCCGTTGAATGTGCTTCACCTTTGAGCCCTCAGATGGCACTACATGAGAAACCATCATGCTACTGTGTTAATTACAGCCACGTGCTCAGGAGTATTTTAGAAAACCGTTTTCACTTAACAGTCTGACGCTGCATTAAGAAATGCCACTTGAATCTTTGTTACACAAGGAGAAAGCTATACATCAGTTCTATGCAGATATGCCACCCATTTCTTAGGACCCAAGCTCATATCAGAGTCCACATTTCAGCTTGTTTTTTTTGAAAAACGGACATTGAGTTCTCAGTCCCAATGACTGAACGAGGGACCATCCAGACTTTCATCAGCGACAGGTGCAAAAGCAAACATATCATTGTATGGGGTGCATCAGTGCAAACAGCCTGAGTGACTTGCATTTGTGTGAAGGTACCAGTGACGTGGAGGTGTATATTGGGATTGTACAGACACATTTAATGGCATCAAGGTGACATCTTTCCTGCTAAGCAAGACAATGCCAGGTGTCATTCTGCTTGTGCTGCAACAGAGTGGTTTTGTAGACACTACACCATAGAGTGGATGTGCTTGACTGACCTGTCTGCAGTCTAGATCTGTCTCCTACTGAAAATGTATGGCCCATGATAAAAAGGAGATATCAGACAACAATTACCATGGACTGTTGAGCAGATGTCAGGCAAGATTGGGCAAAAAATCCACTTGCAAAACTGCAACAATTAGTTCCCTCAATTCCCAAACTATTAAAAAGTGTAATTAAAAAGAAAGGTTATGTGACACAGTGATAAACATGTCTGTCCCATTTTTTTTTTGGAGTGTTACAGCCATTTAAAAAAATTAATTTACAAAATACAATTAAGGTTTTTTAAGACAAAAACTCATGGGGGGAAATGGCTCTGTATATCTTGCATTTAGGCAGCATTTACTCACATTAAATATGACGTAATGATATCACTTTCAATGTGAAGGCATGTTTTTGTTTGGATTTTGCAAAGCAAGTGACATAATAATGGCAACTTGCGTTTTGTTAAAACACTAATTATGATATTATCATAGACCATTCATATCGCACAATCCTACTGCCACGCCTCATCTATTTCTTCTCCCAGTGCTGCTGTCTAACCAAAAAGTAGAGATGTCAGTGTGGAATTTGTAAATAAAGATCAAGTTGCTGAAATTATCAAGCTGCTTTCTGCTGTAACTTGCTGTAATGCAACGCAGCTTTACTAAGACTTGACATAGAATGATACAATGAGCTGAACCTATGACCTCTGAGCTGTGCCATGCAACAGGATTGAGATGGCAAAGTCGGCCCTGCCAGAGAATGCATGCCAGCTAGACAGTCGGTACTGGAAGATCACGAATGCAAACGGAAATGTGGAGGAGGTCCGAGGCCCTGGCGTCGTGGGTAAGAGCCCATCCCTGTAACTAGTAAACTAGAACAGTTCGCACTGGTAACAGATATGTTGAATTATCACGATGAGACATTCTGACAGTATCTTTCTGACCATATAATTCATAGTGTGACAATCGCACTACTTTTTAAAGAATGTCCTGCATCTCTTGTTTTTTTGCGTGTGATGTACGTGCAGGCGAGTTTCCAGTGATGACACCCGGTAAAGTTCACGAGTACGCCAGCTGTACCACGTTTTCCACCACTTCCGAGTACATGGAAGGCCACTACACATTCCACCGGCTCAAGAACAAAGAGGAAGTGTTTGACGTATCAATCCCACGATTCCACATGGTGTGCCCACCATTCCGTGAGTCAATGGTGCGGTCGGTAAGACGCTATTTATGTCTTTCTGTTTTATCCAAGAAAAATTTACATCCAAGGTGCTTATGTGTGTACATTTGCCATTTTAGATCCCTCATTCTGTCTTTTTCTCTCTCATTTAGAGCTCAGTCAGTGAGGTGTCTGCTCCTTTTGATGATGACAATTCATCAGACACAGATGACTATGAGGAGGGAGAAATGCGTGGCATGAACATGGCTGACCCAGGAGGGCGCTGCCCTCGGCACATCTGATACACTTTTTCATGCCCCCCGGCCAACACCCGCCCACAGATACTGATGCCCAGACACTCTCGCACAAACAGGAGAGCAGGACAAACGGAGCTTTTAGGCATCCATTGTTTATTGTGATCGCCTTTGTGCCTGTCACCTCTTTTTCCAGTTTGTGAGGGCATGTGTCTGGTTGTGGCGTGGTTGTGTCTGTGCGCGCCTGTGGACGTGTGAGATCATTGTATGCGTGTTTGAGTCTGCAAGTGTGTTTTGTGATTGAGTGGGAGTGAGGGAGTTTATTGAATGTGTGTGAGATTCTGTGAGATTGGTTCTTCTTGCCTAGGATTCACAGTGACCTGCCACTTACATAAAGGGATAGTTAAGCCAAAAAAAAAGATTTACTCACCCTTATGTCGTTACAAACCTGTATGTCTTTCTGTCTCCTGTCAAACACAAGATTTTTTTTTTTTTGTCCATGCAATGAAAATCAATGGTGTCCTGTGTTGTTTTGGACCCCATTGGCTTTATTGAATGGATACAAAGTTCTTAAAAATATTTTCTTTCATTTTCCACAAAAGTAAGGTATACAGGTTTGGAACGACATAAGGTTGATTAAATAATGACAGAGTTTTCATTTATTTTTGAACTATCCCTTTTAAAACCTTACAATTGCATTAAGAGCATGAGAAGAAAGTATGACACTACTGTTAGCATAAAAGCACACACACACTGAATTGGGAATATATATTGCATTCTTCACAGAAAGGCAAAATGGAATCAATCCCATTCATTTCCTTCACAAGGCCTCAGGTATTGTGTAGCGTGTATGTGCTTGTGTATATATGTTTCTGCTTGTGTCGTCTGTACAGAGAGTTTCGGGGGCAGGCTGAGTTGTAAAGTGAAACTGACTTATTCAAAGATGAGTAAAAAGCACATAGACCCAAACCAGCCAGTTCACGCAAACATCAGCTAACCTGCACGGTCATTACTTTCTCTAGTGCTCTGTGTTGGTTAGCTGTACTGAGGTGCTGATGTCCTGTTCTCAGAAACGTACGGATGCATGTAAACAGAAGGTCAGTTAGAGCACATTGGTGTAAAGGAGAATCGTTTTAGATCATCTTAAGGGCTGGAGGTTACGCAGACTCCTGTGAATAGCAAGATAAGAGAATTTTATAAGTTTATGGCATTATTATGACCCTTTCCCTTAAAGTCCTGTGTAAGGTAAATGATCAGAAAAATGTCTTTGTTGTAATTTACAGCTCAGTTTTTCAGACTGAAATATTGGCAGACTAAAGAATTTCTCAGCTTTTTTCTCCCTTCCTGATAATGGCAATGTAAGTTAATCTTGCCTAAAGATATGTATGATTTCGATTTTCATGTTTATGACTGCAATTTCACATTATCATCTTTGTAAAATAATGCTGTGCAGTGGGATTTTTCAACAGTTTGCTATTATGTTCTCTGGTTATCCCTATTGAACCTCTCAGATTAGTAAATAACTCTTGTTTTTTATTTTGTATGAGGTTTTTTTTATTTGGTGTAAATAAAAAAAGTAATGGTGTATCAATACCGTGTTTCACTATCACATTATTTCACATTCGCCTTGTGATCAGGATACTTTCTACTATCTAAATACAAATACGCCGTTGATCAGAATATTTTTCTCCAGCCAGCCACAGTACTATTGTCTCATGCTCTGGAAAACCTCTGTTTGAAAACACTTATTGTTCTCACAACACAAAACGTAGAGTCATTTCTCTCACTCTGACCCTAACCCAAACCCTCCCTGTGAGTGTCAGTTGTCATGGCAACATGTTGACGAGCCCTTGTTGTAGTAAGACTGATGTTTCTTTGTTTTGGCCCATATCTCTCATCTCTTTACTCATTCATTCTGAAAGGAAGACATTTCTGTAACTTATCTCAAGTACTTTCACAAACAATAGTTTTGCTTAATTCCCTCAAGTGACCCTTATGTAGCCCCGCCCCCTTTTCAGCGCTGCCCTCGTTGTTTTCTGTTTTCTGTCTTCCGGTTTGAATTTTAAAATCTTCCCAGTCGACTGATATTTGTTATGATATCTGCCTCGAACATTACAGAGCTCATGTTAACTTTTGTTAACTCTACAATAAGTAAATCCACTTCACCAGCTAAATACTCTTAGACAGCGATGCAATAGAAATATACAGATCTAGGCCTACTGCAAAAACTGAATTTCAAAGACAACATTTAAAAAATGGCTGCACACCAGTGTATTTATTTTGGACACCAGTGTATATTTAATGGCCCTTTTTTGCCTAGATGTACTGAGTAATTTTGATCATGTCTGTTTATGCAATGAAAGTATAACAAAAACAGCTCTTTAAAATAAATGTTATGTTCCACAGAAATAAGACATACAGGTTTGTAATGACATGAGGGTAAATGATGACAGAACTTTCATTTGTGAACTATCCCTTTAAGATCTCACAACTGAATTTTGACAGCCTCACATTTTTCATCGGTTCTTGTGCCACCACAGAACAAATCCTTATGTGACCCCATGTCCAGTAATGGCCCATTCAGTAAGCCATGTCTTCTGAAGCATGACCTAGATGTGGTCAAGGGGTTGTGGAAGAATTAGTTTGTATATTGCATAATTATAGTATAAAAGATTGCTTATACATAAGAACATTTTATGCTGATTCACCATTTTATAAGAAGGGAAAGGCATGTTTAGGAAGAATAAGCGACTGATGTGTATGTATTATAAAGTGTTGTGGAAATTATCAATATTCAAAAACCTGGATGAAGGAGACAAAGTCGATTCTCAAAAGTTTAAACAAAGTATTTTATTTCATGCATGAAATAAGACGTTCCCACACAGACAGCGTCTGATATGAGAAGGCCCATGGCATTCTCACGCAGAGAGCATCTGACATGAGAAGGCGAAGGCTAGTCCCTTTCGCCAATGTTATATACCCTAACACATCCTGTGTAAAAAAAAAACTTGTTACCTTAAACCCAGACTTCTTAGCTCATGGTCTCATGTGCTCATGATCTCATGTCCAACTTTATTTCTATCTAGACAGAACACTTGTCATGTCAGCAAAAAGTTTCCTGCTTTTAGCTACATATCTTAACTGCTGATCGAAACTGCGCACACACATATTGTCAGCCTTTACATGACTCAGAGAAAGTTTGTCCTAACTTTTAACATTTCTAAAAGCTTGGTTTTGTATCTTTAATAATGTGCTTTTTGCTTATATGATTATATTCCTTTAAATGCTCATGAGTAAACAATACATCTTCAATGTTAATAAAAGTTGTACCCATCTAAAAGTAAAAGAACTCATTAAAAAGTAAAATTTCCATAACAAAAGTCAGTGCTGAATCAACAGGGAAGCGTCAACAGATCATCAGAAAAGGTTAAACAAGAATTGTTAAGAGAGAAGAAGAATAAAATAAGTGAACCGATGAGAAAGACATTCTTTGTGTCTTAAAGGAACAATATAAACATTGTGCAAGTACGTTGAACGGCAAGATTTTGGCTCCTGGCTGGTTAAACAGGGATGGAAAATGTCATTGTACAAGAGTGAAAAAGATTAACATTCAGCTTTTGACTACAGGAATTGAAGAGTTAAAGAAATAGCAATGTACTATCAATATTACTCTACTAAAATAGCTCTGTTTCAGGGTGACTGTCCCTGCTGCAAATGTATAGTACATTACTTTGTGATTAATCAATTATTTGTGCATTCTTATAGCAATATTATTTATTTTTAAACCCATAACATAATATATTCGATTTAAATATTTTAGGACAGTATGTAATAAAAAGGACACAAAAGACTCTTTGAAGAGCATTGTGGGCGTGTTTAAAGAAGAGTGATCGGGCTCAAGCTCTCCAGTTTTCAGACTGGTTTGGATGTCTCTCTGGTTGGATTCCTTCTTCACACTGAGGTAAGACTGCAGAAGAGTAACTGGTCAAGATAACAGCACACTGCTTAGGGACAATCTTTGCTTGTGACCCAGGCTGATTTGCAATTTGCATTAAACGCATTTAATTTTTCCATAGACATGTTTTTTTTTAAGGTTATGGTAGACATTTATGATAAAATGTGTGACGTTTTATTTATTTAAAGTAGCCTATTGGTTTATGTTTCATACAACTCTATTAAATGTGTAAGATATATGTTAATACTATACATTTTTACTAAACTCTGTAAAGAAAATCAATTAATTCAAAATGTAATAAAAGTGAGACAAGCTGCAGTGACTCTAAACACAATTTAGAGTCTAAACTCTTTTAGAGTTTAATTTAGAGTCTAAACACAATTGACTCTAAACAATTGAAAAATAAAACACAGGCATATATTAAGAGCAGGATCAAGTATTTGTGAAGGTCAATTTTAACAGAGTTTGAAATGTGTTCTCAGAACAAGAGTATTTTTTCATAAATGTTACGTCGTAATAATGCCATAAATATAAATATGTTACATTTATGTTAATTGTTATATGTATTGTTAATTATTATATTAGGTTGTTCATACAAGGCTGAATACATTTCAAAAGACAAATAATACACCAATATATTCTAATTATGTATAAAGCTAAAATATAAAATAACAACAACAATAGGTTGCAGTAATAATGGTAGTAGTTAATATAGGTCAGATCATTGGCCAAAACTGGATTTACCTTAATTATCCATTACTTAGATGACCCACAATTCTTTCTCTTACCAGGATTATGTTAGTTGTCTAAAAAAATAAAACTCTGTCATCATCTACTCAGCATAATGTTGTTCCAAGCTTGTATAACTTTCTTACTTCTGTGTAACACAAAATATGCTATTTTGAAGATTGTTGGTAACAAATCAGTTTTAGTGACTAAATTGACTTCCATTGTATGAACAAAAACAACAACATTTCTCAAAATATCTTAATTTATGTTACACGACAGAAAGTTATACAGGTTTGGAACAAAATTGGGGAGTAAATGACATTCTTCACACCATTAAGCATTTTTGAGCACATTACTGAAGCAACTAGGTGTTCATCACGTGAACCTGTAATAAGTCTAAACATTTGGTCTAATCATAATCTGAATGTGAGGGCTTGAGACCATGTTGGCATGTTTATAAATTAAATTTAGGATTATTATTTTTTAATCTAAATTTATGTTGAGCATTCAATGGTATCAGTAACATTCAGACAATTTCTCTCTCTCTCTTCCACAATTAGACTGGTAAACTGAAGGCATCATGAAAGCTTCTGTTGGAGTGTGTGTGGTGTTCGTTCTGGCTCTGCTGGAGTTTGGTATGTATTGCCATTGATCCTATTTTCACAGTGTGTTTTTATCCTATTTTGGAGTCGTATTCTTGCAAAAAATTAAGTTCTCTCTGTCCATGTGTCTCTTTAGGCTCTGCAATTAAATGTTACCATTGTAAGGACTACTCGGGCTCATGCTCTAAAATTCGAGACTGCTACTATGATGATGCCTGCGTGTCCGTCTACGAAAGAGGTGTCAGCTCACTCATACTTTTAAAAAAAAATCTGTAAAATGGCCAAAATGGCACAACCATTCCAATGACCCTTTGACTTTTCATGTTGTTTTTTTAAGGTGGCGACACATACAGGCAGTGTATAAAGTACTCTGATTGTAATCGCAACGTCGTCGCTGAGAGATTTCCCAAACTTTCCAGCTTCAAGTACTCCTGCTGTACCTCTGACCTGTGTAACACAGCTCCTGTGTCAGTGTCCAGCCGCTCTGTGGTGGGAATACTGCTCTCACTAGCTCTCTTCTGGTGGGGTGTCCTCTAACATCACAAACACTAGGGCTTCTGCATTGTTCCTTGTAAAGCTGGTAGTGGTATCATGCAGTGAGAATGCAGAGATCTTCTATATCTTGAGTTAAGTGGTCAAAGAAGCATTCACAGCTTAAATCTCAGCTGTATGTTAAAACTGTGTGTGCTCAATGCTAAAGCTTGTAAGCTAAAGCTTGTAATTTTGATTTAATTTTGCACTTAATAGTGAAAGGGAAACTGTCTGATTATAATTTATTGTTAAAATATGGCTCTCATTGTGTATGTGTACTCTTTCACGGCTAATCCTTTTATCCAGAAAAGTGGTTCAACTGAGTGGGTTGTGAGGATTCTGATGCTGAGATTTTTCAAAGGTTAATGTGTCATATCACTGTCATTTGCATAAATGCCCTTTATAGGCTACTACCTGCTTTTCCTCATGAATGTCTATTTTAAAACTTAAAATCTCTTGAAAAACATTGTGTGATGTAGACATGCAGTCTTTTCAGTGTAGGCCTAGCTTCTTGTTACCACTATAAGCCAGCAAATCTTACTGAACCTTTATGCGACCAATAAAAGGAACATGCGGTTTTATGCTAATTGAGAGTTTGAGAATTCTGTGAAATATTTATGATTGCATGTGTATCTCGTTGTTTCTAATTTATCTGCAGTGCTATAAAGCACACACACACACACACACACACTTTATCTACAGTGTTCCTGATTCATGGAAAGTCCCAGACTGCTAATATTGTGCAAACTTTTTTTTCAATAAATATACATAATTTTTAACATTCTTTCTTTCTCAGAATTCCAAATCGATGATTCTACCACAAGTGAAAATCAACAAGACAAGTGTAGCCCACACTTTTCACATGTAACTCGATTTTTACCTGTTTTGTCATCATTTTTGGAGAGTCTATGCTTGTTAGTGTAGTGAGGGAAATAGGAAATGACCCTCTTGTAGTGTGGATCACATCTTCCAAACTGGCATAATGCACCCAAATGCTTGACTTCCACAACAATCTATGACTTATATATTCTCCATCTCTGCCATCACATCCTCCTTGATCTTCAACTTCTTCCTTTTTTACTATGACCTCATTTTTGATGCACTGCTGTCACTATCATCAATACTTTCTGGAAAAGGTACAGCTTTTCCCCTTTGTTTTTAAACGTCAACTTAAAACTATAGGCAAAAAGGCTATACTGCCAACCAGTTCTGAACAATAGCAGCAACACAGAAAATAGGCATCCGCTAAAAGGACTTTGCCATTTATGCATGACGCACAGATTTTTTGGTCTTTGAGGTTGTTTTTACAAAATGTGCATTAAATGACCAAAAACCTTAGAAAAAAAAAACATTTGGATGTACAACTTTTTTAATTTATTTTTATTACTCATATGGGGCTTTGACAGCATGTGACCTAACATGTGCTAATAATGTCTCCTTCGCTTTCTTGTTTCCAAAAATGTCAAGCACATGGTAAATAGATTTGAATTTCATTGGTGAAAGGGGATGTCATATAGCCTGGTTCTACCCATAGACAGTAGGTATATAAGAGGTTCTACCAGACTCTCGTACATTTCATTTGTACAGAGAGTCTGGCCTCTCTCCATTGACAAGCGTTAACTTCCTTGAAGGCGGGTATTCTGTTGAAGTTTAAAACTATTGGATCTGCCATAACCAATCGCTAACATTTGGTCGTGATGTATGTCAACTCAAACTAGCGCACAACCTCAACGTCATCGTTCTCAGCCACTCCCTCTGTTCGCTGATTGGACCGGTAAAAAATGTACCTGAGAAAACCAGGGATTGAACCACCAACCTTCCGGTTTGTAGACAACCTACCACTGCCGCCCAGACGTAGTACTGAAGGAAAATTAAAGTTGAGCGTATAAGTAGGAGGGCGGAGCCAGGCTTAGGCTAGATGTCATATGATAGAATTGTTACTTTACTTTTTGGCTGAATATTATGCTATATTTTTGTATTTTAAATGAAATTGCAGAGGGTTAAATTAAACACACCTGATTCACACATGATCATTGTACTATACATTGAAAAAGATTGCACTGCCATAATAACAATAATTATAATAATACAAAAAATATTGTCATAAATGTGTTTCAAAATAGACATAAATTAGTTATTGCTGTTAATTGTTTTCTATAAATCAAAGATTTGTGCAAATCCGCTGTAAAATAAAAAATGTGGATCTCTCAAATCTTGGGATGTGGATGTCTTCAGTCCCTTTATTCAGTAATTTGCTGTACTGCACTGTTAAATGAGTTGCACCCTCCACAGATCATTTTCCCCACGCTCATGTCACTTTCCTCTTCCTGGAACACAAAAGGAGATATATCACGAAATGCCCTTTGGCCATTCAGCAAAAGTGCATTTTTATTACTAGCTATTTAGCAATTTTGCTTGCAATAAATGAAAAGGAAAGCTATAGGCTAATGATCCGTTTCTTAAATAATTCTTAAATTATTGTTAGTTTATCCTGTTTTCCTAACATGTTTTGCATGGGGTATGACAATTTATAGTTTGACCCACTGCTTTTGGATCAGAGTGTGTTTAACTCATGTCATACATATGACCTCATGACTTCTTTATAGACCCTTACTGTTTGTACAGCTGAGATCAATCAGGGGCAATAGAGGAAAAATGAATGTCTTTCTGGCACTGAGAGGCTAGTGTGAAAATGTGTATTCTACTTCTACATAGGCTATGGCATGCAGTAACCAAGGCTGTCACTTAAAATCACCAGGCATGAGATACAAAATCTATTGGCCTCCTACTGGCTCAATGTTTTTTGTTTTATTGAGTAATTTGGTACACTATAGTTCAAATGGAGGTGAAAATATTTTATCTGTAACACTGCTAATAAAACTCTCATATGAGCAAGTTCTGCACATATTAGGGCTTTTCACACTAAACATAGTTAACCCTAGGTCTTTCTAAACCCCGGGTGAACGGAATCCTGGGTTATCTTGCTTCACGTTTCACATTGTATACTATACCCGGGATTAACAGTTAATCCTGGGTATTCATAAACTGCCAATTCACACTGCACATTCCTAAACCCCGGGTTCAAATCAGTTACTGACTGGACAAACCCAGCACGTGACCTGTTTACATAAAGGCTCTATCATTGCGCGTCATCATATTACACATCTCTGACTGTAATATCAAGTTTTTTTCTGAGTTAACTTTTTGAACTATAAAGAATGACGGTCTCTTCTTCACTCCAATTATCGCCTTTTCCATCGCCGTTTGACATTTTTCCTATCACGCAGAAAAACCTGGGGTTAAGCGCAGTGTGAAAAGCCCTATTCATTCCAGTTAGTTTGAGAAAACACAATTGCATTTCTAAATATTTGCAGTGTGTCCTTGTGTTGCCTCATAAATCGCTGTCCTGTTGACCTGACAACAAAATTTTCTTCAAGACAAAAGACTTTCCCTTTTTTTTTTATTCTTATTGAGACTCTCAACATGCAAAAACACACAAATCCCACAGTAGGGAATCCCTGACTTTTTGAAGTGTCTAAACAACACTCAGACTGTTCAAACTGGCCCTCAAACATGCAGCTGAGCTCACATAGAACCAACACAATGAATGTAGGCCTATTGGTTAAACAGTGGCAGGTGAACAGTTCACATGAATGTATATCAGGTTATGTGACGTGAGACTGATTGATAATGAGATTTGTTTCCATACATTTTAACTAATTGTATTTCACTTTAATTTGCTGTGTTTATTTCACATTAATTATGGCATGTTTATTGTTTATTTTCTGAAATCCACCCAATCAAATTACTTTGTAACTCGGAAAATTTCTTACACTACTTACCCGTCTACCACTCTCTGTGCCAGAAAATTATAAAAAATTATAAAATACAGCAAGTTTATGTGATTCTATTCTCTGAAATTAACAGGATAGAATTGTTGAGAAATTGTTACTTTAGAGCTTTAGGAAAGTACATATGTTGATAAATAAAAAAATGTTGTATCTATTAATGTGTTTCAAATTTAAGGAATGTGCTGATATGCAAATGTATGCAAATAAACAGGTCTACCTCTTACTAGTCTTGGTATAAAATCACCCTCCAGTTTGATTCAATGAACACAGTCTGTACAACAATGGGCCACTCATAATGTCTTTGATTTACTGATCTCCCAATGTTTTAGGTAAACCATTGTTTGTGAGAATGCATATTATATTTGCTAATACAACCTCATGTCTGTATTTGCCAGAGGTTTTCTGTTTGCTACGATGAAAGACATTGTCATGTGTATAAAGCTTCTTTCAACCCTGAGGTGTTCTGAGTTTGCTTAGTCTGTTTAAGAGCAGGAGGACTGTTTGGATATCTCACAAAACTGCTGCGGGGTGGTCCTGTGCGAGAGGAGGAGGACAGAACAGAAACGGGAATGGACACAAAGAAGAGCAGGTCTTTAAAGAGCACTTCCCCTGTATGTGAGAAACAGAAGGAAGCATTCAATTCTGGGAGAGGAAAAAGTTGGGAGAGAGATCAAGAGAAAACCATGTTACAGAGTGACTTATGTTCTTCCTTCAAAAAGACAATCTGAAAACAAAGAGAGATTAATCGCAAACAAGGAACTGGGGACATTATAACAGAAGCAGAAATAAATCCTTAAAGCAGGTATGAAATTCTTTGGTTCATGTTGGATTTTCACCTGAGCATTGCTTTTGTGAAATAGATTTTATTGCAGCTTTTCCTATATGTAGTATGGAATATATATATATGGAATTTTTTCTTCTGGTTATATTAGACAAAAGAGAAGGTTTGTCATATAGTGATCGATTTAAAATATATTCTGTTTTATTTATGTTTATTCACTTAGCAGACACTCTTATCTAAAGTGACATTACTAGAAGTTTATCATGAGCCACATTGTTTCAAGCATAAAATTGATAAGTACACAAGATAAAGTTAAATGCAAAAAGTGTAAAACTGCATGGTCAAAAAAAGTCGCTGTTTGTATTTAAACATGCAAATACTTAAGAGTCTACGATCAATTATTAATAATTATTGCAGTGATTAATATGTTTTTGGCATGTTATATGTTTGGCAACAATTATTTTAACCCTAACTGATGCAGTATACCTTTAATGTTAAACACCTATGTTGGAAGATGTATCCCATGGCCACATTTAAGGATGGCAATAAATTACATTTAATCATTGAGCGGACGCTTTTAGCGTAAGTGACTTACAAATGAGGAGAGCAACTGAAGCAATCAAGCCAACAATAGGGCAAAAATATGCAAGTGCTGTGAATAATCCCAGCTGTCTAGCACAGTACATGTAGCCAGATTGTTTTTTTAAATTAGTTTTAGAATAGTAAGTGTTAATATTAATGGGTCAAGTGTTCAAAAAAAAGATGCGTCTTCAGCTGTTTCTTGAAAATGGCTAGAGACCCAGTTTGACAATAAAGAGTCAAATCACTGGAAAGAATGGTTCAGGGAGCATGGGGAACCATTTTCACACATGAATTGGCCACCACAGAGTCCTGACTTTAACCCCATTAAAAGTGTTTGGGATGTTTTGGAGTAGACTTTAGTGGTTTGACTCTTCCATTGTCAATATAAAATCTCAGCCAGAAATGAATGCAACTCTTAATGGAAATAAATGTTGTGATGTTACATAAGTGTCGAAACAATTCCACAACGAATGCACAGCACAGTCAAAGCTAAAGTAAGTCCAGCAACATATTAGAGTTTGTGACTTCTTTTATGCCTGTGCAGTGTATATAAGCCACTGTGATACGGTTGTTTACGAAGAAATAATATAAGTTCTTTCTCATCTATTTTTAATGCACAGTTTCTAATAATCTTTTTTCTTCTTCTTTTGTCTATTAGTGATATCCCACAGAAATCGAAGAAGATTGAGGAGGAAGGAAGAGTCACTGACTCTTTCAGCTCATTCGTGGGAAACTTACAAATATAGATCAAACAAGAATCCGGGGGAAAAACAAGGATAAAGTTCATCAATAATCGCGTTTCTTGAAAATTATCACTGCAAAACATTCTAACACTAAGACTCAGAAGAATCTCTCAGTTCTGTCTTTCCTGCTCATGTCATTTACTTGCTTTCTGCAGTAGGTGCAAGTGTGTGGCTCTCAGATGTCTGGGTCTCTGCCCTTCCCTTCACCCTCTCCCTTTCCCTTTCCCTTATGCGACTACAGTGAATGGTCTCCAACTTGGGTGCTGATTCCGAGTGTGTACCTCTTGGTGTTTTTCGTGGGCTCGCTGGGTAACGGATTAGTGCTATGGGTGTACCTGGACCGCCGAGTGAGAGGCCGCGGGAGGATTGGCAGCTGCTCTAAATCTTCCCAATCCTCTGATCCTCCTCCTTGCCGCTCCACATCTTCTCGTTCAGTGACTGAGTCTTTAATAGCCAGTCTAGCATTGGCTGACCTGGCCTTCGTCATGACCCTGCCTCTGTGGGCGACGTACACAGCGCTGGGCTACCACTGGCCCTTCGGCCAAGTTCTGTGTCAGGTGAGCAGTTACATCGTGGCACTGAACATGTACGCGAGTGTGTTTTCTCTGACTGGGCTTAGCGTTGAGCGCTACTGCGTCATCATACGACAGAGTGGCAATGGACCAAAGCAGGGACGGTCAGCCACACGTGCCAAGTGGATTGTGGGAACCGTGTGGCTGACGGCTGGAATCCTGGCACTGCCTGCTCTGCTTCTACGAACTGTTAGGGAGGTGGATTTGGAAGTGGGGGCTGATGGCGACAGGCAGGATGAACATGCGTTCTCCTGCTTGTGTGACATGGACTACTCCAGTTTGATCTCAAGTGAACTAGACCCTGCAGCTTCAGAGCAAGCGGAGCTGATGTGGTCAGCAGCTTTGGGGTTAAAATCAACTCTTCTTGGCTTTCTGTTACCCCTGGTAGTGCTTCTGCTCTGCTACGGCTGGCTGGGGCGTCTCCTTTCCCGACACTTCAGCCTAGGCCTGCGCCCCGATCATACGCGGCAACGCAGGCTCCTCCGCATCATCATCACCCTTGTGCTGGCCTTCTTCCTCTGCTGGCTACCCTTCCACACTAACAAGACACTCTCCGCTATGGTGGAACTGGGCATCCTTCCCTTTTCCTGCAGTTTCGACCAGTGGTTGGTGGCGGCCCATCCATACTCCATCTGTCTGGGCTACATAAACAGCTGTTTGAACCCTTTGCTGTACGCTTGCTGTGACCCAGCACTCCGGAAGCACTGCAGCGGTCTGCTTGTGTGCTTATGGGTCAAATGCAGAGGTCAGAAGGGAGGAGAAAAGGAGCAACGCAAGAGTTCACCGATACCATCTGGGACACATGAAGTGACAGTTAGTAGAGATGAGCAATGAAGAGAGGCAAACAGATTGATTTAGCAAACAGATTCTGGGACTGAGCTGGACCATTTCTGTAGAAAAATATAAAAAAAATGTTTTACCCATTCAGCTGTGAGATTTAGCATGAACTTCACCCCATCAACAAAACAAGTTTCCAACAGAATGTGGGAACTGATAAGACAGGATTCAATTAATGTTTTCCCGTGACATGTGCAGAGGAGCCAACAAGTTTTAGATAAAATACACCTGTACTTCCCATCATAATGATGCCACTCAAACTGTTTGTGCAGTGGGGGCATGCTGATGAATTATGATTTTGATTGCCCTTATATGCAATCCTTTTTACATGAAAAATAAACATTTGAGAGTCTTTTTAGTCATATCATTGACTTATAGGATCAATAGGCATTTATTTTTGAATGATTAAATGTAAGTTTTTTTTTTCTTAAAGATCATATATATATATAAGAAAAGAAAAAAGTTAAAATACTTTCTTCCATCCTAGCAATGTAGGTTCTAGGTTGTAATCTTTCCTCTTTGTCTGAGGATCTCAAGCAGCCTTGGCACAATGCAGCAGCATTTGTGAAACCAATGGCATGAGTTTTGGATGGGACTAATTGTATGACCAAAGGCAGATTGGGAGTGTTTAAAAAATTACAAACTACACTTATGATGTGAAAAATGGGAGAGCTTGATTACAAAATTAGGATCATTCACTACTGATATTCCTAATCTCGTATAATAGCAGTGGAGATATGCAGAAACATAACATTTCATAGAAAGAAGGCACAAACAAATAATGGAAAAAAGTGTTTTACTGAATTGAAAGACAAACATAAGGTTAACTGAAAATGATTCCATAAGTCATTACTGTGAGGCAGTACACTCTAAATTTGGCTGATCCGTCTCTATCAGAACCAGGTAATTACTCAGAACATTACTGGATCTTAGCAGCACAGGTTCACAGCTGTGCCTGATCCTGCTGTTGGACCACTTACACGCTCACACACACTTGCACACACATATGCGGGTGCACACAGACACACACACACACACACAGCCATCCACTGCATTAAGCATAGTACTGCAGATTGGCCTTCTTCTTCGCCTGCACCTCCAGAATGCCCTCCATGTAATCCTCGTGGTTAAGTTCAGTGGCCCCACGCCGCAAAGCAATCATGCCCTAACACACAAAATGGAACAATACATGTGTATTTAACATCATGTAATAACAATCAGGAGCAATGACTATTCCCATAAAAACATTAAGTAGAGCATTCAATTGTTAGATTCAGATTCTGTTTTGCTAGCAAAACATTTTTTGTTTTAGGTTTATTTGTGCATTAAAACAAGTGATAGTCAGATGGGTTGTATCTTGCATTAAAGCATGTAAAAGGCCAGAGTACTTTTTAGTACACGTGTCTCCCCTTTTTGAAATCTAAACTTATCACACAAATGACATCCGAGTACAGGGCCTTAACCACAATGCTTACACCACCACACCAAAAAGATATAAGCAGTAAAGGTAAATTAATAAAAGGTTGCAATGATCATACTTACAGCCTCAACACACACAGCTTTACATTGAGCTCCATTGAAGTCATCAGTACAGCGTGCCAATTCTTCATAGTTCACATCAGGGCTAAAGCACACACAAAAAGTTATGGGATAATGCGATAAATGGTGGGAGAGAACAAATTTTTGCATTTTTTAGAATTCTAAATTAAATTTCCATAACAGTGGCACTTTAGTTTAACAGATGGACACTTGACTATCATGCAAAAAAACCAAAAAGCAATAAAACATTAAATAAGCTCTGGAAGCTCATCCAAGCTTGTTTTGCAGGTTCAACTTCATGTCCTGCCCACAATAACTGTGTGCTAAGAGCTGCACGATTAATTGTTAAAATATCTTGATTCAAACAACCACGCGATTTTAATCCTAAATGATAATGATTCACCCGTGTCTATTAAACCTATGACAAAATCACACTGGAACATTAAAATCTGTGTTGGCGCTGCTGCTGACCCACAGAGAGCCATTATCATGTATAAGTAAGAAACAGCTTCACAAACACTCTTTTCATTTTATAGTTTGGATATAAAAACTGGTGTCTAAGGTAGCGATCAAAATAGAGCAAATCACCTATTGAAAGTAACATGGTTGCTTCGAAAACGATTGTATCGATTACCGGTACATTGAGAAGTGCAGGTACGCAACAGACAAGTGACTGTTGGTGACACTTCATTTTATTTGTCATTGAATCATTTATTTAAGAGATTTGTTCAAAAACACTGATTCATTCAGCAATGAAACAAGTGAAGTTTTTTTTTTTTTCATTACAATTAAACATGTAATAGACTATGTGCACGTTAGCATATGCTACTTCCGTCTGCGAAACCGATAGGGGGTGTCTAGTTTCCGGTAGCCTGATGGACGAGGTAGTAGAGGATGTATATTCCGACAAGAAGGCTACAGTACCCCACGTTGTGTAATCCCCTTTCTCTGGTTGTGCAGTCATTACTGCAGGGGCTCAGTGCAGCTTTCACTGTGTCATTGGGAGAGCCCTATTCTCTTGGAGATAATCCTCAGAAAACGTGTAACGTCAGTGGGAATTCTACTGTAGTGACATTGCAGCCAAAAGGATGCAGCGGGACATGCATATCTTCAAAGCAGGGAGAGTGTAACCCGGATAATCCAGGCTACAAGTAAGAGTTGAAAGATGTGTAAAAAGATGGGAAAATTAAAAAGAATAGAGAGCCTAAGTCCCTCCCCTTCCGGTCGACCACCATGGGACCTTATTTCGGAAAAATATTGTATGGTAGTCAATGGCGAGAGACAACAAATATTTTGATCTCGTTTGAATTGTGCCCTGAATTACACATATGATGTTTGTCAATTTAAAAGATACATTTTAAAGTCAAGAAAGTCGCAGTTTGATGTAAAACTGTTGAGGTATAAGACTGTGAAAATACGTAATTACAAAGACTACAAACCCAGAAGGCGCACATGCGACGTCATACCTTTTCTCTCAATGAATGAAGCTAACTTTACTGAAGCTAACGTCTGTCATTTTTTCTATAGTCTTACATTATAATCCTAACGTTACGCCGTCATGCCTGACTCGTGTTTTGAGCCAGAATACACACATACGAGCAACGGATCTTGTGACGTAGGCTACATAGTGCGAGACGAGAGATGTAGTTCATCGAGCGATTTTCACATACAACTAAACGTTACTCTTCTGTTTTATGACAAACTGCGACTTTCTTGACTTTCATATTTACCTTTTAAATTGACAAACATCATATGTGTAGTTCAGGGGACAGTTCAGACGGAATAAAAAGATAAGTTATCTCTCGCCATTGACTTCCATACATATTTTTTCCGAAATAAGGTCCCATGAGCCGGAAGCGGAGGGGCGGGACTTAGGCTCTCTATAAGAGAGAAAAACGAGTGCTTTAGAAGAGAAAGTGTTTCGTCCAATCATTGATCGCGCTGCATTGATTGACACTCCAACGAGCCAATGGTAGCAGCCCACTAAGACTGCGCCGGCGACACTGCCGCTGTCAGAGACATTGAGAGAGAGAGCGAGTCAGATGAAGCAGGATCTCCAGACACTCCGTATCAAAGGATAGATGTTGAGAAAGAGAATTATAAATGCAATCAAACGATTACAGTTATGAGTGAAAGTGATAACTTTGAAGAGCTGACGACGAAGTGAGAAGACAGAGAATCGAGAATAAAAGCCGATGACTTTTTTGCCTTGGTGAGTTGTTTTCTTATATTGACTTGACATTTCACAAGTTTTTATTTTATGTTTTAGGTCCATTGCGAACGATTAAACTAACTTAACGCCGGTTCACTGATGTAAACAAGACGGAAACCGTAAACGAAGTACCCAATTTCCACCCTCAAGCCGGAAGTTAGCATTTTTCTCGTGCACAGAGCGAATTACATTAAATACAATGCAGTAATTACTGGTAATATTCTGCCAGAACCTCTAGTAATGTACATGTTATTTTATTTAGTTGTCTGTTCAGAATCGTGATACTAAATGTAAAATCATGATTCTAAATGTATCCAGAATCGTGCAGCTATACTGTGTGCTCTACCACTACACAAGTGTCTCATCAGTGGATGACCATTTAAAAGCAAATGCATAAAAGCAAAAGCTGAAACTATTGATAAATAAAATCTATATTTTCTCATCACAACACCTAAGACCACATTGAGATGCAAAAGAACAAATGTTCCATACCAGACGTTCATCTTGCGCGAGTGGATCTGCATAATGCGAGCACGGGCCTCCTCGTTGGGCATGGGGAACTCAATCTTACGATCCAGACGACCTGAACGCAGCAGAGCAGGGTCAAGGATATCCACCCTGTTAGTGGCGGCAATCACCTTGGAGGAAACAAGAAAAAACAAGTTACACCACAAGGCTGACAGGCCCATGTTTGTGACAGAGTAGCATATGGGCACAAGTGTGTACCTTCACTTGCATGTTGGGCTGAAAGCCGTCTAACTGATTGAGCAGCTCCAGCATGGTCCTCTGCACCTCTCTGTCTCCGGCCTTCTCACTGTCAAAGCGCTTGGTGCCAATAGCGTCTAACTCATCGATGAAGATGATGGAGGGAGCTTTCTCTTTGGCGAGAGCAAATGCGTCACGCACCAGTTTGGCACCATCACCAATAAACATCTGCACCAGTTGAGGGCCAGCCAACTTCAAAAATGTTGCCTGAGAAAGGACAAAAGTAAGGTACAATTTGAGACACCAAGACAAAAACTGTAGTGAATGTTAATAAGCCACATTAAGGATATTTGGTATCCATTATAAAAGCAGCACAGCACTGATGGTTCTCTCTCGCTCAGAGACACTGCACCTTGGTTTGGGCTGCACAGGCTCTGGCCAGCAAGGTCTTTCCTGTGCCTGGTGGCCCATACATCAGCACTCCCTTTGGCGGTTGGATGCCCAGATTCTCAAACTTCTCTTTGTGGTTCATGGGCAGAACAATCGCCTCCACCAGCTGCAAAGAGAAAAGCAGTGAGCTCAGCAACTGCCAAACTGTCATTGTGAGCAACTTCTGGTGACTGGAATGAGGCCATTTATCAGCCAGTACCTCTTGGATCTGTTTGTCAAGGCCACCGATGTCACTGTACTGCTCTGTAGGCCTCTCATCCACTTCCATGGCCTTAACTCTAGAGTCATACTCAGTGGGTAGAGTCTCCAAAATCAGGTAGGAGTCTTTATTCACACCCTGCAAACAGATCCAGAAGCACATTCAACACATTTCTAAGCAAAATAGACAAAAACAACAATTTAAGAATGAGTATCCAGAAGAAATCGGTCAAGTGAAATTAATTTTCACTTACCACAAGATCTCCAGGTTTCAGTTTCTCAGCATCCACCAAACCAATCACAGGCAGGAAATAGGTCTGCAATTACAGCACTATATATTAGTGATGAACATAAATACATTTTTACAGAAACGACAAAACCAAAAATAACGTTTTGGTAATTCATTTGGGTAACTGAACTTGGTATGATGTAGGGGTGCACCGAAATTTCGGTCGCCGAAAATGGCATTATAGGTTTCGGGCCGAAATAAAAAAGCCAGCCGAAAATGTCAACCGAAAATGAATGTCAACCGCGCCCCTCCCATCCGCGCACAAGCGCTTGGGTTTCACTCACGGTCGAGCTGTCACTCGTCACCCACCCCACCCCACCCCGCCCCTCCGTGCTCAAGCAGGTTTCACTCACGGTCGAGCTGTTTGCAGTCTGCAAAGATTGAGCATGTCAGCGGTATGGAAGTATTTTAAAGTTTCAGATGAGGACAACCAGCGCCGCCGCTCCCACCACGCGCATGAGCTGAGAGGGCACCAAAAAATTGCGTAATGAAAAATCAATAATTATAATGGCGATATTATTTCAGTATAGAAATACAGACATCCCAAATCTCCCGGAAGTTCCGGGAGTCTCCCGCATATTGATAGTGGCTCACTGATGCCCGCAAAATAGTTAAAATCTCCAGAATCTAGAGCGAGCGCGCCCGCGAGACAGAGACTGTGCTCCAAACCGTGTAGCGCGTGCACGGCAGAGAGGGAGAGAGAGCAAGAGACCGCGCGCGTGTGCCTCATGTAATATAAAATATATATAATATATAAAATATTTTAGGTTTTGTTATGTAACTGTTAGTGGTAATAAAAGTTTGATGATTATTCTATTGGTTTGTGATTTTTTTCATTTCAGATCCATTAAAAATTAAGCAATATAAATAAATATATATTAAAGTTTTTAAAAGAAGCCATTTTCGGCTTCAGTTTCGGGGGGTTTTCGGCCAAGTGCATCCTAAATTTTCGGTATCGGTTTCGGCCCAGAATTTTCATTTCGGTGCATCACTAGTATGATGTTCAGGGCGTTGTGTAATCGGGTGACATATTAAACCAATAATTGTAAAGTTTGGCAACAAGCAGCCTCTCAATATCTCAGCCGATCAAATATTTATATACATCCAAAACATAATGCCTTATTCTGCATGACTATACTCTTCATCCCTTAATCCTACCCAATACCTAAACTTAACTACCTTACAAACTATTAATAAGCAGTAATTAGGAGTTTAAGTAGCAAATATAGTAGTTAATAGTTAGTTATTAGTGAGAATTGGACCCTAATCTAAAGTGTGACAATTTTCAATTTCAGATTAATATTTTTGGTTTCTAAAATTTCAGTGAATCACTACTGTCATACATTTTAAAACCCTTAAGACAAAGATATTAAAAGCTAAAACCTACACAAAAGTACTGGAAAATGTTTGTAAAGAAGAAAAAAAGCATGATGATAAGCCACAGAAAAACAAGACTGCCGCTATTCATAAAATCTATTCGACTCACCTGCCGTGTGGAGGTTTTGATGACGGCACACTTGCCCTTCCTCTGCGAGTCCAGATCAATGTTGGCCCCATCCTCTTCCTGGTCATTAGGATCTACATCCAGCAGCTTCCATTCAAACATACAACGCATACAAACTTTAAATCTCGTACGCAGACAGAAAGGCATTTATAAAGCTCCCCACTGCCCCGTTCAGGCACATATTTTTACCTCTATGACGTTAGAGACGAGGTAGGGCAGAGTCTTGTTCACTTTGATTTTCTCTGTGTTTTCCTTGATCTTGTCTTTCATGGCCTGCAGCTCATGAGTGACACGCAGAACCTCACTCTTCATGATCTGAAATCATACACATTATAATGACATGCAGAACTGCATGCAGACACTGAAAACAATTATCTGCAGCACAATGAATATGATTTACAGTATGAAGGGTAACGTTACCTTAATCTCACTGTCCAAAAGACGAGTCCTCTGAACAATCTCTTCAGTGGACATCTTAAGAACTTCCTCGCCGATGCCATCCTGTAAAATACAACGAGCTCATGTGTGAATACGGGTTGAGTGAAAAAGAATATACTTTATTTATTAGCACATCTGCCTGCCTGTGCCTGTAAGGTTATGTTTCTAAGTCTTCCAGACCCTAACCTCATAAACGTCAGATATCTAACTTAATCATACTACTGAATAGGAATACTCGGAGAACATCTGATCAAACTTAATGAGCAGAAGAACACATCGATTCCCATGATCACCGTTAGCTTATCTCTGCTAATGTTATCCTAGCAAGCTATCTCCACACTTTTACTTAAGATGTAAGTTATTGTGATCTTCCTGTAATTTTGGAACGAATTACAATCAGAGTCGATCTGTCATTATTTATCACGCTGCATGATCGTAGGGATGAACGCACGCGCTTATAAAAAGGGAATGAAGCGAAATGAAATTCACTGTGTCATGCTATGCTCTTCCATTAGAAAACCATCAAGACACAACGCCCGTGCTCAAACATAATTTAAACACGTGTCTTTCAACATACAGCATGTTTCTCCACATGTATACAACATTAACCAGTTTTGGAAAATAGAATTGAACCTAAAAATATATATAAAACAGACCTCCACCTCATCCCAAACTGATCTGTCATTCAGCGACGACATCTTGAAATACTTCTTCTTCTCAGGAACGTGTTGTGTTTTTGTGGATCACGTCAGTGAGCATCACTGCCCCCACCTGGCGCGGGTGAAAACTGCTTGGGACTCATCGGTATGGTATAGGGTCTCGTTTATGAAACACGAGGAGAAAGAATTAGATCAGAGATCTTAAAACCCTTTTCAGGCCAGTATTGGTGGATAGAGACAGATTAAGCAGCACTCAGTAAGTTTTTTTAAATAAAAAGTAATACAAAATAAAAAGTTTTTTTAATAGAACAAGGCAATTGTTCTATCCAGACTAGATTATTGCAATGCTCTCCTGGCTGGTCTCCCAGCTTGCACTGTCAAACCTCTGCAACTGATCCAGAATGCTGCAGCTAGAGTGGTTTTCAACGAGCCGAAGAGAGCACACGTCACTCCCCTCCTCAAAGAATTGCACTGGTTGCCGGTTGCCGCTCGCATCAAATTCAAGTCCTTGACGTTTGCCTACAGAACAACCACTGGCACTGCTCCCCTGTACCTAAACTCATTACTTCAGACTTATGTGCCATCCAGAAACTTGCGCTCTGCAAGCGAGCGGCGTCTTGAGGTGCCATCTCAAAGAGGCACAAAATCTCTTTCTCGGACCTTTACCATGACTGTTCCCTGCTGGTGGAACGGTCTGCCTTACTCAATCAGAGCTGCTGAGTCTGTAGCCATTTTTTAAAAAACTGCTGAAGACCTATTTTTTTCGACAGCACTTCATCCAGTAACACTACTCTTTCTCCACTATTCTATCTTTATATAAAAATAAAAATAAATCCTGCGTTAGATTGAACTGCGAAGGGTCATAGCACTTACATACTGTTGTCCTACTGTTAGTTTAATTGCTTCTATTGCTCTCATTTGTAAGTCGCTTTGGATAAAAGCGTCAGCTAAATGAATAAATGTAAATGTAAATAAAAAAAAATAATAGTACTTGTTAGTACTTTATAAAGTACCAATCATATAATTATATAACTTGAAGAGGGTTTAGATCACATGACTAACAATTTGACCACATAAAAAAATTCTGAGTGCAGTAAATCTAGCCAAAAAAGCATATTGCACCATAATACTATTTTCCTGTGTTTTCCCAGGCATTTAAATATTCATGTACAAAGCCATATAAATGTACCTTTCATTTAAGTTTTACTTAAGCAAATTTTTTTAATTCTCATGTCTACATTTAGTATTAACTACTTCAGCTTAGCTTGATTACTAATAATTTGATTTAATGCATTTTCCCCCCACAAACATTTTACATTATCAAACAATTGGTAAGACCCCTTGTTGAAGACCCATAGTTGTTAATAAATAGCTATTTAATAAATCATCCCTCATCCGCATATTCTTGCTCGCATCATATGTAAATAATTATGGTATTTCCAGTTCTTGTTAATTGCATTTCATTTACCCTGTATTTATTTTCTGCACAATGATAAATAAAATGAAAGATGAAAGAAACACAATGTTATAGCTATAGTAGTTGCTGTATGTTTAGCACTAGTCTGTTGTGCAGATGATGGACAGACACAAAGACCAAAAAAAGCATTCTCACATTTATTTGGGTCCATTTGAATGTCACTAGAAATAAAAATTAACTGTTTCTGACTGGAATGAAGCTCTGATGGAGACGTGGGTGGAAGTCGACCTCCACACCAAACACTGTCCAAACTCACTCACTGATATGAAGCCACAGAGGCTTGTGTGTCAAGATGACCAAGGTGAGGGTCAAACACATCAGGTAGACAATACAGTGGCTCAAAGTGCTGCATAAACTTCCTCTCACATAAACACAAGTAAGTCTGTTATTAACAGGACAGAGAATTTCTTGTTTGTTTGTCTGTCAGTCAGTCAGTGCATGAACCAGTAGAGACAAACACAGATCTAGAATTACTGACGAGCATTATGGTCGAGCAAAAAAATAAAACAGTTGTAAGGGGCACAGATAGTCAAGAGCGCCCTCGAGAGCGTCGCTGAAATTATACTGCGATTTATTTTACTTGATTATGTATACAAATCCCTGGGTATTAAAATAAAGCTCTTCATGTTTTCAAATCAATGCAAATCACAATGTAGTGAAAAGGTACTGATAAAATGAACAGTAATAATCCTGGAGGCTGATTCAGACTGATTATCAAAAAAAAAAGTTTGTCGTCTTAAACAAGTGCATACGAAGGATTAGGAGTCCAACTTTATGGGTCATCTCAATTATATTATCATTATTATAGACTATGCTGATAGCTTCCCATTCAAAAAAATCTCTTCTGCTCAATGGCATACATCTTCCCGGCAGGCAACTTCCTGAAGAACAGACTGTTGCCTCTGCTCATGTTGCCCTGAGACACACAAGGAGAGAGGGGGAATCAGAATTAGATTATCTGAGTTTCTTCAAATGGTAACAATTTCTAATAACCTATGTGAAGTGTTTTAGGAAGTAGGTCACTTCTAGGCATAGTGGTCAATAAAATTTTGCTAAAGTTGTTAAAGCTGTTGCTAAAGATGTTCTGCCACTCATCCAGTCAACAGATGAACTTATTGGATGACAAGAGAAGAAACTCTTTTTGGTTGTTTTATGCAGTCACGTAGTTAAACTCATTATTACAGTAGTATGGTGCTTTAATTCTATTAGCCCTTTAACTCGATTAGCCTAGTCAGATTCCAATTAACTTTAGAAGGTCATTAGCAGAAGAACGGAGACATTCAAGAACAGTTAACAAAACTCAAATCCCCATTATAAGTAACTTGTTTTAAAAAGAAAAGAAAAGAAAACTGCTCACCTCTCGGCTCAGGTGACCCCAGCAGTGGAGCCAGTTGGGGTAAATGGCAGCATAAGGTGGCAGACCTCCAGCCAGCCTGGGTCAGATCAGGAGAAACATTACTTACAAATTATTATCTGTATACCTGCATTAGTCTTAAATATGGTAAGGATCAGTTCAGCAAATACAGGTAGCCTACATGCCAGTAGAAGTAGTGAATAATTGATAACTATAGTTACAGAACTTGATCATGAGGTGAAAGCTTTTAACAAGTTTAAGATTAAAAGCTTCTTATGAAGCTAAGAAACCAGATCTCTGACTATTGACTCACTATGCATGCAAATCTCCTTTAATTTCATTCACAAACGCTTCCACTAGTCACACAAAATCCCTTACCCACAGTTATTTACTGCCATCAGGTTGGACACCAATACAAATGGATACGTCAGCATACTTGCAAAAAACTGAGAAAATGTCAAAAAGAAAAAAATTGTTAGAATGAGAGCAATAGCAAACCCTAGTCAGTCAATCAAAACAACCCTCTACAAACACATTAAAAATAGATTCACCATTGGCTAGTACATTTCATTTATTTTTTTACTCGCCAGACACACACAGACCCACATATATAAAGCAAAACATCTCTCTCCAATCAACTCTTTCAGCTGACATCTGGTTCTCAAAAAAAAAACAATAATTGTCTCGTGTTTTCTACTTCTATATTTTAATTTAGGAAAAACGCTTTATTATAATTTGACTTATATTCCACGCCTTGATAAATGAGCTTGGCATTCTTTTCCGTCAGCCCAAGTCTTTTAATGAGTAGGTGGTGCCCTAAGCGCTTACTAGACAGTACACAAAATATATCAGTGCTGCGAGTAAAATAACTGCCGAGTAAAAATCCAACAATTTACCAGCCAATGGCTATTGATTGACAGACATTATTTAGTCACTTAGCTCAAAATTTGGTAGAATATACTAATTATTTACATGCTTTGTAGAGGGTGGTATCAAAATAGAATCAAACGATACTTTGCGCT
Organism: Phoxinus phoxinus; assembly: GCF_949152265.1. Lineage (NCBI taxonomy): Eukaryota > Metazoa > Chordata > Actinopteri > Cypriniformes > Leuciscidae > Phoxinus > Phoxinus phoxinus. The sequence continues at coordinate 30,122,649 of NC_136877.1, forward strand.
TCCCAATGATCATTAGGGCTGTCACTTTTGTGAAAAAGATTTGAGACATAAGTGTTCATTGAATCGATTGTAAAATCGATTTTTCATGTCTAAAGATGTTTCCATTTTCAACGCCAAATATAGGCAAATCCACGGACAACTAACAGGCATTAGGTCGAATGTACAGAGGGCGCTTGAGACGCGCACAAGCAAGCAATATTTCTGATGATTTATTGGCGTGAAGTTTCGTGCACAATGACAAACAGGAGTGCGACATTCTCGAAAAATAAGTGGACTGCCATAACATCAATGAAAAACATTACTGCAGGCTTCAACATAGCTGCGTTTACGATTAAAAATCTCAAACTAATTTCACCTATGTAGGCGATTGTAGCACGAATCTGTATTTGTATGTATGAGATTGTCTGAATACCGGCAGAATTCACATTCACAAAAAAGAGACACATTAAGTATAATTTGCTGTTATTGTAACTTCTGTCAGAGAGTTTGAAGCCTGCCCAGATGAAGAATAGGAAATACAGTGCAAACGAACTGGTAGTTCCATGAGTCTTTTATAAATGTTTGCTCTCTGTTAAGCACACTCTTCACACACGTCAAAGAGCAGGGAAAAGAAAACACTCTCAAAGACGCTACAAATCAAAGTGTAAGTAAACACATTATAATAAATCAGCAGTATTCTTTCTCTTTGCGCGAGCATTCTCACTCTCAGTGTATGTGCGCGCTCACATAAGAACAGCACGCATACAATAACGTACGCCATAGAAGTCATCTTAAAGGTATATCAACATTCATGTCATGAACACTACTTAAAACTAGGTGGCCGTTACATTATGTGTGTTTGTCAGAGCCTGAAGTTGCTGTGTAATGCGCGTTCGCTGCAGGCGTATCGTGATGAGGTGGACGCGCTCCGAGATAAGGCCGTTAAAATTGATTACCCATTTTCATTTTCGAAACTTGGGTTGGCTGGTCCGATCGATTGTGCAATCGATTTTCGAACGTAAAGTGACAGCCCTACTGATCATGTGAATAGCTTGTGTCAAGACGACTTACCCCGGTCACAGCTTGAGAGCAGTTCTTGATCTCTCCTGTATGACTCGTCTGAGATAGGCACAACAGGATAATCGACTCAGTATACACAATGCAACTATGATCGCTACATATGTACAACTGTTGTTCTAGCAGAACACTATGCAGTGATGAAACAATAAATACAGAAAAATTAAAAGTATCTCACATACTTATAAAAATGAATATTTGTACAAATCTAGGTTCCAGATGCTTTATTGTTCATACATGAGTTGGTGTGTGTGCTTACGTACCGAGTCGTCTATGGTGTATGTGTTTATGAAGTGAGCAAGCATGTTGCAGATCCACAGGGAAAGAGCATCACCCAGTAAACGAGGAATGAGGCCACTGTGGGTTGACAAACACATAAACAGTGAAGTTAAAGACTGTTTGGATAAGTTGTAAGATTGCTTGACAACATTCAGGAAAATGTTTCATGTAAAACCCATTTAATATTTTATTTATTTAGCACTTAAAATGACTAGTACATTTGTGAGGTTAGACTGATTTCCCCCCCACACACATTTATGCTTCCTCATGCATTTAGAAAATCACAACTTTAGAAGAACAGCATCATGAGGCAAATCACAGACTACATGATTTGAAAGTGTCAATTTGCACTTACGCAAAAAAACCCAGGATTCCCTCTTCCCTGTAGATGGTAACTATGGAGTCAAAGACGCCACTGGAAGAAACAAAAAAATATGAAATTTGTGATGGAGAGAAGAAATCGTGAAAACCCAGAAAAGAAAATGACTGACCTGTATTTGGCTTCTCTACCAATAAATTGGACCATGCACCTGAGAGTGATCACTGTATGGAAAAAAAAGACAACAGTGACATTCACAGAGTGAGAGAAAAGTGAGACTCAAATCACAAAACATGTAATTTATTGTATTACCGGTAACTGTATTTACCATGTAAAGGGTGCGTGACAATTGTAGCACATGAGCGTGCAATCATCTCTTTAGTGGTCTGAGAGAACAAATAAAACGAAAGGAAAGTAGAAAAAAACATCAAAAATACACACAAAACATTTCAGACGACAATGATTGGTGCAAACATGACAGCCTGTTTTGAAATATTTTCTATACGTGTTATTCAGTCACATCAGACTTGTGACCATGTGAACAGGCTGAAATTCTGCTTTATGCATCTCACCTCATTTACTACATGTTGCAGTGAACCATCCTCTGCTTTCTGGCCGCTTCTCACCATCTGAAAGGGCGAAGAAATGAGATGCATGCTATTATACAACAGTGCAACAGTCTGGAGCAATGAAGCCAAAGTTTAGAAAGAAAGAAAGAAAGAAAGAAAGAAAGAAAGAAAGAAAGAAAGAAAGAAAGAAAGAAAGAAAGAAAGAAAGAAAGAAAGAAAGAAAGAAAGAAAGAAAGAAAGAAAGAAAGAAAGAAAGAAAGAAAGAAAGAAAGAAAGAAAGATGCATATGCTGGATTGAAGCACTAAAATAATACTTCTGAAAACATGCATGTGTTCCTAGTTCCTACCTCAATTTTTTCCTCCTGGCACTTCTGTGGGTTATAACAAAAGGTTAGAGCCATATCAAAAGTATAAATAACCTCTGCTCAACTGTGCCCAGCCAGAAAATTACAAAAGTCACATTGCAACAGTCTGAACAGCACAGCCAGTAACACTCTGCACAGATCACAGTTACAGACACCTAACTAAAGGCTGGAATACACATGACTTACACAAGCCATCAAACACTTGCTGACTTAATGTTACAGAGAAAACGACAGGATGACAGGATGAGTAATCCTTGAACTTCCAGACTTTCAAGCCATTCGAAAAACAAAACAACTTCAAAGAAATATGTGCCTCGTCGTTGCTATAGGATATGAAAACAATTCAAAACGAGTTCTAAAATCAGCTAAAAATATGATCCAAATGAATGGAATCATAGTCTGAATATAGTAATAATAATGATGATAATATACAGTTTGTGTCCATCATTCACTACATGATTTTCTGCTAAATCAATCAATTCAGACTTCCCAAAATCTGGAGACTGGCTATGACTTCCATCAACTACCAGCTACACATTCAGACGGCAAATGGGGGGGAAATCTGGGGAAAAGTAGTGTATTCCAGCCTTAATTTACATCACTTTACATGCATCAATCCTAAAAATTATATGGTATCTTTCCTACAGTCAATACATTCTTAGCATATACTGTAACTGTATGATAAAATTCCTGTCTATTTCTATTCTTAGCAGACACTTTCTTATCAAAGAGGTTTACAAGAAATAAACCTCTGAAGAACCTGGTGTGCATTTCGTACCTGCAAGACTTTACTGTGGACAAGGGTGCCAATGGTCCCAGCACAAAGCCTTGGAGTGAGACCCTTAAACAGGCCTAATTTCCCATCGATTTTGATGATGTGTTTGGCTGAAAGACATAAATGAAAGCATAAGAAATGCATGCATTTTCCAGAATTTCTAAAATTACATTGGAGACCATATAAATGAACGGCAATGTAGACACACTGTACAAGCAACCATTCACTTAATCTTACCATATGCAAAGAGCCCTGGAAGCTGGTACACTTGTCGACCAAACATATTCCTGCCTAGAGTAGGAGGAAGAGGTTCATGTCCAACCTATATTTGCAAAGATACAAAAGATGAAGTTAGTGTGCCATTAAAGACGGGTGTGAAATTGATACACAATACATTTAATTGTCCCTGAAAGTAAACACATGTAGACACAAGGCAGTAGTGTTGTTACAATATCTGACTTGGAAGAAAGAAGAAATATTACAATACTGTGAAAACATGTCACAACATATCAGAAGTAAACAATGTCAAATTGGGTATAAACCTAATTTAGATTATACAAATAAGAAAAGGATTGTGTTATTTAGAAAATATAGCCTACATTTTCTTTTACACAAAACAATGGGGTGACATCTGTGCTTGCCAACTACACCATACATTTGTTATCAGACTGCAATACAGTGTTATGTAAAGCACACAGCCTTACTGTTATCACAATATCCTGCAGCAAAGTTCAAATCAATAGCCAGAAAGACAGACGTGCTTTACCACAACACTAAATGACACCAGACACTGATGTGAATATGCAGTTCGCGTTGTTTTCAGGGGGCAAAGTTATACATTAGAATAGTACGAGTTGTTGGTATACGTGCTAAAATTGCTATAAAAATTAGTCATGACAGACCTTAAAGGTTGACCTTTCAGAGCATTAACTCACACATTAGATAGACAGCGGTCAATAACCCTGATAAAACATTTAGGAATAACGAGCATCAACACCTTCATCCCTGCAAACACATGTACTGCACACAAAAATGCTCGTGTCTGAAAAGGAAATATTACCATATAAACAGGTTACTGTTAACAAACCAACTGGCTAACATTTATCAACATGCTATCGAAACTGCTCGACAGCAGCGCATGTGCAGTCGAGAACTTGCTGCTGGTGTCATTTTTGCGTGTAATGTGTAAATCTTACCTGAACTAAAACCTTGATGTACATAAGAGGGTGGGAAAGGACTGTCAGTCCAGACCCAAGGAGGACTTGGCCACATGTGTCCGCCATTACCAAGACAATCCGAAACGTCCCCCTCCTTGACAGAGAAGGATGTTACGTTCGTGAACGAATCGTTCTTTTTGAACGAATCTTTTAGGTGAACGAATCGTTCTCGTTCACGTAATCCATTGACTCATATTTCTCGTTCACTGAAAATTCCTTCCTCCACAGCAGCGCGGCGCTATTAGCAGCTCGTTAGTGAATGAAATGAATGAGAATACCGGGTCGATCGGTCATTTAGCATGTGATTCAATCCAATCTCAATCAGCAGAAAGCGGATGCAAAACGCAATTATAACTCAACGTTTAATATAATCCCAGATTTATGAATGTGTCTGACCAAACAATTAAAATGTTATGCAAGAAAACCTTGTGCTTTTTAACGATAATTTATTTTAATTAAATTCTTTTGTAAATACGTTCGTTGAGACATAGCACAAAATATTCTATTTTTTGCCACCTGCTGGCGTATTTATGTAAAATGAAGAAATTTTCACTGAACGAATCTGAACGAATCATTTTGGTGAACGAACTGAAAATGAACGAGTCTCTGGAAAGAATCAAAATTTCCACCACATAGGCTACGCACAAAACAGTGTTGCCAGATCTCTCTCTCACACACACACACACACAAATCTACGAATAAAATAAGCAATTTTCCTCACGAACAATATAGGCATCAACAGTCGATCTCAGTTTTTTGAAAAGTCGATGACTGCCAGATTTAATTGAATAATTTACCAAAAATGAAAAATGTTTCACATTCAGCCTACAATCTATGAAATTAATGTTTTTCTCTCGCTCGCGCCAACACAACTGTAATGGGGGTAAGTGAGTGAGAGGCCAGAGAAAAGCTAAAACAAATTCAGCGGATTAATGATATTATGTATTGCTCCTATCTCCTATAGTATCCAGCTGCAGACCCGCAGCACCACCAGTTTCAGAACCCCAGCGCCAGAACCGGAAGCAAGGGGCGGAGCTTACGTTCTAACACCAGCGCCAGAACCGGAAGTGAGGTGCGGAGCTTACGTTCTAAACCGAGTAACGCGTTTTGGACATGGTTTTGGACATAGACAGTATATGGTTTTGGAGCGTAATTTGCTTAGACACAAAACGGTATACTTTTATTACACACGAAACGTCATACTTTATACGTATGTTATAATGATACATTAAGGTACAGAAACATTGGGCTTCACCATATTTTTAATATCGTGGTCCGTTGTATGCATTTATATTTACTATGGTTCTTTTTTTATAATAATTTTTACAATGTATTTACCTACATATTGTAAATACAGTTGTTATGATAACACATTTATTTCTATTTGTATATAGAACAGTTAAGCTGTCATTTGTAACTATACAAGAATATAGAAACTATTTAGTTATTTTAGTAAAATGTTCTTATTAAAGTGGTACTACTTACAAGCAGGAGTATGTTGTTTGTGCACCACAAACTGACACTTACCAATCAGGTATTTCAAATAATTGTAAACTAGCATGAGAGAAAATGCCACAAACTATTGTAAAGTGACACACACCATTGTTAAAGTAATTATGAAAACTGTCACCAATCATTCAGAAGTGTGCTGGACCTTGACACTGGCTTTTCACAATGCAGAGTAGTGTACATCTGTAGATCCTATATTATAATGTGGATACAGCAAGTCAAATATTTGAACAAAACATTTGGGAATCTCCAGAAGGAATATATATTAAATTAATTTGTAGTTATTGTAGACTAATCCCCAATGTTTAGTCAATGGTAGCTTATACAATGTAGCCTACACCTTTTTCAGTAAGCAGAGACAGAAAAGAGACTCAACAAATATGTAAGTTGAAGTAATGAATATTTAGAATAAAAAAGGAAAAATTACATAAAAGCAGATCATCATTCATTCAGCGCTGTGTTGTGGTTGCGCTGTGTCACGTGACAAGCAGTGACGCGTCACCATGGAAACCATAAAGTGACAGATTCGAAATAACGGTCTTCTTGAAAAACTCACGCTGGGGGGGTCAATTAGAATATTTTAAACTTACGTGTGAAAGGGTTAACATTCTTCAAATTAGTGAAAATTCTGTCATCGTTTACATGCTTGTCTCATTGTAAATAACTCCGCCCCTCACTTCCGGTTCTGGCGCTGGGGTTCTGGCGCTGGGGTTCTGAAACTGGTGGTGCTGCGGGTCTGCAGCTGGATATGTCTCCCTAGAACCGCAGGCGAGGACAGTGGTCGGTCATACTTTCGTGAAGTACCTAAGTAATACCCGATTCGGGAAAGAATAATACAAATAAAAACTAATGCTAAAAAACGCAAACCATTTCCTATATTTATAAGTGACTTATTAAAAAACAAGAACAAAGTCGCTTATAAAAAGCAGACATGGCAACACTGACATCAAGTGATGATGACGTTCTCGTCTACATTGATCACCTGACTGGAAGCTTTTTCTTCGTTATCCGGGCCGGCAGGTGGCGCACTCTTACATCACATTAAAGGCACAGCTGTATGCTACAGAAATTAGGTCTATAATGAGTTTTCTGGGTCCCTGCTGCCTTGCTGAATGCTCATTGAAGTAAAAATAAAGTATTTTATGAACAGAACAACGCTTGTCAATAAGAGTTCTTTTCGTTTACATAGTCCGAGTAAGGCTGCCCCAGAGTTGGGCTGCCCTAGTTCTGTGCCTGTTTCTAAGTCTGCGTAAACAGGCAATGCCTTACAAATGCAGCACTAAAATATGGCCCAGCCAATCAGCGCCTGGGCATGCAGGGCAGGGCACGTGCAAATGGGCCCGGAACATTTGGGGGCCCGCAGCCAAATAGATAGAGGGAATTCATTTTTAATTTGTGGGTCGGCCTCAATAAATATACTTTTTGTATGCATGGCATGTGCAGTAATTTCTTTTTTCTCCGTAATTTCTAATTTCTCCGTAATTTCTTGTGTGCATTTGTTATTTTTTGCACCCCGGGGGCTGCCGCAGAACTACCCCGGTCATTTTCACTGCATCGCCGCGCGAAATTAAAAAGAGAAAGCCGTGTGTGAGAGGTTACTGTTGCTTCAGCGAAGCGCTCTTTTTCAAAACTGAAGCTAATAAAAAAAATTGCGAGCACCATGTCGCAGAACATAATCTTTTTCATTTAAAATGCACAAAGCTGTGATTTAAACACCAAGGACATCGTGGATGAATTTGACGAAAGAAAGGCCTGGAGAATGCAACTAAAATGTGATTTTCCATTTTTGGCTGCTGTGTCAAGATCGTTTGATTGCATTAGCCTATAGTCTATAATTGACATTGGCTGAGCATGTTATTTTAAACATTTTTTTTTTAGTTCCGTTGTGGTTGTCAAAAGTTCTTGGGTAGAGTGTGTTTTTGTTTGTGGTATTTTTGATGCGCTACAGTGAACGTCTATAAATGTCTCTTCCATGCAGGGCGGGGTTAGGGGCCCCTGTACAATTTATTTTACATATGGGCCCGTGGTGACTGACTTGCTACCACTGAACCCAGCTAGCTTTAAACTTTGCTATTTGCTATTTTCATGACATTCATGCTGTATAGGCCTATATTTTAATTTTTTATATTTATGTTTTATGTTTTAATATTATGTTTCTGTTTTATAATAGCCTTAGCTACTTTTGTATTTAGACCTAAAACATTCTTTACATAATTTATTAAAACAAAGACACCAGCGAAGTAAATGAAAAATAATTTAACAAAGTAATGGTAAGGACATCCCCAATGGCATAATAATCTTAACCAGATTCTCAGACATTGATATTAATAATACAACCTGAACCTTACAAAATCTTCAACTTTTTGCGATAAAGGTTTTAATAACAATTTTATAAGAAATTTCTTTAATGTAGGATCCAATCCTCCATGTAAATGGCTTAAACCTCATTGCATATTCTTGCATTTGGACATTACCATATCAATATGTTGTTTCTAATAAAGTCAAATAAAATAGATGTTATCCTGTAAATGCAGCCATTGGTAGACATATTTATACTGTTTGTGATAAACATACTTTTTGTAACACATCATTTGTATATCTGGAACATTTATTTTTGTATTTCCCTTTTTCTATTTTTTGGACTGACTTTAAAATATATGAAAACATTTTTTTTAACAGAACTCTTCATTTGGAACCTCATGACATTTTACTTAGTTTTAAAAACCAATGTGTTTTCTGAAAAAACTAAATTCTATTATTAATCTTTTAATTATTTTGGCAAAGTTTTATAAGACAAAACTAACTCAAAAGAAACCCTCATATATTATCTTTTATAACACCGATCTCACAACACTTTGAAACTTTTTCAAACATGAGATCACAAAACAAAAAGGAAACGTCATTTTATTTTTTAATAAAAAATTAAATGATCATTTTTTTAAGCTTTTCAAATTCATGTAACTGCCCTAATATTATATAGCATTTTCTATCTCAGTATTTTTTTATTTTATTTTTTTTTACATGCATCTTCACTTGATATTTTAGTTGTTGTTGTTATTCTTTGTTTTATACACTCTGAACTTGATAACTAACGCCTTGTATTTGTCTTGTATTTTTTGCATTGTACATACTGTATCTGTAATTGATCTGGGGGGAAAAAGACACCAGGAAAATCTTAGCTGATTTCCCCTTATAAAGTTAAAGTATGTGTATCATTTTGATGCAAAATTGGACTGAATGGGTTAATGCTGTGTTATAAGCCTGGTGCTCAAGCTACTCTTTCATCAGACAGAACTGTTTATCTACATCTCTGAATCATTAAGTGGTTTCATAAATCGTCTGAGATTGTCTGTAAATTCTATTTTGACAGGTGGTGGAATTACATTTTAATGGAGAGCATTTAAGAGACTAAGCAGGGAGCTGGAGTCATTCTGAACATTTACACCAATGTGAGGTGAGTGTCTTTTCTATTGATCTCTCATTCAACAGGGATGAGATATACAGAAATGTTTATAATATGAATGAATCAGAGGATGTTTCAGTTTACATTTCAGAATGCAAAAAAGTGATTTATCAAGATCTAACTAGACAATTTAAACAATCATAATGCACGTATAGGCCTATGTGCATGAAATGCTCAGCAGTAAAACATTTCATACATTGAGTTACTTTTGATTAATCTAAGGATTTATGTCGTTTCTGATCTCTTTTCTCATGGAAGTATTTTGTTCAAAAACATATAGGCAGTTCGAAAAGGAGAAACCAGCTTTTTTTCCCGAGGCAAATCTCCACTTACCAAAAAAAAAAAAAAAAAAAGATAGAATGAAATCAAAAAACAAAATCTAAGTCTGATATACCTATTTACTTTTCCATTAGAAATAACATTTTCTTTGCCCCACATGTATGTATCTGTAGATGATCCAGAACAGCTTTCATTATGTTCCTGTTGATGGTGGTCATCTGTCTTCTGCTGGGCTCTTTTCAAGCTCAGAGTCATGCTATTGAGGTAAGAACAGACATAGGTAATAGGTGAAGAATAGGTGAAGTGGAAAGCAACATCAGTAGCAGTCTCCTGTGAACGGTTTCATTTTTATTCAGGAGATTCTAACCATCATATGTTCAAAAATGTTATGCATAAACAGGATATCTTTGAAAAGAGCTCTGAGGAGGAGATTGCTAAGAAATTATTTTCAATAATATGACTAATGGCCATGAGCAGTATAATTAAAATCTTTATATACTGTTTTATTAACACTGTAATAAACTAAAAATGGTTCTCAGATAACAGCACTGAACAAGATGATAAATCTGTGTCAGCTATAATTGCAAGGGCCAACAAACATGCAGGTAAGCGGACATGCTATTTGTGGAATGTGTTTTTATGTCAGCAGCTCAATAAAGAGAAGACATTGATCATTAATAAAATAAGGAAAGGAAATAATATTATTAACTATCCTTGATGAGGAACGTAACATCTTAGTTTTGTAATTTTGTCAGCAGTCCAGGGCTGTTCCTTCTCTGTACAAGCTCATTGTAATGTTCCCAGACTTAGCATGTTGAGTGAATTTCTGTGCTTCATACAGGACAGGGACTGGATGAGCCCCCGGTCATGTTTGGAGACATCGCTGTAGCAACAGGCTCAGAAATAGATCCATGCACAGCTCGTGGGTGCAAATGGCAGAGAAGCTGGAAAAGTGGAAAAGTCCCTGTGCCCTATGTCATCTCTGATGAATACTGTGAGTGACCGCTCTTAGCTCACTCAAAACCTTGTACTACAACATAACTGTTCAGGCCATTTTTCATATCTGAACTCTCCATGCAACAGCCTCCCAGGAGAAGGATGTCATTTTTCAAGGCTTGAGATCTTTTGAGGAATCGACCTGCATTCGCTTCATGCCTCGCACTAATCAGAGGGACTATATCAACATAGAGTCTAATTCAGAGTAAAAATCAGATTTGCATTTATAAAACAATTGCTGTTGCTCTATTTGTGCTTAAATTTACTGTATAAATTGGAGCTTTGTATTAATTGTGATTTTTAAGATATACAGATTTATTTACTGCAGACTCAACCCAATATTGTTTAGGAAAATGCAAATGTTCCATGAAATCAAATTATTATGCTAGCCTACATCTGTCTATCACAGGAACAATGGCCACTTGCTTTGTACACTTCAGATTGAATCTGTTTAGACTTGGTTTGAAACCAGAAAATTTACATTTGGTTTTGTATTAAATTGGTTACATTTAGTCGAATAAAGGCTTTAGATAGTATGATTATAGTATGTAAATGTTATGCTGCATGGGGAAGTGGGTGAAGCTCTAGGCTTGTAATCGAACATTTCCTGCTAGTTGATACTGGAACAAACCAAGCCTAAACAAACTACTCGTCCTGCCTATAAATTTGATACAGATTTTTATTTTATTTTATCACTACGGGGTAGATACGCGAATTTTCCACAATGCTTTATCTGTAGAGTGGTAAAGGGATCCTCCATAGGGGCTAGTGCACTTGCCTCAATAGTTGGCAATAAGCTACTCAATCAAAATAGTAAACACAAGTACAAGGCAAGAATACTTAGAATATTATACTTTTAAGTATATCTCGATCAACAAGTATAGGCCAAATATACTTAGACTTTCTGTCAGTAGCATATACGTCAAGACCCAGCAAACACAGAACGTAGCCTACCTAACAACGTTTTAACAACATGGCCAAAAGGTTGCTATAACTATGTTGTGTGGTAATGGTTGTTACAGCGTTGTCATAATGTTGACATTGAACCACACCGTTCAGAGCCATTTGCTTAAGGTTGTGCCGAGGGTGTCTGGACAACCACTGGACTACATCTGTACTCGTCACTGCCCTGAAGCGCGAGGCCGTCTCATTTAACATCAAGCAAGTATACTTGAGAATTGCATTTAATTTACGTCCTCAGCTAAATAAGATACGGAATTATACAAACACAACCTACAACTTCCTTGTCTAATGTGACATATCTCTGGTCAGGTATGACACATTTTTAACTTTATGCCAAAAGTTATAAGCCATAATGTAGCCAAAATGACTTTAATCGTGAGTAATTGATTTCAGCACTCCTTGTTGCACGTTAATGTGTTTTCCTTTTTTTTGGAAATGCACAAATACATTTTTTTTTTTTGGTAATCGCTCGCACACCTGTCTATTTTTCTTTTGATTTGTCGTCTCATTCGTTTCTTTGCTAGATGTTCTCATGTCTGCTCGTGCTAGTTAACGTTAGTCACTCCCTATATAATGTTTTTTTTTATGTTTTTTTTTTTTGTATGACTTTTGGAAGTGCAATTTGATTACCAGTTTTAATAGTTGAATTATAACCTTCTACGTAATTTTTACTCTTCAAAGTGTACTCGAAAAGTCTCTAAAGTATGTATTTGAGTTTTTAAGCAGAAATAAGAGATTAGAGAATGTATTGATTTTTTAATATGACTGAACATTGTTCCCCTATGATTGCTATTCACTGTAATAGGGCAGGAGTACAACTTTGACAAAATCAAGACTAACAATCTGGAGACTGCGACTACAGCTCTGTGATGCACTATGGAAGGCAAGTTTTGCTGTAGTTTAGTCACACACACACACACACACACACACACACACACACACACACACACACACACACACAAAAAAAAAATATATATATATATATATACGGTACATCTTCTCTGGATACCCCAAAACGTCTGGTAGGGTAAACAAGTGTGCGTCTGGAATGTGTTTGATACTGGAGTGTTTGTGTGGTTTCAGGTTTGCCTTCTCAGAGAGCCAAACATCATCCCTATTCCTCCAGACAATAAGGTGTCTATTGGCCAACCTGAGAAAATGAGTTCAAATTATATTCTGCGTATTAACACACTATACTGCAGTATGTCTTAAAGCAATTAAAATTATGAAACTTTTAAATCAAGCTTTGTCAACATAGTGTGAAAATGCTGTCTTCTTTGAATAACATTGATTAGGAAATGCATTTATATTTTGTATGCATACATGGATTAATGTTTAATTTTTCAGAATAGGACAAAACTTAGTCTGTGTTATTATTTGGAAAACTTTGAAAAATGACATTTCACTCTTCACAGAGGACAAAATATTTTACAGATTCAGTTTAGGAGTGTGTGATTAGCATAATTTTACAAACCTTAGAGTTGGTGCTTTTTTAATTCACAGTTTTTAAATAATTTGAGGGTTGCAGCTTTTAGGTAGTTTGGCATGTAGATGTGATGGAATGTTCTATAACATACAGCTGAATAAAATAAATACATATTACTCTTCCTCTATCTTATGGTTTGTGTGTGAGCTGGTGACCAGCCTTCTGTTTTTAAGCCATATATAGTGTCTCCAATATTGAAAGGTTGCGCAAGGTCCTCTTCTTTTGAAATGAGGGTCTGTTAAATGGTGAAACGTGATGGAGCAAATGTTTCAGATTAATCTGTAGAGCCATATAGTTTGTGCAAGGCATCTTTTGAAATGTTTCCACATCCTCTTTAGGAAGAAAAGGTCAATCACTTGACTCAACGTCTGGTTAACAGTGGACCAGAGAAATAAAAGCTTCCTCTTTGTAAACCAGGTTTGTGGTCTTCTGTGGGGAGGAATTGCAGTTTGATTTGCTAATTTGGTTTGAAAATGTTTTCCAACAGCTTACAACGTAAAGAAATGAAGAAAAATAGTTGATTGTGTTTCTGTCTTAATAAAAATCTACAGACATTTACCTATAGAAATAATTAGTTTAATAAATAGTGTTTTCCCAAGAGTGGATCTTTATTTAAAAATAAATAATTAAATATTATTTCACTCAATTACAAACACCACTGTGTATAATTTCTAACAGACAAGGAACGTGTATATATTTTATTCATTATATTATTTTATTTTATTTTATTGTAATTTATTTTATTTTAAGTGAATACATTTTAAAATAAAATATGCAAAATTATATGTATTAATAATAATAATAAAATATATAATAATGTACTTCAATACACTCTGTATACTTTAAGATGATCTGCTGAAGTTCAAACTGTGCATCAGAATGGGAAAGAACGGTGATTTTAGTGACTTTGAATGTGGCCCGATTGTTGGTGCCAGACGGGCTGGTCAGAGTATTTTAGAAACTGCTGATACTGGGATTTTCACGCACAACCGTCTTTAGGGTTTACAGAGAAGGTTCCACAAAAGAGAAAACATATGATACAGTGTGCGGCAGTTCTCTGGGCGAAAATGCCTTGTTGATTCCTGAGGAGAATGGTCAGACTGGTTCAAGTTGATAGAAAGGCAACAATAACTTAAATAACCACTCATTACAACCGAGGTCTGCAGAAGAGCATCTCTGTATGCACTTTGAACCTTGAAACAGATGGACTACTACAGCAGCAGAAGACCACACTGGGGGCCTCTTCTGTCCGCTAAGAACAGGAAACTGAGGCTACAATTGGAAAAACTGCTGCAACATTCAGATGCTAGGGTCAGAATTTGGCTTAAACAACATGAAAGCATCCATCCTGCCTTGCAACAGTTCAGGATGATGGAGGTGATTAAATGGTGTGAGGACATTTTATTGCCACACTTTGAGCCCCTTAGCACCAATTGAGCATTGTTTAACATCAGAGCCAGCAACAAGACAGCATGAGTATTGATGAAGAGTAGTGTTGCTGTCCATCCCTTTATGACCACAGTGACCATTTTCTGATGATTACTTCCAGCAGGATAATGCGTCACAAAGCTCAAATCATCTCAAACTGATGTCTTGAACATAATGAGTTCACTACTCAAATGGCCTCCAAAGTCACCAAATCTCAATCCAATGACGCACATTTGGGATGTGGTGGAATGGTAGATTTGCATCATAGATCTGCAGCTGACAAATCTGCAGGAACTGCGTGATGCTTTCATGTCAATATGGACCAAATTCTTTGATGAAATGCAAAATGAAGTCTTGGGGACAAAATGTCACAAAAGATATTAAACATATTAGGAGCCGTATGATGTACCTCCTCTTGTGGATTGGCAGACATCAACCCTATAAGATTTATTTACAACATTACAGCACAAATAAAAATCATTAGTTCTAAACTGAATGACTAATTTATGCGTTTGTACAAATATAAGCACATTTCTGCTTTTAAACCATGTGGTATTTTATCGCTGGATTCATGAAGGCTGGGCTATTGCAAAGAAAAGGAAGTTAAGGCTCTCAGAAGAGTATATAACTGTCAGCCCTCTTTGACCCAGAACATTTTCTCAGAAAGCTCTCATCATGTACTTGTTGGTGGTCATCTCTCTACTCCTGAGCTCGGTTCCTGCTCAGAGTCGTACTATTCAGGTGAGAACAGACAACAATATGCCATCAATATCTGAAATATAAAATGATAACATCAGCGTCGTCCCGTATAGACTGGCTTTTCATTTCCACTGGTTTCTAATACACATTTGTTTAAAATTCTAAAACAGGATTTAATTGAAAAGATCCCTGGGAAGACTGGTAAGATGCACAGAAAGAAAGAAAAGTAACTTGTAATTGTGTAGTGTTTTATTAATAATTTACTGATTCCCATCTCAGGTAACATCACAGAGAAAGATGATATACCAGTGTCAACTATAATTGAAACCAAAAAACATGCAGGTATGAGTTTGAAGGCTAAAGGCATATCTTTTGTGTAGCAGTTCATGGCAGATTCCTTGGCTCTCCTCATCCTTTAAAACATTATATCACCAGAATCAACATACTGAATTATTGTGCATTATTCTATACCACGCAGGACTGGGACTGGATAAGCCTTTGATCATGTTTGGAGACATCGCCGTACCAAGCGGGCTCCAGAATGCAGATCCATGTACCGCTCGTGGGTGCAAATGGGACAGAAGCAGAGATGGATTAGTCTATGTGCCCTACGTCATCGCCAACCAGTACTGTAAGTGGCAATGTTAACTAAATATATCTCTTCTGTACCACATGTTCTGTTCAACAGTCTATTCCTTCCACAGCTCCACAGGACATAAGAGTGATTGAAACGGGTTTGCAGTCCTTTGCACAGGTTTCCTGCATTCGATTCATACCTCATCAAGGACAGAGGAACTTTATTCACATACAGTCTAATTCTGGGTAAATCTCTGGATCCAGGGCTCCTTTCTATTACATTTCTGTGTTTATAGTAAAAGTGCTTTCCCTTCAGATAAATATAAAACCTGATGTGTTATGTGGTCCACAGATGCTATTCATATTTGGGGCGCCAAGGTGGAGGGCAGGTTGTTTCTCTCCAGCGTTTTGGGTGTGTCTATCACAGAACTGTGCAGCACGAACTCCTTCATGCTCTCGGGTTCCATCATGAACAGAACCGCAGTGACCGCGACAAACACATCCAAATCCTTTATCAGAACATCATTCCTGGTATTTTTGTTTAAAATTCTTTGGACAAATGTTTGAAATTAGGCGGCATTCTGCTGGCAAACCTTTCCAGAGCATGAGTTTTAAAAATGAGAATTCCATACATAGATTTCTGAAACATGATAAAAATGTTGGTGCATGAAAGAAACACTTTAAATAGTAAAGCTTTTTATTTATATAGTACTTTTAAAAACATCTGTTTATAAAGTGTTTGTAACAAACAACAGAAAACATGTAATATGTATTTAAATTATATGATACATAAATATGAATATAAATAATATGTATAAATAATAGTACTGTATATAGAATGGAAAGTAGGCTAAGTGAATTAATATCAAGACGTGATTAAGATTTAGAGATAAAGATAAAAAAGAACAAAAAATAAGAAAACAAGATGCATAAAACATTGCATATTACATTTAGTCACAATATAGTCTAGACTCTCTAGATTAGACTTCACTGTGTTTTTACCAGGTTTACATTTACAATCGTTAATACTTTCCTGTGCACTGTGTAACAGAACGGCAGCACAATTTCCGTAAAGTAGACACCAACAATCTGGCTACTCCCTATGACTACAACTCTGTGATGCACTATTCAAGGTAAGCGTTCTTGTAGTTCAGTGACATTTTTTTACTTTTTTTTTTTTTTGTGGTGTATAGGCCTATGCTAAAAACGTAGTAAACCGTTTTTACTGTTGTTTCTTCATGTGTGTGGTTATAGGTACGCTTTCTCTAGGAATAATGAGCCAACCATGATGCCCATTCCGAATGCGAACGTTTTGATTGGTGAAGCACAACAAATGAGCCCCAATGACATCCTACGCATTAACAGACTCTACTGCAGTACGTACAGTACAGCTTTCCTGTCATTTAAAAAAAACAAAAAAATCATTTGTTATTCCGTGCTGAAAACTCCACCTTAAACCTCTATGCTAAGCATGTCTGGTAGGCTGGTGGTCTTTATGGGATTTATTATTAACTCTTAATCACAACAAAATCGTGTCTTTCATTTCATATATTGCTTTTTTTTCCTCCTCAGGTTGAGAAACTGCTGCCGGGCTGTATGAAGAACATTTTCTGTTTCCTAGCATTCTTTTTAAGCTTTCCATTTTTGCACATCATAGTGTCAAATGATTTTACTTATTTTATTAACATCCTAAAATCAGATAAGATAATGACAAATAATTAATGATAATAAAAGATAATAATATTATCAGATGCTTGTGACAAATCAACAAAAGGAGAAAATAATGTGAACTCAAAATGTTATTTTAAACAAGTAAATAATAATAAAAAGAATGCAACACCCCTATTATTGATGGCTTCTGTGTCTTTTGTTTTCTATTTTGGCAATCCTTTTTTCAGTAGTAAAGCTGGTGAATGCAAGTGTTGTTGTCTTGATATTAATATCAAAAGAATGATTTGTGAAGGATCATGTGACACAGAAGACTGGAGTAATAGCTGCTGAAAATTCAGCTTTCCCATCACATGAATAATATACATTTTAAAACACTTTAAAAGAGAAAAAATATTATTTTAAATTGTAATAATATTTCACAAAATTACAGTTTTTACTGTATTTTTGATCAATAATAAATAATGTGCTGCCTTGGTGAGCATAAGAGACTTCTTTCAAAAACAAATGACAGAACAATGTTGATAAATGAAATTGATAGTGAATTGGCTACAGGCACAAATATAGTTTTAACAAGTGTGACATATCCCTTTGGAAACAGATGTGACCACCTCACTCTGGTCAAATATGAGTAAATTATGAGTTTGTGATTTGTAAAGTAAAACCTCTGCATGCCTCTTTCAAACATGTTTGCCCCTTTGAATGTAACAAGTAACAGATGCAAATGGGGAGAAGGAACAGGAATCAGTTGAGTGGAAGAGGCTATCGACATCAGGATAAAAGGCAAGGTCACATACTATGAGTCATCATATAAAGCTGCTTTGAAACATTCAGTATTATATAAAGTGCTATATAAATATGTATTACAGTATTTATACATTGTCATGTCTTTCAATTACCCACAAAACCAATTACCATGCAACACTCTCCAACATGATCAACATTACATTTATGCATGCAGACACCATTCATCCAAAGCAACTTACAAGGGATACATTTGATCAGCTCGTACATTCAAACCCATGATTTTGGCAAGTGTTTTAGTTATGCCACACGTTGTATGGGGAAAAAGTTCACAAAGAAGAATAAATATTTATGCACAAATCCGATCTTTTGACCATATCAGATTTTGTGGCCCGCCTGTTTACATTCACTTTAGACATGACCAGTATCCAATATTTGTGTTTACATTAATTCCCACCCAAAATGATTGTAGGTGATCGCTTTACTATGCAAATCATTATTATTATCGTTCTTGGTGTGAACAGGTATTAACCAACTGCAGGTAACTACTAATTATTATTACAATTATTATTCACAATCACAAATAAAATGTGTATATACTTTCTGCTGCATTCAAACATTTTATAATAATTCGACATAACATGTAACATAACATTGTAGGCAACTTAAGTAATTAAAGGACATTTTAGAAATGAGTAATGAAGAGAAACAGTAAAGTGAATTTATTGCACGTCATTCAATAATAATTTGGCTAGCAACATCTCTAGATACGCAGGGGTTTAAATGTAGCAAGGTACACAATAGGATTCTCTTGATAACTGAACTACAACATCTAAACTAATGGATGATTACATTCAAGAAAGAAAATTAATAGGAAACAACACAAGGATGACTGGATACTAAATGAAGTAAAGACTCTGACTGTTTCTGGTTTGTCAGCATGTGATGGCACCATACTGTGACAGGGAAATACACACCTGTTCTTCAGTGAAGATTGCAGGTTACACAAGACTGAACTCACTGAGTAATGAAAAAAAAAACACTTGCATGTTTATCATGTTTTCTTTGAACGTTTCAAAGATAATGTTTTGAGCATTCCCCACGTCTGAACATGTGACTGGAGATATGAATTCAGGACTCATAAATTGCTGCGGTCACAACTAAGAAAAAATTCAAATGCTTTTATATTATATTTGCATAAAATATGACTCAGATTTGAGCTGATAATTATAGATTTGACTATGTTAGTTGGCAACAGCAAAAATGTATAAAAAGTAGTTACCTGCAGTTGGTTAAGGCCTATTCACACCAAGAACGATAACTACATAACAATAACTATATTAGTGTCCACACCAATGCACAATAACATTGTGTTTATTATAAGTGCACGTTGCAGTTCAGTCATCTGCCGCTTTAAATGCTCGAGATCAAGGTTATAGGCATCAGATAAGGTGATATATAAAAATATTTATTATTTATGGTGATTAACTTTTAAAATATAATATAATTTTTTTTATCATGAAAATAAAGTGTTTTAAGAAGAGAACCCATACGTTCTGATGCATTCATAAGAGTTGTTTATGACACATGCTCCGGGAATTTCACACCTGTTCTTTTTCAAACAAGGTTAAACAAATCTGAACTCTTTTGCCCGTATTTGTCAAGATCATTTTGATATGGACTCGAACCAGGGTATAAAACGTGTTGCTCTGAAGCTTGAGGGACTATTCTTGAGGTGAGAATAGTGGTATGTTTGAGGTGTCTGTTCAAATGTATTCCAATTTATGAAGTGGATGGATTTTTTGAGCAACATATATTTATTGAAATCTTAAATATGTTTTGTACCATTTCACAAGGTTATGGTGTCCACTGGAACTTTTTATTTAATTTTAAAATTATACTTATCATGGCTTTGTATTTTATTTGAGATTTCAGGTTTCACATGACCAATATGTAAATTCTGTCTCACCAAACTGCTGTGCCCTGGTTCCTTCTGCAGGTATTTTATCTCTCTCTTATAGGTCTTTGGCTGCCATGTTTGTTACTAGGGTTACTTTTGGCCTGTTGGCCCTGCTGGTCTTGTCCATCGAGGGGAAGGTAAAACACATAATTATACATGCACACGTATATACTCTGAAAATTATGCATGACATTTCTTTTTATACTAATTCATGTAATATTGAAGAATGTATTATGCTTTGATTTCACTTAATGTGTAACTACTTATTTTCTATGTCCATGATGTGTGCGGTGTTCTGACTTAACTCACATTCAGCCTGGTAAGTCAAATACTCTAGAAGCTCTGTGAGATTGTAAAAAGCTTTGAGCTGAAACATTAAATAATTCAGCAAAGACACAGTTACTACTTGACGAATTGACTGAAGTAATGGTGAACGTGTTGATGTGCTTTTACAATAGTCGAGGACAAGTCTGCTGAGCTGTCTGTGTCTGAACTGCTGCACAGAGCCAACAGAGGCATTGGTATATACGCACTCACCACTTACTCACCAATAGACATCAATATGTTGCAATTGTCCTTCATTAAAAAGTCCAAAATTAACTGTTTACATGTTAGTTCCTGAAGCTGATGAGCCCAAGCTAATGGATGATATTGCTGTGAATGAGAAAAATGCTGATCCCTGCACCTCCTACGGCTGCCTCTGGTCCAAATACAGCGACGGCAAGATTTATGTACCTTACGTCATCGCCAACCACTACTGTAAGTCACTAATATTATGATTTATGTTTTTGTAGGCCAAATTCATGAAAGTACCTTTTGCATACTGCTGAGATTTAATGAAAGGATGGGTAACACTTTACAATAAGGTTCGTTAGTTAACATTAGTTAACTACATTATTAACATGAACTAATAATGAATAGCACGTATACAGCATTTATTAATATTTGTTAATATTAATTTCAATATTTACTAATACTTTATTAAAATCTTGTGCACATTAGTTCATGCACTGTGAACTAACATGAACTAACAATGAACAGCTGTATTTCTATGTTAACAAAGATTAACAAATACAGTAACACATGTATTGCTCATGGTTAGTTCATGTTAGTTAATACATTAACTAATGAACCTTATTGTAAAGTGTTACCAAAGGATGTAACTCTCCACAGTAGCAAACTCTGACCTCTTTGCCCTTTCAGCTTCCCGTGAGCTGGAGATCATCCAGCGTGGTCTGGACTCTTTCTCCTACAGCACTTGTATCCGCTTCTTCCCCCGCAGCAATGAGAGAGACTATATTAGCATTGAGTCTCGCAGTGGGTACATAACACAACTAAAACCACAATCAGAAAAACCAACACAGAAATACTTTCAAGATAAGGCAGAGACAAGGCGAAAACTATACAAAACTCTAAATGAATTACCATCAAAATGTATTTTGTGATGAAAAGTAAATGATGAAGAGATAATATCTAAGATCTCTGTCTCACAGCTGCTACTCGTACGTTGGTCGTCAGGGTTATGTCCAGACTGTGTCTCTGGCCCGTAATGGCTGCCTTTACCACAGCACTGTGCAGCATGAGCTGCTCCACGCACTTGGCTTCAACCATGAACAGACCCGCAGTGACCGTGACAATCACATCCAAGTGGTCTGGGAGAACATCAGTGATGGTATTGTTTTTGTTGAAAGAAGAATACATGTATATAGTGTTGTAAGGATCATTTATTTAATACAATAGATTTCTAGGTCCATCTGTAAAAGTTGTGTTTGCTCATCAGACATGAAGTACAACTTCGACAAAATCAACACCCTGAACCAAGGAACTGCCTACGACTACAGCTCTGTGATGCAGTACGAGAGGTGAGTGAGCTCAAGAGGAGATGAGGTTTCTCTCAGTGTTCCAGATTACAATCTAACGGCATCCATGCCACTTGCTCTATCAGATATGCTTTCTCCAAGAATGGCCTTCCCACTATGATTCCCATTCCTAACAATAACGTTGCGCTGGGCACATCTTCTGAGATGAGCCAGAATGACATCATCAGAATCAACAGGCTCTACCAGTGCTGTGAGTGTAACGACACAAACATTCATTTCTCTCCTTCTCATTCTGGAACTCATGCTTGCAAAAGAAAAAATAAATCAATACACATTAGAATTAGAATTACATTTGGACATTTCAAAACATGACCAAAATGTCTTTTATTCACATTAAAATTTTCAGTTTTTTTTATTTACATATTTAAATGTAAAGCTTAATTAAATGAAATTTGTAATTTAATATATTTTTATCGACCTTGATGATTTTGTCATTCATAGGAGCAACAGAACTTGCCTTCAGCACCCAGATTCGCAGCCCAAACTACAACAATACTTCACTCAAGTATCATGGATGGTGTCGAGTTCTGCACTTACTTGAATCACCAATAAATTTTCAATCAAAGAGAACATCAAACCCAGTTGATTTTTTAAGACTCTGGCCTGACTGACTGTGTGACAAAAGGGATAATTCACACTGATTTAATAATTATAAACAGTGTGAATAATCCATTTTCTGATGTCTTCCGTTTGCTATTTTAAAAATGACAATGTAAAGAAAACTACAATTTTAATAGTTATATTTTATTTAATTGACGTGGGAATTTTTTTACAAACAGTTTCCAAAAGTTCAGTAGGCCAACCATATTCATAAATTAATGTATTTAATGAAAGTTTGAAACTGTTGGGTCATATTTGGCTTAAAATGGCATGCTTACGTCCGTAAACACCTTTCCAACCCTTGTTACCGTCTGCAATATCAAAATACAGAAACTTCAATGCTGTTGCACCGAATAACTTGCTTATTCATACCAAAAGCATAATTGAGAGTGTGTTTTGTTTTTATACAACAGTATAAACATTTTACATAAAAAATAATAATAATAATAATGAATAAATTATTCCCACCCACTTTTACAACCACTTTTTTATTTATTTATTAAAAGTGGTTGTGACCAGAGATATGGATTCTGGCCTCATAAATACATATCACTTGGGGTGACCATTTTTTATATATATATCTTTTATATCCCCCCCACAATAACTACAAATTTGACAAAAAATGTTCATTGGCTAACAGTCAGAAATAACAGTCATGGTATTTTATCTTATGATGTTTAAAAAGTATTTGTACAGTATTTATTCATTTATCAGTTTATCATGAGGGATGTAAATTCCTTATTTTACTCTGTGAACAGATTTTGACTGTTGTGGTTTAATATAAATATGACATAAAAACATAATCTTCATGATTTCATAATTTTTACCACATACAACCAGGAGGAGACTAACATGAGGTTGAATGATGTTGATCACAACTAACTCTGTAATGTCGGACATGACTCAAGTCTTTACCTCATCACTTGAGATCTGACTCTTCTTTAAAGGCTAAAGGTAGAGATCGCTGAGAGTTCAGACACACTAGAGTATGTCACTGATGTATGTTCTCATTCAGAGCTCACCACAAAGAGTATAGGCCAAACTCTGCCCTCTAGCTTGAGAGAGGGCAGATCCTCATGTTTTCTGCTAAGAATCATCCAATCACGTGGAGCCCCGAGCAAAAGGGTGCCTGCATTACACTACATCAGATTTGAATTAAAAGGAAGACACGCAGGCGTGCTCAAAGCATAGCAAGGGGTAGTGTCAGGGTTCTGTCACTTCTGTCTGGTTTATATCTTGGTTTGGGGACAGAGCTCTGACACTCCCGGTTTGTAATGTGTTTGTGTATAGTCTGCTTTGTTGTGAGCACATGGCTTGTCATGTATTTCCTTGTGCCATGTGCTCTCCTGTCAATTGTATAGCCCCTTCCATCTTGTTATCTGATTATTGATTAATTTGCCCCACCTGCCTTCCTCGTTACCCTCTTTTGTTTGATTCCCTATTTAGTCTCCCTGTGTTTGCAATCTTGTGCTGGTTCATTGTCCATGTGTTTCCTGTTCCTGCCAGATGCCTGTCTCGTTTTCTCCCACGGGGAGTTTTTAATTACTTAATAAATATCCTTATTTCTGCACTTGAATTCTCGCTTCACTGTTTCACCATTCTGTGACTAAATGGCTGTTCCCTCAAATAGTGCCCTATTTAAAGGCTTTTTTGGCTTTTAGTATGAATTTGTTAACAGTAAGGCTAAGTTAGTGTGCACCAAAACAATGGCAAAATTCACATTTAGAACACCAAACTCAACGTTGAAAATGAAAATCAGGTTGATGTCAGAGTCCAACGCCAGATTGACATTAATCCCCAACGTTGGACAGACGTTGTATTGTGGTTATAAATGAAAATCGGGTTGACGTCAGAAACCAACATCAGTCGGGTTCTGTCGTCAACCCGACTTTCATTTCCAACCAAAATGCAACCCCTGCAACCAAAATCATCCCCTGACTGATGTTACCTTCTACTCAAGGACCTTGACAGAATTGTAGTGGAGTAAAAAGTATAATATTTGTCTTTCAAATGTAGTGAAGTTAAAGTAAAACGTTTCCAGGAAAAATTATACTCAAGTAAAGTACAGATACTCAAAAAGTGTACTTAAGTACAGTACTCAAGTAAATGTACTTTGTTACTGTCCACCTCTAGGCGATAGGAAAAAAGCCTCGAAGCTTCCATGCTCAACCGTTTCTGAAACGGGGACTCCGGTCCGAGCCACCACTACAGGACAGCCCAGAGCCTATAGACTATAGAAATAGCCTTAGCTAAGTTCATAGCACTATACATCTAGCAGCCGAACATAGCTTCAAGGCAACTCCAAACCAGACCTGAACACAAGCCTAAAGGGAGCAGCATACCAAAGGGAGGAAGAATTCTTCAGCAAGAATATCAGACTAAATGAGCTGGAGAGAATGCTGCTAAACGTAATACAAACCATTCCGCAAAGCCCCAATCTGACCTTCAAGTAGCCTTGGCTTCACTACCCAATATGACAGTTTGGGGATAACGACAAATGAGAGAGTGGAAGTGCTTCATTTTGGATCGGAAAATGAATGCATCTCAAAGAAAGCATTATAAGCTCCCATCAGAGCCGAACGCGTTCTGTATAAATGCTTAATTGAGGCTCAGATCAATGAGGCCTACAATCAGTCAGTTTAAAAAATAAACACAAAACCTGTACTAATTGAAAGAAAACAAGTTGTTAAAAATATTGAATTCAAGATTTTGTGATAATATAGCACAACGTCAGATTTATAAGCATTTTTTTGTAGGCTGGTCATTTTTGACCAGGAACACCACAAGTGTAACAAGTGTAAAAATCCCTCAAAAGTTAAAAAGAATAATCAAAAATTAAGTCTGTAAGTTTTAGTCCAATGTGATAATATTAACTAAAATTTTTGTGAAAAAGAACATCCTCTCCGGATCAGAATGACCCAAACACAAGACAATTGTTAAAAAGCACCTATTTTTTCTTTATTACTGTAATACATAAGATTTAATAAGAAAGGTAAACCATCAGCTCTGATAGATCATCAGGTTTGTGTCTGACGTGTGATCCTATGAAGCAACAAATGAGTGAATTTCACACCTGTTCTCTTTCAAACAACGTGTCAGCATGTTCACTATTGGCCATATCTGTAAAGATTGTATACCATCTAGGTATAAAACCCATATGGCCATATTTGCACTGGCTATGGAAATCTAAGATAACTGGTAGGTTTCCCATCTTTATTCAAAGTAATTTATATTTGAGCAAATTATCACATTATTTGAGCATCAAATGAGAAAAAGCACAGGTACATGACCATACAGTAGCCTATAAATTATATGACCATACAGTAGCCTATAAATTAAAATTAAGATGAAAATGTTTGGTGACCCATTTTTATCAGATATTCTCTTTGCATCTTCTTTGCGGGTCTAAAGTATTACAGCACTACACAAGTAATCAGAAGTTATGTTGAATATCAGTGTTATGCTGTTACTTTTTTACAAACAGTGTTTGCATGTCCTGTTTATAAACCAAAGTAAATATTTTGCTCTGACATATTATGATATGAGCCCTGTGATGGACTAGCCACCTGTCCAGAATGTTTATATGCCTTTGCCCTGTGACCCTATAGGATAAACGGGTATACAAAATGGATAGAAATGATAATATGTTGATAAATATTAGTATAAGAACTGAACTGACCTTCATTTGAGGCATTCTGCCTAAAAAGCTGTGGCCTGGTTCTTTCCACAGTTCTTTCGACACAATGTTGCCAAGGTCGCGACATTGTGGCCAAGGTGACTTTTGACCTGTTGGCCCTGCTTCTCGTCTTCTCTGTTAGAGTTGAGGAGATGGTAAGACACACACACACACACACACACACACACACACACACACACACACACACACACACACACACACACGCCACACACACACACACACACACACACACACACACACACACACACACCATTATTGCATTATGCCTGCACCTCTATGATACTAATCATTACTAATGTAACAATGAAGAATGTAAAATAATGAGTTTTGTCCTTTTCCATGTGTGTGGTGTTCAGACAGTATCAGAGCCGTTAAATATGTTTTTTAATGGCTCTGTATTTAGGTATATGTAAGGTGGGAGGAGCCTGGATTTCGAGTTCTGGAGTGAGGTGCTACTGGAGTTCCTTGATTATTGCAGGAATGAGAGAATAGTTCCTAGTCACATTGGCCTAAAATCGCAACTTTTAATTTTCTGTCGGTCTACACGATGTACAGAAGAGTCAAATAGGAAAAATATCGAAAACTCTTTGGTCATTTTTTTGAGAGAGATGCTAACGGTCTAATGATGATTCAATGATCTATGCTTGCTAAGCTATGCTAAAAGTGCTACCGCCAGACCCGGAGATCGGCCGTTTCGAAAACGTTTAACTCGAAAACGTGGATTCGGCCGCCCCAGCTAACAAAATTATGTTCTGAGAACGTTGTGGGAACGTTGATTTGGAATGTTCTAAAAACGTTGAAATGTCCAGTTTGCTTAACGTTGCTGGAATGGTTTCTTAATGTTAGCAAAACATTGCTGGAACGTTAGCATAATGTTGCTGGAACGTTATCTTAAGGTTAGCATAACGTTGCTGGAACATTAGCATAACATTGCTGGAACGTTAGCATAATGTTGCTGGAACGTTATCTTAAGGTTAGCATAACGTTGCTGGAACATTAGCATAACGTTGCTGGAACGTTAGCATAACGTTGCTGGAACGTTATCTTAAGGTTAGCATAACGTTGCTGGAACGTTAGCATAACGTTGCTGGACCGTCAGCATAACGTTGCTGGAACGTTAGTATAACGTTGCTGGAACATTAGCATAACGTTGCTGGAACATTAGCATAACGTTGCTGGAACATTATCTTAAGGTTAGCATAACGTTGCTGGAACATTAGCATAACGTTGCTGGAACATTATCTTAAGGTTAGCATAACGTTGCTGGAACGTTATATTAAGGTTAGCATAACATTGCTGGAATGTTAGCATAAAGTTGCTGTAATGTTAGCATAATGTTGCTGGAACATTATCTTAAGGTTAGCATAACGTTGCTGGAATGTTATATTAAGGTTAGCATAACGTTGCTGGAACATTCTTAAGGTTAGCATAACGTTCATGGAACGTTATTTTAAGGTTAGCATAACTTTCATGGAACGTTATCTTAAGGTTAGCATAATGTTGTCGGAACGTTCGCATAACATTGCTGGAACATTGGCATAACGTTGCTGGAACATTATCTTAAGGTAAGCATAATGTTCCTGCAACGTTTTCCCCCAAAATGTTATTAACAATACAACATTCAAAGAACATTAAAATGTCCACTGTCTTTCATGTGAAAATGTTATTTTAAGGTTAGAAAAACAATTCTGCACCATTCGTTCAACTTAATTTTTTTATTAAAACAACCATGTGAATTATAAGCGCACTTTTACATCACATCAAAAAGTAGAACATTTCATATGATTATCATACATTTTAAACGCTACATAATAGCTTAAAAAAACAACTACAAATATTTTCATGTAAACATTTAAATGAAATGAAAACTGTTTAAGGGTTAGTTCACCAAAAAATTATGTCAGTAATTACTCATGTTATTCCAACCCCGTAAGACTTCCGTTCATCTTCAGAACACAAATTAAGATATTTTCGATGAAACCTGAGAGAACAGCACCAGTGATCGTTCCAATCACACAGAACGAGCAGTGATCTGCGTTTTATGTTGGCTGCTAGGCAAACACAGAAACAGCTGTCCTGTCAGTCAAGTAAACGTCAAATCAGCCTTTTATTAACTTTGTTTACTTTCTGTTAACATTACGATTCCTGAAGTCGTTAAGCTCCTGGTAACCCGCGAGAGCACCACAAGTTTATCCTCCATCATCACACTCTCCGGCGTTCAAAGCAACTGTAGCTTTCATCACTACAACGGAAGACCCGCCTCTCCATTCATTCAATTGGACAGTGGAAAAAACACTTTTACCGCTCGGAGTTGATTTTTTTAAACTCCAAAAACGCGAGGCGCCTGAGGTGCATAAACAGCGCGCAGAACGCGCACTGCCATAGAAATCAATTGAAAAAAGGCACCTCTCACTGCCAAAATCGCATTAGGTGTGATCGGCCCCTAAATCAGCTTAAAATAACGCATTTATCGATTACATTGTTTCGCCACAAGGTGGCAACAAGTGACAAAATGTATTTGTTATTGAATCATTTATTAAAGAGAATGTAGTAGTATGATGCTTTTGAAATAAGTCAGAAAGGCGTTTGCTGTTCTCTTCTCAGGCGCTCGTGTTCTCAGCGCCGCCCGTCAAAATAAAAGTCCCGCTTCCAAAACGTCGGCCAATCAGAAAAACTAATCGGCCAACGCCGATATTTGAAAAATGCCTTATATCGGCCGATATATCAGCCTGGGCGATATATCGGTCGACCACTAATTGTCCCAGCCCTAGAGTTCACGAGATCAGCGAGAACTGAGAAGATGACGCAGATGGGTCTCGATGTAGTGCGGCACTTTTGTTAACTCACTCAAGAGGCCCACAAAAATGATTGTCGTTGCTTGATAAACTTAAGGTTGAGCCACTGTAGTCACTTGGACTATTTTAACATGTCTTTACTAACTTTCTGGGCCGGCAGAATGAAATTGCCTAGAAGCCTATGGAGGAGTGAGCCAGCTCTCATATTTCATCAAAAATATCTTAATTTGTGTTCTGAAGATGAACGGAAGTCTTAAAGGGATAGTTCACACAAAAATGAAAACTCTGTCAGTAATTACTCACCCTCATGTTGTTTCAACCCCGTAAGACTTTCCTTCATCTTCGGAACACAAATTAAGATATTTTTGATGAAATCTGAGTGCTGTCTCACTCCTCCATAGGCTTCTTGAGGGATTGAAACTTGCCGGCCCAGAATAGTTATTAAAGGTGCAATGTGTAATATTTCTGAGGATCTATTGACAGAAATGCAATATAAGATCCATAACTATGTTTTCAGTGGTGTATAAAGACCTTACTTAATGAACCGTTATGTTTTGAGTCATTTATATCTACATAACCGCGGGCACCCCCTTCTATGAAGCTCGACATATTGTGACGTCATGTTTCTACCGTAGCCGACAGCGAACAAACAGCGCTACAGAGCGTTTCGTCACTAACTTGAATGAGAAGCTGCAGAAAACACATATTGTTTAGGACAAGAGCCGACGGAGGGTAAATCTAAAAATCACGGGTCAACATCGGTGTGGCTTTTCACTGATGGAAGGGAAAAGCTTTCCCTTTCACTGAGGGAAAAAGGCTTTCAAAGCGACGCCGAAGTTGCCTGTTTTCTGCTGGATGGGTAAGGTATTCCAACTTTAACAT
The DNA here is from genome assembly GCF_949152265.1 of Phoxinus phoxinus. Taxonomy (NCBI): domain Eukaryota; kingdom Metazoa; phylum Chordata; class Actinopteri; order Cypriniformes; family Leuciscidae; genus Phoxinus; species Phoxinus phoxinus. The sequence continues at coordinate 30,152,854 of NC_136877.1, forward strand.
TGCAAATGAAAACTGTTGTTTCATAATGTTAGCATTACCTAGAAGCTAGCCATAGACACCGTGTGAAGTGACTTTTCCCTTGTCAGTGGTGTAAAATATGTAGGTATATTGTTTCATGTAACTTAGTTATTCTCCCTCCCTGTGTTATGGCTTTTCTATGTGGGGATAAATGTGCTGTTACGTTCGTGAGACAATCAGCTGATTAGTACTATTGACTGTAAAACACTAACATTAGCCTACAGCATAACAGTTCATACTAGCCAGCTAAACTAATCTGTTAGTTAAATTTTGTAGTTGGATAGTTTCATGTGGTTCTTCTCCCTCGCTGTGTTGTGGGTTTGCTATGTGGGGAGAAATGTGCTGGTTACGTCGGCCACCGTAGCTTCTCCTTCCAGTTTGAGAAGGGAGGGATGGGCCGTAAGTGACTGGCTGTTTGCAATTCGCAAACCTCACCACTAGATGCCTCTAAAAATCACACACTGCACCTTTAAAGACATCGTTAAAATAGTCCAAGTGACTACAGTGGCTCAACCATATGTTTATCAAGCGACGAGAACACTTTTTGTGCGCAAAAAAACAAACAAAACTAATGACTTTATTCCACTATTCATTATGTTCTCCGTGGGCCTAAGTGTGTTTACGTAGTATAACTGCACATAGTATATCTGTGTTGCACGTCACCACGTAGGCTCACCATTGGCCGACGCTGGTCATGTGTGTGATGCGTGTGACTTATGGAGGAGTGAGACAGCTGTCAGATTTCACGAAAGTCTTACGGGGTTGGAACAACATGAAGGTGAGTAATTACTGACAGAATATTCATTTTTGGGTGAACTATCCCTTAAATATAAGTAGTGTGGGTGTGCCAAACTAGCACTGTGGTCCAGTCTGTGGTCCAGTCTCTTCATGCCCCGTCTGTGGATAAAAAACAGATTGACTGATGTTACTAAAAATTGGTGAATTATTATTTCATAAACATTTGATAATAACAGTGTGGCTACTCCATAAATGTTAACCCTAAAGTTATTTAGACTGTGCTTTGAGTACTATAAATTTATATTAGTTTTTTTCCAACTGCAAACACATGTTTTCAAAACGATGTCACCCTTTTTCAAAACTCTACACACAATTCCCAAAACTGCACACACAAAATGCCTCACATCTCCTTCAAAATGTAACACTGCATTCAAAATGCCATAATTACATGACAGAATGAAGCATTTGCATCAAATGGCAAACACTTCTTTCATAATAGTAAATTTTTGGATATACCATGTAAACACTGTTGTTCTATATCTAAAGCACTCTGGTCTTTCATAGGCTTATATCTTCACTTCAATACAATGTTCTACAGTGACAGTAATCTGCTGAGAGCGGGAACAAGTACACTAAACACCAATGCAATGTAGAAACATAACATGTTTTTTAGGCCAAACATTACTGTTGTATACAGTAGCATACAACACAACCATAAACATATGTGAACCAAAAGTATATTCTTTAGAATACAGTAAAGAACACAATTGTGTGTGTGGGGTCTCTGTCCATTGATGGCATCAATAGTTCAAAACATCTGACCTTTGACCTATATGTGATTGGTTAGTGATCAGTAAAGCAAAGTGTTTTCACATGTGAGGAGTGTTTTTTTCTCATGCAACAGTACATTCCACAACAACATGCTGGCACGCTGACAAAATTTTCGTCTTCGAGCATAGTACGGGGATAGTTTCTCTCACCTTAGAGCTTCAATTCAGAGGTCAATGCATCCAACGGCTGTCCTGTAATGGGATGATGTCTGTTTGGTATGCTTTGGCCTTGAGGGGGAAGAACTAGTAGAAGCTTGATGCTCCGCATCCGCCAGTTCAGACGCCCGTCCCATTGGAAGTCTCTGTGGGAAAAAAACTGTAAACCACACAAGATTAAAATGTAGCTTACAAATGTTATACAATGGAAAGGTTCAATAACACATTGTAAAGGATTAGCTACACCTGAAAAATTAATGAACTTCCATCATTGAGGGGAAAATAAGATAATGTGCATCAAAATTCTGTGTAACTTTACCTGCTAAACTTTTCTAATTTGTACTAATTTGCCATACTATGGAAGTAGTAATATAATACTTTCATTGTATGACAATAGCAGCATTGAGAAAGGTCTTCTTTGAAGCTATTATAATAAAATTATAAAAATGTATAAACCAGGGCTTGGCATTAACGTTAACCCTGGTCTTGTACTTGTCCTTTGGACAAATAAATCGTTCATTCACTTGTAAAAAAAACAAAAAGTAGCTTGTCAATGAATATATACATTTTTTGAAGTAAGGTTATTCATCTGTGTGTAACGTGTGTGTGTGCGCGCGCGCGCGCGCTGTATGCTTAACGTTAAATTAAAAGAGCACATTAATATGAAAACGGTGATTCAACTGACTTGGAATTAACGTTAACTTACCTGTGAATTAAGCGGTTGCGTGACATTCATGTTAATACTAGGCATAAATGGCATTATAAAACCCCAATTTGCCCTCCTGTAGGGCATTCCGTCATGTGAAAACTACGAAATAACCGTCCAGTGAATACTTTTAAGTTAATTAATTTTAAGATAATTTAGTTTACTTCCATTCACATTGAAAAATTGCCACCAAAACCTTTACAAAATCGTTAATCAAGATTACAAGCCTAAAGCCTAAACTTACAGCTAAAGTCTAACAGTTGAGATGCTAACAGACTTTTCCCGAAGACACTAAACCATTTCTATAAAGTAAATATTCAACGGAAGCGTGTTATTTACATGAAAGAATGTGTCAGAAACATTTTTATGTACTATTTGTGTAATTTTGGGGACTAAACTTACCTGAAATTAGCGAAACCAACAGTGAGAGACAGAGTTGCTGCTTGTCGTCAGTTGAGCTCCCCGCCCGTTTCCATGGTAACTCCAGTTCAAATCTGGTTCAAAAGCAACTCGAATGTTCAGTGCGCGCGCACATTAAAATACGTAGAAGTCACGCAGCATTTACATGAAAGAAGAAATGATGGAGGGAATTATTTGATAATCAGATAAAATATCCTGAAATGTGAGGTTAACATTAAGTGTATAGACTCGTGGCCATCACCAAACTGTTAACGGAATAAGAATATGAAGCATTGAGTGTAAAACAATGTTTACAAAGTCATTTATAATAGGTTATAATAGGCTATAATATAATGTAATATAGTCTATAATATTATATAGCTTTATATAAATGGTTAACGTGGTGTATAAATAAAATGGCTAAACATTTATTAAAAACTAAACATGATAAGGCATGGATATATTTTATGAAATATAGGCTACACAATATGTACACAATTTACAGATGTAACATGAGGAACAATTTAAAAGGTTTATGTTCAATGTATTTTTTAAATAATATATGTTCAAAATGTATTTCAATATATTTAACAGAGCTTCACATAATGTGAATAGCATATCTATAAATTACAGGAAGGTCTGTCTGTCTGTCTGTCTGTCTGTCTGTCTGTCTGTCTGTCTGTCTGTCTGTCTGTCTGTCTGTATACTGTTAACCACATATCTCTCGAACTGTTAGTCCAATGGATTTCAAACTTGACAGGTTTCTTGCTACGGGCACGAGTAAGTGCAGTGTCAAGTTTGACGTTGTTTGTATTAGAAATGCAAAAGATATCGCTAAATATATCGGCAAAAGAAGGTAATTGTTTAAAAATAAACATTCTGACATAAACACTCTGTCAGCTAAACATTTAGTCAGCTACACTGTTTACTTCTGAATATTGTATTTTATTCACAGCTTTTCTCGGAGTTCACTGTGTAGCCTGCTCCCTGAATCGTGTAGTTAAATTTTCCATATTTATTGTATGTCATTATGTCAGTATCAGTATTTGCTTTCATGCACAAATAAAAATGTCACTGAACTTTTGCTGTGTGATTGTAATGAGCCTAACCCAACCCTAACCCTAACCCTAACCCTAACAGGCACTTTGCCATCAACTATAGTAACCTATTCGCACACTGTTTGCTCAAGCGTAGCGTTTTCTCTGAGTTACTGTGTGTAGCCTGCTGCCTGATTCGTCACGCTTATTCATTTGTGGATGTTAACTGAATCTGTAAGTCAGCTATGCTGTTTACATCTGAATATTATATGTACTTCTCTGGTGCGCTTAATGTTATCGCTACTGTGTAATAGTAGCTTATGCTATTAACCAACAAAACATATCATGTTCAATGCGTTCACAATCTCTTTCACAGGCATCATTTGTAGCCTATACACAAACTGTTTTTGCTCAAGCGTATAGCGTTTTCTCTGAGTTCACTGTGTAGCCTGCTCCCTCAATCGTATAGTTCAATTTTCCACATTTATTTTATGTAATTATTTCAGGATCAGTATTTGCTTTCTACCATACACAAATAAAGATGTCACCGAACTTTTGCTGTGTAATTGTAACAATGAGCACTCAAACACACCAAAACAACAATTACTAAAAACACACACAAAAATTTATTTTGCAGAGGCATTTTGCACTAGTTAATATACAATTATTTATAGCGCTATAAGTGCTGGTTTATTGGGGTGGTGTTATAAACTACTGTGATGTTTAAAATGTTTATATGGATATATAGTCATACAAATCTAGTGATTGTAAACTAATGTTAAGAAGCACACATTTATTAAGTGTAGCCTACTTAACATTATGAGAATGTTCAGCTAATAACATGTTCCCAGAACGCTGTATGACAGCCTAAATATAACATTCATAAAATCATAAAATACTAATAACATTATAAGGACCTTCGGAGAACGTTGTTCTAAGAACGTTTTCAATTAACGTTATGAGAACGTTCATCAATCACGAAATAACGTCAAAAAGACGTTCAAAGAACATTGTTCCAAGAACGTTTTATATCAACGTTATGAGAACTTTCATCAATCACAAATAACGTCGAAAAGACGTTCCAAGAATGTTGTTCTAAGAACGTTTTCTATCAACGTTATGAGAACTTTCATCAATCACAAATAACGTCAAAAAGACGTTCCAAGAACGTTGTTCTAAGAACGTTTTATATCAATGTTATGAGAACTTGCATCAATCACAAATAATGTCGAAAAGACGTTCCAAGAACGTTGTTCTAAGAACGTTTTCTATCAACGTTATGAGAACGTTCATCAATCACGAAATAACGTCAAAAAGACGTTCCAAGAACGTTGTTCCAAGAACGTTTTATATCAACATTATGAGAACTTTCATCAATCACAAATAACGTCAAAAAGACGTTCCAAGAACGTTGTTCTAAGAACGTTTTCTATCAACGTTATGAGAACTTTCATCAATCACAAATAACGTCAAAAATGCGTTCCAAGAACTTTGGTTTTAGAACGTTTTCTATCAACGTTATGAGAACGTTCATCAATCACAAAATAACGTCAAAAAGACGTTCCAACAACGTTGTTCCAAGAACGTTTTCTATCAACGTTATGAGAACGTTCATCAATCACAGATAACGTCAAAAAGATGTTCCAAGAACGTTGTTCCAAGAACGTTTTATATCAACGTTATGAGAACGTTCATCAATCACGAAATAACGACAAAAAGACGTTCCAAGAACGTTGTTCCAAGAACGTTTTATATCAACTTTATGAGAACGTTCATCAATCACAAATAACGTCAAAAAGACGTTCCAAGAATGTTGTTCTAAGAACGTTTTCTATCAACGTTATGAGAACTTTGATCAATCACAAATAACGTCAAAAAGACGTTCCGAGAACTTTGGTTTTAGAACGTTTTCTATCAACGTTATGAGAACGTTCATCAATCACGAAATAACGTCAAAAAGACGTTCCAAGAACGTTGTTCCAAGAACGTTTTCTATCAACGTTATGAGAACGTTCATCAATCACGAAATAACGACAAAAAGACGTTCCAAGAACGTTGTTCCAAGAACGTTTTATATCAACGTTATGAGAACGTTCATCAATCACAAATAACGTCAAAAAGACGTTCCAAGAACGTTGTTCCAAGAACGTTTTCTATCAACGTAATGAGAACGTTCATCAATCACGAAATAACGACAAAAAGACGTTCCAAGAACGTTGTTCCAAGAACGTTTTATATCAACTTTATGAGAACGTTCATCAATCACAAATAACGTCAAAAAGACGTTCCAAGAATTTTGTTCTAAGAACGTTTTCTATCAACGTTATGAGAACTTTGATCAATCACAAATAACGTCAAAAAGACGTTCCGAGAACTTTGGTTTTAGAACGTTTTCTATCAACGTTATGAGAACGTTCATCAATCACGAAATAACGTCAAAAAGACGTTCCAAGAACGTTGTTCCAAGAACGTTTTCTATCAACGTTATGAGAACGTTCATCAATCACGAAATAACGACAAAAAGACGTTCCAAGAACGTTGTTCCAAGAACGTTTTATATCAACGTTATGAGAACGTTCATCAATCACAAATAACATCAAAAAGACGTTCCAAGAACTTTGGTTTTAGAACGTTTTCTATCAACGTTATGAGAACGTTCATCAATCACGAAATAACGTCAAAAAGACGTTCCAAGAATGTTGTTCCAAGAACGTTTTATATCAATGTTATGAGAACGTTCATCAATCACAAATAACGTCAAAAAGACGTTCCAAGAACGTTGTTCCAAGAACGTTTTCTATCAACGTTATGAGAACGTTCATCAATCACGAAATAACGTCAAAAAGACGTTCCAAGAACGTTGTTCCAAGAACGTTTTATATCAACGTTATGAGAACGTTCATCAATCACAAATAACGTCAAAAAGACGTTCCAAGAATGTTGTTCTAAGAACGTTTTCTATCAACGTTATGAGAACGTTCATCAATCACAAATAACATCAAAAAGACGTTCCAAGAACTTTGGTTTTAGAACGTTTTCTATCAACGTTATGAGAACGTTCATCAATCACGAAATAACGTCAAAAAGACGTTCCAAGAATGTTGTTCCAAGAACGTTTTATATCAATGTTATGAGAACGTTCATCAATCACAAATAACGTCAAAAAGACGTTCCAAGAACGTTGTTCCAAGAACGTTTTCTATCAACGTTATGAGAACGTTCATCAATCACGAAATAACGTCAAAGAGACGTTCCGAGAACGTTGTTCTAAGAACGTTTTCTCTCAATGTTATGAGAACGTTAATAACGTTATATGAACGTTCCGAAAACATTATTTTAATAACGTTTTGTACTAACATTTACACAACTTTTAAAGAACGTTAGTGAATGTTCTGGGAACGTTCCCTGTTAGCTGGGGCGGCGCAGAGTTGCCATGGAAACGGCGCGGGACCACTGCGACTGGTAAGCAGCAAAACTCCCTCTCTCGCTGTTGTTTTCACTGCTTTCAGGTGAGATTAGTCTCTGAAATAATAATACACACAACTGTTGTTTACTACACTTCTCTTACTTGTAATTGACACGCTTCTGTTGAATATTTACTTTATAGACATGGTTTAGTGTCTTCGGAAAAAGTCAATTAGCCTCTCAACCGGTTTCAGAAGAGGTAACGTAGGTAACGGCTTTTTTATCATTCAAATTTGGCTGGGTGGCTAATAACACATTTTCTGTGGTGTGACAAACTCAGAACACTAGCCTACTTAATTTTGACTTTACAGGGACTTAATGTAACAGGTATTTTTCTATGGGGACTTTTATTTTGACGGGTTTTCCTTTCTCCGGCGTGTGCGCGGCAGCTGAAAAAGACGTCTGGGGAAGAAGAAGAGTGAGCAGTGTTACGAGGCAGACACGCCATGATCGCTGTATGAGAAGTCGACATTGTACGGTGGCCGAGAGAGCTCAACGCGCTGCAACTGAAGAAAACACATGCAAAAAAAAAAAAAAACACATGCAAATAGAAAAAAAACACATGCAAATAGAAAAAACACATGCAAATAAAAAAACACACATGCAAATAGAAAAAAAACACATGCAAATAGAAAAAAACACATGCAAATAGAAAAAAACACATGCAAATAGAAAAAAACACATGCAAATTAAGAAAACATCTTCATCAGTTTCACAACACACGTGTGCTCCAAATACTCACAACACAACCAAATACAGAAACGCGCTGCAAATAGAACAGAAATGTTTCCGGGGAACCCAATAATTGACGGACCCGGCTGTTACGTGCTTGGTGCTTACTGCTTATAGCTACTTTCATTTTATTTATTATTATTTTATTTTTTTGCAAAACATACAGAGATGACACGTTTATGACATACAACTTTGTATACAATATACAAAACGTATTTACAATATGTTCAATGTTATAAGAATACTAATCAGATAAGAACAATGAGCTGAAGACTCAAATAAATAAATAAATAAAAAGATAGAGAAAAAGAACATGAGGGAAAGATATTAATCTATACATCAGTTACATTGTACACATTTTGTCATGTTACGTTAAAATAAGTTTCATAAGAAATGTTAGAATGCAGGGTCCAAATATGAGATACTCACACACAGATATAACGCATATTTTAAAAACTGTGTTGTATAAAATCTATATTTATTTGCAACAGTTATGTTAACAGCAATAAAACTATATTTCTGGTAAGAACAGCTATTCAGCTGATGGACACCGCGCTGCGTTGTCATGGGAACGTCCCAGGTGAAAATAATGAGGAAATTACGTTGTCTTTCGTTGCTCCCTTCATCAAGTCCCGTTCCAAGCGGCTACACAAGTGCCCTGCTCCCTCCAAAGTCCCCACTTCAAGGGCTCTACCGTCTGCCCTTCTAAGGGCGTAGGGCATAGGGATGCTCACGAGCAATAAGCACGTACCAGCCGGGTCCGTCACTTATTGGGTTCCCCGGAAACATTTCCGTTGTGTTCTGTTCTATTTGCAGCGCGTTTCTGTATTTGGTTGTGTTGTGAACTTTTGCAGCGCGTTTCTGTATTTGGTTGTGTTGTGTGTTGTGAAACTGATGAAGATGTTTTCTTAATTTGCATGTGTTTTTTTCTATTTGCATGTGTTTTTTTTTATTTGCATGTGTTTTTTTCTATTTGCATGTGTTTTTTTCTATTTGCATGTGTTTTTTTTTATTTGCATGTGTTTTCTTCAGTTGCAGCGCGTTGAGCTCTCTCGGCCACCGTAACATTGTCTACGCTGAAGCTGTAATTTAGGACAGCGGTGCACGGTCAGATTACGTTTCGTGAGTTTAGTGTACACTTGTGTGAAACTGGAGACTCGGTAGTTAAAGCAGAAGTTCGGTTGATTGCGTCATCGGATGGAGAACGGTGTTCGAGACTGGCCGAGAGCACGAGAGAGAGTTGCTAGAGCCGTGAGTTTTATCCATAACACTTGTTTTTTTCTGACTGAACGCATTTTTGAGAGTCCTGCTGTTTTTAAGTCATCCATGAACTGTGTCGAAACGAGAGACGTTGATGTTTTTTGCTGCGAATCATTTAAAGTGCACTTGTTAGTGCGCGAGAATGCGTCTGTGAACTGGACGATCGGTTTTGAAAGAGTGATTCTTTTTTTTTTGTAGTTTTTTGAAGAGACTGACGGCCGATTTGTTTTTTTGAAAGACATTTTTTGAGATTCAGATATTTCAGTCTGCGTGCCGCGTGCGAGCTGAGCTGCCATTTTGTTCCTGAGTTTTTCTGGGCCGCGCTGAAACTTTGCTTGTGTTTTTTTGTTACCCTGCCATCCTTACGACATCTCCCTGCCCTGTCTCTGTTTATTGCTGTTCATTTTGTCATTGCAAGTCATCGCAAGTCATCACAACAAGTCATCGCTTCAAAGTGGTCGTTTCCAGACTGGTACAACAGTTCCATACGCACACACACAAACACGAACGTTTCACTGAACCGAACGAGTGTTCGCATGAACTGTCGATTTGAACTGTGTTTGTGATAACTGAGTCGAATGGGAACTGAATCATAAATTGATTCAAAAGAATCGTTTAAGTGAATTCAAGGTTATCTATGTGAAATGAGTTATGTGAAATGAGTTATGTGAAATGAGTTATGTGAAATGAGTTATGTGAAATGAGTTATAACTGACATTGTTTTTGGTTAAACTTTTCTGAGGTGTTGAAAGAGGTTTGTCTTGAAAGTGTTAACCATTTGAAAATCTTCCAAGAAAACCAGAAATCTCAAAACTGTTTTTATTTTATTTTATTTTACTTTATATAAATAAATCCTTCCAGGACAAATATAATTTTCTAAGGGAAGGAAAATAAACTACTGATTGTTAATCTAAGATATTTGACAGTTATTTTGAATTTACCTTGGGGTAGGGGCGCCTCACTTGCACTATTAGGATTAGGTGGGTGGGGATGTGGATTTAAATCTATTTTTCACCACATGCACTTCAGGAAGCCATCGTACATACTCACCTGAAGCCTACACTCCCTATTCCTGTAGTATATTTAAAAATAGTGTAAGGTAAAACGTATATACACATAACGTGCATATTGAGGCTCAAAGCACTGGAGTGGGGACTAAGATCCTTTCGCTTTTAAGTCTTCCAGGGTAATGTTTTAATTTTCCCCTACGAGGCGAGACTTACAGTCCCGTTACATTTGGCGTCACGAACAGGATAGAATTATACTGTATTTACTTTTTTTGTGTGTGTCACAAGTCCCAGGCCTACAAGCTGAAGAATGGCAGAGTTTGAGGAACTGAAGAGGGAGATGGCGGAGATGCAGAGGCGGTTTGCCGAGCAGGCGGGAGCACTCGACCAAGCAAGAACCGAACAAAGAGAAGCCCTGTCATTAGCAAGAGCTGTCATCGAGCATCAAGCCACCGCTCAAGCACCCCCAGCTGCCATTTATATTTCCAGGGACAGGAAACTTCCAGAGTTCAGTGGCCGTTCGATCAATACTGGAGAGTTAAGCGTTGAAGAATGGGTTGCCTCAATGAAATCTGCCTTCCAAGTGATGAGAGTACCTGCAGAAGATCGTGTAGAGTTGGCGAAACAGCATCTCAAAGATGAAGCCAAAGCAACTGTGAGGTTCATGTTAGGTGATGGTGAAAAATCTACCGACGATATCTTTCAAGTTCTACTAGACACCTATGGAGACAAAGTGCCGATTGGAACCAGACTGAAAGATTTCTACGAACGCAAGCAAATGCAAGGAGAGACGATACGCTCATACGCATATGACCTACAAGAGAGACTCCGCCGAGTTCAGCGCAGAGAGCCAAACAGAGTTCCAGAGGCCGAAAGTGTGTTAAAGGAACAACTTGTCCTGGGCCTTCGAGATGATTTTCTGAGGCGTGAAATGAAAAGGCGAGTTAAAGAGGATGCAATGTTGACTTTTGTTCAGGTAATGCAAGCTGCAATCACTTGGGCTGAAGAAGAAGAGACTCAAACACCGGACTTTCCAAAACCCAGCCCCCGCGTCAGAGTAGTAAGCGCTGATGCAGAACAAGTTTCCTCCACATTAACACTGGAAAAACTGCATGAAGCTATACAGAAGATCGCCGCCCGTCAAGATGAACTTTACCAAGCAGTACACAGTAATAGCAGAGTCCAACTTCAACAGAGCCGTCCTAAAAGACAACCCTTGAAGGACAGTGATGGTCGATACATCTGCTATTCATGTGGTGAACCTGGGCACACTAGCAGGTACTGTCCACTAGGTGCTGAAGCAGTTAAAGTGACTGATCAGTCCCGACGATCTACAGGGATGGCTGGACCTAACAAAGGAAACGTTCCATCAAGTACAACTCAAACCAGCCCTGGGCCATCTATGATAAGAAGTCATACAGCTGAATGGACTGACGAAGTGACAGAGACGTTGAAAAGTGGTGCATTTGGAGATTGTCTAACTGTTGAAATTAGAATAGCTGGTGTCAAGACAAACTGCTTACTGGATACAGGCTTAGAAGTGTCCACTATTACAGAGTCACACTTTAGGAAGCACTTCGGAGAACAAGAGCTGAGACTGTCATCTGCTCACTGGGTTAGACTCACCGCAGCTAATGGACTTGACATTCCTGTTCTAGGATGTTTGCAAGCTGATGTGGAGTGCATGGGGAAGGTTCTCCCGGGGAAGTGCATCTTTGTGCTGACAGACACAAGCCCACGAGCAGAGGAGATAAAGGGACTTTCAGGAATCATCGGCATGAATATCATCAGTGAGTTTAAGTCATTGTTCGTCACAGGAGAGAATGTAAAGTCAGCCAATAAGTTTGGACAACCTGCAGAAGCAAAGATACGAAGGGTGTTAGCCAGTGTTGAGAAAACAGAAACCCTGAGTCCTGATGGCAAGATTGGGTTCGTCAAAGTTGGTGGAAAACAGGCCATCACCATCCCTCCGCTAAGTGAAAAGGTGTTTGAAGGTCGTTGCAGAGTGCCACCTAAAGTGAAGTGCCAGGTACTAATTGAGGCCACCACTGGTGTGAGTCTACCCAAGGGGCTCTTAGTGGCCAATGTGCTGACAAAAACTGAGGGTGGTAAAGTTTCTGTACGGGTGATGAATTCGAGCGAGCGGACCATCAGACTTAACCCAAGGTGCAGAGTGGCGGTTGTGTCTAAACCACGGGAGGTGTTAACTGAGAAAACGCTGGAGTTTGAGGAGGAGGAAGGGACACTTCATGTTAGACGAGTGGCGCATGTTCAAGCAGTCAAAATCTCTGACAACCTGCCAGTACCAGTTCAGGTTAATTACGAAAAGCTCACCCCTGCACAAAGAGAGGAACTTAACCAGTTGTTGGCAAAGTACAGAGACATATTCTCCAAAAGTGACAGTGACTACGGGTACACACAGTCAGTGACGCATGACATTCATACTGGTGATGCTCCGCCAGTGAAACAGAGGCACTGTAGAGTACCACCCCATGTTTTCCAAGAATTCAAGAAACACGTGCAGGATCTAGTTTCGCAAGGCGTACTTAGGGAGAGTGCGAGTCCCTGGGCATCACCAGCAGTGATAGTTGTGAAGAAAGACGGCACTGTGCGCTTCTGTTGTGATTACAGAAAGCTAAATGAAGTCACATGCAAAGACGCCTATCCCCTTCCCAGAGTGGAAGAATCTCTGGATGCACTGGGGAATGCACAGCTGTTCTCCACCCTAGATCTTACGGCCGGCTATTTCCAGGTAGCTGTAAGTGAGCGTGATCGTGAAAAGACAGCAGTCACCACCCCGTTTGGACTGTTTGAATGGACGCGGATGCCATTCGGGCTGTGCAATGCACCAGCCACCTTCCAGCGCCTTATGGGGGTAGTGCTCGGGGATTTGACATTTGATGTCCTCTTGATATATCTGGATGATATTATTGTGTTTTCCAAAGACTTTAAGAGCCACTGTGAGAGACTAGAGCTGGTCTTTGATCGACTGAATCGCCATGGCCTAAAGTTGAAACCAAGCAAATGCTTTCTCTTCAGATCTGAGGTAAAATTCTTGGGCCACGTGATTTCATCTGAAGGAATCAAAGTCGACAGTGAAAAGGTTAGTGCCTTGGATGCTTGGCCTGTGCCTAAAAGTGTGAAAGAAGTGAGACAATTGATGGGATTCATGAGTTATTACCGGCGATTCGTACCAAAGTTTGCTCAACTGGCGAAACCATTGCATGCGTTGATGGGCAGCAAAGATAAAAGAAGAGCCTCTGAACTGTTCATTTGGAGTAGCGAATGCCAAACTGCATTTGACAAATTGAGACGATGCCTGATGTCACCACCTGTCCTTGCTTACCCCGACTTTGGCCTTCCATTTATCCTCACTACAGATGCGAGTCAACAGGGCATCGGTGCTGTATTGAGCCAAAAGCAAGGGGGAGCAGAGCGCGTCATTGCATTTGCTAGCAGAGGACTGAGAGGGTCAGAGCGGAACGACAAGTACTACAGTGCATTCAAACTGGAGCTGTTGGCGCTCAAGTGGGCTGCAACAGAAAAATTCAAAGAGTACTTGATGTTCTCCAAGTTCACTGTAATCACTGACCATAATCCACTGCGTTATCTGGAGACCGCAAATCTCGGTGCAGTTGAGCAACGCTGGGTGGCCCAGTTAGCGGAGTTTAATTTCGAGGTTTTGTATAAGCCTGGACGACTGAACACTAATGCGGATGCTCTGTCGAGGATTCCCTCCAGTGAAGTTCCTGAACAGGAAGACACAGAGAAGGATTTCATCAGTCTGAACTCTGAGGAAGTGCGTGCATGCCTTTGGCCTGCGCAAGAGTCCAAGCAGGGCGAGTCTGATGTTCAAGTGGCTGTACAAGCGTCCATCAAGAAGGTGCTGAATGGTTACAGCTGGAATGAAATAAGGGAGCTGCAAAGAAGTGATGACTTAATGGGTCCCATATACAATGCAGTGTCCAAAGACAGGAAACCAAGCAGAACAGGACAACAGAGTATGCCACCAGTGTCGAAAAAGCTCTGCAGGGAGTTTGAACGTCTTCAGCTGCATAACGGAGTGATGTTTAGATGTATTCTCGATCCAAGAGACGGAGAAAAAATTAGGCAGCTGGTTGTTCCAGTCCCCTTACAGCGTTCAGTTTATGACAGTCAACATGAGCATGGAGGTCATTTTGGAGAAAAGAGTACTTTGACACTGATGAGACGGAACTACTATTGGCCTAACATGTCTAAGGATGTTCAAGGATGGATAGCACAGTGTAAAAGATGTACCCTTGCAAAGGATGTCTTTCCAAGAATCCGGGCTCCGATGACTTGCAGCAATGTCACTGCTCCTTTAGAAGTTCTGGCAATGGACTACACCCAGCTGGAAATGTCTTCAGGAGGGTATGAGAATGTATTGGTTCTTACTGACATGTTTACCCGGTTTACAGTTGCCGTCCCAACCAAGAACCAAACAGCGAGTACAACTGCAAAGGCCCTCATCAAACATTGGTTTGTCTACTACGGGTGCCCGGCTCGTCTGCATTCTGATCAGGGGAGATGTTTTGAGGCGCAAGTGATCAAGGAACTCTGTAAAGTGTATGGTATTGAAAAAAGCCGTACAAGTCCCTACCATCCTCAAGGAAACGCTCAGTGCGAGCGGTTCAACCGCACAATGCATGATATGCTGAGAACGTTGACACCTGAGAAGAAGAAAGACTGGAAAACTCACTTACCTGAGCTAGTGATGGCATACAACAATCACGTCCACTCATCTACTGGCTATTCTCCCTTTTACTTGATGTTTGGAAGGGATGCACGCCTTCCATTAGATGTCTTGGGTGGAAAGGATTTGGAGGAAAGTGATGCTGAAAACTTGGATGATTGGGTGAAGAGTCATCATTGCCGACTAAAGACTGCTGTAGAAGTCGCAAATACGATCGCACAGGAAGCTTCTAAGAGACGGAAAAGAGTGTATGACCGCAAGTCCTCTGGAGCGCTTGTAAGGCCTGGTGACCGTGTGTTGCTACGTAATCACAAACATAGGGGCAGAAATAAGATTCAAGACAAGTGGGAACACACACCCTACATTGTAGTAAAGCAGAATCATTCAGATATACCTGTATTCACTATCAAACCTGAACAGGGGGGTCCGTCCAGGGTAGTACACAGAGATCAGCTCCGTCACTGCACATTTCCTTTGTCATCATCTAGTACGCCACGAATAACCACATGTAGACCCGTAAACCAGTCAGACTCTGAAACAGAGTTCCTAGATCTTGTGTTTTCTCCAGCCACTGCACATAGACAGAGTAGAGATAAAAGGGTGGTACACATGGAAACTGATGATGTAGAACAAAGAGCGAGCCTAATACTAGAACAGGAGGATGTAGTACAAGATGTGATCCCTGAAATAGAGTGGGGAGAGCAAGAAGTTTCTGATGATGCTGACATTTCAGATGTTGAATGTGAAAATGTTCCAGAGCTCAGACGCTCTCAAAGACAAAACCGTGGTAAATTACCTGTGAGATATAGAGATGATTATCTGATGAGATAAGGTAATACTGTATTAAGTAAAATGTTAAACTTTTAAATTGTGTTTTGTTTATGTTTCAGGAGCAGGCTGTTTGGAGATGTCGATGGTATGGCAGGGTTTAGCAGGGGGGAATGTAACAGGTATTTTTCTATGGGGACTTTTATTTTGACGGGTTTTCCTTTCTTCGGCGTGTGCGCGGCAGCTGAAAAAGACGTCTGGGGAAGAAGAAGAGTGAGCAGTGTTACGAGGCAGACACGCCATGATCGCTGTATGAGAAGTCGACATTGTCTACGCTGAAGCTGTAATTTAGGACAGCGGTGCACGGTCAGATTACGTTTCGTGAGTTTAGTGTACACTTGTGTGAAACTGGAGACTCGGTAGTTAAAGCAGAAGTTCGGTTGATTGCGTCATCGGATGGAGAACGGTGTTCGAGACTGGCCGAGAGCACGAGAGAGAGTTGCTAGAGCCGTGAGTTTTATCCATAACACTTGTTTTTTTCTGACTGAACGCATTTTTGAGAGTCCTGCTGTTTTTAAGTCATCCATGAACTGTGTCGAAACGAGAGACGTTGATGTTTTTTGCTGCGAATCATTTAAGTGCACTTGTTAGTGCGCGAGAATGCGTCTGTGAACTGGACGATCGGTTTTGAAAGAGTGATTCTTTTTTTTTTTGTAGTTTTTTGAAGAGACTGACGGCCGATTTGTTTTTTTGAAAGACATTTTTTGAGATTCAGATATTTCAGTCTGCGTGCCGCGTGCGAGCTGAGCTGCCATTTTGTTCCTGAGTTTTTCTGGGCCGCGCTGAAACTTTGCTTGTGTTTTTTTGTTACCCTGCCATCCTTACGACATCTCCCTGCCCTGTCTCTGTTTATTGCTGTTCATTTTGTCATTGCAAGTCATCGCAAGTCATCACAACAAGTCATCGCTTCAAAGTGGTCGTTTCCAGACTGGTACAACAGTTCCATACGCACACACACAAACACGAACGTTTCACTGAACCGAACGAGTGTTCGCATGAACTGTCGATTTGAACTGTGTTTGTGATAACTGAGTCGAATGGGAACTGAATCATAAATTGATTCAAAAGAATCGTTTAAGTGAATTCAAGGTTATCTATGTGAAATGAGTTATGTGAAATGAGTTATGTGAAATGAGTTATAACTGACATTGTTTTTGGTTAAACTTTTCTGAGGTGTTGAAAGAGGTTTGTCTTGAAAGTGTTAACCATTTGAAAATCTTCCAAGAAAACCAGAAATCTCAAAACTGTTTTTATTTTATTTTATTTTATTTTACTTTATATAAATAAATCCTTCCAGGACAAATATAATTTTCTAAGGGAAGGAAAATAAACTACTGATTGTTAATCTAAGATATTTGACAGTTATTTTGAATTTACCTTGGGGTAGGGGCGCCTCACTTGCACTATTAGGATTAGGTGGGTGGGGATGTGGATTTAAATCTATTTTTCACCACATGCACTTCAGGAAGCCATCGTACATACTCACCTGAAGCCTACACTCCCTATTCCTGTAGTATATTTAAAAATAGTGTAAGGTAAAACGTATATACACATAACGTGCATATTGAGGCTCAAAGCACTGGAGTGGGGACTAAGATCCTTTCGCTTTTAAGTCTTCCAGGGTAATGTTTTAATTTTCCCCTACGAGGCGAGACTTACAGTCCCGTTACATTAACATTGTTGAGCTTTTGTTTGAAAGTTTGGGCTTTTAATCACCTCTTATGTAGCCTGGCAAGCCAGACTTACAACAAGATGTTTAGTCTGCCAACTCTCCATAGACGCGGCTTAATCCGAGGGGCGGGATAAACGGTTGTCTCTCAAAATCCCGCTACAACCAACCAGAGCAACGAAGAAGGTGACGTAGTCAGAGCGGCAAAGATCCGGTCCAGCAAAACTCCGAACACTTCTTCCTTTTTTAAGAATGACTTAAGTGCTGTTCTTGCTCTTTTCTTAAAGAAAAACTTAACTCCAAGTCCTCCAGAGTCCCGGCCAAAGCCGATTCGAAAGACCGCTGTTCTCCATCCGCAGCCGCCATTCTTTGTTTTCAAGTGGCAGCCGTCGCAACTCTGTCGTCATATGTTAAGCCCGCCCCCACCTATTCTATAGAGCTGGTAAGTCCCGCCCCCTCCGTAAAACCCCGCTGGACCTCAAAGTTGAAAAACCTCAATGCAAGTGAATGGGAGAAAATAATTATTTTCTGGTCCCGTTTGAATTGTGCCATGAATGTGAACATATGTTGTCTGTGAATTTTTTATATAATCTTTCATGTTACAAGTTTGACAGTATATGGTATGAATCGTCGGCTAGCAGTTGTGAAAAGACATAACGAGAAAGACTACATGTCGCCTATGTGACGTCACCCCATAAAGTTGACTTACCCGTGGTTTTCGCCAACCTCAACGATTTTGTCCTCTCCCTGAAAGAAGGCGGTGAAGTGCACCAAAGACAGCCATGTCTAGCGGGATCCGTGAGCTAGAGCCGTGTGCTAGTGGTGTTGACGTTTCAAACGCGTCGAAAGCAGCGAAGAGTTGTAGTCCACAAAGTGCTCTCACACAAAGTCTACCCGTATCAAACTTCTACCCGCTAAATTGTAGCATTTTTCACACGAAAGATTATATAAAAAATTCACAGTCAACATATGTTCAAATTCATGGCACAATTCAAACGGGACCAGAAAATAATTATTTTCTCCCATTCACTTGCATTGACGGTTTTTCAACTTTGAGGTCCAGCGGGGTTAGCGGAGGGGGCGGGACTTACCAGCTCTATACACGACGAGATTGGCCTGACCCAATTTAGGTTTTTGCAGCTAGAAGGTCTATGGAGAGTTGCTAGACTGCCCTGGCTGCAAAATACATTTTGCTGCCGCTAGGGTGCGTCTAAATTTCTAGGCTACCTCTTATGTGTAGATGAGAGGTTTTGTAAAGGTTTTACTTGTGGCGCTTTTCCACTGCATGGTACGGTACGGCACGGCACGGCACGGCACGCTTTGGCGCTTTTCCACTGCATGGTACGGTACGGCTCGGTTCGGTACGGTTCACTTATGGCGCATTTCCACTGCATGGTACGGTACGGCACGGCTTGCTTCGGCTCGCTTTAAATGGTACCACCTCTGTTGAGGTTCCAAGCGTACCGTACCGATACTAAATGTGACGTGAAAACACTGCAGATCACTGATTGGTCAGACAGAATCGTCACTTCAGCGTCATTGTATTTGCGATACGAGACACTAAACACGCTAGATTTTAATAGCCAGACAACAGCCAACGCGGTAGCACCTGTTTTTAGAGTATTTACTCAGGGCTCGACATAAGCAATGGCCCGATGGTCCGGGGCCAGTAAAAGAGTATGTCGGGCTAGCTGATTGGCCAGTCACTGGCCCGTGCGGGCCAGTGACTGGCCATCAGCAAAACAAACCGCAATTCGTCACACACAGTGGCGCGAAGAGTGTCAATGTTACTTCAGGTTATTTAAAGGGATAGTTCACTTTAAAATTAAAATTCTGTCATCATTTACTCACCCTCAAGTTGTTTCAAACCTGTATTAATTTATTTCTTCTGCTGAACACAAAGAAAGATATTTTGAAGAATGTCAGTAACCAAACAGTAGTCTGTACCCATTGACTTCCATAGTATTTTTTTTTCCTACTATGGAAGTCAATGGGTACAGACTACTGTTTGGTTACTGACATTCTTCAAAATATCTTTCTTTGTGTTCAGCAGAAGAAATAAATTAATACAGGTTTGAAACAACTTGAGGGTGAGTAAATGAGGACAGAATTTTAATTTTAAAGTGAACTATCCCTTTAATATTCCGGCTGTGAATTATAAGCTCTGCCTCTGATTGAGCTAAAATCAACCAATCGTCGATGTAGTTCAGCATTCGAGCTAGTCTCAACGAGCTGAGGATCTGATTCAGGTGTGTTAAATAAGGGAGACATAGGCTACAAAATGTGCAGAGCAGTGGGTCCTGAGGACTGGAGTTGAGAACCACTGATCTAATATGTGTTGTGTTATTTAAAATAAATGTTTAAATAGCATTTATTTTTGTATTGTGTAATATTTTTATGCTATAAGTAGTGTTAAAAATTATTCTGCACATTAATGAGCCAATGTGTTATGATGTGGGATGTGGTGGGCTGCTGTGGGTCAGAAAGTCCAGGGCCACTTTTTGGTCTCAGTCCGCTGCTGCGCGGCAGTCTGCGAGCGAACTGCAGCGAGTAACCTCGTTTTATTATGTTCAGCACCCATTCTGATATGCCAGAAATGGTTTCCCATGCTTTTCCTTATATTTCTTTCAGGGACAGTAAAAATATAGAAGGGGCCAGCAAAACTCTGATCTACTGGCCCCGGGGGCCAGTGGGGATTTTTTTTTATGTTGAGCCCTGATTTACTTGACAAAAGAAGTAAAAAAAAATCAAACAAGAAATGGCTGAATCGTGGTCAGTGGACGAGGTGCAGACGTTCCTCTCGTTGCTTGCCGAGGAGCGGATCCAGCGAGAGCTGGATGGGGCAATACGGAATGAAAAAGTGTTCCAAGAAGTAGCACAGCTCTTAGCCGCACACGGCTACCACCGGACCTACAAACAGTGTAGGGAAGGAACAAATAAAAAAAAACTAAAAAGTGACTACCGAGCCAGTAGAGGCGGCAACTATTAACGATCAGTCCCACCCACTTTGCAGCGGTACTAACTGCAGTGGAAAAGCAACCGAGCTAAAGCGAACCGTGCCGTACTGAGTCGAGTCGTACCACGCAGTGGAAAAGCGAAGCGAGCCGAACCGTTCCGCGCCGAGTCGAACCGTACCGAGCCGAACCGAGCCGTACCATGCAGTGGAAAAGCGCCAATAGATCTTTTGATCTGGACCGGAGAAAAATGCATTGGGCGGGTGGACAAAAATTGGGCTGCTTAATAAAATAAAAAACAGCCCAAGCAGCTGCTTTTTCTCCTTCGCTTTTATGTTTAATCATGTTATTAAAATTTACGAACATGTGTAAAAATCGACAACAGCTGACACAGGTAAACACACGGGCTAGAAGAGTTTTTGCTAGAAGACATTCTGGTCCTGCTTCGGATGCCACGATGCCATCAAGCTGTATCTCTGGTCGTAATCAGTCCTTCACTGACCAATCAGCGTTCATTAGCAGAATACTAGCGTGTAATGGGCAACAACATCTCAACCTGTAAGAAATCGAAAGGACATAAGTACTCGTTCATTTAACTTTCGACCTATAACCCATGTTGAACTTGCAAAAGCTACAATCAAATCTGAGATTTCTCAACGGCAATCGGGTGAAAGAGACAAATTTAGCCGTCTAGCTCCATAGACTCCCATTCATTTTGCACTCATTGGCGATCGCCCCCATTCGCAACTATTGTTGTTGTCGTTGTAGGATGTCTGTGTATATAATATAAACCTTGTTTGTATAGTTTATAAATATTTGTTTTTCAAGATATTGTCTAAAAACTGTTTATGTTTCTGTAAAGACATTAAAATGTTAATGTCAACATGACGCACCAGCACCCCTCACATAAATGTAATTTCATTTGTACGTAGCTAACGTTATCACAGTATTTGTGTGTGTAGTTTCGAAAAATAGTGCGAACGTTATCACAGTATTTGTGTGTGTGTGTGTGTGTGTGTGTGTGTGTGTTTGTTGCACATCCATAATTGCAAATGGGACGATTAAAACTCTATAAGTACTTAAATGTATCAAATAACCATTCCGAGACGTCCTGGTCCATTCTCATTCGTGTTTCTTCCGCCGGAGTCTCTTCATCATCTGGGTCTGATTCCGTTTCATACATGTACGGCTGAATACCATACAGAACCAATAAGGGGGTAATCCATCCGCCGGAAACTGAAGCCTCCCCGGGCGCCGCCATTGGCTAGCGGACCCCCACCTGCTGTTAGCATTCCATTGACTCCCATTCATTTGGCGTTACTTTGACAGCGAATAACTTTACATCTGAGGCGTCCAAAGACTCCATTTCTAAAGAAACATGACAATGTATAAAAGGCTCCATTACTTTGTATCTTACGTTATGGCCCCGTAGAAGCAGTTTTTGTAAAAATAGGCTAACGATTGCGTCATAACAACGCGACTCTGTCGCACAGTCGAGAAATTACCGTATAGACAGGCGGAGAAGCTCGCAAGAAATCGGGGGGACGTGGAGAGATAAAGTCAAGGGAGAAGCCCATAGAGAGTGATAAAGTTGCTCCTGCTGCTAGCTCATGGACAGCTAATACTCACGCTCTCCGTCTCTGCGAGATTCGGAAGGGAATTATTCAGATTTCTCTCAGCACAGCTACTAGAAGACTTACAGCTGTCAGACAGGTTGCTCACGTCACATCTACGTCGTCAAGCTCAGTTTGAGCCTGCGCAGTACGCCTGGCGATCAGGAAGTGAGTGCTTCAAATGGGCTTCACTTTTCTCCGTTGAAATCTATGGGGTCGCTGTGTCCATCTTATATACTGTCTATGTGCAGAACAGCGGGTCTCTCACTCTCAGCCATTCTGATTCTACTGACTGTTTATTGCCATAGGTATGCAAATGATAAATGTTTAAGTTACGCCCTCATCCAAAAGCAGGGCGGGGATATGCAGCTCATTTACATTTAAGGTGGTACACACCAAAACCGCTCGTTTTAAAACAGGCCCCAAAATTTTTTTTTTTTCAAAAGTTTTGTGCTGAAACTTCACAAATACATTCTGGGGACACCCAAGACCAATATTACATCTTGTAAAAAGGGGCATAATAGGTGCCCTTCAATAGGGAGTGGCCAGGCTCTCCGTAGACGGGCTCCTATGGCTCTGACTGAAGCGAGTTCCGCAGCAGACTTCTTCCCGACAGTCAAAGCGGCGTTACGTCACGAAAGTGCGGACTCAGAGGAAGACAGCGAGTGTTCATTTGGGTCACGGCCGATGGCTCATCATAAATGACAGGTTTAGCGCGATTTTGAACTAGTATCTGTATCATAGAATGGATCTGTATATTCAAGCGATCGCAGTGCCAAAGTTACACAGTGAAGAGCGGGAGAGTGAGTAACTCTCATAACGCGAATTACACCTGGAAAAGCATTGTAGAAGGTACATGGTCATATCTTACCATAAACTAGGCTACTCGACTTGTTTATTCTGATAGGCAGTAGTTTTTTTTTTTTTTTTTTTACAATATTAATCCCACTATAGGGAAGCATTCCTAAAGATTTGTTGTTTTTATTTTTATAAATCACCAACTTACTGTAAATAGTTGTGGTGTGATGGGAAACTTGAAAATTGCTCTTTCCATCAGAGAGCATTTGACATTTATTCACCATTATTACATACATTTTTTCTTGTGTTTATAAAAATCGTAATGAGACAAATGGCTGTCAATTGATGATACACTTTAGGTTGGTTTGCCATTTTCCTAGAGAAATCCTAGTTGGATCTAACAGCATTTTCATGACGTCAATAGAAAACCAATACACTGTTCTCAGATTCAAAATAATGAGTGATCTTGTCACTGCTTATATTTGAAAAGTTATTCTTCCACAAAGAGGAGAAAACTACACTTAAATCCACTGTAGTATTATGACACGTTTCATTAAAATTCACACACCACATGGGGTGTTTAGGTTGTGTTTAGATTATGTTTAATCAGAAGAGCACACAACAGAGTATGAGGCACATGTTTTACACTGTGTGGAAAATATAGTTCCACATAGTTCTGAAGAAATTGCAGAAAATTACATTTTTAAATTACGTTGAGGTCACTTAAGGGTCACCATGTCCTGCTGAATTATGTGCCTACATCACAGCGTCTTCAGCAGAACCACTTTATGAATAGATTACATAAATGATGTCTTTCGAAAGGATCATTTTTAATTTTGCTGTGAATATTTTTTTTTCTCATTGTTTGAGCAAAGTGATTTATTTGTATTTCTTTTTTTGAATTTCAGAAAATGACATCACAGTTTTAGAATGCATGTAAGTCAGAGAATGTTTCTTTGTGAGAATTGAACGGTATGGTTATAGTCTCTAAGATGAGATTCTGTGTGTTGTGCGAAAGAAAGGTACAGTTCCCTCTCCTGGCAGAGGGTGTGAAACAAATGCACGCGGGGGATGCATGAGGTGGTATGTGGCAGACTGCTGGTCTCTTAGCAACAGCACACGTACAGGAGCGATGAGAGATGAATTCTCTCATCAAAGTGATATATCTTACATTTACAGATGGGATGATATCATCTTAGATAGAAATATAATTTTGGTAGTAAAAGAGGGATTTCCTTGTCTAAACTCAGATCACTCCCAATGCTAAACAGCTGACCTAACCTAAGCCCAATATTATGAACAGCATCTGGGAAATTTTTATCAAAAACAAAATATCCTCCACGTTTGATCCCGAGTGATCCCTGTGTAATGATGTTGTGAAAGGGGGAGTACACACAAAAATGTCATTTACTCACCTTCATGTCATTGCAAACCTGTATGACTTTCTTTCATCTGCGGAACTTAAAAGAAGATATTTTGGAGAAAACCATGTCGGTTTGGGTACGATTGACTTCCACTGTATGGACATAAAAACTATTTTGAGACATTTCTCAAAATATTGTCTTTTATGTTCCACAAAAGAAAGAAATTAATACAGGTTTGGAACGACAGTAAATGATGTCAGGATTTTCATTTTTGGGTGAACTATTCCTTTACGTTTTTTAATGAGTGTCCTGGTGAAAGGGACTCTGTGTTATGGCATTATCCACTAGGCTGAATAATTGTACAAATGTAATTTTATAATGATGGAATAATTATTCTTTCTATTAATAAGTGTGGAAAGAAACTGAGAAGCAGGATACTGTAGGTTTGATTTAATGCTTTGATTTGCAAATGTTTTAGAGTAATGAACAAATCACTGACAAAAATAGGTCAGACGATGAAATCTTCACACAAACTTTCATGACCTATTTACTCATCTACTAGAAAATGAATGAACACACACCACAGATTTGTATATACAAAGAACACATTCTCTTTTTCATTTGCTTCTCCTTAAATAGAGCAAATATCACAGAATATCATCCATGGTTCTCAATTATCCTCTGCCGTGCCTTTAGCAGCTCCTCCTAGACAACAGTGTGTTCCAGTTCATTCAATACTGTCCCTCTTCCTCCCCCATCTGCTCCTCGGGAGGTGAGAATGGGTTTGAGAAGTCCCCCTGGGGACTGGATAAGCTACCTCCCTCTCTCTCTGATCTTTTGCGCTCTCTTGCTCGCTCTCCCTCGGTCTCTCACTTTGTGGCAGATGGCGGTTTATCAGTGAGAACACCAGATCAAGACTCAAACAAATGCTCATAACAATCGTGAGTCCCCTAAGTCTCCTTCTCTATTCATTTCTCTTTGGCTAGGAAGCCGTTGATTAGATGTTTTGGAGGGCCCCTTTTAGTACTCCCCATGAACACATCAATAAGATTTCCTGGCCTAGTGGGAGGTGTGTCTTTGCTCTGATCTATAGCATCAGTAGTTCTGATTGAGATGTGAAGATGCACCTTTCTGTGAACAATCCAAATCACATTAAACACAATGAAAATAATCCATGTGAGTGTTTAGGACGGTAATGTGCAATCAATAATCTTATCCATTATTGATTACACTTTGATCCATATACAAATATTTGTATTACTTTCCTTGTTATGCAACAATCAATACCACACAGAGACACATACAACATTAATTCCAGACCTACATGCATATTCCACATCCTGACACATAAACAGACACACCTCTACAACAAAAGGAAAAGGGTGACGAGAGAGAGGGGTTTAAATGTTTTTTATACATAATTATACTAGCCGATGATAATTTAAAAAAAGGGCTGCCAGACCCCATAAAACTTTCCAGAGGAGCCTTGGTGGATATTATATTTAAAGGGGGGGTAAAATACTTAGTTTCAGTCAATCTCATGTTAATCTTGAGTACCTATAGAGTAATAGTGCGTCCTTCATATCTCCAAAAAGTCTTTAGTTTCATCATATTTATAAAATAAAAATACAGCTTTCCGATTCTAACCGGAAAAAGCCGAGGTCCTTGATTCTGGGCGTGGGCGGAGCTAGTCAAGCGGGAGCGCCCGGGAAGGTTTGCTTATTATCGATCGTGGTGCGGTAGGCCATATTACTATATATATATATATAGTATTTGGTTTGCAAATCCAGCGACGACCTGGGCCTTGTTAATAAAACATTCGTCACTGAAATGACCAGAACACAAAACCGCACTTGCCACACTCCTTTGCTGTCCCGGAAATACAAACTGCATCCACTGTTCCAGTAACACTGGGTTCTTTGGGAAGCTGAACAAGGTAAACTTTCCCTCACATCCCAAAACACACTTATTTGGAGACATTCTTGACATCAACCATTCCTATTTAGCGCTGCTGATGATGATTTCCGGTAGTAGCGCGTCGATGCATAGATATTATATAGAGATATATGATGTCTATGCGTCGATGAGCGCGGTCTTTCTCTCCTCTTGTCGACGTGTGCGTGAACGCGCTTTTCCGAGAGCAATGCTCATATAAGGAGTTCCACTCTGGTCTACGTCATTAGATCTACGATAGAAAAAAACCAGCCGAAACGTGTTGCAATCCGGAAGTATGATTTTCAGCACAGAAATTCTCTGTTATTCGTTCAAAATAACTTTTCAAACTTTGGCCATTATTAGCATGAGAATCCATCTCTTTAACACTGTAAACAACTCTGAATACATGAAACACCATTGTACCCCCCCTTAAGGTGCTCAAGATTGAGGTATGACATCACCTCTGTCACCCAGTGTTTGTGAGATGGTGGCATTGCCTTTTTCCAACTGAGAAGAATCAGGCGTCTAGCCAATACTGTGGAGAAGGCTATGAGCTCTATCTGATTGGTTGTTAGCTGCATTTCTTCTGGCACTACACCGAAGATTG
The DNA here is from genome assembly GCF_949152265.1 of Phoxinus phoxinus. Lineage (NCBI taxonomy): Eukaryota > Metazoa > Chordata > Actinopteri > Cypriniformes > Leuciscidae > Phoxinus > Phoxinus phoxinus. Next base: position 30,179,684 of record NC_136877.1, read on the forward strand.
AAGTCAGAGGATTGAGATCAAGATTTTTGTTGCATATAAATCATAACGTTCTGAACATGTCTGTCCAGAATTTGGTTAATCTATGGGATCCCCAGAACATGTGACTCAGGTCTGCTAGTTCCAGACTACATCTGAGGCATATTGTTGAGTCTGACCCTGGATACATTTAGACCATTTGTTTCTAGACAGATGGAGCCTGTGAAACATCTCAAATTGCAAAAGTTTTTGTCTAATACATACACTTTGATCCATATTTACTGGACCTTAGACATATAAAGAGTACCAGACTACACTAAAATCATGAATAAATTTCACTAAAAATCACTAAAATTTCATGAATGTTCATGTTAATAAGTGTGGTTGGATTTAGAGATTGTTCCTTCACAAAATGAACTCATATTCAGGTGTTCTATATAACCGGGGTTTTCAAACTAGGTTCTAGGGACACCCAAGGGGCATTGCTTTATTAAATGGTGTATTGTTAAAAAGTCTTATAAAATGTTTTTTTATTTATTTTATATTCTGAAACCTGCAACGTTTGTTCACAATTCCTTCAGTTAAAGATTTATAAATAAATTTATAAATATAAAAAAATAACATTCCCCCTGACAGACAGAAAATTCCACACAGCTTAACAGAAACCATCCGATGAGGCACAAAACACTCAATAAGACACACAGTCACCCTGCTTGAAGTGATAAACTGATGGGGTGAGAAAGAAAGGGGGAGAGATAGAGATTGGGTGAGGTGAGAGTTTTGGTGGACTGTAGATTTAGCTTGAGAACATCTTATTCTATTTCTTTCTTGCTCACTATCTCTGTCATTCCCTCTCTCTTTGAAGGTGTTATTTTAAGGAGATTGAGAAAACTGAGCAGTGTCAGAGAGAGGATGGTGGGAAACTGGAGCTCAGGAAATTTGTTCCATCTAATCCCCGTAACTGGAGAGATCTGTCAAGGAAAATTCCCTCTCTGTCACTCACTCCCTACATGATACACAAACACAAATGCACAGACACATTTTGTTGTCACGGATTGCTGCCTTGAGGCATGAGGTTTGGCACCTCTCCTTCCAGAGCAGCTTGTCATGGTCTGAGTGTGAAATTAAAGGGATGTATTACTGATTTCATGTTGCTCAGTTAACTTCCCCTGGCTGCCATGCTCATGTAGCACTGCTATGCTAATAAGCAAAACAAGTTTGTGTTTTCCTCTTGATTAAACCGATTACAACTTGCTCTTGTGAACCAAAAGGTGATAGCCCCTCATGACATTTTGTTTTGTGTAAGGTATTTTGTCCAGTGAGAAGTAGAAAGTCATGTTATTTATTTTTGTACTTTAGCAGCTTTAGAATCATTATATGAATATCAAACTTTAACTTACAATGTAATAAAAAATGAAATAATGTACAATAATATTTTATGTTTTATTAACAGTTTATGTATTATTCTTGTAAGCCCTGTGATAAAGAGCCATTATTAAGATCCTAAAGAATGACGAATGCCCCCCCAGTTTGTGTATACTGGCACCGGCTCTGCATGGGAGGGTTATGAAGCGTTATGGAAGTGCTTTGTGTTGTTTACCTCACTCCTGTGACAAATCTTCTGCACCCTTCCAAATCCACCTTCATATTTATCTTTAAGTAGTCCAGGGGGGAACTTAGAGCTCATCTTGAGTCTTTTGCTTGAGCCATTCCTTTGCAGCCGAATATGTTTACTTCTTTCAAAGCCTGTTTTCCAAAACATTCCTGTGTCTGATCTAAAAATAACCGCCATTCCTCAAAGCAGGGCATCAAATACATCAGGCACTTAAGAAGTCTCGTTGAGTATAAAAGAGCTTTGCTTGGATTTGTCCAAGAGATATTTACTGATTTAATTAAAACAAATCATTACGACCATTTTGCATTATTGTCAGTCTAGCTCAGAGATAAAACTGGATCAGGGTGAATGAACTCTGCATTTGACAGCTAGAGTGATATCGCTGTATAAACACCTGTTGCAGTGAAATAGTTCAATTAAGAGCTCAGACCAGGCAGCCATGATGGCCAAGGAGCTTTAAAGTGCCTGCGACTGAAGTTTAGAAAGGAGTCTTTCATCATAATAGCATTTCAGTTTAGTCTTTACGGACCGCTTGTGGAGGGGTTTGAGCAACCTGTTTTCTTCAGATGCTCAGTTCAAGCAGCACTGAGTCACAGGAGGAGAGAGAGAGAGAGAGAGAGAGAGAGAGAGAGAGAGAGAGAGAGAGAGAGAGAGAGAGAGAGAGAGAGAGAGAGAGAGAGAGAGAGAGAGAGAGAGAGATCATCTCTCCACATGACCCATGTGAAAGTCATAGAAATCCTCCAGACTTGAGCAGCTTTTGCACTTTACAACGGGACGATTCAATTTCACATCTGAATGAACACCTTCAAATCAATTACGCGAGAAGACCTTACTGTATAACTAAATATAGCTATTATTGTCCCAAATGCTCGTCTTCCAGAAACTTGATACAAGCATTCATCATGGCAAACAATGAGAGAGGGCCAGAAAGAATGTTATGGAAACAGATTAATCCGCTCAGTGCCAGAATGATCAGGATGGCGGGGGGAACTGCTGGGAACAGGAACATAGACCCAGTCCATATGGTGCCTGCAGAGAGAGAGAAAGGTAGCAAGAGAGAGAGAGAAACAAACGGAGAGACCAAAACAGATTGGTCATTTGTGTTTAAAGTAAAAAAACAAAACAAATATATGATTGCAAACGATAAAAAAAGTGGGATAGCTAACAAAATCAGTCTCTCACTCGGTGCAAAATGTCTCTCCTCAGGGACTCAGTGATGACTATGATTATGTGCAGAGGTGTGAAATTACCACAATTGTTGTGTCAAAACTAAAGCCTGTGTGTATTACAGTCTGCCATTGAACTTGGGTCTTGTGAGAAAATGCACATATGTTGGATTATTTAATCCATTCATTTTCATATTGAGTGAGCGCATGTGAATGCATGCATATTCACAAAATTAGATCCTAAGAGATCATCGTGTCCAGTTTGGCTTGCTCTTAAACAGATGTTTACTCATATACACAGAGGCAACACCCCCTGGAGTCTCCCTATTGATAGTCCTTCCAGAATGGCCGTTCATTCGTCTGCTCCAGAGCCCCCCAATCAGCTTGCAGCACCCCGATTGCTCTTAAATCCTCCAATGACTGTATTGGAGAGTGTGTGAGAGTGTGAGTGTGCGTGCATGAATGTGTGGGTGTGTGCTGCACCAGACATCAGCAGCAGGTTGAGAGCCGACACACAGAGGAAGCAAGAGAGAGAAGAAAAGAATAAAGGGAGAGAAAGAAAAAGAGAAAGACACTCTTTCATTCATTCCTCCGAGAGAACTTCAAGACCGCTTCCTGCAGATCCAAACGCACAGGTAAGGACAACAGCATGAGGATGTGGTCTCTCTTTATCTCTCTCTATCTTGTGATGCAGTGGCAATCGCACCCCACCGTTTTGTATTCGTCTTTTATCTGATCGGCGTAAACCCTCAATCGGAGGTGCAAACTTGTGCGATCGGACCTCTCTGTGCTGCAGTTGTCCTGGTTTGTCCCTGTCATTTTATACCCATATGAGAGAAGGTGAATTGATTTACTGTGATGATGCTCTCTAGTTCTATCTGATGCTGACGTTGCTATTGTTGAACATAGCAGAGAGCAGAGCCGTAACAGAGATCAACCTTTGGCTGAACGCTTTGAAAACAGCACACGTGGGGTTGGTACTAACAAAGCCAGGTCATACGCTCTCTACGCTCATATCCACATCACCTCGGGACAGCGTGAGCGAGGGAGAGACAGAGAGAGGCTCTTTGTTGCTGATAGTGATCTGATACGGATCTGCACTGCCAGGGAGATATCCCCGAAGACACTAAAAACCCATTCAGCTTGCGCATATGTGTGTGTGCTGAATCAGAAACTGCCTGCTGTCCGGTCAAAGTGAATATTTAGACAGACAAACTCATTAAAATTGTATGAAATGACTATCTGACTTCCCAATAAATGTCGGTTTGCCTATTTATAGATTTTAGCATGTAGGTTATAATAGAGGAAGGGGATTGCACGTTACCATGGCAGAATTCAAACTGGAGCACATTGTGTAAATGAAAACACTAATCCGCTTTAAATAATATCCACAGCATGTTTACTTGTATGTGTGGAGAGTCAAAGCAGTCTGTAAACATTATTGTGCTTACAAAGATACATGATTTATACAGCATATGTATTTATTGACTCATTTCTTAGCTCTATAAAATTACTGTAAATATTTTCAACCTTCTCCAGTGTGGTGTATTTATTTGAGGTGGTTAAGGAGAGTGAGCAAATTATTATTACCGTATTATTTTTTGCTTGTGGCATTGAGTTGAATTACAAGATCATAGTCTTAGTGAGAGGCATTATTATGTATTTTAACGATATGCTGCGCATGATGTATTTCATCCTAGTCGAACAGAAGAGGTGTTGTGTTTGGCAGCAGGTTGTTTGTATGCTGGGCCATTACCCATGTCACAGATAACAGATTACATACACACAAATAGAGCAGCAGGGGAGCCGCGCCATTACCCAACTTTATTCATCTTGACTGCTGCAGATTACACCGTGAAATATTGAAGCGTAAAAAAATATTCAAATTGATAGTAGTTTTTTATTTTACAACCACTTATTAGTCTAATCAGGGAATGCAATGTGGATAATGACTGATACTGTCTATCGCTGGGAGTTTCGTGAGACGCCAGCTGTCGGGTTGAGGCCCTCATAACGTTGTGACTGTCTCCGTCCCAATGTTTAAATGGTTCCTCGCTTGTCTTTTATCTCTCTCCTGTTCTACTTCTGTTGTTGACTCATAAAACCGTATCCTTTTCTTTTTCCCTCTCATTCCCCTGCACCTATCCAACACGCCTGTAAAGACTGCTGTATTTTGTCTGCGTGTGTTTGAGATTTAGAGTGTGCTGTCAGAATAGAGGGTGTGTGTGTGTGTGCGCGGCTTTGGCTGAATGGTTCAGTGGAAGTGGCAGTATCAGAGTGTGGTACCAAAGGCTGTTAGGGAAAGGGAGAGAGAAAGAGAGGGGAGATAACTGGGCCCTGGAGCACACGCTCACAGGCACTGCATGTGCTCTTCAGTGTATGCCGATACTCCACAGATCTTCATTAAACACCACAGTCGTGTCACACACACTGCCCTTTACTTGCTGAGTGGAGTTTCACAAGCAAACTGAGGCCAAGTGTGTCCACTCCTCTTTACCTGCAATCACATTTTGCTTTGAATCACTTTAGTGCTCCTGTTTATGGATGTTAGTGTTTCCTGTGAAAAGAGCAACTGTATCCACTGGCTAGATTATCAATAATGTATTGCCTCTCTCACCACAAGCTTTGTGAATGCTACAGACCACCTAGTATCAGTCCATAGGAGAAACATCCATTGATGTTTGTGTGTATATTTACACATTAGTACTGTAGTGCAATCTCTGTGGCGTAAGGTGGGTTATTACACTTGGTCAGTTATTGCATGTGTTTTAAGCCACAGCATTTGCTAGTTTTTTCTTCTCTATTGTGGCATATATCTGTAAAAATGGATTCTTGAATGAGAATTGAGTAATTGATTTTGTCCATCAGTAATTGATTGGATCATTGTCATTTGCTAATTGCTGCGATCTCATGTGAATAATGGGTTGCTGCAGGGAAGGATTTTAAGTCAGTGCTCTCGTCATCAGGGAAAAGAGATGTCTTTGTGAGGGAGAAGTTAATGTTTTTGATTAAAGATAACAAAGTCATATTCATTAAAAAAATGATGTGCATGTATAAATCGTTTATAGTGAAAATCAGTCAGTTTCAATTGCATGGTGACTTCAAAATGGCTAAAGTAAGATGTCTGACCATTAAAATACCAAGGATAGAAAGAAAGCTTTGGGATATATACAAAATGCAATTCAGCTAACTGTAAATGCATCTTGTTTTTCAGGCCACATATGTACACGGTTCACTCCTAATGTACAATTGACCTATGGCTAAGCCACTCCCCCTCCACTCACTCGGACAAACAGTAAACATTCGCTGACAGGCGCTATGGCAGCTGTCACAGTAGGAGACATTTCACAGGAGGCAATTGATGATTTTTGGAGACAGAAAGATTATATATCATCTTGAAGTCACCAAAAGGTTGTGTATAGAATCGGTCTTTGTCAGACACATGGGTTTGTTGTGTGTGACGTCACCGCGCCGCCATTTTTGAGGTATCGCTACTGACTGTGAGCATTGAAGAGATTACAATAGTAGAGAAAACAAGTAAATAACTCGCAAAACTGGAGAAGCACAAGAAAACTGAGAAAAGGTCGTACCGCAATAAACTCGATAAATATGGCAGGTACCGTTATTTGGAGAAATTGTCATCCATTCAGAACATAGATCCATATATGAGCTAACTGCAGTGAGTTGGAGTGCTGATCGCGAATTGTTTTCCTCATCCTCATACTTGGACATTGACAACTATCTTGTTTATGGTATAAGCGCATATACCAGTGAACAATTTAAAAACTATAAATCTCTTAAAGCCCACGGACATTTCATAAACGGCTGTGTACAGGATGTATTTACATTCCCACCGAAGGACACAGTAGTACTAGCAAAGATAGGTTTGCTGTATTGATGATGATGATAATGTCATGTTAAGGATGTTTTAGTTTGAAAAAAGAATGAAAAACACAATTCTCCAACATCAGAATACCCCAGCATCGATACCTTACAAATGGCGGTTACGCCCATAATGCACTTCGTGTATCGCGAGTGTGACGTCACCTGAGAAAGACCGATTGTCTAAAGAACTTTTTTTCAAATTGGCTTAAACTGTCTTTATATACCAATACATAATTAAAATGTAAGTACTTTGAAAAAAGACAGTATAAAAATTGAGTGACTATAGTGTATTTAATCTTAAAAAAACACAGCTCATTAATTCCTACCGGGACGAAATAAGTGATTGGCTTGCGCGACTGTCACTCTCTGTCGTCATGACTACCGCCGCTATTACTGGCTCTGCCCACGTGCGCGTAGTCGCGCACCCGTTTTTAGGTGGGAGTGAATGGAATTAATGAGCTGTGTTTATTGAAGATTAAATACACTAGAGTCACTCAGTTTTTATACTCTCTATTTCAGAGTACTTGCATTTTAATTATGCATTGGTAGGCTATATAAAGACAGTTTAAACAAATTTGAATAAAAGTTGTTTTAGACAATTCTGACCTATTCTACCTTTAACTATGCATTGTCTTAAATGTTGTGCTTCAATATGTAATTAATGGTTCATGATCAAATTAAATATGTACAGGTCTAAGTTGCATATGTTTCCAGGACAAGCCTTTTTACCATCTTTACCAAGCCTATACCTCTCCGTTAGTTTGGTGCTACAGTATTTACATGAATCATTCAGCACAACATTGCTAACATTTGTTATCTCGGTTATTTACAGATACGTTAATGAAGCTAAGTGACATGATGTACAACGCAGCTAGAAGCTAACGTTAACGTTTTCTAATGTTAGGCTAACGTTAGCCTAACACGTTAGAGATGTTAAAGATAACGTTCAAATACGTTGTTGACTTTCCTTAGAACAGATGTAGACATCCTTGTTTAATTTATCCACGTTTAGTTGGTGTTGTGGTCTACAGCATAACTTAATCCATAAGCAGACACTTATCTCGGTTGATATGTGGCTTGGGAAAGTTGCAAAGTGTCGGAGTTGCATGTACACCGTTTGACCATTTTAAACTTAAAAAGACAAGAAAAAACATAAAAACGAATGAAAACTGACTAACTGCAATGCATTTCAATGGACGTGGAAGCAGAGAATATCCGAGTGTATTGGGTTAGCTATGCACACTGTGATTGGCTCATCGCATTTGGGGGCGTGGCTTAGCCATAGGTCAATTGACGTCAGCGTTGACCAGGCCTGTTCACCAACACATATGTGTGCCGCTAAAACTCAGTTAGATTTTTCCATGGGATATGTCTGTTCAGACAAATGCATGAAAAAACTGCAGACGGTCTGAATGAAAATGCAAAATGACATTCACGAGTTCACTCTTACATATAATTAGATAGAGTAAAGCTTCATGCATTTTTGGCGTGCTGTCCGGGGGGATTTGGAATTTGGCCCGAACCCAGAGTACTCCCATTTTGTAATCTAAAGCCGCGTTTCCACCGAAATTACCCGGAACAATTTGCAGGGACTTTCGGAGGGGGAAATATTCACCCGGAACTTCATTTAGACCCTGGTTCCTGCGGTGTAAACACACCGAGTACCACCCCAAAGTTCCTGGTTCCTGGGGAAAGTTCCCGCGGTGGAAACGCGGCTTAATTACACTGTTAAAGGTATAATTATTTGCTAATCAGGACCCAAGTGTAGCCTGTAAGTAGTTGACCTGGTTGTTTTACATTATTATTGTTGTTTTACAAGTAAACTCAAGTTAACAAAGCATAACCAGCTGAAAACGGGGTTGGACCTGAAAGTGGCCATGTTTCATATAAGCCAAACAAAATCATACAAATAGTATTATTTGTACATAAGCAAAAATAGGGGGAAATCTTGACATGCAATAAAATGCATTTTTAGGGATTTTTATTCTCAGCTGTTGCATAGACATTTTGTGTTTTTGCTTCACTGAGGTGAAGGGTTTACTCCATGTGTTCTCAAAGGACATTGCAGTTCAGCATTCGGTGAGAAAAAAGGTGTTGCTGAAAACATAAGAAAGGCATCGACAAATATTGATGTCTCCCCTGTGTTCAGATTGTTAGGGCATGAAAGCATCACTCAGCCAAAAATAGAGGTCAAACAACAGGAGGAAAACATTATTTTGTTGTTGTTACTTAACCCGCCGGCAAATTTGATATCCTGTAACAAACATTAAAAATATTAAACAAGTATGGAATCAGTAGTAAATGTTGCGAGAATATTTCATGAATGATTTACAAGATATTAAGCTATAGTTTGAAACGGATGAAGGACGCAGATCACAATCATACAAAATCAAAGTTTTCTTAAAACATGTTTCTTATGGGCTAGCTAGATAATTGTTTTCATGGCTGCTAAGACGGTACTATTTTTGGAAAATCTTAACATAACCACATACACATGCTGATTTACTTGTGCGTTTCACTTTAATATTCTTAAACTGTTCAAAAACCAAACAGAAAGCGGGCACTCTATTTTTATCATGGCTTAGCTCAGTTTCCCATCCATGAAACAGAAGTCCAACTTCTCTGGCATCTCAGGAGATCTCATTAAGAGCAAAAAAACTCTTTGCATTTTTATTCATATTTCGATGTGGCAGAGGTATGATGAGCTCCATCCATCATCAAATCAAACAGAAACGGCTGCTTTAAGGTTTCATGTCTTAATTCATGCAGGAGGCACCGCCAACAGTATAATCTGTGTCTTGTTAAAGTCTAAAATATGGAGATATAACATTGGAGATTGTGGGGGATGGTTGTTCCAGTAAAACAGGGAAAGAGGCAGTCTGGCTGTGTTGCTAATGGATCTCTGGGACACAGTTGAACTTGTTTCACAGAGGGAGAAACGTTATGAAGGCTTTTTAACTGCAGTGTTTAGACCCAATAGTCACCTGGTGTCCTGCAATGTCCCATATACAGACACTGCTCTCCCCTCAGGCACACGCTCTTATGGGCCGTAGTTCAGCGAATGGAGGGCTGGCGGTATCTGCGTCACAAAATGAGGTGCTTAATGCAGCCTAAACTCCTTTTTTTTGCTTTGCAGTTTATGTGCACATCTATAAAGACCACTATCCACCCTTCTTAGGATTTAATATGAATCATTTGATGAATCACAACAAATGCGGTTGATTTAAATAAAAATGCTTCAGAAAACCATTTTAATACCCACATGTTTTTGTAGTCTTCATGTAATGTTCGCCATGATATGAGGCGCACTATAAGATGGGGTGAAAATGTACAATGGGATTTGGGGATGAGACCCTTGAAAGCTGTGCAGAAATGATCTGAAATTTGGGTCACAATGTTCTGTCACCTCCAGTGTTTTGCTGATCCAGTGTGTGTCTTATTACTGCTTATCTCAGGGGAAAATGGAGAGGTCTGATAATACAGCTCTCATCCTGCTGTATCTACTGAAGGCACTGATCTCTTCTGTTTTGATCCCACCTCCCGCTGGCACTTGTATGCATAATGATTGCTCTTTTTTTTTTTGAGCTGGTGTGTTGGTAACGAGCAGTATCATTTACAAGCCTAACTGAATGTGATCATTTAAATAAGAGTGTTCAACAGTTTTTGTTTATGTTCACGGCTTCGGTTAATGATAATTAACAGAGCTTTTTTATTATTCTTTCCTCCCTCTGCAGTTACAATGCTGCCTGGTACCAGGCCCCTGCTGCTGTGTGTGCTGTGTCATGTGACCACCACATGGGCATTCGCCCGCATGTCTGACGCCGTGGAGCTGCGGTCCGCGTTCTCTGTGGCACGGACCAGCAGCATGGAGGGAGGGCCGAAGATGGTCATCACCTTTGACAAGGTGTACGTCAACATTGGAGGCGATTTCGATCCAAAGGCCGGCTTGTTCCGCTGCAGGATTCCGGGCGCATACTATTTTTCTTTCACAGTGGGGAAGTTCCCACGGCGAGACCTGTCGGTCATGCTGATGAAGAACCGCAATGAGGTTCAGGCGATCGTGTACGACGAGAACGCCGGAGAAGAGCGGAAAGTGCAGAGCCAGAGCGCCATGTTGCAGCTTGATTTCGGAGACACTGTCTGGCTTCGTCTTCATGGAGACCCTCGCTACGCTATCTACAGTAACACTGGTCATTACACCACCTTCAACGGTTACCTGATCTACCCTGATGTGTACGGCTACCAAGAGCCCACTCACAAAGTCCATGACAGTGACCGTCAACCACCGAAAATCAGTGATCATTTACTGTCTGAGCACGAAAATACAATTACCAAAGACACTGGTGTGAGTATGAAAGAAGAGAGAAGGGATGAAGAGATAAAAGAAGAGGACGGGAGAAGTGGAGAGGAGGAAGACGACGACCAGAGGTCTGCATTCTCAGTGGGCCGCACTCAGAGTATTGTGGGAGTGGATCAAGGATACCCTGAGCACCAGCCCATCATCTTTGACACTGAGTTTGTCAACATCGGCAACGACTTCAACTTAAGCTCTGGTATATTCAAATGCAGTGTACCAGGAGCCTATTACTTCTCCTTCAATGCTGGCAAGCTGCCCCATAAGACCCTGTCGGTGAAGCTGATGAAGAACCATTTGGAGGTACAGACCATGATCTACGATGACAGCGACACTGAGAAGGCCCTGCAGAGCCAGAGTCTGATGTTGTCACTGCAGGATGGAGACACTGTCTGGCTCTACAGCCACCAGAGGGATGGATTTGGTGCTTACAGTAATCACGCCAAGTATATCACTTTCACTGGCTTCCTGGTGTATCCTGAGCTCCACCAAAGCTCTCCTCCGCAGCAGAAACAGGAGAAGCCATTGTAGGCCAGTCAAGGAGCCAGTCTGTCTGTGGGTCTTTAGGATGGGTACGATTTTGGAGGAGCGTTTGTGTGGAAAAAGTGTGAGATCCCAACACACAAACTTCTACACTCTAGAGACTGTGTGTCATCACTCTTGCGGTTTGCTTCTTCAGTTTTCTTATTACAAAATCTCTCAAGCTCTTGTTTTTATTCTGTTTATCTACTTTATGAAGAAATTAAGTCAAGCAAGCAGCACCTATAACACATTGGTTAAACAAGGCCTCTACTCAGCATCCCTGAAGTCGACATGAAACGGAAATTGTGATCTTCTATTCTTCTCTATTGTCCATCGGGAATTGATTGGAACATTGGATTGTTGTTGTTTGGAAATTGAGCAATCTCATGTGAGTGACAGGTTGCTGGGTTATTTCCCAGCCGGAGCGCTGGAGCTTACATTATCATAGATGTCGTTGGGAGGGGGCGTTAATGTTCTTGGTGAAATATTACGAGGACACATACATTTAAAAAAATATTTGCACAGATAAATCACATAATAAAGACTGCAACATTCCATGAAAAAATAAGAATTGTCAATTTTGATTTCATGGTGACTTTAAGGACTTGAATGTGGATTTCTTACAACAATATGATTAAAAAATCGAACGTCACTTTTAAATTAATATCAATCATTAGTAAAAATTTAATATATATAAAAATGAAAACAAAAAGAACTAAAAGAAAGATATAAATTAAAATAAATATAAAACAATCTAAGATTCTTAGCACTAAAGCACCTCTCTGCAGAGGCAATTCATTCAGTTCATAGCTCCAACTCAAAACTGTTTCATAATACTCTCTCAAATTGGACAATTATTAAATGCATGTATTTTTCAAATAATAAATAGTGTTGTCTTTGAAGCTTTTGCACGAAAGATTTGCACGAGAGCTCTATCTTCGGCTTTTTCATTAATTATTTGTAAAATCAGTGTTCAACACACACACACACACACACACACACACACACAGGTTTTGGGACAGCACTTCACTACACATTTAAAATGAGTATCGCGTCTGTAAATTCACTACATATGGCCAGAAACTGCTGAATGCAGGCTCACAGCTTCTAAAGGAACAAATAATTGTATTCACTGCCAAATACATTTAATATACACCAACTGATGCTAATGATTTTGGAAAATTGTTCAACAAATATTGATGTTTATATTTTGGGGAATTGTTTTTTTATCAAAGATATTGATCAGTTTATATAATTCTTCTGGTTTATTCTGTTGTGTGTATACGGCCATTAATATTTATTTAGGTGACAAAGTATATGTATGAAGTGCACAATTCCAAAATGTAAATACTTTTGTGTTTTTTATCCATTTCTATATAAGTGAACGTTTGCATTTCTAATTCTGTGCCTGGTCTTATGTACTTTTCTGTATGGGTTTAATCCAGCAAATAAACTCTGTGAATGAATGCTGGATAAGCTTTTCAGTGTTTGTGCAGTATGAGCTACTTTGTTAAGTACCGTAACGGTGGTTTCAGTGTACACTGGATTCTTATTGTGGAAGAAGCCAGTCCTCAGAAGCAAGCCAAATAAAAACTCTGAATGTAAACTCTTTTGTCTTGCATCTTTTAGTCGTGTCAATATTTAACATCTACAGTGTTGTAACTCCTACCAATTATATCTTTACAAGGATTTTTCTATGATGATGAAATAAAGCGTTTGATATTCAAATATCCTCAAAATTAGTCAAATCTGAATCAAGTAGATATTTTAAAATCCCAGCTGAAAACACATTTTATTTCAACAATTTATACCAGTTGAGATACGCTTAAGCAATAACAAAACACACCTTTGTGTTCTTTTTGAATCCACATGAGCTTGATTTCAGCATGAATGTCACCGCCTTTGTGAGGTCTCAGAACTAAAATAGCAGATCAGATGACCGTAGTTTTCTGTCATGAGGATCAAGGAGATGCCTGGGGAAGTTTAAGATGAATTTGTCTGATTAAAGTGATAAAAAGCCTGAAAGTGAAGCACTGTGTTTGGTGCAAGCCATATACAGCAACACCCAGATAATACCTTTTGTATCATTATGGTGTTGGAATAACATACAGCAAAAACAATGAAGGAATTGCTTTGGAGAAAATAAGGTTTGTTTTATAGAATGACCCTGTCAGTGACCAGACTTATAATTGACCGAATAAAAATTGACATTTTCCCCTCTAGTTTGTGAAAATTGTAGCCTGGTTGACACCAGACCCTTCTCAGTTTTAACTAAGAGTGGGTCTGGGGAAGGTTCATTCACAGCCCATTTCCAAAGGGGCGTCACCAACGGACGTCGCTCAAATGCCTCTGGGCGCAACTGGATAGACCTAAAACCAATCAGAGCGACCGTAATCGCGTAAAGCCTGCCTCAACGTTTGTGATTGGTGCCTCGATTTGGAAAAATTGGAAATGGGCTTGGATGGGCTATTGGCCAGAATGACTTGCAGAGCTAATCTCAAATTTGCCGGAAGTTCGTCAGGGTTTTCCCAGGCAAATTGTTCAATCCAAATTTGACCAAATTAGCAAAAATGTATTTTCTAAGTGCTGTAATTGGAAATAAGTATTTCGTCCTGAATGAAATACTTCTTCATGAAATTATCTTCTTGGAACATGGAAAAAGAAAAACATGGAAACCTTTTTTTTTTAAGCAAAAACTTGTGCACTATAATTATGAAGACGTTTAAAAAAAAAACTACATTAGTGGGTTAAAGTGTGGAGTAATAACTTTGCCCTGGAACTCTTGCTGCCTTATGTTAAACTACTTTAAATTTTCCACATTAATCTACACTACATACTCCACATGACAAAGCAAAAAACAGATGACATATAACAAAGATGACAACTTAAAAAAAATAACTGAAATAAGTACATTGCACAAGTATTCAAACCCTTTACTCAGTACTCAAAGCACCTTTACAGCCCTTAAAGTCTTTTGGGGAATAATTTGACAAGCTTGGCACATCTGCATTTGGCGATTTTCTGCTATTCTCTTTTCCTTAGAGGTCAGGTTGGATGGGGACCATCGGTGGACAGACATTGTCAGGTTTCTCCAGAGATGTTCGATTCATGCCCAGGCTCTGGCTGGGCCACTCAAGGACATTCACAGAGTTGTCCATAAACCACTCTTGCATTGTCTTAGCTGTGTGCTTAGGGTCATTGGAAGGTGAACCTCCCAGTCTGAGGTTCTGAATGCTCTGGACTAGGTTTTTTATTAAGGCTAAGACTGCATTTTGCAGCCAAGTGGGTTTTCATGTCTTCAGCGAGGAGAGGCTTGAGTCTGGACACTCTTGCATAAAGCCCAGATTGGTGGTGTTGCCTTGATGTTTGTCCTTCTGTAAATTTTTCCCATTTCCATATATGATGATGGAGCTCAACCAGAGTGACCATTATCAAGCTTCCGGGTGGCCACTCTAACCAACCCCTTCTCCACTGATTGCTCAGTTTAGCCAGGAGGCCAGCTCGAGTCCTGGTTGTTCCAGACTTCTTCCATTAGAGGCTACATGCTTCTGTGAACCTTCACTTTTTTTTAATACAATCCTGTCTCTAAGCTCTACAGACAGTTCCGTTGAC
Organism: Phoxinus phoxinus; assembly: GCF_949152265.1. NCBI lineage: Eukaryota > Metazoa > Chordata > Actinopteri > Cypriniformes > Leuciscidae > Phoxinus > Phoxinus phoxinus. The sequence continues at coordinate 30,194,814 of NC_136877.1, forward strand.
CTCCTAGCTTGACCTTTTGCTTTGATATGCATTTTCAGCTGTTAGACCTTGTATTGAGAGGTGTGTGTCTTTCCAAATCATACCTGTTCCATTGAATTTGCCACAGGTTAACTCCACTCAAATTGTATTAACATCTACAAGCGAAATTGGAATGTGCCTGAGGTAAAATTTCAAGTGTCCCAGAAAAGGGTATGAATACTTGTGCAATTATTTAAGTTTTTCCTTTTTTAATAAATGAAAAGTAATCACAAATCTTTTTTTCTTGCGTTGTCATTATGATGTATGGAGTGTAGATTAATGTGGGGGGAGTAGTTTAACATAAGGCAGCAACATAAAAAAAAAAAAAAATGAAGGGGTTTGAATACTTTCGCAAGCCACTGTATATGCACAACAGTAATCAGTATTACAAAGTAAATCAAACATGCCAGAGCTGACGACTGCAGCAGAACCCCACTCGTGAGGGAATGAGAGAACGCACTAGCAGCAGACAGCCGAGTAGCTGACGTGCCACAAATTGTAATGAGATTGGTAAATAAAAGCCACAGTTAATTATGGTGGAGAGATTTTTATACCTATAATTTTCCACTGTTCTATGACATTCCTGAATGGCAATTAAACAATTTTGTGGCTAAAAATTTTATTTTGCAGATAAAAATCTTTTTGGAAATAACCTGTCAGTATGACTTATTGTTATCTTTTGTAGAGGTAACTGGGGTATATAAAACTTTGAAGGCATTTGGCTATATGCACATTTAACTGCTGAATTATGAAAATAAGAGAATGGTTATCAGATTTTGCATTTAAGCATTATTCATATACACACTAATCTGATTAGAATACCTGAGAGAAATGTCTAGCAAAACATATCAGTGGTATACTATATTTCCTGCGTTATCTGTCACTTTTTTTCAAATTCAAGGAATGTTATCACATAACATGACTTTTAAGAAAACTCTTAAAATTGTAGAATATAAACACATAAGAAAATAGCTTATTTTTATGTGTGTAAGTCTGTTGTGTACACAGATACCACTATCAAAATGTAAAAAAAAAAAAAAAGTCACAAAAAAAGTTATTTATAAATATTAAATGACATGCAGAAACAGAAGTCGTTTCATTGTTTTATTTAGATGTAGCACAGGGTCTTATTTACATAAATATGTTCTGATCATTACAGCTCTCCAGGGTTACTTTGCTGGTTTGTCCCCAGACTCCAGCTTGGGTGCATCTTTGGGCTCGCTGTATGCGGGGAACGCTTCCCATGGACTGTTCAAGTCAAACTTACGGAACTCCTGAGCGAGCTCCACAGGTTCAGCCACAACCCGCTTCACCTCATCGTCATAACGCACCTGAGAAAATAGAAGAAAACAACTCAACATAAATGAAGCCACACCCCTTTACAGGAATATTTAAAACAAATTAAAATTACATAATTGCTCTACATACACCGTTAAAAAGTTTGAGGTTGCTCTTTTTTTAGTCTCTTATGCTCACCAAGGCTGCATTAATTTCACCAGAAATACATTCAAAACTGTAATATTGTGAAATATGATGATTTAAAATACATGTTTTCTATTTTAATGTACTTTAAAATGTAATTTACTCCTGCGATGCAAAGCTGAATTTTCAGCATCATTACTCCAGTCTTTAATGTCACATGATCCTTCAGAAATCATTCTAATATGCAGATTTGCTGCTCAAGAAACATTTCTTATTATTATCAATGTTACAAATCAATGTTTTGCTGCTTAATATTTTTGTGGAAATCGTGATAATTTTTTTTTTGGTGAATAGAAAGTTCAAAAGAACAGCATTTATTTGAAATAGATATATTTTGTACCATTATAAATGGTCTTACTGTCACTTTTGATAAATTTAATGCATCCTTGCTGAATAAAAGTATGATTTTCTTTGAAAAAATAAGAAAACTCTGTCTGACACCAAACTATTAAAAGGTTGTATAATGAATTGTGCATTTACCTCCACATATCCAGACAAAGGAAAGTCTTTCCTGAATGGATGACCTTCAAATCCATAATCTGTCAAGATACGTCTCAGATCTGGATGGTTTGCAAAGAAAACTCCATACATGTCCCAAATCTGTAATGAAACATTCATTTCAGAGTGAAGCCAAACTGTCTCTAAAATTTGAGAAAAACAAAACAGACTTAACATCTGCATGCAACTACAGTTATGATACATGATCTAATATATATGATACATGATCTAATATATATGATACATGATCTAATATATATGATACATGATCTAATATATCATTAGACAATGGACAACCCTCAGTCATAGTCTGCAGCAGGGATGGAAATTAGCACCAGCCAAATGATGGTGATTTTGTGTTGTGGCTGGTAAACTCGCTTCACCTACCAGCCACTGTGGCGGGTAAATAAAAGTAGCATGCGTTTTCACCACTTTTAGAGGAGGCACATCTTGAGATTTTACCCTATGGAATAAACGGCTTAAGTATTGTAGATCTTGTAGTATTCATTTTCACATGCAGTTACACATTGTCGGTTAAAAACAAGAAAGTTGGCTGGTAAAAACTTTTGAGTGGCTGGTAGATTTTGGAATCCACCAACCACAGTGGCAGGTGAACAAAAAAGTTCATTTCCATCCCTGGTCTGCAGTGTCATAACATGTTGGAAGCAGCTCAGGGGCTCCACTGCAGATTGTTGTGTCTGAGCATATGCTACACAAAACACACATCTATTTTAAAGTGTGAAATATACAAATGTCAAAACCTGTTCACGAAACCTCAGCTGATTACAGTGAGACACATACCTCTCTCTCATACCAGTTAGCTCCCTGGTGCACAGACACAGAGGAGTCAAGAGGACTCAGCTCATCAGTGTAGGTCTTCACTCGGATTCGAGAGTTATAGCGCAGGGACAGCAGATTATACACAATCTGAAAAGGAAAAAATTGTATCATCAATCATTAGCAGAACAGTTTCAGAAAATGGATTTGTATTTCAAATTCCAATAACTTTCAGCATCCAGGCTACCATCCAGACTACCAAATTATGCATATTATGTGCAGTACTTATGTATTTAAAAAAATAAAAGTCTATTAAAATAATCTAACTTGCTAAAAACACAAAATCAAGATAATATTTTATGGACATTTCATAGTTGAGACTGATACCCCTTTTCCACCAAGGCAGAGCTGGTGCTGGTTCGGAGCCAGAGCCTAGTTTCAAATCGGTTCTTTGTTTTTCCACCGCCAAAGCACCAGCTCCGAACCAGTAAAAGTGGTTCTCAAGTAGCACCAAATCATTGCTGGGCTAGAACGGAGCCAAGTAAGAACCGCTTGCGTCAGGGGCTGGGGGCGGGGTTACCGTGACCAACAAGACGAATAGAAACTTGTGACCGCCATTTTTAAATAGCAGCTAGTCAAGCTAATAGCAGCTCGATTATAATATCCGTCTATGTAAGTTACGGCGAGCTGCACGAACGCGTTGGATTCCGATGTATTTTTGCAATCCCATGAGGATCCATAGTATTGCAACGTCCGTTATTGTTGATGTAAGGCTTGTTCGAGATGCATCGGAGCGGCGCGGACCGATCAGAGCTCCGGGAGTATTTGGAGAGCATACGACTCCTTGTGCTTTTGATCGCTTTCGCAGTGCTTTAATGTCACGCGGCGATCGGTCTGCGAGAAGCCGAACCATCTCGAACAAGCCTGGTGTGTTTTTGTTTGGCGCTGCCGCGCTAGCGTTGCTGGGCAACATGAGATGTATACACAGTGACGTAAGATCTGGCTCTGTTTTGGCTCTCTAGCCTGTGGAAAGGCAAACCGGTTCTTAGAAGAACCGTCAGTAGAACCAACTCCGAACCGGCTCTAGCTCTAGCTCTGAACCAGCACCTGGTTCTTGCTGGTGGAAAAGGGGTATGAGCATGCTCACCTCAAAGCGATAGTGCCTTGTAGGGACATCCACAGCTGTCAGGTCAGTCATGTTGTTGAACTGAGCGTTTGTGTGATCTTTCAAGAAGGTGAGAACAGGTATAATCCCTTCTGGGTGGATCATTACCTCCAGCTCATTAAAGCAGGTCACCTAGGATTCAAACAAAATGCTGTAAACAGAGCAATTTTGGAGGAATTGCAGAGTGCAAAAAAAATCACTAATCTGTCATCTGACAAAGATATACATGAGAATAACTTACCTGAACTTGTTGCACATATTTGGGGAGAATCTCTGCAATGTATTCGCCAAACTCTGAAAGCTGAGTGTGGGTGACTGGATCCTTGGGCCTTACAGTAGCTAATGCAAAACAAAACAATAAGACATTTGGTCTTACTTTTTAAATGTCTTTAAGTACTATGTTCTACGATTTAAATAATTCATTTGATACAATGCACTTATTGTGTACATACTTTTTTTTTTTTTTTTACATTTTACTTATATTTAATAAAAAAATAGCAGCCTAAAATAATTGCTGTATAATTACACTGTTGTCCCTTCCTTTACACCTGTCCCTGACCTTATCTCACCTCAAGTGTTTTGCAATACAAAATGAACACCATAGCAGCATGTGCCCAACACATTTTAAATGTAAGTAACGTAAGTAGTTAAATACACCTGATATACAGCAAGACGCAAAGTTAACGACAGACATCCAAAAACAAAAACAAAAAAAAACTACTCACGTCTGGTTTCAGTTGTCGTTGTTCTTGTCTGGACAATCGCAGCGCTCTGTCTAGCAACTATGAGAGACATCAATGCATTACAATATAGTGTCATTGCTGCACGTTCAGGTCAAGACATCAAAATAAAACAAATTGGTAACTATGTCTGATGAAATTAAAGACATCCCTTAAGTTTCCAAATAACTCAATAATCGTCTCACTGGAAGCGTGATGTCTTAATATCAAGAATAAAAGAAGCTGTATAGGCATAATTCACATTATAACTGTAAATCAGTCGACGCTGTCATTAGCGTTCTGTGTTTGTAAAGGTCAACAACGAAGAAAAGCCTAAACCACAGGAGAGCTTGTTTGGGTCCTGCACACTGACAAGAATGGTTAAATGAGTAAATAATTAATATTAAACACGTATGTGCTGTTCTTGTTTATTTCTTACCGTTCAGACTTTTCCCAAAACCGCTGCGGACAAATCTAACCAAGGAGGCCGCCATCTTCACTCCCTCACCGTCCTTCCTCGCGGGATTTACTGATGCGAGTTACGAGTGCGTTTGCAGTTCGCTGCTGCCACCTTCAGGCGCTACAATCGAGACCCAAAAATGAACGTTTTTTTTTTCCAAACCTGTGTGAGTTTCTTTCTTCTATTAAACACAAAAGAAGATATTTAGAAAAATGTTGGTAACCAGACAATTGACGGCACCTATACTGACTTCCATAGTATTTTTTCCCAATGGAAGTCAATGGGTGCAGTCAACTGTCTGGTTTCTTCAAATATCTTGTTTTGTGTTCAACAATTTTATTGAACCTTTAGACAAAATATGTAGGCCTATATGTGTTTTATGTTTTGTATTATATTTAATAAATCAGTTGTGTATGGCCCATATAGCCTAATATATATCGAGAATATGGAGCTCACACTCAAGGAGGAGAGAAACATCTTCTTTTCAAAGGTCAAAGCTTAACACAAATATGCAATTTGTTGCGGATGTTGTTATTTGGCCAAAATGTAAGCAGCCTAAACCATTGAGATTTCAATAACAGTATAACAGACTGATAAATAACCTAAACGTCAGTTGCCCCCTAATAATATTTCTAATGATCAAAGCGCTGTAGTTTTAATTGTGGGGGCAATGCAATAAACTTTCCTCAAAAGCCTGTTGTATCATATTGGATGATACATATATTTTAACTTAAAAAAATAAAATAAAAATATGTATGGATAATCAAGTCAACCTAAGTTGCTTCAGTCCAGTGAATGACTATCTTATAATATCACTAACAATAGAACAGTTATTCTTACATTTTTATTATTGTATATTTTACAGCAAAACGTCATCTGCACCAAGAAGACCTGAAGGAGGACATTTATAGATTCATACAAAAAGGCCTTTTACTTAAGTGTATGAACTATCAATCTATCAATAGGGCAAAAGGTATGGTAAATTAGAGAATAAATTGTGGAGAAGACCATGGAGCTGATTATTGATTTAATAAAGAAACTGTATTACCAGTTACAATTAAAGGTCAGAATAGAGTTCAGTCTTATAAATATCTTGGACAGTAGATTAAACTGAAACTCGTTTTGAGGAAGTTAAGATCCTTTGGTATTAAGAATTTTTCAGGGCATCCTGGCCAGTGTTTTGTTTTACGCTGTGCTCTGTTGGGGAGGTAGTATGTGGAGTCTGGATGACAAAAATAGGATTTATAAAATTAGGAAGGCTGGTTTTTATTGGACTTACTCGATTCACTTGAGGTCGCGGTTGAAAAGAGAACAAGGTCAAAATTAAAAAACCACTGACCGATTTAAAAGGTCTTTTATCACAGCTGCAGTTGTTGTATTTTGAATAGTATTTTTAATTATGTCTTAGTTTTTGTTTAATTTGATGTAATTGTTTGTACTGTTTGAGATGTGTATGTGGAATGATGGCAAGAGTTTCCCCTCAGGGGGATTAATAAAGCTTTCTGACCTAACCAAGATATTGTGCAACAAGTTTTTGAACAATGTTTTAATCATGTGAATAGTTTAGAAGCATTTAAACTTATCAAATATGATACAAACGCTGTTCACATATTTCACTAAATAGACCACAGCATACCATTATTTCATCATATTAATTAAAATGTATTTGAAATGGTTTTAAATAAGTCAGTACATAACCAGTTGTACACCTCTCTCTATTTCATTATAGTGTATAACAATAATTTAAAAAATAGGCTCCGTTAAGCTGCCAAAAAAGGAATTCAAGATTATGTTTACTGTCGACAATTAAAAAATATCATGATCTTATACATAATCACAAAGAACCAGGTTTTTGAACAGCTTCCAACACAAAGAGGCTAGGTGGGATAAAAAAATAAAAATAAATCTGTTCTAATATTATAAAAAAATCACTATCTCAAACAAAAATAATTACAATTTGGAAATGTACTGTCTTAACACCTGAGATTATAATTTTTTTTTAAAAAAAATAAAGAATCACAATATAACCGATGATCCAGATTGACATTATAGCTTATAAAAGTCTATTTTTATGTATAGTACACAAATTCTTATACATATATACTGTATATATAAAAATATGCACTCCAGCAAGGAGAAACAACTCATTAACAATGTACTGCATATGAGATTCGGCATAAATGTTTGCATTTGTACACTGTGTATCTTCTAGCTGGACTCTGAAGCACAGACTTGCTTATAGTACTCCTGCAGCACCTCCAGCTGGGCTGAGCGGATCAGCACATGAGGCCGGACTGAGGCCAGCATCTTACAGGCCTCCTCTGGACTCCAACAGTGTAGCTGTGAAAGGAGAATAAAGGTTAAACACAGGGCCATAACTACCATAGACATTGAGGGAGACAATATCTATTGATGCAAACAACTAAACTGTGATTAATGTAGGCTAATTCATAACAGTGATGAGAAAAAGAACATTAATAGAGCTGTTTTTGACATATTAGACACGTTTAAGAGTGAATGTTGGCATATTTTAAAATAAAAATATAATATATTCCTATATTACGAAGTATAAATTCTAATTATTTTACATGGTTATAACCTTGGTTTAACATCAAATGCAGATTCCAAAGACTGTCACACTCTTGAGTCTCCTAACATTCGTTTGACAGAACTGTTTTTCTTTCCCTTTATATAACTACATTATACAATGCATATGATTGTATATACCGGTAAGCATCTTCAGAAATAACTGGTTGATACTGGTTCAAGAAGGAACAAATTCATATAAATAATATACTGCGTGTGTATAATCAGTGAAATTTTGTATGGTTTATTCTTTAAAAAAGGAGAAGTGAAGCTTAAAGGGCCCCTATTATGGATTTTTGAAAATGACCTTTCATGTAATGTGTAACATAGCTCTAAGTGAATGAAAACATTCTGCAAAGTTTTAAATCTGAAAGTGCACCGTATATAAAGTTATTGTCTTTCAAAAGTAAGAGTAGACTCTGAGTCAATGAAATGAATCGTTTTTCGTGTCAGTACTGAGCAGGGTAAAAAGGCCTTTGTTTATTCTGCTCCCTCTACATGGAATTTGCTGCAGAACAACTTGATTCCTTTGAGTGTTTTTAAGTTGAGAATGAGATGTTTTGAGTTGAAATCCGTCACATGTCAATGTTTTTATTGAGATGTCATTGTAAGTGCATAATTGGCTTTCATACTGTTTCTATTAATTTATTTGTTTCTTGTGTGTCTTTGTATGTATGAAATGATGTGATGTAATTTTGCTGCCTATCTTGGCCAGGTCTCCCTTGCAAAAGAGATTTTTAATCTCAATGGGCTTTTCCTGGTTAAATAAAGAATAAAAAAATTAATCTGACGAGCCGTTTAAGAATCATTGAATATGTGGTGATGTGTAAATGTATATTATGGAAAAATTTTACTCTTTTTTTTGTACCTTTGATGCATGTAAACCTGTTGTAGGAGACTCCAAAACAACATTAGGAAACTTTAAAATAGCATAATAGGGGCACTTTAAGATAAAAGTCCCTTTGTATTCTGCATGCATGTGTGAGTTTCATGTAGAGAAGTGAACAGCATCACTTGAATTAACCTATATATTAATGTTTTCTCTCCAAAAATATCCACCAACAATATTATGCCGAAAAAATTTCAGGTGCGTCTTGTACAATGCTCAAACAATGTGCTAAAGAAATGTGCAACCACACAATGACAAATATTGTATACAGTGGTGACCTATGATACAGAGCTTTTTGTATTGATGCTGTTGGTTTTACTTTTGTTCATGGTGTACTAGGGCAGGCAGACTGATACCCACCCTGATGAGGTATGCAGCTGCAATAGTTGCACTGCGTGAACGGCCGGCCTTGCAGTGAATATAGACACTACTGCCTTGCTGTCGATGCCTCAAGGTGAAGTCCACACCCTTGTGGATGTGCTCTAGGCTGGGGACACCTGTCAGGTCCACCGTGTCCAGTCTGATCTGCTCAACGCCAACAGCTCGCCACTCCTGTTATTAATATAAGCATCCTTAGATTTACATTGCCATCTGTTATTATAGTAGTTAGGATTCGGAATGAGTGAAAGAGTTAGGAGAGACACTTACCTCAGCTGAATTGCAGAAATATTTTGTTTCATATTCTTCATTCATGGTAATGACTCCTCTGATTTTCTCTTTTTGGACCAACTAAAGCCAAATGAGACAAGAGGGTTTAGAAGAGGGTATAGTTGAACCCTTAAACAGGACTACGATATGAGGCAAATTATAAATGTGCTAGGATCATTACAATTATGTAATCCATAAATACAGTAAAAGTCAAATCTAACCTCTTCTGTCATTGACCTGAATGGGAGAGCACCAAGAATGACAGTCGGGTCCACGCGATTAAACCATTGTCTGGAGGTAACCTTTTCCATGACAACATTGTAAGCGAGTGTGGGATAAAATAAAATCCTTGCTAAAACACTGGACATCGTTCCACATGTAAACGAAGGAAACGAGTCACCGCAAGTTTCATTCTTTCTCAACTAGCACTGCATATGACCATATGACGCTCTTTAAGTTTTTTTTCTTCTTCGACGCCTGTCACAAATCCTCGACATTGCCCTCTTCTGTTTTGGAAGTTAATTGGCTAAATACAGTGTCTCGTTTCCAATAATATCCAGCGACTAAATTATAAGGAATTCACCGGACCAGTAATACTATTTTAAAAGATAAAAAATAAATTACCTATCTTAAGCTGATCAGACGCGAATTTTTGTGTGTGAAGGAGACTTAAAATAAAAGTCATGACCTACCTTTGCAAGAGTCCCGTGTAATTTTGTAGTTTATCATGCTCTTGGTTAATGTGTTTGTGAATGAACATTAATTAATATATTACATTCATAAAAAAAATAAAAAAATAAAATAAAAAAAATGCTACAACAGAATTTCCGGTTAATAGTCCAATAGCATGCAAACCGCGTGGATAAAAACGGATATGGACATTTGCCTGCAGACGTTATTGGTTAATGTCCTTTTAACAGTGTGGATAATGTATTTGTGCTTTCTTAGGATTAAAATAATTTGGCATTGTGAATGCATTATATAACGCATTCTATAATAAAACACATAATACCAACACAACTGCACAGACATTAAAAGGACAATTCACAACTCCAGTCTGTCAGTTGAACACATTTGATGTTTATCTCCATATCACACGCGCAGGCCTTTTGGGTATTTATTGACTTCAGCGACCACGTGAGAGAAACGTGTATCTGTCTCTTTAAGAAGGGGGGCGTATTTCAATCAATTCCTTCTAACTTCTGTTTTAAGTATTTATATGGCAATTCGTCATAAAAGACCAACAGAATTTGTTGTTATAGTCACGTCTATCAACGTTTCGCCTCCAAAAGTACATATTTGCCCAGTACATTTCGACAGAGGCTCCACCCCAATCCCCTTTTAATAAATGTGATGGTGCATGCAGGAAAGACAGCCATTTTGCACCGTCCCTGTTTCACCCAGAAAGTAGGTTGTCGTGGGAAGACGTAATCTGAGAAAACTAACTAATTCACAAATCCCACTAAACAATCATTCCCCTGTGTCAGCACACCATACCTACTCAGTTCCCTCCGTTTGAAAAAGGGGGCATCGAGGGTAAGTGTTGATTGTTCACGGTTGTAGCTGCGCGAGCTAACTGGTGGTTGTTTACGGTCGCTAGCACGCGTTAACATGCGTCATTATGTAAGAGCAGTTCGACCACCGCGCGCCCATAGGGCTCATTTCGGTTATAGATGCTGTTTTGGTCAGTAGTACATGCACGGTTGGGTCAATAGTTATCTAAACCCGTGTAACTTCGGCGGGCTGTCCGAGCTGTTCTGCTAAGTTTAGCATCACTGAGAAGCGTAACAATGATGCAACGCAATTAAAACGATGCAGGCGATGAGCAGAACTCTCGGACAGGTCGTTCCCTATGTTGCACATATGGTCTTAAAATCGCATGTATTTTCACAGCGATCGGTCTAGAAATTAAGTAACTAACGTTAGAGGTTCTGTTGGAAAACGCATGGTCACTCCCCGGCTAAATTCAAATGAACGTAGCAAATGTGTTCGTATAGTAGCAGTGTTAAGTTTTAGCACAGAGCCTGTCATGTTCTCCATTTGCAAAAAGCTGCTAGTAACATGCAGCTTTGTGGCTTAATCGTGGGAACTATCGATCATAGCAAGTTCAGCTAGCGACTCTCCGTCCTAGTACGTTAACTAACTTGCTGCGAATTAAATCTCTCTACCTGATATTCCTTTTACTTGGTTGTGTTAAAGCTAACGTGCTAATAAAATATAAATACATCATGCAAAAGTACTTCTGAGATCATCACATTCAGTGTCAGTTTGTATCTAATTTAATTTGAATCTCGCTCATGTTGCTGCTTATTTCCACAAAGTATGTCAACAAAATGTGTAAAGTGAAATGCAGTGAGAAGTAATAGTTTCTGGCCTGCTGGTTTTTGAGCACAGAGGCCTGCTGGACAGAAAGCTGCTGATGTTCAGGACTGTCACGTGAACTATCACTATCATTTGATAAGAGCTTCACAATCACAATGGACTATTGTCCTTTTACTTCCAAGCCAAACCGTTATATAGGAATAATGCATTTTTAAAGCTTTTTGTACATGAGTTAAAGAATCTGCATTATAGTCCTATATCAGGACCAGTCGGTGTTTAATGCAATGGTAATCTAATGTGGACTGGACTGTGTTCTGTTGGGAATGCTTTATTATGTTACCAGTGTTGTGACCTTCAGTTGTAGTTTGGTATAGAAATGAGTTGCGTCTAGAATGGGAGCCTTGTAGGTAAAAGATTTTCAGGGAAAAGACAACATATGCTGATAACATGCTATTGAATGAGAATCATTCTGCTTGATGTGATTGCTTGTAATGGGATCTTTGGTGTTTTTGACTAATTTTGCTGTTTGATTATGAACTTGATTTCTTTAACCTGGCTGAGATTGTTAACTGGATATAATTTAGCCATAATGTTGTAATGAATATGAATCTTCCTCCAACTAATACATGTAATAGTTAGTACCGGTATATTATATACTAATATACATTACACCCCCTGGCAACACGTAACCAGTCAGACAAAATACACCGCTAGAATTGTGAGAATAAAGTAAAAATGTTGCACTGAAAATGTATGTTATCTTAATGTAGAGGGTCAATAGGCTTTGCTTGTATTCTGCTGTTGCATTTCATTAGGCTTCATTCTATGAGGCCAGTTTTTTAACCGACCTGTTCAGTCCTTTACTGACATTGGCAAATTGTGCAGCATGGACTCTCTTGTAAGATCTGTCTGTCTCCCAGAATTATTAAGGGGAAAACCCAACTCTAATAGACGCAGTATAAACAATAGACAAAGACCGCAAATAAGCACGGTAATGGAGGTAAAGGACTGCAAGTCCGCAAATACTGGGAATCATCACAGATGTTCACAGATAAAATGGCAGTCTAACATACAATGTTCTTTTTACAGGTTGACGGGAGCAAAGTTTCAGAAAAGCAAGGCCACAGAGAGGGTAAGTGGTTCTCACTTTTGTGTTATGATGTATTACAATGGACTATTTGTTAAGTGAGACATCACAATGTCATGCGTGAATGTGGGAAAGGTAAGTATTCATATTCCAATTGACTGGCGCTCAGAAGAACATGATTTGACTAGATTCATCAGACAGCGCACACAAATGTTCAGCCAACAGATTAGTTTGAGAGGTCGCAAATGAGTTGATTTTCAGTTTATTTTCTATGAGGTTCCATTTGTGCCAGAAATGAGTAGCCTGCTTTGTGCATTATACTATACGTATATTTTATGTGTCCATGTCTTCAATAATTGTCAAAATATACTGATTTTAATATAGCCTACATGTTCTCTGTTTATGTAGTCTTGTTGTTCTGACGTCTTTCTCTGTCGTCCTTACTGTAGTTTTGTTCTGTCCATACAAAAACAGCACTTGTGTGATATTGCTTAACTAGATCATATGAGACTCATACATGGAAATTTTTGCCCCAATATCTTGAATTTTAGGTGCATTCTATAGACTCTATTATGCAGTGAGTTTTTGCCCTGCTTCATGTTTGTCACCAATCAACTGTATGAAATGTAAGATGACCGTAAGTCTGTGGTGGGTGCGTTAAATGCATGAAATCATTTTAACACGTTATTTTTTCCACACACATGAATGAATGCAATTATTTTGCATACTTTGCTTGCAGATAAGACTTTGTTTTTTGTTTATATATTTGTACACACTGGCCCAAACACATTTTTTTTAAACCTTCCATAGACAACAGTAAAGACGACAGAACAAGAGTACAGTAAAGACGACAGAAGACAACGACAGAACAATGACATAAACAGAGCACATTCATATCAACATATACTAATTTATCTGAACAAGTAGGCAGTGACTGTAGACAAGGACAAATGTGTAGTATCAAGCACAAAGTAGGCTAGTCGACTTATTTTTGGCTCAAATGGAACCTCATTATTTTCAAGCCTGATTGCATGCCTGTTGAGAACTTCACTGTGTAAAACAAAACCATTATACTGATCTTTAAACTTCAGTTTCTATTCAAGTCTCTTTGATAGAAGTGAGTAGTTGTGGCCTATGTTCCTCAGACTATTTGGACATTCAGTGCTTTTAGTTCCTTCCTTGAGTATTGAACGTTTAATGAGTGTCATTTGAGTAAACTCTCAATGCAGTCCTCTCTGTTTTTGGATGTTTTTCTGCTAGCATTTGGATAATTATTGTCGGTTTATATCAGCCTAAATTATGTATTAGTCACACATGTGGAGGTCCATTGTCATTTAGGATTTTGCACCTCCATTTCTATCAGTTTATGTCATGCTATTAGTGAGCTGCATGAAGCAAAATTGCATGAAATGAACTCCCTGTTCCTTGGTGTTTAGTGCTCTGAATTGAAGACAAACCGTTTCCTTGGTTACTTGTTAGTGCAGCGTACGCACACACACGCGCTTGTGAGTTGATGCTGCTATGGTGGGCTGTTCTTTGCAGTTGGATTTTTGTCCTGCATGGCAACGCCTACATTATCTTCAACTGAGAGCTGACAATTCTGTCAGACTCTGCTCATATTTGAGTGTGTATTTACATAAATACTGAGGGTTTTCAGAAGAGCGTTCGGCTGGAGAGTCTAGAGTGCAATTGTAGGCGTGAGTTTGAGCGCTTAGCGCAAAGTCAGGGGGGTTTATGTCTCCATTACAGGGGGAAGGGAAGTGTGTCAGAGTGCAGGCTCTTTAAAGGAGCCATCAATCATCTACTGTGTTACCTTTAAGACACTCATGAGGAGACTAAAATACTTGTACTGAGCCACTGAAAGTCTTCAGTTTCATTTTGTACTTCACATACTAATGCTTTCAGGCCAAAAGCTCTTTAGCTTTGACTTCTGTCAGATTTCGCTGTGGTAAATTTGTGTCTGACAGTTGCTGCACCATGGCAGCTGTTAAATCATGACAACCCTCTCCAGGACGGAGTTACCACATGGAGGTCAGCAGCACCTGTCGGGAACAATCCTGTTTATGCTCCTGCTAATGTGGCTAATGAATGCCATTAAAGACCTAAATAATTATTCCTATACATTTAAACTAGGGCTGTCAAATAAAAATTTGAATATTGAATATTTGTCCAATTTAAAATAAAAATTCACGTAGAATGCAAAAACAGTGCATTCAAATTTTAGGTGTGCGTCGTGGCACATGAGATGCGCTGATGGCGTTGTTGCGTTTTAATGTTTTTGTTAGCCTATCCAGTTGAACCCTCTAAATCAGGGATGGGCAACTTTTGTCCTGGAGGGTCACTGTACTGCAGAGTTCAGCTTCTACCCTGCTAAAAACCACCTGCCAGTAGCTTTCTGGTAATCCTGAAGACATTGATTAGCTTGTTCAGATATGTTTGATTAGGGTTGGAGCTAAACTGTGCAAGACAGTGGCCCTCCAGCACCCAAGTCGCGCTAGATACAAAACATTGCAGAAATGGAGAAGATCGTGGTTCTGTCAAAACAGCTTACCCCATTCACAAACACAACTAATTTTCTGTGCTGCTTTTCCATTATGTAAACATGCGCTAGACGGACATCTTTGATAGTTGCACTCGCGTCTCGCACAAGATCATGTTTAGAAAGCCATGTAAAAACATGTCTCAAGACGTTGTTTTTTTTTCTTTCTCATTCCACTGCTTGTCATGTTTTTAAACACAAAAGCCACTCTGTGTGATTGGCATTTCGGCTCTTTGTATTAAACTATTCATAAATACCGAATGCTCTTATGCTCATAATTGTTTATGCAATTAAAAAATATATATTTAAAGCATTTGCGCAGGAAAGTACCTATGGAACGGTTTAATGATCTATAGAATAACAGCGAGCTTTGGTGATAACGAAGCAATTATTTAATTACTACAATAGTAATTTCTTGCTATTGGTCAAAAACTTATATTTACACACAAACTGACCACCAACTAGAACTTTTAGAAGCCATCTTTATTTTTGGATTGTGGGATAGAATATCGTTATGCAAAAATGTATCAGATGAAGGTATTTTAGGAGTAGTTATCATTAGTAATGCTATCATTAGATTCGGACGTGCCTTGGCCTCCGAAGGCAGCGTTTTTATTCTTTCAGACAGCCACGCTAGCCTGGGAAAACCCTGACGAACTTTTGGCAAATTTGACTGGCCAAGAGCCCATTCAAGCCCGTTTCCAATTTTTCCAAATCGAGGCACCAATCACTAACATTGAGAAGGGCTTTACACAATGACGATCACTCTGATTGGTCTTAGGTCTATCCAGTTGTGCCCAGAGGCATTTGAGCGACATCCGTCGGTGAACACCCTTTGGAAATGGGCTGTGAATGAACCTTCCCCAGACCCACTCTCGGTTACAACTGAGAAGGGTCTGGTGTCAACCAGGCTACAGCTACGCTATTTCATTGCTTAAATTCAATGTGGTGCATTAAGGATTTGCTCATCGCGCTCTCTTGTGGCCTCAGGAGACAAGCCAAAAGCAATTTTCCCTCTAACTGAAATTTAATTCAAATATCATTTGAATATTAGTAATATTTAAGAATAAAATTTTAATTTAGTTTTTCATTTTGACAGCCCTGATTTAAAAATTTACAAAATATGACAATATTGTTACATATATTTCATAAAAAAATGTCTTCTTTATTGCATGTAGTGAAGGAAGGGACTATATCTTATATTATGCGTGCCGTCACCATGTGCACATGCTTGGTCTGTATCATTGTTAATTTTGATACACATTTGAGTATCCTAAGACTCAGCCTGATTCTGTTGCACATTAATGTAAGCAGGAGTTTATTGTCATCGTCAGAGGTTGATTTGGCTGTGAGTTTTCTCCAGTTTGGTAGTGAAACGGGTGGTTCTGCTGAAGGCAGAATAAATCTCACTGTAACTGTCCAAAAAGAAAAAAGGGGAAAATGACAATTTTTCCAAAGGCACCAAGCCGCTGGTGGGCCGTTTTTGAACGTCTGTCGGGTTAGATTTTGTTCTGCAGAGTCCTCTTGAGGTCGCCTTGGAGGTTTGTCGAGGGCAAGGCCCCCTATTTGAGAACCACAGTGCTAGAGCAATATGTATGTATATGAGCAAAATTTGATTGGCTGAAATATCAAGAACCGGCTTGTTGGCAAAACATTTTTTCTACAACAATTTATTTATCACCTGAGAACACAAGAATGGAGTTAGCTCCATGGTTAGCGCAGGCTTGGGAGCTTATGCTATATGCTACTCACAGTACCAAGTCTGAGACTGCACAGGGGCTCGCGCTAAAGTGACACTGACAGTTGATGATTAAAATCAGAATGCCAATTAAAAGGTCCTGTTTTTGCCCTTCGAAATATTATAATAGTTAAAAGACATAGCTACAAGTGAGACTGTGTATCGTGATTCTGTACAGCTATTCTGCTAGTTGAAAATGTATTATGCAGTACCTTTACAATATTACTCCGAGTGTGTGTGTGTGACCGTGATTATGTGCATACATGTCAGTCACTCTTTTATTACAGTCTATGGTCCGTCAGCGCGGCATCGCTCGTCAAGTTCGTAGAGAGCTTTATTTTTTAGTCCATTTCCAATTCTGATTTTGGCCGCATCTCAATTCTCAAATGGGTCAAAACATAGATATATTACCTATGAAGTTCAAGTAAATGCGCTAGAAATACGCGCTCATTCAAGGATGTGCATTTATTGCATGGACGGAGAAAGCAGCGACACCTGCAGGATTTCATCTGACGGTACATAAGCATGATGTTATAATCTGTTCCAGAGCAACGGTACCGCAGAACGAGTGTAACGTTAGCCTTATATCTATAGACGTTTTTAAATCTGAAAACTCCAAAAAGCAACGAAATTGTCAGACATCCATAGTGCATGTTCACTGAGGAAAACTACTGGAATACAGCGCTGGTTGTCCTCTCGAACGATTCTCGACGACAACGGCGGAATCCAAAGCCGTGGGCGAAGTAATGGGTGTATTAAATTATATGAAATAATCCCGAAAAAAAGCACAAACACGGCAGAGATGGCAAGTTCAGCAGCTGGAATTTGCTGAGGTGAAGTGACGGCTAACCGGCTAGCATTTATATCAGCGAGAATCCACCTGTCACTCAAAAGTGGACACACCCTTAATTTTGCAGAACTTTAAATATTAATCAACTAAACGGGTGAGTTATAAAAAAAATTCACCCCCCTCACAGTTGTTATGAAGGGCAAAATTAGCTGTATAGACCAAAGCCACAGAGAGAACCAGGCTGTAAATATGTTTTTTTCTGCTGTAAAGTTTGGCATTTTAACATGGGGGAGATACAGATTTGACTCCCTTCTGCAGCCAGCCTCAAGCGGCCAGTTGATGAATTGCCGTTTAATTCATTTCCGTGTTGGTTTCAAGAGAGAGACAGGGAGGTTGCCGCTTGGTTTACACGCTGATCGGTCTCGGTTACGCGACCACTAAACGGCGCTGTGAGATCCAGTGAGAAGCGCTTGAATTCAGCGAAGAACACAAATGTCTGATAAAATGGCGCAGACAAACAAGATAAACACTGTGCGCTACAATACAGTCAGAAGGCTTTTCAATCTACAAATAGTAACACTAAGTGCACCATGGTATTTTGACAGAAATGTGGGTTATTCATATTCAATTTTTATTTTTTTATTAAAATACTGTTATGAAAATGAATGTTCACAAATAAAAATGACATGAAAATGTTTATGAAAATTTGACTAGAAAAATAACACGATTTTCAATAATGCATGTTGTTTTCAAAAAAGAAACATCTAAAAGCAATATCTGCATGAGGTGAAGCTGAAGAGTGCCGCCTGACTGCTGCAGTTTAATTTCGGCATGATAGTGTTGCCATTGAAATGCATAAATCAGAGTCTGATGCGTGTAATGACAAACAATACGTTGTTTTGGTTCAGGAGAAACTGTAAAATGTGGCTGCTGTTTGTTTGTGGTGTTTTAAATGAACATTCATTTAAAATAAAAGTTCTTGTTTGGCAAAATTACATTTCTTTAATAGCCTAAACACAGGCTTTACTCCCTTCAAACTTAAATGATCACTGTTTCATTACATCATTGTTGGAAAACACTCTTATCAGAATAAGTATGTGAAGCTTGTATATATTTTCAGTTAAAGCTGTTAAGTTATAAAGCAGTCTCATGTAGGGTTTTTTCCTTTGTGTTTTATATAATGACCTCTAGAAGGTGCTCTAGACATGTTTTCCTTGATTGCTTCTCCCTTAAGAGAAATACGTTGAAAAACGAAACTAAAAGTGACACGTTTGTTGTGTTTTACTGTGAAATGAGAGTTCAGTCTTTTAATGATTTATGTCTCATCGACGCGCGACCCACCCGCAATTTAATTTTTTATAACTTGGCCTGTCTGAGCCGCAGATTATCTGCAGTATCCGCGGAAATAATGCGATCCGCACATCACTAACGAACGCTTGGAGAATGGTCACAGGCCAGGAACCTGCAACAACCGTGTTGGTGGAAAAAGGTCATCTGAGCAGACTGTAGTCGATAGTTTTGTCGACAGCCGGAGGCAGCACGAAATTTGACGGAGGCGGACGCTTCGTAATTCTCTATTAGCAAAACACTGCTTTTCACTTTCAGAAGTTGTAGAGATGATTCCTTATCTTAAAAAAATTTAATATGAAACATTTAGGTAATATTCCTCATTGCTTTCCTGTAGCTTGCAACGCCAAAGTCATGGGTTTGATTCCCAGGGAAAGCAAGAACTGATAAGAATTTAAAATGTGTAAATGTGTGCTTTGGAAAAAAGCGTCTGCCCAATGCATAATTGTAAATGTAATATCACTGTGTTTTTAAAAGTATTTATAATAATTATTTGTTTTACACACTATCGTACATTATCGTAGCTCATATTGAATATCGCATTATTTAACGAGTTATCACATTTTTCTTCAATATCATGCAGCCCTAACATAGGCCTACTGTTGAAAAATGATGACGAGAAAAAATTATTGAAAATAATATTACAAATTACATGTGCTTTTCCCTGGACAACGCTGAAATATGGGCAACTAAAGCACAAAGAAATTACAAATTTCTATTACAGTGGTGTTCTCATTATAATGTTATGCACATGTCAGAGATCAGCATATCTTGCACTTAACTGCATTTTCATTAAAGTAATTCAGGCGTCTCTGCGCGCTTTCAAATAGTTTCACCTTATTTTGGCAGTCTGACTTTGGACGGCATGCTGTCCTAATGCTAAACAATCAGACTTCAGGAATTGCTGCAAATTGCTGCATTTTAGAGTAGTTTCAGATACTTTGCTTCCTTTTTTACATAATGGTAAACCATGAGCTTGTGAAACTTCCAGTATGCGTGTGGTTTTCAAGACAAACAGAATTAATGGAGGGTTAATGCACCAACGGCTGATTTTTATACCTGATTGATTTCTCTAAGCTGCTTTGGATCTTGGCAAATATGCTTTCTGTAATTTTGATGTGGCGTCTAATGCCCTGCACATCACAGAAATCAAATATGCACTCAAGGTAGTGAAGTGAACCCGGGCAACTTCATTAGAACCATTTAGACAGTATTTTTGCTATTCTATTTCCAATAGAATTGAAGTCGTTTTAATTTCTGCCATGAAGTAAACTTCTGTTTTGGACAGCGAGTGAGCTGATCGTGTTGGTCGGCAGTTTATGACCCTTGGCATTCTGAGCGGATGGCGTGGGGTGCTCTGATCAGGATGTAGTAGTACAAGTTGTTATTTTTGTAGTCATACAGACAGAGAGGAACAGGATGGAGGTAGTGCCATATACTGATGGGAGGTTTGTAATTGTCCATCTACCCCTTTCTCTGATCAGTCAGCTGTGTGCGTTGTATTCTCAGCCGCTGGGTCGTTCCAGATGCTTCGGTATTACTCCATTTGTCCACAGTGCTCTCTGTCTTTGCCGGTGTTCGAGATTGAGTTTGTTGTTAGATGAACTGTGCAGACCATATGCTCTGCCCCTCCACCTCCACCCCAAAGGCCTATAACACTGCCTTACATAGACAGTCCATGAATAAGCCGCAGTCACTCAGCAGTCATTAAAACATGGTATGGCCTGTGGTCTTAGAGCATTCTCACTTCGCTCCCAGGGTCACAAGCCACATCACAGCTGCATGGCAGGAGTTTCCCAAAGGGAAGATGAATTATTGATGTGTACAGTGTTGAGAATCAGGCAGCTTTCCAAAAGTTGCAGCGCTACTAGTTGTAATTTGGAAGCCTTATCGTAGTTCAGAAATTGTGTAGTTTTGATTTCCCTCTAAATGTTACATTTTCTGTTTTTTAAAGGCTGGAATACACTACACAACTTTTGCCCAGATTTCCCCCCATATTTACAGTCTGGACAAGTGGATGCTATTTGGTGAAAGTCATAGTCAGTCTCAGGGATGCTAACGATTAATCAACGATCGCGTTCACAAACAGGATTCTGGTTAGGTTCTGACTAGCACGCATCTGAGGCGGCATTGACATGTTGTAGGCTATTAGTCGTCATATTTGATTATTAAATAAGTAATTTAATTAAATTATCAATCACACATTGATTGACTCATCTTACAATCCTACTAGCCCTTTATTTAGACTAAAAACCGTTCTCATTCATTTGGTGAGAAACATGCACACCATGTCAATGTCATGCTGTTGTCTATATGCCACTGCTGTAGACGCATATTGCAATATTAAGGCTAACGATTAATCAATTAATTGATCCTTAATTTAAATGACGATCGATTATGGGAACTTGTGTAACTTGACATCCCTAGTCAGTCTGCAGTTTTGAGTTGACAGATTTCACAGAAAACAGTGTAGTGTATGATGTTCACAGACTCCCAATCTTTATTTTTTATTTTTAGCTTCAAAGTTTGGTTCCATGCCGTCGTAGGACATCAAACATGTTTAATATTTTGAGCTGATTTTAGAACACCTTGTTTTCATTTGTCATCCGTCTCCTAGCAACAAAGCATTTGTTTCTGTGCGAGTTTGTTCTGTTCTGTTCTGACTTGGTGTGATAGTCGTTTAGTATGGTGCCCAGTAATTTCCTCTGTAACTAATATACAAAGTCTGCAAGTGTATGATGCCTAGTGTTTTACAATCTGTTCATATTTTTGAAGTTGTTTAGTAGTGTATGTGCTCATATGCATCGTAGAATGTCAGATTCATTAAAAGGATAGTTCACCCAAAAATGAAAATTCTATCTGTCATTGTGGTCTGGTTGTTTCGCCATGATAGTGATCCTATGCACTATGTCTATATTATAAACACTGATATTATGTTACTGATATAGCCTATCAGTTGTATTTACTTTGACCACAGATCTGATGTGTGAATCTTTTCTTTGCCTACTGGTTGGGTATGTGGGACTTTACATTGTGTTTCTCAGCAGAGTAGTATTTTACACAGTGCTGTTAGTCATATACACTCTCCTTTCAGTAACTCTCTTTGTTAAAAGTAAATTGAAAATAAGTTTGGGCTGAACATCTGGTTTGGTCTAAGCTTGGAGACCATTTTTTCCCTTTTTTAATATGACAAACCTTTGTGTTTGGAGGTAATCAGTTTGTAGAGGCTCAATTAAAGTGACAACAGCTTCCTCTCAGATTATAGTCTGTCATTTACATAATTATGTTCAGATCATCCAGGAAGTGTCTTCTCACTCTCCTACATATGTGTTTTCTGTGTGCATGCAGTTTTGTGACATGAGGTTTGCATGCTGTCTATTCTGTCAGAAGACGTCTCTCTTCCTTTTTCCTTTCCAGTTTATGTTTACCTGTGTATGTGTGTCTGATGTGTGTGTCCTGTAATGTTTGGTGTGTTTCTGTAGCATTTAACAAAGTCACTGGATGGATAGCATCGACGCTGAAGCCCTCTACCTGACCACAGCGCAGATCGGGCAACCTCAATGCGAGCTTTCCCTTCCTGCTGTGGAAGTACCTGCCCTTGGCGGGTAAGAACACATACACTCCACATCCTTTTACCCCAGGGGTGTGAGGATACCCTCCATCTACAGGTTTTCCCTCAGTGGGAAACAAGTCTTTTAAGCAGCTTCTCTTTTAAGCTGGAATGAGAAGAAAAAATTACTTGCTCTTATTTTGTCATTGCTCCTTTTTCTAAATAGTAAGCATATCTGCAGTGAGCAGCCCGCCTGATGTCACTGCATGACTAGCGATGATGTCATGGCCTTTTTGAATATCTGAGACAGACTGTTGAGGAAGACAAAAATGATAACATTCTGATTAATTGCTGAAATATTTTTGTAAGGATGTTCTTTTATGTATTCCTGCATCATTATTTATATGCAATTATTTTCTAAACGAATCAGCATTTTACAAACTATATTATACAAACTACTTTTTTTGGCAATCAAGGCATTTGAATGTTATTTGTTATATGCCTATTATAGGGCCATTGGTGTTTTTGTGCTAAACAAGACTAAATGGTATACCTCAGTCTGCCTGTGGCTTGTTTAGTTTGACACCTTTGACTGCGAGCTTATAACATGACCCATGTCGCATGACCCCGAGCAGCCCGTTCCTCCCTCCCTTCCGCCACCCCCACCATGCTGGAACAGTGCACCGTTCGTGGCCCGTTGCCGGAACACGATTGTGTCCTAGGGGCGCTTCAGCTCGGGGATTACCAGAGAGCTGCCCGTACCCATTCATTCCTGCCGCTCACTCACGCTTATCAGCATCAATCTGACGCTTTATTTATCTGACACTGCACTCCTTTCTGCTTTGCTAAGAGAAAAACTCACAAAAAAGTCCCCCTCCATCAGCACTTTCCTTTGTGGAAGCAGGGGTGCAGCTTTTAGTGTCCCGTCGGGCCCGTCCTAATCCTCAGTCCCAGCCCAGTGACCAGAGCTACGGCCTGTGTTTGTCATCCAGCACAGTGCCGAGCCTCATCGTTGTCTCTCTTTGCTCCATGTCGATTTGAGTTTTGTGGGGTCTGATCAGCCTCCATGAGGTGTACATTTCCCTTTCTCTCTCAGCTGTTCCCATGTCACTTCTCACGACTTCTGAACCTTGAGAGACGTTGTTTAGACGGATAGTTGCTGTGGCTGTTTAAGTGTAAACAAGTGCTTTTTTTGTGGATTCTGTCAGTGTTCATTTGAGACTTACTGATTGGTGAAGTGCTGTAGAAAATGGCTTCCTTTAAGCTGGATTTTCTTCCTGAGATGATGGTGGACCATTGCAGTTTGACTTCCAACCCAGTGTGAGTACAGACTTTACTGTTCAGCTTGGTCGTAACTTGATTTGGGTTTCACTTTAATACCTTAATTTCTCGTTATTAAAGGTGGGATTTTTTTTAACTGCAGAGACTGTTTAATTTTATTAATTAGTGTGGTCTGTAAAATCTGAGTGATTTACTGATTTGTTTACGTCTTATTCTGAGCCGAAAGGCCAGTAAATGTAAATGTCAGGCAGTATTTTCGGTACTAAGTAGCTGAAAGTCAATGCCCAATGACCAGAGGCCTGCAGTGAGGGATGCTAGTTCATGTTTACTACATAATCCTGTTGTAAACATATTGTTGTTTTTATTATTAGACTGTATTGTTGTTAATTTTTTATTCGCAGCCTAGTCTGATACGTCTCTTTTAATAAAAGCCCAATAATTTGACTGTGTATGATCTACTAGATGTGATCATCTAGTTGGATCTGCTAAATGAAGATATTTGGACATTTCATAATCTGCCCAGGAAAAGCAAAAAGAAGTTAAAATCTGGAGAGTAAGATGATTTATATGATTGAAGCATTGTAAAAACTTGTTGGTGCGAAACTCTGAAATATTTCTCAAATAGTCAACGAGTTAGTCACTCGCATTTTAGAAAGGAAAGTAAAATCCTTGTTTTACTACTTCCCTGTCTGTTATAGGATAGGATGTATTGCCCCTTATATTATTTGTAGGTTAACGCAAGATTTCATTCTTTGCTGTTGCAGGATGCTGAAATAAAACATTTCAGTGTTTGTCTTATTAAAATCACAAGGGTTGTTTGTTTGTGATTCTCATTGTGAGGTTTTACAACCTCAAAGGGAACAATTTAGCCAAGACCAAGGCCAGGAACTGCTGACTGAGCTAGAGCTATGGTAAATGGCCTTCTCTGCATCTCTTGCATAACAAATAACCCAAAAAGAACAAGTTCATTGTGGCTAATAGTCTTCAGATTGAAGGCTGCATTCATATACTATTCATATTAATTTGCAGCAATGGGAAAGAGATGACTACCATCTTGATTATCTCCTTCCTGTTTGTCTGATTGTTCTTCCATTCAGGTTTAGTAGTTTTTGTTGAATCGGTAGAATCTTCTGATTCTTCTCCAACATTGTGTTCTGATGTTCTGTGATTTTATCTAATCCCAACAGTCAGAAACTGGTCAGTTCACTGGGAAAGAATTTACAATCCTTAAATGTTTTTGCCCCAGTGAACACCCAATGTTTCTCTGGCCCAGATTGGATGATATTTTAGAGAGGCTGTGTTATCTGCTTGTCTGAACAAGTTCTGGTTGCTGGAAAATCGACAAAGCGGAAGGTTTTATAAGCTCTGCTGTCCTCTGATCAATAAACACCATTAATCTGGCTTTTAGCTTCTGGCTAATGCTGCTCTTTGTCAGCAGGACAATGCTGTGTTTTCGTAAAGTGATCTGTCACTCCACTGATCAGCAGCTGCTAAAGAGAGTGATGAAGCAGTGCTTCAGGCCTGTCCATGACATCACTCGTTGCTTCCCCTCATGCTCTACTCTGTCAAGCAGAAGTGTATCAAGACTTTGATATTCTTTTGTGATATCTGACATTTTCCTTTCTCTTTTTAATGTCATTTTTGGTGGTTTATTGATTGAAGTCCAAATATACTTTCTAAATCCATGTTATTGTGAATCTACACGTTTAATTTTTTTATATATTTTTTTTATGCTGAATCAAAATGTCATTACTGGACCTTCAGGTGAAAATGACAGATGGATTTCCAGATTTCCGGATGCTGGATTTCTCCAATCATTTAGTCTGCTTAAACTCTGCCCCTACAAGCTCGCATTCATCTGCCTCCAATTTTGAGTGCAACGCCCACATCTTCACAATCAACAACTGATGAATTGAACCAAGCCCATTTTGTCTTTTTCGATAATCTTGTTACACTCACATGATTGTCTCAATATGTACTGTAAGAAAAGATCTGTCGCTGCTTCCATTTCATTACGACTATAAATCCAGTTAGTTGTAAACTGTTAGTGCATGAACAATTTTCAGTTATTGCTTACCTCAGAAAATCTTGTGTAGCCATTTTAAGGCTTCATATATGTTCATATATGAATTTCGAAGAAACTGTATCTGAATGATCATATTTAGACTAGTGGTCAATCAATTTGGGTTTTTCAATGGCTGATGCTGGTTCTGAGATCTACTGGTATAGACAATCATAATGTAATGTAATACAAAGAACTCAAGTATTTATTTACAGAAAGCAATTTTGTGATCGCAAATAAGATGTAAACAGCTGTTGAAATAAGTACTTATTTTGCAGGCCATTTACCCATCTCATCCTGAGAACAGCAAATGCATTATATATTGGCAAAGCTGACCAAGTGGAAGAAACTTATCTGCCAAATCAAAGCTTGGTCTAAAAAACAATCATCAACTGGTTTAATCAGCCTGACCGATCAGTCTAATACTGGCGTGCTGTTGGTAAATAAGACTTAGTTGTAATTTGGGGGTTTTCATACTTGGGCAGTGGGCACGATATGAGATTGTTGTGTGCATCCTTCCATGTGCAATATGTTTGAGTATCATCATCTGTCAGAGAGACATTGAGGGCCATCTCTTTAAGACTAGTTAAACAGATTTAGGTTTTTTTCTTTTCTGTAGAACCAAGAAGATGAATGGGTCTCTGGACCACCCAGACCAGCCCGACATTGATGCTATAAAGATGTTTGTGGGTCAGGTCCCCCGGACGTGGTCAGAGGATCAGCTGCGTGAGCTGTTTGAGCCCTATGGTGCAGTTTATGAAATCAATGTTCTTCGGGACAGGAGTCAGAACCCCCCACAGAGTAAAGGTACTTGACAGTCAGTACACTGCGCACTTATACGGTCTGTTCCAAATCCTAGTGAGCACATAGCACACACACGCATGCAGTGCTGCTTAAAAAGTGTGGCCTAAACAAGTTGTCTTATGTGGCAGCGCAGTTAATTTGCCTACTTTTTGGAACAGTCCTCATGTTGGGAATGTGCCAACAACCCCTTAAAATGCTGCTCACTAGGATTTGGAACGCAGTTCTAGAAATTGGTCTCAGTGGAATTGTTGTCATCTTGGACTTGGTTCATAGACCATTTATTGCATTTGCAGGTTGTTGTTTTGTCACATATTACACCCGTAAATCTGCGTTAGAAGCACAAAATGCCCTTCACAACATGAAGATTCTTCCAGGGGTGAGAAAAGGATCTACTTTTATTTTATTGTATCAATAATCCATTAATCCTTCATGCGTGTCTTCAGATGGCCGCCTTATATTTATTGCTCTTAAAAATGCATCAAATCTACACATGTATTTTCAGTAGACCCAAAATAAACTAAAGCTTTTCAAACAGCCGATTTCTCATGGGGGATGGGAAATGTCGATGTTAAGTCACGTGAACTTTTTTTTTTTCTCTCTGTACAGATGCATCATCCAATACAGATGAAGCCTGCAGACAGTGAAAAAAACAATGGTGAGTGGCTTGAATTTACTCCAAAAGTTACTCTCCGTTCAAAAGTTTAGAGTCAGTCAAAGAATCCTGAAAAAAAGATGCATGACACTTTATTTTTTTCAACATTTAATGAATAATTTTTCTTGAGTTATTACTATATTAGAGTGATTTCTGAAGGATCATATGAGTAATGAAAATTCAGCTTTACCAAAATTGTAACTTGTAATACTATTTCACAATATTACTATTTTACTGTATTATAATTAAATAAACGCAGCCTTAGATTAAGATAATTCTTTCAAAACATTAGAAAATCTTACCGGCCCCAAACGTTTGAACGGTAGTGTATTGCTTGAGGAAATGTTCACAAAGACTGTTGAACAGCTGTGCAGAGGCAGTGCTGCCATAACACTTTTCTTGTGTTTCAGCGATAGAAGATAGAAAGCTGTTTATTGGAATGGTTTCAAAGAAGTGTAATGAGAATGACATAAGGCTCATGTTTTCTCCATACGGTCAAATTGAGGAGTGCCGTATACTGAGAGGTCCTGACGGACTGAGCCGCGGTGAGAACTCTCTCATGCACACATGTACATTTTCACTATCACCAGCCAAAGGAAATTATACACCCATCATGTGACCCGATTAAGAAAAAAAGAGAGTGAGAATAGAGCCAGTACTGTGAATGTTTTGACTTCTAGCACATATACGCATGAATTTAACTTGACTTACGCATGAAGGTCTTTCCTTCTGTGCACTGGTAGCACACTAATAAACATCTTCATCAGTTACTCTCTCATTTTAGTTATTTCGAGGAGGTAGTGTTTACGTAACTAATAGTTGCAGACACAACCCATCAGAGAAAAATGAGACTCAATTGGCTCCTGTCGGCCCAAATGAAAATGGCTTCATTCATCTGAAACTCCACATGACAAGTGATATTAGAGGTTATATAACCATTACTGCATGCAACAAATTGAGAATGTTTGCACAGTCGCTTTGATCATTCAAATTTTTTTCCGCTTGTCCACTTATTCTCCTAGTTTCTAGCTGTCATTTACCTGTGGCGTAGAGAATCACTGTGATTTTTAAGTTAACCAAAGTGTAACCAAGGGAACATAATGCACATTCAGGCCCACGCTATTTATTTTAGAATTAGCTTGAGTGAACTTGCTGTCCATCACCATGGGAACTGCATAAGTAATATGCACAACCCATTTCGACTCAGCAGCCCTCGAACCGTTTTTCAAAGAGACTGGGCCTGAATCGGGCCTGTTTTTGATGAGGTTGTGTTTCTACCTGATTGTTTCATGTGTACTTTTAGTTTATGGATTTAGGTTTATGGTTTAAAAACAGAAGTTGGTGTCCTTTCGTGATCTACTCTTACTTGTCAATTCTGTTCACAGGCTGTGCCTTCGTCACATTCACAGCGAGACAGATGGCCCAGTCTGCCATCAAATCCATGCACCAGGCACAGACCATGGAGGTAAACACACATACACATACACTCATAAATGCCTATGACCCAATGCGTATGGGTTTTTTTTTTAGGATTCTATGAATAGAATGTAAAAGAACAGCATTTATTTGAAACGGTTCATTTGTAAATGTCTTTTATTCAGCAAGGATGCAAATTGATCAAGTATTAATTTCTCTCTTCCAGAAGAAAAAAATCATACTGTCCCAAAACATTTGAACAGTAGTGTATTATGAAAAGCTGAGACGCTGCTGTAACATATTAGAGTATACACATATCTGTGACAACTTGGTTGCTTTTCCTTTTTATGTTTCTAAATGATATTCTATGCTGAATTTGCTATGCTATATTTTGAATTCTATTGTGTCCCTTAGGGCTGCTCTTCTCCCATCGTGGTGAAGTTTGCAGACACACAGAAGGATAAGGAACAGAAACGCATCACCCAGCAGCTGCAGCAACAGATGCAGCAGCTCAACGCCGCCTCTATGTGGGGGAACCTTACAGGACTGAACTCACTGGGGCCACAGTACCTTGCAGTGAGTACACAGGACAGATCCAGTTGCATCTGAGGTCTATGCACGTAGAAACCGCGCCACTGTTTAAAACATGCAAACTGCACTGCATAAACTACACGAAGCACGTGCACAATGAAAACATTCATATTTGGTAAAAGAAAGCTGGTCTTTGCTCCATCTAGGGCTGTCACAATATCAGAATTTCCTTAAATTATTAAATAGCCAAAATACTTCACAGTAACATTATAATCACAATATAGAAATTTTGAAAGAAAAAACAAACAGTCAGCCAAATTTAACTTGGTTTGTTTTTGTTTTAATTTGTTTGGAAAAAATAATCACTTAAAATATGTGGGTATGCAGACGAGAGAAATTGTAACCACAACTGTACAAAAAGCACTTGCTGTTGATCAGCACTTCTTGCTGATTGTGGTGTCTAGCATCACATGTTTTTATTTTATTTTTACTGAATCTAAAAAAACTCCCACACTAAAGAGCTCACCTTTTTCTGGTGCAGGTAGAACATCTCTCTTTCGTCTGTCGTCATCTCTGAGATGATTTTGTGCAGCAGTAGTAGCTACACAAGTAGCATTAAGGTGCACTACTGCCACCTCCTATGTTGGAGTGTCAAGCAGATTGCTGGATTAATTACGATATTTTCATTGGTGTGGTATTAACATATCAAGATTTTTCTTAAGTATCACTTATCAATGCTGGTATATTGCGACACCCCTAGCTCCATTCAAAATGCAATTTGCTTTATCAAAACTATAATGCATTATTGTTTGCATCTGTAGTAGGGCTGCACGATTAATTGCAATTGACATGAAATCGCACTTAAACCGATTTGGCTTATCTCCATTATGAAATCGCAAAGGCTGCGATTATTTATTTATTTTACGCGCAGCTTTACATTGATGTACGGCTCTGTAAATGCTGCTCCATCTGAAAGCACTACGAGTTTGAGTCACTTGTAATGTGTATTTGAAAAAGCAACACGCATCTAACATCTTTCCAAACATGAGAAGCATTTATGCACCTCTTGTCCAACAAAAGACAACTTTTAATAACATGCTTTTACTCCAAACTCACTTCATAACGACACTTGAGCATCCTTCTGTGAGATGATGTGGCTTCTTACACAGAAATAGACAGTCGTGTGTTTTTTAGTCATGTTTAATTAATCTAAGTGTTTCAATCTTCTGTTTATTCAGCTAAAGATAGTATGATGCCCGATAGGGATTTCCTGGAATGATGTGTTATCATACTTCTGCAGCAGGCCATATTTGGCGTGTCTGCGTGAGAGCGCCCTCTGGTGTTCAGATGAAGCAGCATTTACTACCGATCAGCCGCACTGCACTGACAAGCTGCGCATAAAATAATCGCAGCCTTTGCCAAATCGCGTGCGGTTTCATTGCGATTAATTGTGCAGCCCTAATCTATAGTGATTAGATTAGATTCCGTGAGAGGCTTGTAATCAGATTTGCTTTTTTTAAAAAAGGTTGCTGTGTTTTTTTGCTGTGTTTGAGCACTTGGGCTACAGGTCTGTGTTTGGCCGTTATTTAAATGCATTTAATTTGGCTTCTCAAAATCCTGATTGTCTATGATTGGTTACTCCTAAAGTTACTGTTTAATTAGTTGTTTCCTCACATGGGCCGGCATAGATGTGTAGCCCTGTTTGAATGTGTTAGTGCTGCTCCATGGGTGTGCTGTGAAAACTTCTATCTTCATCTTTTCCCCTTCTAATCCTTTTCAGTCCTATTATAATTTCTGATCGCCCTTGAATGTCCACATTTCCCTCTTCTTTGTTTCTGTCTTGACTCTTGTTCACATGTGCTCCTGTTTGTCTTTATTTTGCAGTGTTGCCTGATTTATCTCCTCTCCTCTCCTCTCCTCTCCTCTCCTCTCCTCTCCTCTCCTCTCCTCTCCTCTCCTCTCCTCTCCTCTCCTCTCCTCTCCTCTCCTCTCATCACAGTCCTGGATGCAGTCCTGACTCTCTCTGTTCTCTGTTTTGATGTAATGTCTAGCTTTATTTGCAGCTTCTACAACAGTCTGCATCCTCTGGAAATGCGCTCAACAATCTCCATCCAATGTCAGGTGAGAGTCTGATGCGCTTCGCTCCACTCGGACCCGCTAGAAATGATAGCGGCTGTTAGTTAGCCACTTTCTCAGATGCATTGCAAACCCATAAAATCATTGGTTTTGACTAACTATTAGCTTTAGGACGATGGAAGAAGGTTGTGCATGTGAATGTTGGCGAGAAGGCAGTGTGTGGTGTTGTGTGGTTCTTGATATTCTGGATGTGATCTGCGGCAGGTCTGAATGCCATGCAGAATCTGGCTGCATTAGCAGCAGCAGCGAGTGCTACACAGGCTACACCCACAGGTAGCAGTGCTCTGACCACCTCCAGTTCCCCTCTCAGTGTCCTCACCAGCTCAGGTATGCCCTCCGGACAGCCCGCTCAATCTGCCTGGGACGCCTACAAGGGTTGGTCCTGCTTTTTAATCTCCTCCTGTTCTTAACTTTGCTTCTTATCAGTCTGTGAAATAGAATTGCTCTGTGGAATATATCTGTCCAATTAGTGTTGAATTTTAAATGTAGTATTTTTCATTGTTAAGTAAAATGAGTTTATGCCTGATGTTATGTGCATATGTAGAAAGTAACGTACATTAATCTTGGTTAAAGAATTGTTCATTGGTAATGACAGCTAATGATGACATTGAACATTGAAGTGTTAGCAATTTCCCCAAACATAAACAACTGTGTAATGTGTTTAAACCATATCTTGCTGTTCATGCATCAGTCTACCCACCTTGACTCTTGATAATCCCCATCATTTGCGTTAAAGTGCTGTATTTGTTATTTGACTTATTCATTTTTTGCACTCTGAAATAGATGACTTCTCTCATAACCATGTGCTGTTTCTTCTCAGTCTCATTTGCTTTACATGTCAGTGCAGTGAAATGTGAATTGGCAATATGTCTGATGGATTAGTAATGTATCAGACCTGGTTCTTGTTTTCTCTCCTCCTCACAGCGGGTTCCTCTCCCACCTCCAGTACTAGTAATTCGGTGAACCCGATGGCATCTTTAGGTGCTCTCCAGTCTCTTGCTGCGGGCGCTGGAGCAGGTCTCAACATGAGCTCCCTAGCAAGTAAGGAAGAAGAAACATTCACTGTTTTTGCTTTTATATAAGGTCAGGTGGTGTTGCTAAATATCCGGTTTGCCCATGTTATTAAAATGCATCTCAGGTGATGTGGTCACATCAACAAAAAAGGAGCACATGAAGTTACTTCTACATGTTTAATTGTTTGCTATTGTCTGGAACGCATAAGGATGCATTTGTATTTACAGTATCTATACTTTCTTTGCCTCGTTTCTGTTGTATCTCTGAATGCAGTTTCTCTGTATCTATCAGTAGTTTTTGTGTGTCTGAAAGCTGAGCTGTGTTTCTGTGTGCGCAGGCATGGCTGCTCTGAATGGTGGTCTGGGCGGTGGAGGTCTCTCTAACGGCTCGGGGAGCACTATGGAGGCTCTGACTCAGGCAGCCTATTCCGGAATCCAGCAGTATGCCGCTGCCGCACTGCCTAGCCTCTATAGTCAGAGTTTACTGTCCCAGCAGAACGTTAGTGCCGCTGGCAGCCAGAAGGAAGGTGAGTACATGGAGGTCTGATGAGCTTTGAGCAGCTGTTTGGGTTGGGAGAGTGAAAGCCTCTGTACTAGAGAAACGTGTGTGTGTTGATGTGGCTCTTGTGATCACCATCTTAAGGATTCATTCTTGTTTTAAATATGCTGCAACAGCAAGTCCCAATCAGAGTGCGGGTAAGAGATCATAATCACTCTCCACAATGTCCATTTTCTACATTTTGGTTTGTTTAAAATTATGTGGAGATCCATGCCAGCAACTCTCTGCCAATGGATTCAAGAAGCATTCTGGGTTAAATACAACTTCAAGGCAATCGGAATAATCTGTGGCTTGCTTTTTTTATGCTTGTATTTTATATGACCAATTATTTTAAATGTTGAAAACGAACAGTTTCTGTAGCTTTTCTGTAGTTAATTTTTTCACTACTCTTTGTTGAATAAAGTTCAAATGCATTTATTTGAAATAGTAAAGACATCTAGAATTTTACAAAAGATTTGTCACATTGGTTTAATTTAATGCTGATTAATTGCTAAATGAAAGTGTATATATACTTTAAACAATACTGACACTAAAATTTTGAATAGTAGTGTATATTAGAACTAAGAAAATTATTCATTTAAGATTAATCAACCATTTTGTTAAGGAAAGACTGTTGGATATTCCTAAAAAAATGTAAATGACAATCTTCGTCTTGAAAGCCCTCTTTCCAGATTTCATTTGCTGTTAGTTCAGCAAGGCCAGATTTTTTGTGTGTATTGATATCTGCTGATATAGACAGTTTTATTTCCTTAGTCTATTTTAACGATCATAATTAAGCATGAAAATAACTAAAGGGAATAAATATTTGCTAAACAAATTAAATCAACAAATGTTTCATATTATTTTGGTTTCTCTACCTAGTATATTTAAAAATTACAAATGCAGTGAAAATACAGGTATACCAAAATTGAAAGTATCGGCCTAGTTCTGGAAAAAGTGGCATATGCATAACTAGTAATTATGGCAGTAACACATAAACAGACCTTGAAAATGTATTCCCCCCCACATCAAAAGAGCAATTTGTGCAACTGTTTTACTGAATTCGATTAAAATGCTATAACAAAATGCAAACCCTCCAGTATGATAGTTTTATCAACTTGGGTCTCTATTTTCTGTGCTAATCTGCACCATGCTTGAGTTGTATTTAACACAGAATATTATTTTAACTAGGCAAGGAGAATAAATGATCAATGTAAATTGAAAATAAAAAAGGTTGCTATGGAGCCAAAAGTTATCTTTGTTTCTTTCTCTTCTGTTTTTTTCTAAAGGCCCTGAAGGAGCAAACTTGTTCATCTACCATCTGCCACAGGAGTTTGGTGATCAGGATTTGCTGCAGATGTTTATGCCTTTCGGCAATGTTATCTCTGCCAAGGTCTTCATTGACAAACAGACCAACCTTAGCAAGTGTTTTGGTGAGTCGAGTGTTTTGATTTTTGAATTCGGACATCAGAAACAAGCCTTTGATGTATATTCTGAGCCGTGGGTAACTAATGTCCGGTTCTGTTCTGTTCTGTTCTTTTTTTCTTAAGGCTTTGTAAGTTACGACAATCCAGTTTCGTCCCAGGCGGCCATTCAGTCAATGAACGGTTTTCAGATTGGAATGAAGCGGCTGAAGGTGCAACTTAAACGATCCAAAAATGACAGCAAGCCATACTGAGCGCTTTTACTCTCAAATGGACTTGTTTTGAAAATGTTTTTCTGGTAAGTGGAGTGTGACGTTGGAAAGTTATAATGACCCCACCCACCCTTAACACCTGCCTTTTCTAATCCTTCTTTTACTTCTCTGGCCTTTCCTACATATCTTCTCTCTTAACCTTAAAAACAAAGACAACATGCAAATTGTTAGCATTATGAATTTGTTCCAAGGAGAAATTAGTTTTTTTTTTTTTCACATTTATATATCTAATTGTTTTGTTGATCTTTTGTTTTCCCTTAAGTCTTTATTATTATTATTATTTTTTGGTGCCATATTACAAGTTTGCTGTGTATAAATCTAAATCTTGCGTCAAAGGATGTTGCACAATGAAAGCCAGCCTGTGTGACTGCTTTCAGTCCCTTAGACTGTTGATCATCACGGTCTGGCCCCTGTAGATGTTCTCCTGTGTTTACACTAGACTCTTGTAGTACATTCGGACAGTGTAATGCTGATGCCTCCTACAATGCTGCCTTTCTAGAAAATGAAGGAGGCTTGCTGCATCGGTGCAAAAGATAATCAATCAGTCACCTGAATATTGTATTGAGCATCTGGAAGGTCAGGCTGCACTTCACTAGACTCCGTTTTCATGGATGCCTTTTTATTTAATTCATTTATTTATTTCACTAATTTATTTATTTATTTTTTTAATGTATCTGTGTCTTCACAATGAGGGTGATGTTACATTGCTTCAAAGTTTGTTGTATGTATTCTGTTGGAGGGCTCAGCTAACAACAGTAATGATGATGCTTTTTGCTTGTTTTTAGTTCACATTAATATTTTTACATTCTAAAAAAGACAAACACTAAGCAAGGGTATTATATCACATGCTGGTTCATAGATGGTGGTTAATCATTCAGTATTGCTAGTTTGCTGGAGATGCTACACTTACTCTCAGGACATTCTCACCATTCTGTCAGACCAAAACTACTTGCCCATTATTCTACTCACCTGGTACATGATGAAATAAGTGATGGAGTGCTTCATTTCAGTTCATGAATAATTTCTTAAAAGCCTCAAACAAAAATAAGATTTTTTTTTTTTTAACCCAAATTCTTTGGAAGTTGCTGAAGAATCTCAATGGTAGCACATAGGGTTTTAAAATGGCATTTGCGCACAATCTACAACATTACTTTTATTTTGATGGTCATTTGATACATTATCCTGCGCCTCAATTCAAGAGGTTGGTCTTGAAGCTTTTAGCAATATTTGCATTCTGGAAAAGAGTGAGAGATAATGTTGCCAAGAACATAAAGAAGGAAGGAAGTTTACAATTGCTGAATTCACGGCCACTTAATTGTCCAAATGAATCAAGTCAATTTCAATAAGTATTTTATTCTCGGTGTTTGCAGGTGGTCTCTTGTACCCTGGTATATCGAGACTCCTCAGACTCCCAGTTGACCTTGTGATCGTGTATTTGAGTTACTCCATGCAGCTCACTTTAGTTGACCATGGCAGTAAATTAGTGTTCAAAACGTAATCAAATGTTAATGCCAATCTGAGTCGTGAGGTAAGAAGATTGTTTTTATGGAAATTGAGAAGAAATCATTATCCAGATAGTGTATATTACTTAACTATTATGCCTTTTCTATTTTTATAGAGGTTTTATAATATTGCCTAAATAATTTCTCTGAATTAAAACGGTTGTTTAAAAAAATCACTCAAAAGATTCAACAGTGTTTTTGTAGAATCCTTGTGAAGTTTTGTGGATACATTCACCGATTGTGAAAACAACTGATGTGTGGCCCTTTTCACTAGGTTTAGTGTCATCTGTTTAGTCAAAAAAATTGCACCAAGAGCTTTTTTTTTTAAAGTCTGAAGCAGATCCAAGGTTCAGTCTAAAGTTCTTAATATCTCTAAACTAAGTACATTTACATGTGCAGTACGAATGCTGAAATGTGCTTTTATCAGAAGTCATTCGTTGATTTCCTCACAGCATAACTTGAGCTCTGAGTCGCAATTAGTAAAAATAAGTGAAATTAGTGTATCAGGCTTTTTTTTTATTGTTGTTGTTTGACATTTACCTCACTATTGTCATCACTGTTTGAAACGCTTGTATTTATTAATGGTGCTTTTTATTTTCACTGATTAATTGCAAATAAGCCAATTCTTGTTAACCTCACAATCTTTCTATTTTCATCAAGTACGGACACACTTCCAACAATCCAGGTGAGGAAACGTGTGCCACTCTTGCGACTTGTACAGATATGCCGGTCTGTATGCCTTTTAGTTTCATACGTTAGAGACGCTTTAGACTGAACCCAGGTGTGAAGCCCCTCTTGAAGCGTTTAGATGCTAGTGCAGGGAATCCCCAGTCCCTGGTCTGTGCCTCTGTTCAAATAAACGCATGCATTACAAAAACCATTTAGTGGAAGAAAAATGCGAAGGCCTCGGACATGTCCGAGTTGCACCACCAATCACCATTTTGAACAATCCAAAGATTCTTGTGAACTTGTACTA
Organism: Phoxinus phoxinus; assembly: GCF_949152265.1. Taxonomy (NCBI): domain Eukaryota; kingdom Metazoa; phylum Chordata; class Actinopteri; order Cypriniformes; family Leuciscidae; genus Phoxinus; species Phoxinus phoxinus. The sequence goes on from NC_136877.1 coordinate 30,232,036, forward strand.
GGCAGGGATTTTTGTTTGTTAGACAGAATCTTTTCATAGTTTTGTTGCTTTTTATCCAGAGCAGATTGACTGGCGTTTGTGTAAAGGTTTGCAGATTTGTGCACCTTAAAACAGCTCACAAGTGCAGAGTAGTTCCACTTATGTGCCAAACACATCAAGTCTTAAATTTCTGTACACGTTTAATGATGATACTCTGTTACTCGCTCTGTGTCCCATCATGTTGTTGTCCTTCACGGAGTTCAATGTACCGGTAGCTAAACTGTATCCATTTGTGTTACCCATGGCAGGTGTTTTGTGAATAAGAACCATTATGAGCAGCTCCAAATATGCATTATTCCACAGTCCCACACAATTCAAAGTTGAAGCACAAAATAAAAAGACTTTCACTGAAAGAGCTGAAACATTGAAGCACAATTTTTCTTTTTGTTTCTCTCTCTCTCTCTCTCCCTTGGTCTAAAATCAAAATGTGGTTGTGAGAAGTTGAACATTTTCATTTCAGTTCAAATGTTGCTGTCGAGGACAGTGTTGAGTTGTCGTAGCTGTAGTAGGCAGGTTGTGTTTTCTGGATGTTGTCGTTTAATGTTATTTCCTTTGTTCACTATTGGCATGGTGCTTATTTCTCCCTCTTTCTTCCCACTTTTCTTCATTGTTTCCTGTGTTGCATTCAGTGTTTTGTGTTTAGATCATGTGCATCTTTGAAAGCCCCCCCATGTAAAAATAATCATTCATGATTTTCTTTTTCATCCCCTCTCCTTTTTCCGTTGTGCTTTAACCTAGGTTTGTTATTCGTTTTTTTTGTTTTTGTTCTAGATATCTTCGTGCCCGTTTGTCATCGTTTGCCTAGCATGTCGATGTGACGTCAAAAGTTCATCGTCCAGTCCGTTGTCCTCTTCGCTTCTCTGACGCTTGAAATTTCACACTTGACCTTTTTTGTTAACTTTTGACGCTTATTGATTACTTATTTTGTTTGTTTCTTTGTGTGATGTTCATTTCTGTCATTTGTGCTGCCAATAGGGAGCGTTAGAAAGACTGCTAAAAGTGTAAAAAGTTTCATGAAAATTGTTCTGAGCAAAGAGTCTATTTTTCTAGAACGTACAAACATAACCACTAGATTTTTGCAGAAGCTTTTAATTTTCATTGTTTAATTTCTCAGATTTTTTTTTTCTATATTGGTTTTTATTGTTTTAAGCAGTCTTCCTAGCGCTTCTAATTGTTTGTTTTTTTTCTTCTCAAAGCAGCCATTCAGTTTATAGAATCACTTTTGTGTAAGTGTGGGTGTGTTTCCCTTTCTCTCACTTGTTAGTTCTAAAACTTTTAGAGGATGTTTTCGTCACATTTTGCTGAAATCGAGGATAAACTTTGTAATTTTGTGTTAGGTTAGTTGGCATGATGTAATTTTGGGAGTTTTTATTAACAGAGTGACATTACAATAGACACTTGAATTGCCTTTTTTCTTTGTGTGTCGAGCCAACATAGGCACATGTTTTTCATTTCCTTATTGTGTGAAAATCAGGATTAGCTGAAATAATGCATAGAATGAGCAGAGTTGAATTTCTTGTCACAGGTAAATATTAAGCATGCATGTTTTTTTGTAAGTGCACTGAAATCCTCAGCAAAATGTGATTAGTTCTGTTTCAAAAAGTCAAGATGAATAAAGTGGTGCCAAAAGTTTTGCATGTTGCTGTTGGTTACATTTGCAGTATGTTTCACATCATGTTTGGCTCCTGCTACGATGACACGTACTCATTTTGATGGTTTAAGATTTTAAAAAACAATGTGTGTTTAGGTAATGGGTTAAAGTGAGTTTTAAATGCATTCTTGTTACAAAAACTGAAGTGGTTTTCAAATGAGCCCTTAGATATAAATTATTGTGCCTACAACAGCAAAAACATGTGCTCTTTTTAAAATGTTGTTCAGTTAATGACAATTTGTTATAACCATACAGTTGGTCTGTTTTACACTCAGCTTGCAGGCATTTTCCCCCCCATTCTGGCATCTGTACAAGTTGTGAAGTTCTGGACTGATTGGTAGAGCTCAACTGCAGCTTTGCCCCCTAAACCTTTAGTTTTGGGGGCATCTCTCTAATGTCCAACATGTCTACATGGATGAAGAGCTATTTTTTCTTTTCTTTTTAAGATGTATTCTGACAGATTTATCTAATTGGGGGTTGAGGTGGTTGTTTTCTATTTAGATTTTAAGCTGCTGTTTTGTGAGTTTATGTATTCTGAGAACATTTCCTGTGGGATGTTTGTCATTACTGGTACAGAGTGATTGTATTTAACATTTAAGATTTGTACAGATTTTGCCTTTTCTACTTCATAAGTTGTTTCACAATGTAAGTCCCAGTAAGTAGAAGCATGTAGACTGTAACACCATGACCAAACATCAACCTGTACAAAATAACCAAACCACAAACAAAAAATAATCAACTCCACAAAACAGCCTTTAACAGAAGTTTTGTTTTTGTTTTTTGTCGTTTTGTCATTCAAGTTGTGTGGTTTTCATTGGAAGTGTAGAGAGTGCAGAATTTATTAGATGTCTGAAACAAGTGTGTTTGTATTAAGTTGGTTCAGGATTTTATGCTACTGTCTCTACAGAAATCTAGAAAAGTGGACACCTACGAAACAGTCATCTGGTAGTTTATCTTTAGTTCATGTATGATTAAACTGTTTGAAAAGATTCACACACATTGTCTGAATTCATTTGTTTTTTCTCAATTTAAAAATACACATCATGCTTTTATTTTTTTGTCAAATGATTAGATATTTCTTGATTTGTTTTTCATTATACTTAAACATTTAAATTTAGGGTGATAATTCAGCCAATATTATTAATAAATATGCAATAATTGCTAGTCAAATTCATTGTAATTGGTTATTTATATGTTAGCCATAGACAAATTATACTATTTGTACACTACTTTTTTCAAGTTGTTTTTAAGAATCCTGTATTCTGCAAACTGAACGCATGGAAAAAGCTGACAGCGCTGTACAATGCTTCACTAACAGTTCCGCGTTACCATCTCATCTGCAATAAAGAATAATTAAAACTTGAATACAGCTATTAAACCTTCAAAATTTGTTTGCATTATATGCCTGATACAGTGTTGTATTACAGTATAGACAATAACCAGAACAATCCACTTTAAGAGTTTATGATCAAGTTCAAAAATATATTAACAGTCATCACGTCAACAAGGAAGTCATTGTGTATTCTCTTTATGACAAGTTAAATGGACCATATATCAAACTACATTGCATAGGTCAAGGGACACATCAGTATGTAGAAATCAGCTAATTAAAAATCCATCTAGGCTTTGTCCATCAGTCCTGCCAGGCTGCCACTATAGGTAGTGATGGGTAAGTGTCAGAGTTTACTATTTTTGGAGGCACCACCCACATCTTCACCGCAGAGGGGAGGGAGGTGGTTATACTTGGGCCTGATGTTCATATGGATAGATATTGAATATGGATCCTGACCGACAATGCGGTGCATGTTTGCACTTTCCTGCTGGAGCTCTTCAAGGCTTTTCTCAATTTTAACCACACCACCACTTTTCCCAGAAGTGTCCACTTTCTCTGGGTACAGAGCATCCCCTAGGTATCAGACGAGGGGGGGAAAGGTTCAGTTTTGTGCAAGTAAGTTCCTGACTCAGTCACAGCACACTATTATCCCATTTAGAAGCAACATTTAGCAGACAGCTGAAGGAATTTATTATGTGACAATTACCTGGTAAAAGACTTGCATAGCAGTCAGATGACACCAGGTAAATAGGCAGCCACTGCTCACATCCCTCCAAAGACCTCTGCCAGGCAAAGCGATGGAGATCTCTGAGAGCTGGAAAATGGTACATTCGCCCAAGGTCGTAGTACTGAGGTGGAGCTATCCAGAGTTCCTTTGATTTGTAGCTGTGCATGACTTCTGGGGGAGTGGACCACTGAGAGACAAGGCAGTTGTGTTATTTCCCAACAGTCAAGAATCGGTTCTCATCAGGGCGAGACTGAATGACCTATATGGGAATGGCTGGTTTTTATGAAAATTAATTACGTTCCGTCACAAATTGGTCACGAATTCATGACCTGAACAAATAGACGCTCGGTAAGTGTCTGCCAAATACAATTTTAAATGTACAAGGTAACTATACCATTCAAAACGCACCTTAAAATGAACGATTTCCTTCTCGTCGTGAAGCGTATATGGGATCTCGTGTAGGCAGCAGATGTAAAATGCCGTGTCGTAGCGCCTCTGTTTGCCGTACACGCCTATGGGTGTCAGCCAGTTCCCCCATTCATGCAGAGCCCAGATGTTGGGCAGACACTGCAACTCCCTGCACATGTTGATAAAATTCGCCGGGTTACCAATAACCAGAGATCTCCACTTAGACAGCACGTCTTTATTCCACAGTCCGCTCAATCTGGTCAGTGTGGGCTGGGTGTCACTGTTAGCATCATCTGTGTGCACGCGAATCCCGCTTTCCTCGTGTTTGGGAACCGCCAGGAGCACACCTGACTCCTCAAACGTCTCTCTCACCGCACAGATCCTGAAAGCCACATCTCCCGGTATCGGAGATCCCAGCTGAGATCTGTCAGTAGCGAAAATGGGTGGCCTAGTCGCCGGCGGCTGCTTCACAACTCCGATGCCGTAGTTGGGCGCTTTCGTAAAGGCTTTAAAGATATCCTGCCACTCGCTGGAGAAGTCAGACGAATCCACCAGCCCCCCGGGAAACACGTAGGCATTGGGCATGAACCCGCTGCGACCGCTCCGTTTCAGCAGTAGCACTTGATAGTCGAAGGCAGATTTGTGCGCTACATCAATGACTTTTCCCAGACCTGCTTTAAGAGAGTCCGCACTCGGAGTGTGTCTCAGCCCGGCCGCCAGGATCACCGTCGCCGCCTCTCTCCAGTGTTTCAGCGCCGTGTTCATCTTGCTCCCTGAGTGCTTACATGATCACAGCTACACTACCTTATCCGGAAACTTTCGACATCGGTCAACAATGGCGTGAAGGACAGCACAGAGAAAATAATAATCTATCTGTATTTGGTGATTGAGCGCCATCTACAGCCAGGGAAGAACTCTTGCTTTTCCTTGCCACCTTCACATCTGTTTCTGTTATACTTCAGACACAGTTATAATCGATTAAATATCGTCACCTTCCTAAAATAATTGCCTAAGTCATTTGAAAATGACTTGGGCAATTATTTGAGGAAGGTGATTGCTATTAATTTGATAGTGATTAATTTGATAGTGATTTATGATTGCTTCCAAGTCCAACAATACCTATAAAATCCACGTGTAATGGCCACAAACAACTTTGTTATAGCCTAGGTAGGTCAATCCCGATAAGCGCTGAAAAATTTACAGGTACCAGTATACCACTTAACACTGGCAGTTAAAAATTATTGCAGAGTATGTAAAACTTTAATAGCAACTGAATTGAAAACAAACAGTGAACAGTTAAAATGTGCATATTAAAATAGGCCTCAAAATCATCCTTATAGCTTACAGTAGGTCTGTCTTTAAAAGTTATAGTTAAAAATCAATTCACCTGTGGAGAAAATGAATGGGATTTTTACTAAAATCCTATTATTGCACTCCACACTAGTAACTACAATTAGGCTATCGACTTAAAGACTTGCATGACTACAATTCTTCTACTGTGATTAAATGGGTATTAACACAATTAATACATTTGAGTTCCGTAAATGTGGAAAAATAGAATTGCTATCCTGTACAACAAACTTGCATTTAATTACACAATAAGTTAGATGAACTGGAAGTTGTCATAATTTACAGAAGTTCGTGGAAGTGATATGTTATTCTTTAAAGTAAAAACAAATCCCTGTGACCTGGGAAAGGCTTGCAATACATTGTAAAAGCAATGGATGGTCTTGCATTAGGAATAAATAAAAAAATCTGTCCATATGCAGCCGTGTTCCCTTTAAGGATCCTTTATCCACATTTCCACGAATCAATCATAATAGCCTCCATTGCAGGCTATTATGTCTGTGTCTTTCCTCCAGTTTGACATCTGTCACTCAATCTTTTCAGCTGGGACGACTTGCAGTAGCAGCTGAAGGTGCATAGTGAATGGCCCTGTAAGCGTCAACAGGTCAAGTTTCAGAATCTAGCATTTGGGAAGAGTTGCTAAATGTTTCTGATAATGGTGAACATCCACTAAAAACAGCCTTAAAAGTTATATATTATTCAGAAAACATATAATTAATTATTGTAAATGTCAAGGGTCAAGACAAGCAGTTCACTGTAATATATCCAAATGTGTGATTTCCAGCTACTTACTCATGATGCGGCGAGTCCAGTTGAATTTGTAGTAAATGAGGGGTACATATAAGAGAAGACCGCCGACTATGAACACTGTGCAGTACAGGTACTCCCACTCAGGCTTGTCTATGATGGGAGCAAGAACTAGGTAACAGGACACAATCACCACCAAAGCAGGAATGACTATCGGAACCTGAGAGGAACAAAAGGCAAACATTTTCAATTCGGGTATAGTCCTTTTACAATAGATTAGATTTATGGTTGATTCAGTCCATGCCATTGAGCTAGACATCTACCACATTCGAGAATAGTATACATGGGCAATATAAAATACAGACCAAATTTGAGACTCCGAATGCATTGAAATAGCTAGATAGGAAATAATCAATCCAGAAGACACACCTCTTATGCAAGTACTAAATGAATCCATAAACAAAGGCACTTGCTATGATAAACATAATATATGAAAAAAGATTCTCAGATTTTCACTTGTGTATTAGCTTCTACTCTAGCTTACTCTTGAAAGTTGCCTTCATATTTATTGTAGGGTCTTATGACAAATAGCTTATGATCTTCATAATTTTAAAGTTAATTTGAATAATAGCATCTGCTAATTATTATAGATATATTTTTAATCCAGCCATGTTATGCTGTGTCGCATGCATAATGTGCTCTAACCTTGACAGGTCTATGAAGCTCCTTTCTAGTGAATCGCATAACGATGAGCACAAGGCATGTGAGCCCATAGAAAGCCCACTGAGCAAAACTGAAGTAATTGATGAGAGTGTTTATGTCTGCTGGCATGATGTAGATGATTGACAGGATGCCCTGCAAATCACATACAAGAACAAATACATTATCACAAATCAAATATAATGTTAGTGTTTAGAACAGTTGATGTAATATGGCAAAAATAGTGATAAGCCTTGTCCAAAGTGTTGAGGATGGAATATTACATGAGACTTACATTAAACATGAGAGCTGGAGAAGGTGTGAAACGTTTCACACTGATGTACGACAAGATCCTAACCATGTGACCCTCCCGTCCTGCCACATACGTCAACCTAACAGGTATAAACACAACAGACAGTAAGTGTAAGGCCCAGAAAACAGTTTTCAGCATGCACTTAATCCTGTGTGCAAATTTCTATAAAACAGCTGAAGTTCCTAACCTTCCTGCCGTGAAACAGCTCCCATTGGCTGCACCAAAAGTGGAAAAAACCACAAATAGAGGCACAACCCATGATAATGGGTACAGCACTCTGTCACCAAAGGTCTGTGGAGAACCCAATGATTTAGTAAAATACAACTCAAAGATCATTGCACAAGCATTTATTAACTGACAACTTCTTTTCTTTTTTCTCAAACCTTTCTTGCTTGTTATTGTTTGGCTGATAAAAGGTTTTCCATGGTACTGGGAACTATGACTACAATACACACTCACCACAGCAACAGCAGAAGACTGTAGAAGTTCAACAGGGGTCATGACAGTGAAATATGCTATGTTGACAAATATATAGCACACAGTAACCAGGGGAATCCCAATCATGATAGCCAGGGGAAGGTTTCTGTAAAAAAAAAAATCTTAATCATAAAAAATAAATAAACATCTATGAAATTAATAAATAAAAACACCACATTTTCAATACAATAACACTTTCATGATAATATATATATACACTGTATATAGTATACTGTACTGTGCAAAAGTCTTAGGCACGTTAGTATTTTCACCCCAAAAAGGTTTTAAGCCAGTTATTTATACATCTTTTGCTGTAGTGTCTCAGTAGGAAATATTAGTTGACATTTCCAAACATTTATTTTGCCATTAATTGTAATAATCTAGTGAGATTTTTGTATGCACAACAGCCGGTATGATCCACACGAAGATCTGATCTCACCATCATCGAGTCTGTGATGCATGAAGAAACAGAAAAAAACTGAGACTAAATTCAAAGCTGATATTTCCGACTGACACACTACAGCAAAAGAAGTATAAATAACTGGCTTAAAACTTTTTTGTGTGTGAAAATACTAACATGGCTAAGACTTTTGCACAGTACTGTATATATATAATAAACAAAAACACAATAGATTTTCAATAACACAAGAAGACCTACAGCTAACAATGTAAGATTGCAGATATACTGCAATGTCATTTTGCTGATAATATTGCCGCTAACAATACTATAATACAGATTTCACATGTTTTAGAAAATCAGAATTGGAATTTTAATTTAGAACATTTCAGTCTCACTTGTATGGATTTTTCAGCTCTTCTGTTATGAAGTTAAGCTGATTCCTATGAAAAAAAGAAAAGAGAACTTTGACATGAATTGCCATAGCTGACTTCTGGTCTTATACACGCTTCTCTCAGAATGAAAAAGCCATGGATAAAGAATGATCTGGTGAAAAACCACACGCAACTAAAAACAAGGTTTGACAAGCATTCAATTTCCCTTTTCATTATGTAATGATACTTCCCTTTATCATTAGACGGTGTGAATGGTTCCCAGGGCTGAGAGCACACTAGAAAGTTGATTCTTTGAGTCTAATAGGCGTATTAAAAGTTTTAAAAATATGTACACTGCTGCTTAACATTAGCCTCATATACATGTGCAACATTATATGAGCTCATCATTACTTTACCATCCGTCATAAGCCCAGAGGCCATTGTAAAATGCAAGGCCAATTGCTCCAAATGATGTTGTTCCCCCTGCAAATGGGTCTCTAAGATTCTGTGTATTGCCTAAAAAACATTTAAAACACAATAAAAAGACACATTTTATTGATCTTTCATTGAACATTTACAGAGGTCTACTTATCTAAACACACATCTACAGTAATCTCTGGGCATAGTCTACGATGAGTCATCTTTCACAACATAATCAAAACATATTTATTTTTTGATCTGTTATCAAAATGTTTTTGAACTCAGTCCCTTCAATTGAATAATAAGATGCTGCTGTCCTTTTCGATGTCACATAAGCCAGTCAATAAAAACTGATATCATATAAGATAGGAGTCACAACAACAGATCTGGCAATGAGATATGAGGTCGGGTAAAAGCTGGTTTGATTGTTCTCAGGGAATAGAGAGGTACCTTGAGCCAACAGAACGATGCCTGAAACCACGATAACGACAATAATCAAGAGTTTGGCTGCGGTGAAAAAGTTCTGCACTCTGGAGGCCAGTTTCACACTCAGACAGTTGATGAGTGTAATTATTACTGATGAGAGAACAAAGTGAGGGTTAGACCAAAATAATGTCATTGGAATATAAACAGGGCCTAGACTTGTACTTACCGATACAAGCTGCAGCCAGGCATTTGGTAACCACTTGAGGAGGAGTGCATCCTGGGTAAAATGGAGTGGAGGCGTACTCGGCACAACTCAGGGCAATGATGGCAAATGACGAAGGCTTTAACACGATGACCGTGGTCCAGGAATATAGGTATGCCAGCACAGGCCCAAAGCCCTCCATCAGGTATGGATACTCACCACCAGACTTCACGATCATTGTGCCCAGCTCGGCATAGCAGAGGGCCCCTGCACACACACACACACACGCATAGTTTCCCATTAGTTTCTCACTGTTCAAGTTGAGGTCAATGAGTCCATTACCAAAAGGTCTTCTGCAGGCAGAGTCAGTATTAAACTAAAGAGGATTTCTGTGTCTTGGGAATTTTCCTGAACAGTATGTGACTTAAAAAGACTGACTGAGGGTTTCTGAGTGAGTGAACATATCTGATTAACCTCCTTGACTTTGCCCAACTATAATCTCAGCAGAAAGTGCTGGATAAAATAAAGATTTAGTTTAGATTTACATATTTGTAACACATAATGCGGTAAGACAAATTTAATTTGGAGCGAATTAAAAGAGTAACACTTTACAATAAGGTCCAATACATTAACATTATTTAATGCATCACGTATCATGAACTAACAATCCTGGTTAATTTATAAATATTTAACATTTAATTTGTCAGAAATTAGTTTTACTATGCATTTTATGTGGTATGAACAAAAATTAAGTAATATATATATGAACATTAACCTTGATTATTACAAGATACTGTTCATTGTAAGTTAATTCTACTTAATGCATTAACGAACTGAGCCTTATCGTAAAGTGTTTAATAATTAATAAACAAATTAATAAAGCAGCAACCTTTAGACTTTTAAATTATGTTACACACTATAAAAAAGGTTGTATTTTGCATACATGGTATATGGTGAGATTATCAAGCAGCAAATACAAATATGACACGATACATGAGGTGATTATGCTTAATCTCACACATTAATCTTTGTTATAGGGGGTAATCAGGCTTTTGTGCAACCTCATAGATAATGTCTTTGTGTGGATACTGACCCAGTGTAGCCAGTAATCCGCACGCCGCCCACACACACAGACACGGACCCACAGCTCCAGTTCCCTCCAGCACCGCTTTGGGAGAAATGAAGATCCCGGAGCCGATCATTGTTCCCACTATCAGACAGATGCCACTTACAAGACCCACCTGAGGCATTCACACAGGCTTAAGGTTAAAGGCTTAGGGATTGGTTTAACTGATAATGTAATTAAGTTAGCGTGATAATAAAATTAGATTTGATACTACAAGGGGTTGTCAGCTGATTTTAGAGATTTGTGACTTTATCTGATATGCTGGCTACCGATTGTTTATGCTCATTTGATCCATTATTACATTTAGGTTACCTTTGCCATTAAAGTTATTTCTTAAAACACTAATAATTTAGCAAATCTCTTCATAAACATCCTTTTTAATACCGTACATAATAATGTTTTAATGTCTAAATTCACACGTAGCATTTAAAATGACTGATTTTAGTTTTTACTGTTTTATTTTATAGAACTGGCATTTTACCAATAAATGTGATCTAAATGATATCACTCCACTTTAACACAGGAAAGACGAGGCTTCTATTTATATTGCCTGAAGGTTTTCTCTGGGGTCAACATAAAGAACAAGGTTTGCAATAAATAACTACTTAAAGCGATTCATATTACTAGACCTTCCATGTTCTTATGTATGCAGAATTACATATAAATAGTTAAACTTGTCATTAATGAGAGCTACAAAAGACTGCTCGGACAGATGGGTCAGGAAAGGAAAGGATTACACTGTGATGGTGACAGGCACCGCCAGGTTAACCCACAGTTAAACCCTTCACACACTTAATTACACGCCCACATGTATCGACTCTGGACGGAAACCATTGATCATTAAACATTCTTCACATTCTTTTGTGTAATGTGCCTCATTCTCTCATACTCACATCCTGACGCAGAACTGCTGCATTTGGCTGCTCGGACTTTTTAGTTTTCAAAGCCTCTTTAATGCTCCCATTGTGAGTGTTCGCTTTTTTCAGATCCACATCCATCATTCACAGGGTCAACAGTTCAGTTTTTACTTTGTGCAGTCAGCCTGAATAAATACAGACAAAACTATAATATACCATTTCTTATAAACCTAATTACATTTATTATGATGATCAATTAAAAGTTAATTAATAAATAAAAAGAACAAAAATTACTAAGCCTGAACCTGAACTGAAAGACAGATAGAAATCTAGGGAAGTCTTATAGCTCTTTTATTCTTGTTGTTTTGATGACTTGTTCTTGCTAGTGTAGTTCATCGTGTCAGATTACTTCAAGCATCCTATAGGCCAAGTTAACGTTTAAAGACATTATAATGCTTTAAGTGTTGCAGGTGAATGTGCGTCAACATGTTATGGGCTCTCCGACAGATCTTTTTATTCATACACATAACATCTGCTCCACTTGCACTTCAATTCAGATCATTTTGTCTCCTAGCAACCGCAGAACAATAGTCAAAGGTTCAGTTTATACTTTAGTCAAGAAGCAAAGATTAGAATTGGCTGCAAAAAAAATCTGAAGGACATTTTTTTCATGAATTACAAATATTAAAATACTGCTGTAAACTCAGTAGAAGAATTCACAAATATTATTTATTTATGATTATTTTAGTTTATGATTTATTTGTGCACATTAGGTAGTCAAATAAATTTTGTGCAAAACAAAGTCATCTGAAGACCTTTTCCAATTTTAAAGAATTTGCTTTCTCATCCTACACAGATAAGAAAATATTGTATCTCATCTACAGTTAAGACAGTCAGGCTGATGTCCATAAGCAGCCACTGATTCTAAATCTAATGAAAAAATGTATTTGGAGACCGTTAAAAGTCAATAGGCTCATCCGTGCTGCCATTATCTTGATGGTCCATTATGTAACCCTGTAAATACTCTCACTTAACATGAAGATTTACAGTAAACAAACACATATCAATACTTCAGTTAAGATTAATGTTTCCTTTCTGCCAAACATTTATCATATTTGTAGAAAATATGTATTTACAACAAACAAGTTACAATATTGTAACATAAATTATAATGCATTAAATATATTTTTCTAATTGAACATTTTTCAGGTGCAGTTAGCAAAGACAAACTATAGGTTAACTCAAGCTTACTTTCTGTGCCACCAATTCCACCGTCACATGAGAATCATGTTTAACTCGAGGCGTGAGGCGAAAGACAAACCTGCAATGCTTTCAGTTTTTCCAGCAGAAAAGTTTTGATCCATTTGCAAATTCATGTGTTTAATAACCACCAAAAAGTGGGTGGAACCTTCAATGTTCAGTTATTCTCCTGGCTGACCGTGCTTGAAACAAACACGTGACAAGAAGGAGGAGAGGGACCAGGATTGGCTAGAGGTGAGCAGGCTCTGACCAACACAATACTCCTTTGAAAGAGACACTTGATATGGTTTGGTTGGAAAGAGGGGGTGACAGTGTGAAGCCAAGGTTTGACCAGAACACAGAACCGTCTCAGATCAAAAGCACTGCCAATGCAACTCAGTACAAGCCATTGCTTAAATAAATACAGGCCTGTGAATAGCCTACTTGAAGCAGTGTAAGCTCAATGATCTCCATTATAAATACATTTCACAGTCAAGAAGAGCTTCTCTGATTGATGTACTCGTCTCTACTTCCTTTTCATTTGTCGAGTTCAAAAGCTGGCCAATGAGACGCATCTCTAGTTTCAAAGGGAGTCAGTTAATAGCTTGCTGTGGTATTAAAAATACTGATATGTAAAGTACTTTTGTCACTTTTCCTGGCAATTTACAGCATTTATTATTCTAATATAATGTTAACTCATAAATGTACAATAGCTTATTGTTATTCATGTTTGTTTGTAATACATTCATAAATGTTGCAAAGTGTGTGTAGAAATGAACAATGAAGAATAATAAACACTGTAAGAGGATTAGACAAAGGGGAGCTGGTGTTGTATCCTCTGGTGCTCTTGGAAGGGTTAAATGTTCATAAAAAAGAATTGGAAAAAAATCCAGGTCCAGGCACTCGGTAGAATGCAAAAGTTAAGCCTTTATTGTTTTTGATGGCTAAAACATTAAAACACCAACGCGTATCGGCCCACTGGCCTTCATCAGGGTGTTGGTAACAAACAGACAGAATCAAGCCATACTTATTGCATTGATTTCAGGTGTGCCACTCTGGCACTTGCAACACAAGTTCTTGTTCACTAGAAGCAATAGTTCAGGTCATGTCTAATGCCAGAGGTTAACCCATACAAATACAAGACCAAATGAGAGATCTCCAAGTGGAAAAATAGAAGTGACACCACTACAAACATCTAGTGTACTCCACACAATATGTACCAAAAGTCAATAAATATGAATAAGCTAGTTACACATCATAATTATTAATTATTAATCTGGCATCAAGGTGAATAGCCTCAATGCCCACTCGTAAAGTTGAATCCCTCCCATGTTTTGCGTCTATATAATGTTTGGCCATTGGATAATTCATATTTACAGTCCGGATGGCATACCCATGCTCAGCTACCCTGTCTGACTCCTTTTAGTGAGACCTACGTAAAAACAGCCACAAGTACACTCTAATCGATAGACAACATGGGTAGTATCGCAATTTATAAAACTGTTAACTGTGTAAGTCTTATTACTGAAAACATCCATAAATGTGTCAGTTTTACCCAGATTCTCACAATAATTACAATTACCACAAGGAAAGGGTTGACGTAGCTACTTTTAGGTAGCACAATTTTTAACCCAATTTCCCTTGGGTTGACGAAGCCAAGTTTCACGTTTAGGAGCAGGGAGGTAACTTCTTACTAACTTGTCTTTAATTGTAAGAGGGTTGTTTATTGTTAGTTCAGGATAGGTAATACATAATATATTAACATAACACAATGTTAATTGTAACCGTGTGTCCAAAGTTTTCCTATGTACACAAATGACAGCACAGCTCTCACTTTACAGCAACTTGCTATGTTACTATGTAACTACTCCCAGTGTTTCAACAATTCCTAGCCTACCGATACTGCAACCTATAAACACTAATACAGACCAATACAACCCAACACAAACATCCAAAATGTAATTACCTTTCATATAGCTGTCATTTGGCTATAAATGAGACAAATACCATCACTTTTTATTGCCAATCTTCAAAATGATCAACATGAGTTAACCTTACAAAATAAATCTGCATTAACAGTTCCTAAAAGATATTAAGCAAAATGAAAAGGTCATGGCCGAATTACACATCACAGCATTGTCTACTTCCTCCACAAGCAACATTATTCTCGTACTTCCAATATTTATTCATCAAGGAACTTCCAAGGACATGCAAGCCAATGGCAGGCACCCTTAGAAATAAGAACTATACAAATACATTATATCAACACAGTGTACTCTTTACATGATTCCTTACCTTTAGATGGGCTCCTTCTTATCCCAAACTCAGATCTGAATCTTCAAGCTAGGAATTGCACACACATTCTGGGTGGCATCTGAGCAGCTAACAATTAACCGACGCTGTCACAGGTTGTGTGTGCACATCCTTCTTTCACGTGCAACGCTGAAACCCAGAGACTCTTCTCAGACAGACTTAATGTTTATGCGACTCATTCTACATCTGATGACTGAACATTCAGAGAGAAAATCAATTCAAAATTAATTATTCCAAACAATTTCATTAACTTCAATTCTTTTAATATGAGCATATGTATCTGAGCTACATTTAAGCATTTATTTTTAAATGTCTAAGTGGTGTAAATGTTTACTGACCTCATAAAGCGACCCATGCCCATGTTTTATTGTTTTATTTTGTTTCTGAGATGGAGTGATTTGATTACCCATCAGTTACAGTTAAAGTCAAGTTGCTAGAACGATTTGAGTATGAGCGTGTGGTGCCTTATTATAAAACCAAGTAGTTGTGACTCATTACATGAGAAAATGAAATTCAGGAATCATTTTAAGTATATAAACAGAGAAATTAATCTACCACTGGCAAAATGAAAGAAAGACACTATGTGAAAGGAAATCCCCTATTCACATTTATTATGGTTGTACAATAATAATCTATACTAATGGTAAAATGTAGTATTAAAGGGGCGGCCTGATGGGATGAAAGTGAAAAAAGTAACAGTAACAGAAATAATGTTATTTAAAGTCTGCATTAAATCACATGAAGGCATGGTAATGATAGCTTACTTTAGAAAATCTACCCTGGTGTTTTTTCTTAAATTTGCTGAATGAAAGGCCAACACTGGCTGCAGGCTCCAGACCCTTCACAAGAGCACATCAATAGAGTGATTGAGCGCTTGGAAAGGGACCCAGCTGACCTTACATTGAGATGTTAACCTAGATAAGGAACAAACCACAACTCTAGACCATCCCAGAGGACAGGTACTAAACTTTAACAAGCTTTTCCAGGGACTTTAACTGTTCAACAGGATCTGTAAATCCTCAAAGTCTGAGTGTCTGTTGTGATGTTTATGTGATTTATCTAGGTGGCCTGTCCCAAAATCTGTCACAGATTCATCAGGCCTGTGTTTCTACGAAAATCCATTTTTCTTTATATTATTGAATCGGTGGTCTTTGTGACTTTAATTGTATTTCCAGTTACTCCTCAGGCTTTTGGACATTTGTTTAATTTATTTAATAACAATGTCCAGCAGATGGCAGCACTACTTTTCGTATCTTCTATTAGCTCCACTGATTAAACAGGCCAACATCAGTTTTGATCGGGCCCAATTCTGTCATTCTAATGTGCATTATTAGGGCCCAAGCCCTGAAAGGGCGCAGAGCCCTATTGTTCTTCTAAGGGTTTTTTGTTATTAGGGCCCAAGCCCTGAAAGGGCGCAGAGCCCTATTGTTCTTCTAAGGGTTTTTTGTTTTTCTTCTTCTTCTTCTTCTTCTTCTTTATAATAAATTTTTTTTCAAGGTTTTTGCCACTTTTGGGGGCCTTAACGTGCTCAAAAACTCTTGAAACTTTGCACACTGGTCAGAACCCGCGGCCATTAGAGCTGGACTGAAGCTGGTACCCGGGCGTGGCAGGGGGGCTCGACAGCGCCCCCTGGAACGGGGTCCGAAAACTTGGTCCATAAATCAAACACGCTTGCATGAAATAATATGAAACTCGGTACACTTATAGATCTCATCGGTTCATATATCCTTCATGCTCTGACTTTTTACCCCTGCCCAACAGGAAGTCGGCTATTTGGCGTAGTTTAAAAAACACATGCAATGGAATTTAAAATACTCCTCCTAGACGATTCAAACAATCACCACGAAACTCGGTCAGCATGAAGTCAAGACATTGAGGATGAAAAGTTGCGAGGGGATTTTTGATATCTCGAACGGTTTGGCCGTGGCGAGGAAACGAATTTATGGCGAATATTGGAAACAGGAAGTGTGTTATAACATCCTCATACATTAATTGATCTTGATGAAACTTCAGCAGTGTGTTCGCTGTAAGAGGCCGATCACATGGATGTGACTATTGTGAGTCAAAGTTATAGCGCCACCAACTGGCAGCAGGAAGTGTGTCACTTTCGAAATGCTTTGAAATCACCCTCTTATTTTTACCCGATTTGCTTCAAACTTCATCTGTATACTGTAAACACACGACAGATGTAGACCTGTGAAAGGATTATTGATATCTTTAATACTGTCGCCATGGCAACGCTTTAAACTTTTATATTCTTTTTGGATGCATTTGAGGCTCTTAACATGCTTCAAATTGCATGAAACTCAACATGCATTTGACATTTATTGTGTAATAGACATGTGTGAAGTTTCAGAAACGGGCGTGGTATGGGGCTCAGTAGCGCCACCTTTAGTCAAAAAGGGGGTATTAGTTTTACCTACAGTAACCAAACTCGGTACGTATATTCTTCTCTTCGATCCGGACAACTTTCTAATTTACAGTCATTAGTAGAGATGCACCGATTTCAATTTTCTAGGCCGATTCCGATTTCCGATTTTTCATCAAGTTTGACCTGCCGATACCGATTTTAGCCGATTCCGATTTTATTTTTTCTAACCACTTTACAACACACACAAATGTTTTTTGTCTATGTTTTCTTTAACAGAACATTTTGCATAGAATATAGAACATTCAAACAAATAATTACTCCCGGTGTGGGAAATTCACACACATTAAAGTGAAGTGTGTTATGAAAAAAAAAAAACATTTCCTTCTTTTCACATCCAATACCCCCCACCCCCACCCACATGTCCAGCCAGGCTAAACAAGCGCTCACTGTCGACGCTTGTACAAGGTGCAGAGAGGTAAGCTCGGGCAAGTGGAGCAAGTGCAGGGAAACGATCTTTGTTGATCTTCCAGTAGATCAATGCATTTTCACTTCTGCCAATGGGCGCCTCTGACAGGTAGTTCTGTACCTGCACAGACAAGGGGCTGGCCAGTTGAACGACAGTTTCACATGGCAAACGTGAGAGGCGCGTGAACGACCGTTTCACACTGTAAACGAGCGGCGCGTGAATGACAGTTTCACATGGCAAACGTGAGAGGCGCGTGAACGACCGTTTCACACTGTAAACGAGCGGCGCGTGAACGACAGTCTCACATGGCAAACGTGAGAGGCGCGTGAACGACCGTGAGTGGCGCGTCAGCGTAAATGCATCATCACAGCAGCTGCAGCCGCCGGAGTATTACTGGAAGCGTTTGTAGTAGGCTACAGCGTCACAGCAGCTGCTACAAAAGTCTCGGCGCCGAAACCCGCGATTCACTGCTGCTCACGCGACGTTCCTGCTTGAAGCTCGCGCGCTTCTCTTTGACCGGTTTTAAAAATCGGCATTGGTCAGAGTGATCGGCCGGTCACCGATTACGGCCGATCATGTGAAAATCGGCCGATTCCGATCACCAGCCGATCAATCGGTGCATCCCTAGTCATTAGCTCCGACCAACAGGAAGTCAGATATTTTGGTTTGAATGTGTACTGTTTGGAGCATTTTCCCTCTGCCCCTCTGTGTGTGTGTGTGTGTGAGGAGGGGGGCTAGTTTAGTTTAACCATTTCTCTGCTGTGTGCAAAATCTCTGGCACTTTTGAGGGCCTTAACATGCTCAAACTCTTGAAATTTTGCACACAGGTCAGAACCCGCGGCCATTAGGGCCGGGCTGAAGCTGGTACCCGGGCGTGGCAGGGGGGCTCGACAGCGCCCCCTGGAATGGGATTCGAACACTTGTCCATATATCAAACACGCTTGCATGAATTAATATGAAACTCGGTACACATATAGATTTAATCGGGCCGAACAACTTTCCCTGGGTCAAGTTTTACGCCAGCCCAACAGGAAGTCGGCTATTACGGGTTGATTGGAGAACGCTTGCTCTCGCATTTGAAACACTTCTCCTAGAGAATTCATCCGATGACCACGAAACTCGGTCAGCATGAAGTCAAGACATGGAAGATGATAAATTGCCAGGGGATTTTTGATATCTCGAACGGTTTGGCCGTGGCGAGGCAACAAATTTATGATTAAAAAAGGATGCATAAAGTGTGTTATAACTTAGTTATAGTTTTACCTACAGTTACAAAACTCAGCGTGTATATTGATCTTATCAAGCCGAACAACTTTCTAATTTACAGTCATTAGCTCCGACCAACAGAAAGTCAGATATTGTGGTTTGAATGTGGATTGTGTCTCTGTCTCTCTGCCATTCTGTGTGTGTGTGTGTGTGTGTGTGTGTGTGTGTGTGTGTGTGTGTGTGTGTGTGTGTGTGTGTGTGTGTGTGTGTGTGTGTGTGTGTGTGTGTGTGTGAGATATTTTGGTTGGGTGACAGTTGTAGGTTACAGTTTGACAAGAGTTTATAGTTTAACAAAAGCACAATGTTGTGTTCTGTATGAACTAAATGACAGAGTGTGTTTTTATGTCTCCATTGTTCGATCGAGCCTCACACACACACACACACAGCATTCCAGCGTTGCAATCTTGACATCGCAGAATGTTCATTATAGCCTTAATAAAATATAATAATAAAATAGTCAACCTTACATATAAAAATTACACTGCTCTGTTTAAATAGTCATTTGTACAGTTTGTGCCGTTCATAGTAAGCACCGCTCCACTGTGATGTTTCCAAGCACATTTTTGCGCATTTGAAGAGGATAATTTTTCTATATTGGAACGTGAGTGTACAAAGTGTACAAAGTACAAAGCCTATAAAAAGAATAGTTTAGCATCCAAAAATGTTAATAATATATATTATTATTATTATATATATATAATAATATATATGTTAAAAATAGGGGGAAAAAAGAATTTACATAATATATATATATATATATATATTTTTTTATATATATATATATATATATATATATATATATATATATATAATTAAAGCTGCAAGCAGCGATGGAGGGCCCAAGCCGGTGGCACCGCCACCCGGTGCCTTTAGTGGAACTAAAGGCACCAGGGTGGCGGTGCCACCGGCTTGGGCCCGCAATCGCTGCTTGCAGCTTTAATGCATTGGATTTTATTTTTAGGGCCCAAGCCTTGAAAAGGCGAAGGCCCTATTGTTTTCCTTCGGATTATTATTTATTCTTCTTCTTCTTCTTTATTATTATTATTTTACTACCTTTTGGGCACTTTTGGGGGCCTTAACGTGCTCAAAAACTCTTGAAACTTTGCACAAATGTCAGAACCCGCGGCCATTAGAGCCGGACTGAAGCTGGGACCCGGGCGTGGCAGGGGGGCTCGCCAGCGCCCCCTGGAATGGGATTCAAAAACATGTCCATATCTCAAACACGCTTGCATGTAATAATATGAAACTCGGTACAAATATATATCTCATCGGGCCGAACAACTTTCGTGCTCTAAGTTTTACGCCAGTCCAACAGGAAGTCGGTTATTATGGGTTGTATGGAAACGCATGTTCTGGCATTTGAAACACTTCTCCTAGAGAATTCATCGGATGACCACGAAACTCGGTGTGCATGAAGCCAAGACATGGAGGATGATAAATTGCGAGGGGATTTTTGATATCTCGAACGGTTTGGCCGTGGCGAGGAAACAAATTTATGGCGAATATTGGAAACAGGAAGTGTGTTATAACATCCTCATACATTAATTGATCTTGATGAAACTTCAGCAGTGTGTTCGCTGTAAGAGGCCGATCACATGGATGTGACTATTGTGAGTCAAAGTTATAGCGCCACCAACTGGCAGCAGGAAGTGTGTCACTTTCAAAATGCTTTGAAATCACCCTCTTATTTTTACCGATTTGCTTCAAACTTCATCTGTATAATGTAAACACACGGCAGATGTAGACCTGTGAAAGGATTATTGATATCTTAAATACTGTTGCCATGGCAACGCATCAAACTTTAATATTCTTTTTTAAAGTTTTTGAGACTCTTAGCATACTTGAAATTGCATGAAACTCGACAGACACTTTACATTTATTGCCTAGTACACTTGTGCAAAGTTTCAGAAATGGGCGTGGTAAGGGGCTCAGTAGCGCCACCTTTAGTCAAAAAGGGGGTATTAGTTTTACCTACAGTAACAAAAAACGGTATCTATATTTATCTCCACGAGCCGGACAACTTTCTAATTTACAGTCATTAGCTCCGACCAACAGGAAGTCAGATATTTTGGTTTGAATGTGATTTGATGGGAATTTTGCCAGTCTCTCTCAGTGTCTGTGTGTGTGAGAGAGGAGGGGGGCTTTATTTTAACCCTTTCTCTGCTGTGTGGGACTTCTCGAGCACTTTTGGGGCCCTTAACGTGCTCGAAAACTCTTGAAACTTTGCACACAGGTCAGAACCTGCGGCCATCAGGGCCGGCCTGAAGCTGGTACCCGGGCGTGGCAGGGGAGCTCAACAGCGCCCCCTTGAACGTGGTCCGAAAACTTGGTCCATATATCAAACACGTTTGCATGTAATAATATGAAACTCGGTACACATATAGATTTAATCGGGCCGAACAACTTTCGTGCTCTAAGTTTTACGCCAGTCCAACAGGAAGTCGGCCATTATGGGCTGTATGAAAATGCATGCCCCTGGAATTTGATATACTCCTCCAAGAAAAATTATCCTATCGCCACCAAACTCGGTCAGCATGAAGTAAAGACATTGAGGACGCTAAATTGCGGACGGATTTTTGATATCTCGAACGGTTTGGCCGTGGCGAGGAAACGATGTTATGGCGAGAAAAGAAAAATACAATGTGTTATAACGTCTTCATACATTTATTGATCTTGATGAAACTTCAGCAGTGTGTTTGTTGTAAGAGGGCGATCACATGGATGTGACTATTATGAGTCAAATTTATAGCGCCACCAACTGGCAGCAGGAAGTGTGTTACTTTCAAGATACTTTTGACTAAAGTGGGGGGGGGTATTTTTACCTACAGTCACAAAACTCGGTCTGTATATTGTGCTTATCGATCCGGACAACTTTCTCATTTACAGTCATTAGCTCCGACCAACAGGAAGTCAGATATTTTGGTTTGAATGTGGTTTTGTCTCTCTCTGTGTGTGGGGAGGGAGGGAGGGCACACACACAGACAGCCCCCCCTTTTCTGTGTGTGTTTGGAGGGGAGCAGAAATACTCACACTGATACAAGCTCTAAAGCAGACTTCTTCTCGACAGTCAAAGCGGGGTTACGTTATTGCCCGTCGTGCACAGGAACCCGAAAGGCAACGGGGTGGCGGCTTTTTATATATATATATATATATATATATATATATATATATATATATATATATATATATATAAATAAATATAGCTGCAAGCAGCGATGGAGGGCCCAAGGCGGTGGCAGCGCCAGCCCGGTGCCTTTAGTGTAACTAAAGGCACCAGGGTGGTGGTGCCACCGGCTTGGGCCCGTAATCGCTGCTTGCAGCTATATTTATTTATATATATATATATATATATTTATTATTATTATTATTATTATGACCCGGGCGTGGCAGGGGGGCTCGACAGCGCCCCCTGGAACGGGGTCCGAAAACTTGGTCCATAAATCAAACACGCTTGCGTGTAATAATATGAAAATCGATATACTTATAGATCTCATCGGTTCATATATCCTTCGTGCTTTTACTTTTTACGCCAGCCCAACAGGAAGTCGGCTATTTGGCGTAGTTTAAAAAACACATGCAATGGAATTTAAAATACTCCTCCTAGAAAATTCAACCAATCACCACGAAACTCGGTGTGCATGAAGTCAAGACATGGAGGATGAAGAATTGCCAGGGGATTTTTGATATCTCGAACGGTTTGGCCGTGGCGAGGAAACGAATTTATGGCGAATATTGGAAACAGGAAGTGTGTTATAACATCCTCATACATTAATTGATCTTGATGAAACTTCAGCAGTGTGTTCGCTGTAAGAGGCCGATCACATGGATGTGACTATTGTGAGTCAAAGTTATAGCGCCACCAAATGGCACCAGGAAGTGTGTCACTTTCAAAATGCTTTAAAATCACCCTCTTATTTTTACCCGATTTGCTTCAAACTTTATGTGTATAATGTAAACACACGGCAGATATAGACCTGTGAAAGGATTATTGATATCTTAAATACTGTTGCCATGGCAACGCATCAAACTTTAATATTCTTTTTTAAAGTTTTTGAGACTCTTAACATGCTTGAAATTGCATGAAACTCGACAGACACTTTACATTTATTGCCTAGTACACTTGTGCAAAGTTTCAGAAACGGGCGTGGTAAGGGGCTCAGTAGCGCCACCTTTAGTCAAAAATGGGGTATTAGTTTTACCTACAGTAACAAAAATCGGTATTTATATTTATCTCCCCGAGCCGGACAACTTTCTAATTTACAGTCATTAGCTCCGACCAACAGGAAGTCAGATATTTTGGTTTGAATGTGATTTGATGGGAATTTTGCCAGTCTCTCTCAGTGTCTGTGTGTGTGTGAGAGAGGAGGGGGGGCTTTATTTTAACCCTTTCTCTGCTGTGTGGGACTTCTCGGCCACTTTTGGGGCCCTTAACGTGCTCGAAAACTCTTGAAACTTTGCACACAGGTCAGAACCTGCGGCCATCAGGGCCGGGCTGAAGCTGGTACCCGGGCGTGGCAGGGGGGCTCAACAGCGCCCCCTTTAACGGGGTCCGAAAACTTGGTCCATATATCAAACTGAATATTGCATGAATTAGTATGAAACTCGGTACACATATAGATCTCATCGGGCCGAACAACTTTCGTGCTCTAAGTTTTACGCCAGTCCAACAGGAAGTCGGCTATTATGGGTTGTATGAAAACGCACGCCCCTGGAATTTTATATACTCCTCCAAGAAATTTAATTTTATCTTCACCAAACTCGGTCAGCATGAAGTCAAGACATTGAGGACGCTAAATTGCGGACGGATTTTTGATATCTCGAACGGTTTGTCCGTGGCGAGGAAACAAATTTATGGCGAGAAAAGAGAAACACGATGTGTTATAACGTCTTCATACATTGATTGATCTTGATGAAACTTCAGCATTGTGCTCGCTGTAAGAGGCCCATCACATGGATGTAACTAATGTGAGTCAAAGTTATAGCGCCACCAACTGGCAGCAAGAAGTGTGTTACTTTCAAGATGCTTTTGACAAAAGTGGGGGGTTAGTTTTACCTACAGTAACAAAACTTGGTATGTATATTGTGCACATCGAGCCGGACAACTTTCTAATTTACAGTCATTAGCTCTGACCAACAGGAAGTCAGATATTTTGGTTTGAATGTGGTTTTGTCTCTCTCTGCCTCTCTCTGCCAGAGTTCCCCCTGCCATTCTGTGTGTGTGAGTGAGTGTGTGTGTGTGTGTGTGTGTGTGGAGAGGGGAGGGCACACACACAGAAACCCCCCCCCCCCCCCCCCCCCCCCCCCATTGTGTGTGTCTGTGTGGGGAGGGGGGCAGAAAGACTCTATTAAAAATAGGTATATTGTGCAATCTAGTGTTTTATACTATGTATATGTGTTTTTTTCTTTTAAACAAGTGTTTTAAAGTACAGTAATTTCAATGACTATATATACCACACTTCATAGGAATTTTCGGTGTTGTGTACTTACAATGGCTGCTGATTTCATGTGTCCGTTACCGTTAAGTCCATGAGACTGTAGGGTGTCTAATTTTTCATTTTAGGTTTCAGAAGGGTGCTCACGCATACTTTGTGGTTGATATGTGCCCTCGATGCGCACTTTTGCAGAACCCACACTGATGCAAGCTCTAAAGCAGACTTCTTCTGGACAGTCAAAGCGGAGTTACGTTATTGCCCGTTGTGCACAGGAACCCTAAAGGCACCGGGGTGGCGGTTTATATATATATGTATATATATATATATATAAATATAGCTGCAAGCAGCGATGGAGGGCCCAAGCCGGTGCCACCGCCACCTTGGTGCCTTTAGTGCAACTAAAGGCACCGGGGGTGGCGGTGCAACCGGCTTGGGCCCGTAATCGCTGCTTGCAGCTATATTTATATTTTATTTTACGTTTTTATGTGCTTTTGTTTTTTGGCAAAAATCTTTTTAGCTTTATTTTTTTTAAACTTTAATTAGGGCCCAAGCCCTGAAAGGGCGCAGAGCCCTATTGTTCTTCTAAGGGTTTTTTGTTATTCTTCTTCTTCTTCTTCTTCTTTATAATAAATTTTTTTTCAAGGTTTTTGCCACTTTTGGGGGCCTTAACGTGCTCAAAAACTCTTGAAACTTTGCACACTGGTCAGAACCCGCGGCCATTAGAGCCGGACTGAAGCTGGTACCCGGGCGTGGCAGGGGGGCTCGACAGCGCCCCCTGGAACGGGGTCCGAAAACTTGGTCCATAAATCAAACACGCTTGCATGAAATAATATGAAACTCGGTACACTTATAGATCTCATCGGTTCATATATCCTTCATGCTCTGACTTTTTACCCCAGCCCAACAGGAAGTCGGCTATTTGGCGTAGTTTAAAAAACACATGCAATGGAATTTAAAATACTCCTCCTAGACGATTCAACCAATCACCACGAAACTCGGTGTGCATGAAGTCAAGACATTGAGGATGAAAATTTGCGAGGGGATTTTTGATATCTCGAACGGTTTGGCCGTGTCGAGGAAACGAATTTATGGCGAATATTGGAAACAGGAAGTGTGTTATAACTTCTGCATACATTAATTGATCTTGATGAAACTTCAGCAGTGTGTTCGCTGTAAGAGGCCGATCACATGGATGTGACTATTGTGAGTCAAAGTTATAGCGCCACCAACTGGCAGCAGGAAGTGTGTCACTTTCAAAATGCTTTGAAATCACCCTCTTATTTTTACCCGATTTGCTTCAAACTTCATCAGTATAATGTAAACACACGACAGATGTAGACCTGTGAAAGGATTATTGATATCTTTAATACTGTCGCCATGGCAACGCTTTAAACTTTTATATTCTTTTTGGATGCATTTGAGGCTCTTAACATGCTTCAAATTGCATGAAACTCAACATGCATTTGACATTTATTGTGTAATAGACATGTGCGAAGTTTCAGAAACGGGCGTGGTAAGGGGCTCAGTAGCGCCACCTTTAGTCAAAAATGGGGTATTAGTTTTACCTACAGTAACCAAACTCAGTACGTATATTCTTCTCTTCGATCCGGACAACTTTCTAATTTACAGTCATTAGCTCCGACCAACAGGAAGTCAGATATTTTGGTTTGAATGTGTACTGTTTGGAGCATTTTCCCTCTGCCCCTCTGTGTGTGTGTGTGTGTGTGTGAGAGGAGGGGGGCTAGTTTAGTTTAACCATTTCTCTGCTGTGTGCAAAATCTCTGGCACTTTTGAGGGCCTTAACATGCTCGAAAACTCTTGAAATTTTGCACACAGGTCAGAACCCATGCAGGGCCGGGCTGAAGCTGGTACCCGGGCGTGGCAGGGGGGCTCGACAGCGCCCCCTGGAATGGGATTCGAACACTTGTCCGTATATCAAACACGCTTGCATGAATTAATATGAAACTCGGTACACATATAGATTTAATCGGGCCGAACAACTTTCCCTGGGTCAAGTTTTACGCCAGCCCAACAGGAAGTCAGCTATTACGGGTTGATTGGAGAACGCTTGCTCTCGCATTTGAAACACTTCTCCTAGAGAATTCATCCGATGACCACGAAACTCGGTCAGCATGAAGTCAAGACATGGAAGATGATAAATTGCCAGGGGATTTTTGATATCTCGAACGGTTTGGCCGTGGCGAGGAAACAAATTTATGATTAAAAAAGGATGCATAAAGTGTGTTATAACTTAGTTATCGTTTTACCTACAGTAACCAAACTCGGTACGTATATTCTTCTCTTCGATCCGGACAACTTTCTAATTTACAGTCATTAGCTCCGACCAACAGGAAGTCAGATATTGTGGTTTGAATGTGTATTTTCTCTCTCTCTGTCTCTCTGCCATTCTGTGTGTGTGTGTGTCCGTCTGTGTGGGGAGGGGAGGGGAGGGGGGATGTGTGTGTGTGTGTGTGTGTGTGTGTGTGTGTGTGTGTGTGTGTGTGTGTGTGTGTGTGTGTGTGTGTGTGTGTGTGTTTAATTACACTGCTCTGTTTAAATAGTCATTTGTACAGTTTGTGCCATTCATAGTAAGCACCGCTCCACTGTGATGTTTCCAAGCACATTTTTGCGCATTTGAAGAGGATAATTTTTCTATATTGGAACGTGAGTGTACAAAGTGTACAAAGTACAAAGCCTATAATAAAGAATAGTTTAGCATCCAAAAATGTTAATAATATATATATATTATTATTATATATAATAATATATATGTTAAAAATAGGGGGAAAAAGAATTTACATAATATATATATATATATATATATATATATATATATATATTTTTTATATATATATATTTATATATATATATATATATATATATATATATATATATATATAATTAAAGCTGCAAGCAGCGATGGAGGGCCCAAGCTGGTGGCACCGCCACCCGGTGCCTTTAGTGCAACTTGTTTTTTGAGTTCAAGTCCCGGGTCACGTTTTTTTTTTTTTCATACTTTTGGGATTTTGACGACAGGTCCCGGGTCATCGTTTTTTTTTTTTTTTTTTTTTCATACTTTCCTATCATGGTTAAAAGGTAAAAGATATTCTTTAAACTGATGGCAGTTAAGCTCCATCCACAAAAAAATGTAATCAGCCTTTTTTTAAGCCACTTCATCAAAACCTCTCATAATGAGGGTGGGGGAACGGATTCCGACAGCTGTTTTTTTGCCGTCGGATTCTCTCATGTTTCTTAGCAGTGAGGTTCAAATACTCAACAAACGTTTGTTTTCCAGTTGTCCCCTATAGCCTAGTGGTCTAAGCACTGACATTTAACACTTTTGGTATTTTGACGACCAGAGTTCAAGTCCCGGGTCATGTTTTTTTTTTTGTTCATACTTTTGGGATTTTGACGACAGGTCCCGGGTCATCGTTTTTTTTTCATACTTTCCTATCATTGTTAAAAGGCAAAAGATAATTTTTAAACTGATGGCAGTTAAGCTCCATCCACAAAAAAAATTAGTTCAAGTCCCGGGTCATGTATTTTTTATTTTTATTTTTCATACTTTTGGGATTTTGACGACAGGTCCCGGGTAATCGTTTTTTTTTTTTTTTCATACTTTCCTATCATTGTTAAAAGGCAAAATATATTCTTTAAACTGATGGCAGTTAAGCTCCATCCACAAAAAAATTGAGTTCAAGTCCCGGGTCATGTTTTTTTTTTTTTTTTTTTTCATACTTTTGGGATTTTGACGACAGGTCCCGGGTCATCGTTTTTTTTTTTTTTTTTTTTTTCATACTTTCCTATCATGGTTAAAAGGCAAAATATATTCTTTAAACTGATGGCAGTTAAGCTCCATCCACAAAAAAATTGAGTTCAAGTCCCGGGTCATGTTTTTTTTTTTTTTTTTTTTTTCATACTTTTGGGATTTTGACGACAGGTCCCGGGTCATCGTTTTTTTTTTTTTTTTTTTTTTTCATACTTTCCTATCATTGTTAAAAGGCAAAAGATATTCTTTAAACTGATGGCAGTTAAGCTCCATCCACAAAGAAATTGAGTTCAAGTCCCGGGTCATGTTTTTTTTTTTTTTTTTTCTCATACTTTTGGGATTTTGACGACAGGTCCCGGGTCATCGTTTTTTTTTTTTTTCATACTTTCCTATCATGGTTAAAAGGCAAAAGATATTCTTTAAACTGATGGCAGTTAAGCTCCATCCACAAAGAAATTGAGTTCAAGTCCCGGGTCATGTTTTTTTTTTTTTTTTTTTTTTTCATACTTTTGGGATTTTGACGACAGGTCCCGAGTCATCGTTTTTTTTTTTTTTTTCATACTTTCCTATCATTGTTAAAAGGCAAAAGATATTCTTTAAACTGATGGCAGTTAAGCTCTATCCACAAAAAAATTGAGTTCAAGTCCCAGGTCATGTTTTTTTTTTGTTTTTTTCTCATACTTTTGGGATTTTGACGACAGGTCCCGGGTCATCGTTTTTTTTTTTTTTTCATACTTTCCTATCATGGTTAAAAGGCAAAAGATATTCTTTAAACTGATGGCAGTTAAGCTCCATCCACAAAGAAATTGAGTTCAAGTCCCGGGTCATGTTTTTTTTTTTTTTTTAGTTTTTTCATACTTTTGGGATTTTGACGACAGGTCCCGGGTCATCGTTTTTTTTTTTTTTTTTCATACTTTCCTATCATGGTTAAAAGGCAAAAGATATTCTTTAAACTGATGGCAGTTAAGCTCCATCCACAAAAAAATTGAGTTCAAGTCCCGGGTCATGTTTTTTTTTTTTCATACTTTTGGGATTTGACGACAGGTCCCGGGTCATCGTTTTTTTTTTATTTTTTATTTTTTTTATACTTTCCTATCATTGTTAAAAGGCAAAAGATATTCTTTAAACTGATGGCAGTTAAGCTCCATCCAAAAAGAAATTGAGTTCAAGACCCGGATCATGTTTTTTTTTGTTTTTTTGTTTTTTCATACTTTTGGGATTTTGACGACAGGTCCCGCCCGGGTCATCGTTTTTTTTTTTTTTTCATACTTTCCTATCATGGTTAAAAGGCAAAATATATTCTTTAAACTGATGGCAGTTAAGCTCCATCCACAAAAAAATTGAGTTCAAGTCCCGGGTCATGTTTTTTTTTTTTTTTTTTCATACTTTTGGGATTTTGACGACAGGTCCCAGGTCATCGTTTTTTTTTTTTTTTCATACTTTCCTATCATGGTTAAAAGGCAAAAGATATTCTTTAAACTGATGGCAGTTAAGCTCCATCCACAAAGAAATTGAGTTCAAGTCCCGGGTCATGTTTTTTTTTTTTTTTTTTTTTTTCATACTTTTGGGATTTTGACGACAGGTCCCGGGTCATCGTTTTTTTTTTTTTTTTTCATACTTTCCTATCATTGTTAAAAGGCAAAAGATATTCTTTAAACTGATGGCAGTTAAGCTCCATCCACAAAAAAATTGAGTTCAAGTCCCGGGTCATGTTTTTTTTTTTTCATACTTTTGGGATTTTGACGACAGGTCCCGGGTCATCGTTTTTTTTTTTTTTTCATACTTTCCTATCATGGTTAAAAGGCAAAAGATATTCTTTAAACTGATGGCAGTTAAGCTCCATCCACAAAAAAATAGAGTTCAAGTTCCGGGTCATGTTTTTTTAAAAATTTTTTATCATACTTTTGGGATTTTGACGACAGGTCCCGGGTCATCGTTTTTTTTTTTTTTTCATACTTTCCTATCATGGTTAAAAGGCAAAATACATTATTTAAACTGATGGCAGTAAAGCTCCATCCACAAAAAAATTGAGTTCAAGTCCCGGGTCATGTTTTTTTTTGTTTTTTTTGTTTTTTCATACTTTTGGGATTTTGACGACAGGTCCCGGGTCATCGTTTTTTTTTTTTTTCATACTTTCCTATCATTGTTAAAAGGCAAAAGATATTCTTTAAACTGATGGCAGTTAAGCTCCATCCACAAAAAAATTGAGTTCAAGTCCCGGGTCATGTTTTTTTTTTTTTTCATACTTTTGGGATTTTGACGACAGGTCCCGGGTCATCGTTTTTTTTTTTTTTCATACTTTCCTATCATGGTTAAAAGGCAAAAGATATTCTTTAAACTGATGGCAGTTAAGCTCCATCCACAAAGAAATTGAGTTCAAGTCCCGGGTCATGTTTTTTTTTGTTTTTTTCTCATACTTTTGGGATTTTGACGACAGGTCCCGGGTCATCGTTTTTTTTTTTTTTTTTCATACTTTCCTATCATGGTTAAAAGGCAAAAGATATTCTTTAAACTGATGGCAGTTAAGCTCCATCCACAAAGAAATTGAGTTCAAGTTCCAGGTCATGTTTTTTTTTTGTTTTTTTGTTTTTTCATACTTTTGGGATTTTGACGACAGGTCCCGGGTCATTGTTTTTTTTTTTTTTTCATACTTTCCTATCATGGTTAAAAGGCAAAATATATTCTTTAAACTGATGGCAGTTAAGCTCCATCCACAAAGAAATTGAGTTCAAGTTCCGGGTCATGTTTTTTTTTTTTTTTTAGTTTTTTCATACTTTTGGGATTTTGACGACAGGTCCCGGGTCATCGTTTTTTTTTTTTTTTCATACTTTCCTATCATTGTTAAAAGGCAAAATATATTCTTTAAACTGATGGCAGTTAAGCTCCATCCAAAAAGAAATTGAGTTCAAGTCCCGGATCATGTTTTTTTTTGTTTTTTTGTTTTTTCATACTTTTGGGATTTTGACGACAGGTCCCGGGTCATCGTTTTTTTTTTTTTTTTCATACTTTCCTATCATGGTTAAAAGGCAAAATATATTCTTTAAACTGATGGCAGTTAAGCTCCATCCACAAAGAAATTGAGTTCAAGTCCCGGGTCATGTTTTTTTTTTTTTTTTCTCATACTTTTGGGATTTTGACGACAGGTCCCGGGTCATCGTTTTTTTTTTTTTTTTCATACTTTCCTATCATGGTTAAAAGGCAAAAGATATTCTTTAAACTGATGGCAGTTAAGCGCCATCCACAAAGAAATTGAGTTCAAGTCCCGGGTCATGTTTTTTTTTGTTTTTTGTTTTTTCATACTTTTGGGATTTTGACGACAGGTCCCGGGTCATGTTTTTTTTTTTTTCATACTTTTGGGATTTTGACGACAGGTCCCGGGTCATCGTTTTTTTTTTTTTTTTTCATACTTTCTATCATTGTTAAAAGGCAAAAGATATTCTTTAAACTTATGGGAGTTAAGCTCCATCCACATAAAAATTGAGTTCAAGTCCCGGGTCATGTTTTTTTTTGTTTTTTTGTTTTTTCATACTTTTGGGATTTTGACGACAGGTCCCGGGTCATCGTTTTTTTTATATTTATTTTTTTATTTATACTTTCCTATCATGGTTAAAAGGCAAAATATATTCTTTAAACTGATGGCAGTTAAGCTCCATCCACATAAAAATTGAGTTCAAGTCCCGGGTCATGTTTTTTTTGTTTTTTTCTCATACTTTTGGGATTTTGACGACAGGTCCCGGGTCATCGTTTTTTTTTTTTTTTTTCATACTTTCCTATCATCGTTAAAAGGCAAAAGATATTCTTTAAACTGATGGAAGTTAAGCTCCATCCACAAAGAAATTGAGTTCAAGTCCCGGGTCATGTTTTTTTTTTTTTTTTTTTTTCATACTTTTGGGATTTTGACGACAGGTCCCGGGTCATCGTTTTTTTTTTTTTTTCATACTTTCCTATCATGGTTAAAAGGCAAAATATATTATTTAAACTGATGGCAGTTAAGCTCCATCCACAAAAAAATTGAGTTCAAGTCCCGGGTCATGTTTTTTTTTTTTTTTTTTTCATACTTTTGGGATTTTGACGACAGGTCCCAGGTCATCGTTTTTTTTTTTTTTCATACTTTCCTATCATGGTTAAAAGGCAAAAGATATTCTTTAAACTGATGGCAGTTAAGCTCCATCCACAAAGAAATTGAGTTCAAGTCCCGGGTCATGTTTTTTTTTTTTTTCATACTTTTGGGATTTTGACGACAGGTCCCGGGTCATCGTTTTTTGTTTTTTTTCATACTTTCCTATCATTGTTAAAAGGCAAAATATATTCTTTAAACTTATGGGAGTTAAGCTCCATCCACAAAGAAATTGAGTTCAAGTCCCGGGTCATGTTTTTTATTGTTTTTTGTTTTTTCATACTTTTGGGATTTTGACGACAGGTCCCGGGTCATCGTTTTTTTTATTTTTTTCATACTTTCCTATCATTGTTAAAAGGCAAAATATATTCTTTAAACTGATGGCAGTTAAGCTCCATCCACAAAGAAATTGAGTTCAAGTCCCGGGTCATGTTTTTTATTGTTTTTTGTTTTTTCATACTTTTGGGATTTTGACGATAGGTCCCGGGTCATCGTTTTTTTTATTTTTATTTATTTATTTATACTTTCCTATCATGGTTAAAAGGCAAAAGATTTTCTTTAAACTGATAGCAGTTAAACTCCATCCACAAAGAAATTGAGTTCAAGTCCCGGGTCATGTTTTTTTTTGTTTTTTTCTCATACTTTTGGGATTTTGACGACAGGTCCCGGGTCATCGTTTTTTTTTTTTTTTTCATACTTTCCTATCATGGTTAAAAGGCAAAAGATATTCTTTAAACTGATGGCAGTTAAGCTCCATCCACAAAGAAATTGAGTTCAAGTCCCGGGTCATGTTTTTTTTTGTTTTTTTCTCATACTTTTGGGATTTTGACGACAGGTCCCGGGTCATCGTTTATTTTTTATTTTTCATACTTTTGGGATTTGACGACAGGTCCCGGTCATCGTTTTTTTTATTTTTATTTTTTTATTTATACTTTCCTATCATGGTTAAAAGGCAAAAGATATTCTTTAAACTGATGGCAGTTAAGCTCCATCCACAAAGAAATTGAGTTCAAGTCCCGGGTCATCGTTTTTTTTTTTTTTCATACTTTCCTATCATGGTTAAAAGGCAAAAGATATTCTTTAAACTGATGGCAGTTAAGCAAGCTCCATCCACAAAAAAATTGAGTTCAAGTCCCGGGTCATGTTTTTTTTTGTTTTTTGTTTTTTCATACTTTTGGGATTTTGACGACAGGTCCCGGGTCATCGTTTTTTTTATTTTTATTTTTTTATTTATACTTTCCTATCATGGTTAAAAGGCAAAAGATATTCTTTAAACTGATGGCAGTTAAGCTCCATCCACAAAGAAATTGAGTTCAAGTCCCGGGTCATCGTTTTTTTTTTTTTTTCATACTTTCCTATCATTGTTAAAAGGCAAAAGATATTCTTTAAACTGATGGCAGTTAAGCTCCATCCACAAAGAAATTGAGTTCAAGTCCCGGGTCATGTTTTTTTTTTTTTCATACTTTTGGGATTTTGACGACAGGGTCGTCATGTCCCGGGTCCCGGGTCCCGGGTCATGTTTTTTTTTGTTTTTTGTTTTTTCATACTTTTGGGATTTTGACGACAGGTCCCGGGTCATCGTTTTTTTAATTTTTATTTTTTTATTTATACTTTCCTATCATGGTTAAAAGGCAAAAGATATTCTTTAAACTGATGGCAGTTAAGCTCCATCCACAAAGAAATTGAGTTCAAGTCCCGGGTCATGGTTTTTTTTTTTTTTTCATACTTTCCTATCATGGTTAAAAGGCAAAAGATATTCTTTAAACTGATGGCAGTTAAGCTCCATCCACAAAGAAATTGAGTTCAAGTCCCGGGTCATCGTTTTTTTTTTTTTTTTCATACTTTCCTATCATTGTTAAAAGGCAAAAGATATTCTTTAAACTGATGGCAGTTAAGCTCCATCCACAAAGAAATTGAGTTCAAGTCCCGGGTCATCGTTTTTGTTTTTTTTTCATACTTTCCTATCATGGTTAAAAGGCAAAAGATATTCTTTAAACTGATGGCAGTTAAGCTCCATCCACAAAGAAATTGAGTTCAAGTCCCAGGTCATGTTTTTTTTTTGGTTTTTTCTCATACTTTTGGGATTTTGACGACAGGTCCCGGGTCATCGTTTTTTTTTTTTTTTCATACTTTCCTATCATCGTTAAAAGGCAAAAGATATTCTTTAAACTGATGGCAGTTAAGCTCCATCCACAAAGAAATTGAGTTCAAGTCCCGGGTCATGTTTTTTTTTTTTTTTTTTTTCATACTTTTGGGATTTTGACGACAGGTCCCGGGTCATCGTTTTTTTTTTTTTTTCATACTTTCCTATCAT
This sequence comes from Phoxinus phoxinus, assembly GCF_949152265.1. NCBI lineage: Eukaryota > Metazoa > Chordata > Actinopteri > Cypriniformes > Leuciscidae > Phoxinus > Phoxinus phoxinus. The sequence goes on from NC_136877.1 coordinate 30,266,866, forward strand.
TGTTAAAAGGCAAAAGATATTCTTTAAACTGATGGCAGTTAAGCTCCATCCACAAAGAAATTGAGTTCAAGTCCCGGGTCATGTTTTTTTTTTTTTCATACTTTTGGGATTTTGACGACAGGTCCCGGGTCATCGTTTTTTTTTTTTTTTCATACTTTCCTATCATCGTTAAAAGGCAAAAGATATTCTTTAAACTGATGGCAGTTAAGCTCCATCCACAAAGAAATTGAGTTCAAGTCCCGGGTCATGTTTTTTTTTTTTTTTTTAGTTTTTTCATACTTTTGGGATTTTGACGACAGGTCCCGGGTCATCGTTTTTTTTTTTTTTTTTCATACTTTCCTATCATCGTTAAAAGGCAAAAGATATTCTTTAAACTGATGGCAGTTAAGCTCCATCCACAAAGAAATTGAGTTCAAGTCCCGGGTCATGTTTTTTTTTTTTTTTAGTTTTTTCATACTTTTGGGATTTTGACGACAGGTCCCGGGTCATCGTTTTTTTTTTTTTTTTTCATACTTTCCTATCATTGTTAAAAGGCAAAATATATTCTTTAAACTGATGGCAGTTAAGCTCCATCCACAAAAAAATTGAGTTCAAGTCCCGGGTCATGTTTTTTTTTTTTCATACTTTTGGGATTTGACGACAGGTCCCGGGTCATCGTTTTTTTTTTTTTTTTTTTTTTTCATACTTTCCTATCATTGTTAAAAGGCAAAAGATATTCTTTAAACTGATGGCAGTTAAGCTCCATCCAAAAAGAAATTGAGTTCAAGTCCCGGATCATGTTTTTTTTTGTTTTTTTGTTTTTTCATACTTTTGGGATTTTGACGACAGGTCCCGGGTCATCGTTTTTTTTTTTTTTTCATACTTTCCTATCATGGTTAAAAGGCAAAATATATTCTTTAAACTGATGGCAGTTAAGCTCCATCCACAAAAAAATAGAGTTCAAGTTCCGGGTCATGTTTTTTTTATTTTTTTTTATCATACTTTTGGGATTTTGACGACAGGTCCCGGGTCATCGTTTTTGTTTTTTTTCATACTTTCCTATCATGGTTAAAAGGCAAAAGATATTCTTTAAAATGATGGCAGTTAAGCTCCATCCACAAAGAAATTGAGTTCAAGTCCCGGGTCATGTTTTTTTTTTTTTTTTTTTAGTTTTTTCATACTTTTGGGATTTTGACGACAGGTCCCGGGTCATCGTTTTTTTTTTTTTTTTTTCATACTTTCCTATCATTGTTAAAAGGCAAAATATATTCTTTAAACTGATGGCAGTTAAGCTCCATCCACAAAAAAATTGAGTTCAAGTCCCGGGTCATGTTTTTTTTTTTTCATACTTTTGGGATTTTGACGACAGGTCCCGGGTCATCGTTTTTTTTTTTTTTTTTTTTTTTTCATACTTTCCTATCATTGTTAAAAGGCAAAAGATATTCTTTAAACTGATGGCAGTTAAGCTCCATCCAAAAAGAAATTGAGTTCAAGTCCCGGATCATGTTTTTTTTTGTTTTTTTGTTTTTTCATACTTTTGGGATTTTGACGACAGGTCCCGGGTCATCGTTTTTTTTTTTTTTTCATACTTTCCTATCATGGTTAAAAGGCAAAATATATTCTTTAAACTGATGGCAGTTAAGCTCCATCCACAAAAAAATTGAGTTCAAGTTCCGGGTCATGTTTTTTTTATTTTTTTTTATCATACTTTTGGGATTTTGACGACAGGTCCCGGGTCATCGTTTTTTTTTTTTTTCATACTTTCCTATCATTGTTAAAAGGCAAAAGATATTCTTTAAACTGATGGCAGTTAAGCTCCATCCACAAAGAAATTGAGTTCAAGTCCCGGGTCATCGTTTTTTTTTTTTTTTCATACTTTCCTATCATGGTTAAAAGGCAAAAGATATTCTTTAAACTGATGGCAGTTAAGCTCCATCCACAAAGAAATTGAGTTCAAGTCCCAGGTCATGTTTTTTCTTGGTTTTTTCTCATACTTTTGGGATTTTGACGACAGGTCCCGGGTCATCGTTTTTTTTTTTTTTTCATACTTTCCTATCATCGTTAAAAGGCAAAAGATATTCTTTAAACTGATGGCAGTTAAGCTCCATCCACAAAGAAATTGAGTTCAAGTCCCGGGTCATGTTTTTTTTTTTTTTTTTTTTTCATACTTTTGGGATTTTGACGACAGGTCCCGGGTCATCGTTTTTTTTTTTTTTTCATACTTTCCTATCATGGTTAAAAGGCAAAATATATTCTTTAAACTGATGGCAGTTAAGCTCCATCCACAAAGAAATTGAGTTCAAGTCCCGGGTCATGTTTTTTTTTTTTTCATACTTTTGGGATTTTGACGACAGGTCCCGGGTCATCGTTTTTTTTTTTTTTTTTCATACTTTCCTATCATCGTTAAAAGGCAAAAGATATTCTTTAAACTGATGGCAGTTAAGCTCCATCCACAAAGAAATTGAGTTCAAGTCCCGGGTCATGTTTTTTTTTTTTTTTTAGTTTTTTCATACTTTTGGGATTTTGACGACAGGTCCCGGGTCATCGTTTTTTTTTTTTTTTTTCATACTTTCCTATCATTGTTAAAAGGCAAAATATATTCTTTAAACTGATGGCAGTTAAGCTCCATCCACAAAAAAATTGAGTTCAAGTCCCGGGTCATGTTTTTTTTTTTTCATACTTTTGGGATTTTGACGACAGGTCCCGGGTCATCGTTTTTGTTTTTTTTCATACTTTCCTATCATGGTTAAAAGGCAAAAGATATTCTTTAAACTGATGGCAGTTAAGCTCCATCCAAAAAGAAATTGAGTTCAAGTCCCGGATCATGTTTTTTTTTTTTTTTAGTTTTTTCATACTTTTGGGATTTTGACGACAGGTCCCGGGTCATCGTTTTTTTTTTTTTTTTTTTTCATATTTTCCTATCATGGTTAAAAGGCAAAATATATTCTTTAAACTGATGGCAGTTAAGCTCCATCCACAAAAAAATAGAGTTCAAGTTCCGGGTCATGTTTTTTTTATTTTTTTTTATCATACTTTTGGGATTTTGACGACAGGTCCCGGGTCATCGTTTTTGTTTTTTTTCATACTTTCCTATCATGGTTAAAAGGCAAAAGATATTCTTTAAACTGATGGCAGTTAAGCTCCATCCACAAAGAAATTGAGTTCAAGTCCCGGGTCATGTTTTTTTTTGTTTTTTTGTTTTTTCATACTTTTGGGATTTTGACGACAGGTCCCGGGTCATCGTTTTTTTTTTTTTCATACTTTCCTATCATTGTTAAAAGGCAAAATATATTATTTAAACTGATGGCAGTTAAGCTCCATCCACAAAGAAATTGAGTTCAAGTCCCGGGTCATGTTTTTTTTTGTTTTTTTGTTTTTTCATACTTTTGGGATTTTGACGACAGGTCCCGGGTCATCGTTTTTTTTTTTTTTTTTATACTTTCCTATCATTGTTAAAAGGCAAAAGATATTCTTTAAACTGATGGCAGTTAAGCTCCATCCACAAAAAAATTGAGTTCAAGTCCCGGGTCATGTTTTTTTTTTTTCATACTTTTGGGATTTGACGACAGGTCCCGGGTCATCGTTTTTTTTTTTTTTTTTCATACTTTCCTATCATGGTTAAAAGGCAAAAGATATTCTTTAAACTGATGGCAGTTAAGCTCCATCCACAAAGAAATTGAGTTCAAGTCCCGGGTCATGTTTTTTTTTTTTTTTTAGTTTTTTCATACTTTTGGGATTTTGACGACAGGTCCCGGGTCATCGTTTTTTTTTTTTTTTTTCATACTTTCCTATCATTGTTAAAAGGCAAAATATATTCTTTAAACTGATGGCAGTTAAGCTCCATCCACAAAAAAATTGAGTTCAAGTCCCGGGTCATGTTTTTTTTTTTTCATACTTTTGGGATTTGACGACAGGTCCCGGGTCATCGTTTTTTTTTTTTGTTTGTTTTTTTTCATACTTTCCTATCATTGTTAAAAGGCAAAAGATATTCTTTAAACTGATGGCAGTTAAGCTCCATCCAAAAAGAAATTGAGTTCAAGTCCCGGATCATGTTTTTTTTTGTTTTTTTGTTTTTTCATACTTTTGGGATTTTGACGACAGGTCCCGGGTCATCGTTTTTTTTTTTTTTCATACTTTCCTATCATTGTTAAAAGGCAAAAGATATTCTTTAAACTGATGGCAGTTAAGCTCCATCCAAAAAGAAATTGAGTTCAAGTCCCGGATCATGTTTTTTTTTGTTTTTTTGTTTTTTCATACTTTTGGGATTTTGACGACAGGTCCCGGGTCATCGTTTTTTTTTTTTTTTCATACTTTCCTATCATGGTTAAAAGGCAAAATATATTCTTTAAACTGATGGCAGTTAAGCTCCATCCACAAAAAAATAGAGTTCAAGTTCCGGGTCATGTTTTTTTTATTTTTTTTTATCATACTTTTGGGATTTTGACGACAGGTCCCGGGTCATCGTTTTTGTTTTTTTTCATACTTTCCTATCATGGTTAAAAGGCAAAAGATATTCTTTAAACTGATGGCAGTTAAGCTCCATCCACAAAGAAATTGAGTTCAAGTCCCGGGTCATGTTTTTTTTTTTTTTTTAGTTTTTTCATACTTTTGGGATTTTGACGACAGGTCCCGGGTCATCGTTTTTTTTTTTTTTTTTTATACTTTCCTATCATTGTTAAAAGGCAAAATATATTCTTTAAACTGATGGCAGTTAAGCTCCATCCACAAAAAAATTGAGTTCAAGTCCCGGGTCATGTTTTTTTTTTTTCATACTTTTGGGATTTGACGACAGGTCCCGGGTCATCGTTTTTTTTTTTTTTTCATACTTTCCTATCATTGTTAAAAGGCAAAAGATATTCTTTAAACTGATGGCAGTTAAGCTCCATCCAAAAAGAAATTGAGTTCAAGTCCCGGATCATGTTTTTTTTTGTTTTTTTGTTTTTTCATACTTTTGGGATTTTGACGACAGGTCCCGGGTCATCGTTTTTTTTTTTTTTTTCATATTTTCCTATCATGGTTAAAAGGCAAAATATATTCTTTAAACTGATGGCAGTTAAGCTCCATCCACAAAAAAATAGAGTTCAAGTTCCGGGTCATGTTTTTTTTATTTTTTTTTATCATACTTTTGGGATTTTGACGACAGGTCCCGGGTCATCGTTTTTGTTTTTTTTCATACTTTCCTATCATGGTTAAAAGGCAAAAGATATTCTTTAAACTGATGGCAGTTAAGCTCCATCCACAAAGAAATTGAGTTCAAGTCCCGGGTCATGTTTTTTTTTGTTTTTTTGTTTTTTCATACTTTTGGGATTTTGACGACAGGTCCCGGGTCATCGTTTTTTTTTTTTCATACTTTCCTATCATTGTTAAAAGGCAAAATATATTATTTAAACTGATGGCAGTTAAGCTCCATCCACAAAGAAATTGAGTTCAAGTCCCGGGTCATGTTTTTTTTTGTTTTTTTGTTTTTTCATACTTTTGGGATTTTGACGACAGGTCCCGGGTCATCGTTTTTTTTTTTTTTTATATACTTTCCTATCATTGTTAAAAGGCAAAAGATATTCTTTAAACTGATGGCAGTTAAGCTCCATCCACAAAGAAATTGAGTTCAAGTCCCGGGTCATGTTTTTTTTTTTTTTTTAGTTTTTTCATACTTTTGGGATTTTGACGACAGGTCCCGGGTCATCGTTTTTTTTTTTTTTTTTCATACTTTCCTATCATTGTTAAAAGGCAAAATATATTCTTTAAACTGATGGCAGTTAAGCTCCATCCACAAAAAAATTGAGTTCAAGTCCCGGGTCATGTTTTTTTTTTTTCATACTTTTGGGATTTGACGACAGGTCCCGGGTCATCGTTTTTTTTTTTTTTTCATACTTTCCTATCATTGTTAAAAGGCAAAAGATATTCTTTAAACTGATGGCAGTTAAGCTCCATCCAAAAAGAAATTGAGTTCAAGTCCCGGATCATGTTTTTTTTTGTTTTTTTGTTTTTTCATACTTTTGGGATTTTGACGACAGGTCCCGGGTCATCGTTTTTTTTTTTTTTTTTCATATTTTCCTATCATGGTTAAAAGGCAAAATATATTCTTTAAACTGATGGCAGTTAAGCTCCATCCACAAAAAAATAGAGTTCAAGTTCCGGGTCATGTTTTTTTTATTTTTTTTTATCATACTTTTGGGATTTTGACGACAGGTCCCGGGTCATCGTTTTTGTTTTTTTTCATACTTTCCTATCATGGTTAAAAGGCAAAAGATATTCTTTAAACTGATGGCAGTTAAGCTCCATCCACAAAGAAATTGAGTTCAAGTCCCGGGTCATGTTTTTTTTTGTTTTTTTGTTTTTTCATACTTTTGGGATTTTGACGACAGGTCCCGGGTCATCGTTTTTTTTTTTTCATACTTTCCTATCATTGTTAAAAGGCAAAATATATTATTTAAACTGATGGCAGTTAAGCTCCATCCACAAAGAAATTGAGTTCAAGTCCCGGGTCATGTTTTTTTTTGTTTTTTTGTTTTTTCATACTTTTGGGATTTTGACGACAGGTCCCGGGTCATCGTTTTTTTTTTTTTTTTCATATTTTCCTATCATGGTTAAAAGGCAAAATATATTCTTTAAACTGATGGCAGTTAAGCTCCATCCACAAAAAAATAGAGTTCAAGTTCCGGGTCATGTTTTTTTTATTTTTTTTTATCATACTTTTGGGATTTTGACGACAGGTCCCGGGTCATCGTTTTTGTTTTTTTTCATACTTTCCTATCATGGTTAAAAGGCAAAAGATATTCTTTAAACTGATGGCAGTTAAGCTCCATCCACAAAGAAATTGAGTTCAAGTCCCGGGTCATGTTTTTTTTTGTTTTTTTGTTTTTTCATACTTTTGGGATTTTGACGACAGGTCCCGGGTCATCGTTTTTTTTTTTTCATACTTTCCTATCATTGTTAAAAGGCAAAATATATTATTTAAACTGATGGCAGTTAAGCTCCATCCACAAAGAAATTGAGTTCAAGTCCCGGGTCATGTTTTTTTTTGTTTTTTTGTTTTTTCATACTTTTGGGATTTTGACGACAGGTCCCGGGTCATCGTTTTTTTTTTTTTTTATATACTTTCCTATCATTGTTAAAAGGCAAAAGATATTCTTTAAACTGATGGCAGTTAAGCTCCATCCACAAAGAAATTGAGTTCAAGTCCCGGGTCATGTTTTTTTTTTTTTTTTAGTTTTTTCATACTTTTGGGATTTTGACGACAGGTCCCGGGTCATCGTTTTTTTTTTTTTTTTTCATACTTTCCTATCATTGTTAAAAGGCAAAATATATTCTTTAAACTGATGGCAGTTAAGCTCCATCCACAAAAAAATTGAGTTCAAGTCCCGGGTCATGTTTTTTTTTTTTCATACTTTTGGGATTTGACGACAGGTCCCGGGTCATCGTTTTTTTTTTTTTTTCATACTTTCCTATCATTGTTAAAAGGCAAAAGATATTCTTTAAACTGATGGCAGTTAAGCTCCATCCAAAAAGAAATTGAGTTCAAGTCCCGGATCATGTTTTTTTTTGTTTTTTTGTTTTTTCATACTTTTGGGATTTTGACGACAGGTCCCGGGTCATCGTTTTTTTTTTTTTTTTTCATATTTTCCTATCATGGTTAAAAGGCAAAATATATTCTTTAAACTGATGGCAGTTAAGCTCCATCCACAAAAAAATAGAGTTCAAGTTCCGGGTCATGTTTTTTTTATTTTTTTTTATCATACTTTTGGGATTTTGACGACAGGTCCCGGGTCATCGTTTTTGTTTTTTTTCATACTTTCCTATCATGGTTAAAAGGCAAAAGATATTCTTTAAACTGATGGCAGTTAAGCTCCATCCACAAAGAAATTGAGTTCAAGTCCCGGGTCATGTTTTTTTTTGTTTTTTTGTTTTTTCATACTTTTGGGATTTTGACGACAGGTCCCGGGTCATCGTTTTTTTTTTTTCATACTTTCCTATCATTGTTAAAAGGCAAAATATATTATTTAAACTGATGGCAGTTAAGCTCCATCCACAAAGAAATTGAGTTCAAGTCCCGGGTCATGTTTTTTTTTGTTTTTTTGTTTTTTCATACTTTTGGGATTTTGACGACAGGTCCCGGGTCATCGTTTTTTTTTTTTTTTATATACTTTCCTATCATTGTTAAAAGGCAAAAGATATTCTTTAAACTGATGGCAGTTAAGCTCCATCCACAAAAAAATTGAGTTCAAGTCCCGGGTCATGTTTTTTTTTTTTCATACTTTTGGGATTTGACGACAGGTCCCGGGTCATCGTTTTTTTTTTTTTTTTTCATACTTTCCTATCATGGTTAAAAGGCAAAAGATATTCTTTAAACTGATGGCAGTTAAACTCCATCCACAAAGAAATTGAGTTCAAGTCCCGGGTCATGTTTTTTTTTGTTTTTTTTCTCATACTTTTGGGATTTTGACGACAGGTCCCGGGTCACCGTTTTTTTTTTTTTTTTCATACTTTCCTATCATCGTTAAAAGGCAAAAGATATTCTTTAAACTGATGGCAGTTAAGCTCCATCCACAAAGAAATTGAGTTCAAGTCCCGGGTCATTTTTTTTTTTTGTTTTTTTGTTTTTTTGTTTTTCCATACTTTTGGGATTTTGACGACAGGTCCCGGGTCATCGTTTTTTTTTTTTTTTTCATACTTTCCTATCATTGTTAAAAGGCAAAAGATATTCTTTAAACTGATGGCAGTTAAGCTCCATCCACAAAAAAATTGAGTTCAAGTCCCGGGTCATGTTTTTTTTTTTCATACTTTTGGGATTTGACGACAGGTCCCGGTCATCGTTTTTTTTTTTTTTTTTTTTTTTTTTTACTTTCCTATCATTGTCAAAAGGCAAAAGATATTCTTTAAACTGATGGCAGTTAAGCTCCTTCCACAAAAAAATTGAGTTCAAGTCCCGGATCATGTTTTTTTTTTTTTTTTTTTTTTTCATACTTTCCTATCATTGTTAAAAGGCAAAAGATATTCTTTAAACTGATGGCAGTTAAGCTCCATCCAAAAAGAAATTGAGTTCAAGTCCCGGATCATTTTTTTTTTGTTTTTTTGTTTTTTCATACTTTTGGGATTTTGACGACAGGTCCCGGGTCATGTTTTTTTTTTTCATACTTTCCTATCATTGTTAAAAGGCAAAAGATATTCTTTAAACTGATGGCAGTTAAGCTCCATCCACAAAGAAATTGAGTTCAAGTCCCGGGTCATCGTTTTTTTTTTTTTTTCATACTTTCCTATCATGGTTAAAAGGCAAAAGATATTCTTTAAACTGATGGCAGTTAAGCTCCATCCACAAAGAAATTGAGTTCAAGTCCCAGGTCATGTTTTTTTTTTGTTTTTTTCTCATACTTTTGGGATTTTGACGACAGGTCCCGGGTCATCGGTTTTTTTTTTTTCATACTTTCCTATCATCGTTAAAAGGCAAAAGATATTCTTTAAACTGATGGCAGTTAAGCTCCATCCACAAAGAAATTGAGTTCAAGTCCCGGGTCATGTTTTTTTTTTTTTTTTTTTTTCATACTTTTGGGATTTTGACGACAGGTCCCGGGTCATCGTTTTTTTTTTTTTTTCATACTTTCCTATCATGGTTAAAAGGCAAAAGATATTCTTTAAACTGATGGCAGTTAAGCTCCATCCACAAAGAAATTGAGTTCAAGTCCCGGGTCATGTTTTTTTTTTTTTCATACTTTTGGGATTTTGACGACAGGTCCCGGGTCATCGTTTTTTTTTTTTTTTTTCATACTTTCCTATCATCGTTAAAAGGCAAAAGATATTCTTTAAACTGATGGCAGTTAAGCTCCATCCACAAAGAAATTGAGTTCAAGTCCCGGGTCATGTTTTTTTATTTTTTTTATTTTTTTCATACTTTTGGGATTTTGACGACAGGTCCCGGGTCATCGTTTTTTTTTTTTTTTTTCATACTTTCCTATCATTGTTAAAAGGCAAAATATATTCTTTAAACTGATGGCAGTTAAGCTCCATCCACAAAAAAATTGAGTTCAAGTCCCGGGTCATGTTTTTTTTTTTTCATACTTTTGGGATTTGACGACAGGTCCCGGGTCATCGTTTTTTTTTTTTTTTTTTTTTTTTTCATACTTTCCTATCATTGTTAAAAGGCAAAAGATATTCTTTAAACTGATGGCAGTTAAGCTCCATCCAAAAAGAAATTGAGTTCAAGTCCCGGATCATGTTTTTTTTTGTTTTTTTGTTTTTTCATACTTTTGGGATTTTGACGACAGGTCCCGGGTCATCGTTTTTTTTTTTTTTCATACTTTCCTATCATTGTTAAAAGGCAAAAGATATTCTTTAAACTGATGGCAGTTAAGCTCCATCCAAAAAGAAATTGAGTTCAAGTCCCGGATCATGTTTTTTTTTGTTTTTTTGTTTTTTCATACTTTTGGGATTTTGACGACAGGTCCCGGGTCATCGTTTTTTTTTTTTTTTCATACTTTCCTATCATGGTTAAAAGGCAAAATATATTCTTTAAACTGATGGCAGTTAAGCTCCATCCACAAAAAAATAGAGTTCAAGTTCCGGGTCATGTTTTTTTTATTTTTTTTTATCATACTTTTGGGATTTTGACGACAGGTCCCGGGTCATCGTTTTTGTTTTTTTTCATACTTTCCTATCATGGTTAAAAGGCAAAAGATATTCTTTAAACTGATGGCAGTTAAGCTCCATCCACAAAGAAATTGAGTTCAAGTCCCGGGTCATGTTTTTTTTTTTTTTTTAGTTTTTTCATACTTTTGGGATTTTGACGACAGGTCCCGGGTCATCGTTTTTTTTTTTTTTTTTCATACTTTCCTATCATTGTTAAAAGGCAAAATATATTCTTTAAACTGATGGCAGTTAAGCTCCATCCACAAAAAAATTGAGTTCAAGTCCCGGGTCATGTTTTTTTTTTTTCATACTTTTGGGATTTGACGACAGGTCCCGGGTCATCGTTTTTTTTTTTTTTTCATACTTTCCTATCATTGTTAAAAGGCAAAAGATATTCTTTAAACTGATGGCAGTTAAGCTCCATCCAAAAAGAAATTGAGTTCAAGTCCCGGATCATGTTTTTTTTTGTTTTTTTTGTTTTTTCATACTTTTGGGATTTTGACGACAGGTCCCGGGTCATCGTTTTTGTTTTTTTTCATACTTTCCTATCATGGTTAAAAGGCAAAAGATATTCTTTAAACTGATGGCAGTTAAGCTCCATCCACAAAGAAATTGAGTTCAAGTCCCGGGTCATGTTTTTTTTTGTTTTTTTGTTTTTTCATACTTTTGGGATTTTGACGACAGGTCCCGGGTCATCGTTTTTTTTTTTTTCATACTTTCCTATCATTGTTAAAAGGCAAAATATATTATTTAAACTGATGGCAGTTAAGCTCCATCCACAAAGAAATTGAGTTCAAGTCCCGGGTCATGTTTTTTTTTGTTTTTTTGTTTTTTCATACTTTTGGGATTTTGACGACAGGTCCCGGGTCATCGTTTTTTTTTTTTTTTTTCATACTTTCCTATCATTGTTAAAAGGCAAAAGATATTCTTTAAACTGATGGCAGTTAAGCTCCATCCACAAAAAAATTGAGTTCAAGTCCCGGGTCATGTTTTTTTTTTTTCATACTTTTGGGATTTGACGACAGGTCCCGGGTCATCGTTTTTTTTTTTTTTTTTCATACTTTCCTATCATGGTTAAAAGGCAAAAGATATTCTTTAAACTGATGGCAGTTAAACTCCATCCACAAAGAAATTGAGTTCAAGTCCCGGGTCATGTTTTTTTTTGTTTTTTTCTCATACTTTTGGGATTTTGACGACAGGTCCCGGGTCACCGTTTTTTTTTTTTTTTTCATACTTTCCTATCATCGTTAAAAGGCAAAAGATATTCTTTAAACTGATGGCAGTTAAGCTCCATCCACAAAGAAATTGAGTTCAAGTCCCGGGTCTTTTTTTTTTTTTTTTTTTTTTTTTTTTTTCATACTTTTGGGATTTTGACGACAGGTCCCGGTCATCGTTTTTATTTATTTATTTTTTTTTTTTATACTTTCCTATCATTGTCAAAAGGCAAAAGATATTCTTTAAACTGATGGCAGTTAAGCTCCTTCCACAAAAAAATTGAGTTCAAGTCCCGGATCATGTTTTTTTTTTTTTTTTTTTTTTTCATACTTTCCTATCATTGTTAAAAGGCAAAAAATATTCTTTAAACTGATGGCAGTTAAGCTCCATCCACAAAGAAATTGAGTTCAAGTCCCGGGTCATGTTTTTTTTTTGTTTTTTTGTTTTTTCATACTTTTGGGATTTTGACGACAGGTCCCGGGTCATCGTTTTTTTTTTTTTTTTCATACTTTCCTATCATTGTTAAAATGCAAAAGACATTATTTAAACTGATGGCAGTTAAGCTCCATCCACAAAAAAATTGAGTTCAAGTCCCGGGTCATGTTTTTTTTTTTTTTATACTTTTGGGATTTTGACGACAGGTCCCGGGTCATCGTTTTTTTTTTTTTTTCATACTTTCCTATCATTGTTAAAAGGCAAAAGATATTCTTTAAACTGATGGCAGTTAAGCAAGCTCCATCCACAAAGAAATTGAGTTCAAGTTCCGGGTCATGTTTTTTTTTGTTTTTTTGTTTTTTCATACTTTTGGGATTTTGACTACAGGTCCCGGGTCATCGTTTTTTTTTTTTTTTCATACTTTCCTATCATTGTTAAAAGGCAAAAGATATTCTTTAAACTGATGGCAGTTAAGCTCCATCCACAAAAAAATTGAGTTCAAGTCCCGGGTCATGTTTTTTTTTGTTTTTTTGTTTTTTCATACTTTTGGGATTTTGACGACAGGTCCCGGGTCATCGTTTTTTTTTGTTTTTCATACTTTCCTATCATGGTTAAAAGGCAAAAGATATTCTTTAAACTGATGGCAGTTAAGCTCCATCCACAAAAAAATTGAGTTCAAGTCCCGGGTCATGTTTTTTTTTTTTTTTTGTTTTTTCATACTTTTGGGATTTTGACGACAGGTCCCGGGTCATCGTTTTTTTTATTTTTATTTTTTTATTTATACTTTCCTATCATGGTTAAAAGGCAAAAGATATTCTTTAAACTGATGGCAGTTAAGCTCCATCCACAAAGAAATTGAGTTCAAGTCCCGGGTCATGTTTTTTTTTTTTTCATACTTTTGGGATTTTGACGACAGGTCCCGGGTCATCGTTTTTTTTTTTTTTTCATACTTTCCTATCATGGTTAAAAGGCAAAAGATATTCTTTAAACTGATGGCAGTTAAGCTCCATCCACAAAGAAATTGAGTTCAAGTCCCGGGTCATGTTTTTTTTTTTTTTCATACTTTTGGGATTTTGACGACAGGTCCCGGGTCATCGTTTTTTTTGTTTTTTTCATACTTTCCTATCATTGTTAAAAGGCAAAATATATTCTTTAAACTGATGGCAGTTAAGCTCTATCCACAAAAAAATTGAGTTCAAGTCCCGGGTCATGTTTTTTTTTTTTTTCATATTTTTGGGATTTTGACGACAGGTCCCGGGTCATAGTTTTTGTTTTTTTTTCATACTTTCCTATCATTGTTAAAAGGCAAAAGATATTCTTTAAACTGATGGCAGTTAAGCTCCATCCACAAAAAAATTGAGTTCAATTCCCGGGTCATGGTTTTTTTTTTTTTCATACTTTTGGGATTTTGACGACAGGTCCCGGGTCATCGTTTTTTTTTTTTTTTTCATACTTTCCTATCATGGTTAAAAGGCAAAAGATATTATTTAAACTGATGGCAGTTAAGCTCCATCCACAAAGAAATTGAGTTCAAGTCCCGGGTCATGTTTTTTTTTTTGTTGTTGTTTTTTCATACTTTTGGGATTTTGACGACAGGTCCCGGGTCATCGTTTTTTTTTTTTTTTCATACTTTCCTATCATTGTTAAAAGGCAAAATATATTCTTTAAACTGATGGCAGTTAAGCTCCATCCAAAAAGAAATTGAGTTCAAGTCCCGGATCATGTTTTTTTTTGTTTTTTTTGTTTTTTCATACTTTTGGGATTTTGACGACAGGTCCCGGGTCATCGTTTTTTTTTTTTTTTTCATACTTTCCTATCATGGTTAAAAGGCAAAATATATTCTTTAAACTGATGGCAGTTAAGCTCAATCCACAAAAAAATAGAGTTCAAGTTCCGGGTCATGTTTTTTTAATTTTTTTTTATCATACTTTTGGGATTTTGACGACAGGTCCCGGGTCATCGGTTTTTTTTTTTTTTCATACTTTCCTATCATGGTTAAAAGGCAAAATACATTATTTAAACTGATGGCAGTTAAGCTCCATCCACAAAAAAATTGAGTTCAAGTCCCGGGTCATGTTTTTTTTTGTTTTTTTGTTTTTTCATACTTTTGGGATTTTGACGACAGGTCCCGGGTCATCGTTTTTTTTTTTTTTCATACTTTCCTATCATTGTTAAAAGGCAAAAGATATTCTTTAAACTGATGGCAGTTAAGCTCCATCCACAAAAAAATTGAGTTCAAGTCCCGGGTCATGTTTTTTTTTTTTTTCATACTTTTGGGATTTTGACGACAGGTCCCGGGTCATCGTTTTTTTTTTTTTTCATACTTTCCTATCATGGTTAAAAGGCAAAAGATATTCTTTAAACTGATGGCAGTTAAGCTCCATCCACAAAGAAATTGAGTTCAAGTCCCGGGTCATGTTTTTTTTTGTTTTTTTCTCATACTTTTGGGATTTTGACGACAGGTCCCGGGTCATCGTTTTTTTTTTTTTTTTCATACTTTCCTATCATCGTTAAAAGGCAAAAGATATTCTTTAAACTGATGGCAGTTAAGCTCCATCCACAAAGAAATTGAGTTCAAGTTCCGGGTCATGTTTTTTTTTTTGTTTTTTTGTTTTTTCATACTTTTGGGATTTTGACGACAGGTCCCGGGTCATCGTTTTTTTTTTTTTTCATACTTTCCTATCATTGTTAAAAGGCAAAAGATATTCTTTAAACTGATGGCAGTTAAGCTCCATCCACAAAAAAATTGAGTTCAAGTCCCGGGTCATGTTTTTTTTTTTTTTCATACTTTTGGGATTTTGACGACAGGTCCCGGGTCATCGTTTTTTTTTTTTTTCATACTTTCCTATCATGGTTAAAAGGCAAAAGATATTCTTTAAACTGATGGCAGTTAAGCTCCATCCACAAAGAAATTGAGTTCAAGTCCCGGGTCATGTTTTTTTTTGTTTTTTTCTCATACTTTTGGGATTTTGACGACAGGTCCCGGGTCATCGTTTTTTTTTTTTTTTTCATACTTTCCTATCATCGTTAAAAGGCAAAAGATATTCTTTAAACTGATGGCAGTTAAGCTCCATCCACAAAGAAATTGAGTTCAAGTTCCGGGTCATGTTTTTTTTTTTGTTTTTTTGTTTTTTCATACTTTTGGGATTTTGACGACAGGTCCCGGGTCATTGTTTTTTTTTTTTTTTTCATACTTTCCTATCATGGTTAAAAGGCAAAAGATATTCTTTAAACTGATGGCAGTTAAGCTCCATCCACAAAGAAATTGAGTTCAAGTTCCGGGTCATGTTTTTTTTTTTTTTTTAGTTTTTTCATACTTTTGGGATTTTGACGACAGGTCCCGGGTCATCGTTTTTTTTTTTTTTTCATACTTTCCTATCATCGTTAAAAGGCAAAATATATTCTTTAAACTGATGGCAGTTAAGCTCCATCCAAAAAGAAATTGAGTTCAAGTCCCGGATCATGTTTTTTTTTGTTTTTTTGTTTTTTCATACTTTTGGGATTTTGACGACTGTTCCTGGGTCATCGTTTTTTTTTTTTTTTTCATACTTTCCTATCATGGTTAAAAGGCAAAATATATTCTTTAAACTGATGGCAGTTAAGCTCCATCCACAAAGAAATTGAGTTCAAGTCCCGGGTCATGTTTTTTTTTTTTTTTTCTCATACTTTTGGGATTTTGACGACAGGTCCCGGGTCATCGTTTTTTTTTTTTTTTTCATACTTTCCTATCATCGTTAAAAGGCAAAAGATATTCTTTAAACTGATGGCAGTTAAGCTCCATCCACAAAGAAATTGAGTTCAAGTTCCGGGTCATGTTTTTTTTTTTGTTTTTTTGTTTTTTCATACTTTTGGGATTTTGACGACAGGTCCCGGGTCATTGTTTTTTTTTTTTTTTTCATACTTTCCTATCATGGTTAAAAGGCAAAAGATATTCTTTAAACTGATGGCAGTTAAGCTCCATCCACAAAGAAATTGAGTTCAAGTTCCGGGTCATGTTTTTTTTTTTTTTTTAGTTTTTTCATACTTTTGGGATTTTGACGACAGGTCCCGGGTCATCGTTTTTTTTTTTTTTTCATACTTTCCTATCATCGTTAAAAGGCAAAATATATTCTTTAAACTGATGGCAGTTAAGCTCCATCCAAAAAGAAATTGAGTTCAAGTCCCGGATCATGTTTTTTTTTGTTTTTTTGTTTTTTCATACTTTTGGGATTTTGACGACTGTTCCTGGGTCATCGTTTTTTTTTTTTTTTTCATACTTTCCTATCATGGTTAAAAGGCAAAATATATTCTTTAAACTGATGGCAGTTAAGCTCCATCCACAAAGAAATTGAGTTCAAGTCCCGGGTCATGTTTTTTTTTTTTTTTTCTCATACTTTTGGGATTTTGACGACAGGTCCCGGGTCATCGTTTTTTTTTTTTTTTTCATACTTTCCTATCATGGTTAAAAGGCAAAAGATATACTTTAAACTGATGGCAGTTAAGCGCCATCCACAAAGAAATTGAGTTCAAGTCCCGGGTCATGTTTTTTTTTTTTTTCATACTTTTGGGATTTTGACGACAGGTCCCGGGTCATCGTTTTTTGTTTTTTTTCATACTTTCCTATCATTGTTAAAAGGCAAAATATATTCTTTAAACTTATGGGAGTTAAGCTCCATCCACAAAGAAATTGAGTTCAAGTCCCGGGTCATGTTTTTTATTGTTTTTTGTTTTTTCATACTTTTGGGATTTTGACGACAGGTCCCGGGTCATCGTTTTTTTTATTTTTTTCATACTTTCCTATCATGGTTAAAAGGCAAAAGATATTCTTTAAACTGATGGCAGTTAAGCTCCATCCACAAAGAAATTGAGTTCAAGTCCCGGGTCATGTTTTGTTTTGTTTTTTTGTTTTTTCATACTTTTGGGATTTTGACGACAGGTCCCGGGTCATCGTTTTTTTTTTTTTTTTTCATACTTTCTATCATTGTTAAAAGGCAAAAGATATTCTTTAAACTTATGGGAGTTAAGCTCCATCCACATAAAAAATGAGTTCAAGTCCCGGGTCATGTTTTTTTTTGTTTTTTTGTTTTTTCATACTTTTGGGATTTTGACGACAGGTCCCGGGTCATCGTTTTTTTTATATTTATTTTTTTATTTATACTTTCCTATCATGGTTAAAAGGCAAAAGATATTCTTTAAACTGATGGCAGTTAAGCTCCATCCACATAAAAATTGAGTTCAAGTCCCGGGTCATGTTTTTTTTGTTTTTTTCTCATACTTTTGGGATTTTGACGACAGGTCCCGGGTCATCGTTTTTTTTTTTTTTTCATACTTTCCTATCATCGTTAAAAGGCAAAAGATATTCTTTAAACTGATGGCAGTTAAGCTCCATCCACAAAGAAATTGAGTTCAAGTCCCGGGTCATGTTTTTTTTTTTTTTTTTTTTTCATACTTTTGGGATTTTGACGACAGGTCCCGGGTCATCGTTTTTTTTTTTTTTTCATACTTTCCTATCATGGTTAAAAGGCAAAATATATTCTTTAAACTGATGGCAGTTAAGCTCCATCCACAAAAAAATTGAGTTCAAGTCCCGGGTCATGTTTTTTTTTTTTTTTTTTTCATACTTTTGGGATTTTGACGACAGGTCCCAGGTCATCGTTTTTTTTTTTTTTTCATACTTTCCTATCATGGTTAAAAGGCAAAAGATATTCTTTAAACTGATGGCAGTTAAGCTCCATCCACAAAGAAATTGAGTTCAAGTCCCGGGTCATGTTTTTTTTTTTTTTCATACTTTTGGGATTTTGACGACAGGTCCCGGGTCATCGTTTTTTGTTTTTTTTCATACTTTCCTATCATTGTTAAAAGGCAAAATATATTCTTTAAACTTATGGGAGTTAAGCTCCATCCACAAAGAAATTGAGTTCAAGTCCCGGGTCATGTTTTTTATTGTTTTTTGTTTTTTCATACTTTTGGGATTTTGACGACAGGTCCCGGGTCATCGTTTTTTTTATTTTTTTCATACTTTCCTATCATGGTTAAAAGGCAAAAGATATTCTTTAAACTGATGGCAGTTAAGCTCCATCCACAAAGAAATTGAGTTCAAGTCCCGGGTCATGTTTTTTTTTGTTTTTTTCTCATACTTTTGGGATTTTGACGACAGGTCCCGGGTCATCGTTTTTTTTTTTTTTTTCATACTTTCCTATCATGGTTAAAAGGCAAAAGATATTCTTTAAACTGATGGCAGTTAAGCTCCATCCACAAAGAAATTGAGTTCAAGTCCCGGGTCATGTTTTTTTTTGTTTTTTTGTTTTTTCATACTTTTGGGATTTTGACGACAGGTCCCGGGTCATCGGTTTTTTTTTTTTTTTCATACTTTCCTATCATTGTTAAAAGGCAAAAGATATTCTTTAAACTTATGGGAGTTAAGCTCCATCCACAAAGAAATTGAGTTCAAGTCCCGGGTCATGTTTTTTTTTTTTTTTTCATACTTTTGGGATTTTGACGACAGGTCCCGGGTCATCGTTTTTTTTTTTTCTTCATACTTTCCTATCATGGTTAAAAGGCAAAATATATTCTTTAAACTGATGGCAGTTAAGCTCCATCCACAAAAAAATTGAGTTCAAGTCCCGGGTCATGTTTTTTTTTGTTTTTTTGTTTTTTCATACTTTTGGGATTTTGACGACAGGTCCCGGGTCATCGTTTTTTTTTTTTTTTTTTCATACTTTCCTATCATGGTTAAAAGGCAAAATATATTCTTTAAACTGATGGCAGTTAAGCTCCATCCACAAAAAAATTGAGTTCAAGTCCCGGGTCATGTTTTTTTTTTTTTCATACTTTTGGAATTTTGACGACAGGTCCCGGGTCATCGTTTTTTTTTTTTTTTTTTCATACTTTCCTATCATTGTTAAAAGGCAAAAGATATTCTTTAAACTTATGGGAGTTAAGCTCCATCCACAAAAAAATTGAGTTCAAGTCCCGGGTCATGTTTTTTATTGTTTTTTGTTTTTTCATACTTTTGGGATTTTGACGACAGGTCCCGGGTCATCGTTTTTTTTATTTATATTTTTTTATTTATACTTTCCTATCATGGTTAAAAGGCAAAAGATATTCTTTAAACTGATGGCAGTTAAACTCCATCCACAAAGAAATTGAGTTCAAGTACCGGGTCATGTTTTTTTTTGTTTTTTGCTCATACTTTTGGGATTTTGACGACAGGTCCCGGGTCACCGTTTTTTTTTATTTTTATACTTTCCTATCATCGTTAAAAGGCAAAAGATATTCTTTAAACTGATGGCAGTTAAGCTCCATCCACAAAGAAATTGAGTTCAAGTCCCGGGTCATGTTTTTTTTTGTTTTTTTGTTTTTTCATACTTTTGGGATTTTGACGACAGGTCCCGGGTCATCGTTTTTTTTTTTTTTTCATACTTTCCTATCATTGTTAAAAGGCAAAAGATATTCTTTAAACTGATGGCAGTTAAGCTCCATCCACAAAAAAATTGAGTTCAAGTCCCGGGTCATGTTTTTTTTTTTTTCATACTTTTGGGATTTTGACGACAGGTCCCGGGTCATCGTTTTTTTTTTTTTTTCATACTTTCCTATCATTGTTAAAAGGCAAAAGATATTCTTTAAACTGATGGCAGTTAAGCAAGCTCCATCCACAAAGAAATTGAGTTCAAGTCCCGGGTCATGTTTTTTTTTTTTTCATACTTTTGGGATTTTGACGACAGGTCCCGGGTCATCGTTTTTTTTTTTTTTTTCATACTTTCCTATCATTGTTAAAAGGCAAAAGATATTCTTTAAACTTATGGGAGTTAAGCTCCATCCACAAAGAAATTGAGTTCAAGTCCCGGGTCATGTTTTTTTTTTTTCATACTTTTGGGATTTGACGACAGGTCCCGGTCATCGTTTTTTTTTTTTTTTTTTTTTTTTTCCATACTTTCCTATCATTGTTAAAAGGCAAAAGATATTCTTTAAACTGATGGCAGTTAAGCTCCATCCACAAAAAAATTGAGTTCAAGTCCCGGGTCATGTTTTTTTTTTTTTCATACTTTTGGGATTTTGACGACAGGTCCCGGGTCATCGTTTTTTTTTTTTTTTTTTATACTTTCCTATCATGGTTAAAAGGCAAAAGATATTCTTTAAACTGATGGCAGTTAAGCTCCATCCACAAAGAAATTGAGTTCAAGTCCCGGGTCATGTTTTTTTTTGTTTTTTGTTTTTTCATACTTTTGGGATTTTGACGACAGGTCCCGGGTCATCGTTTTTTTTATTTTTTTTTATTTATACTTTCCTATCATGGTTAAAAGGCAAAATATATTCTTTAAACTGATGGCAGTTAAGCTCCATCCAAAAAGAAATTGAGTTCAAGTCCCGGGTCATGTTTTTTTTTTTTTTTTTTTTTTTTCATACTTTTGGGATTTTGACGACAGGTCCCGGGTCATCGTTTTTTTTTTTTTTTTCATACTTTCCTATCATGGTTAAAAGGCAAAATATATTCTTTAAACTGATGGCAGTTAAGCTCCATCCACAAAGAAATTGAGTTCAAGTCCCGGGTCATGTTTTTTTTTGTTTTTTTGTTTTTTCATACTTTTGGGATTTTGACGACAGGTCCCGGGTCATCGTTTTTTTTTTTTTTTCATACTTTCCTATCATGGTTAAAAGGCAAAAAATATTCTTTAAACTGATGGCAGTTAAGCTCCATCCACAAAGAAATTGAGTTCAAGTCCCGGGTCATGTTTTTTTTTTGTTTTTTTGTTTTTTCATACTTTTGGGATTTTGACGACAGGTCCCGGGTCATCGTTTTTTTTTTTTTTTCATACTTTCCTATCATTGTTAAAATGCAAAAGACATTATTTAAACTGATGGCAGTTAAGCTCCATCCACAAAAAAATTGAGTTCAAGTCCCGGGTCATGTTTTTTTTTTTTTTCATACTTTTGGGATTTTGACGACAGGTCCCGGGTCATCGTTTTTTTTTTTTTTTCATACTTTCCTATCATTGTTAAAAGGCAAAAGATATTCTTTAAACTGATGGCAGTTAAGCTCTATCCACAAAAAAATTGAGTTCAAGTCCCGGGTCATGTTTTTTTTTGTTTTTTTGTTTTTTCATACTTTTGGGATTTTGACGACAGGTCCCGGGTCATCGTTTTTTTTTTTTTTTTTCATACTTTCCTATCATCGTTAAAAGGCAAAAGATATTCTTTAAACTGATGGCAGTTAAGCTCCATCCACAAAGAAATTGAGTTCAAGTCCCGGGTCATGTTTTTTTTTTGTTTTTTTGTTTTTTCATACTTTTGGGATTTTGACGACAGGTCCCGGGTCATCGTTTTTTTTTTTTTTTCATACTTTCCTATCATGGTTAAAAGGCAAAATATATTCTTTAAACTGATGGCAGTTAAGCTCCATCCACAAAAAAATTGAGTTCAAGTCCCGGGTCATGTTTTTTTTTTTTTCATACTTTTGGGATTTTGACGACAGGTCCCGGGTCATCGTTTTTTTTTTTTTTTTCATACTTTCCTATCATTGTTAAAAGGCAAAAGATATTCTTTAAACTTATGGGAGTTAAGCTCCATCCACAAAAAAATTGAGTTCAAGTCCCGGGTCATGTTTTTTTTTGTTTTTTTTGTTTTTTCATACTTTTGGGATTTTGACGACAGGTCCCGGGTCATCGTTTTTTTTTTTTTTTTTTCATACTTTCCTATCATGGTTAAAAGGCAAAAGATATTCTTTAAACTGATGGCAGTTAAGCTCCATCCACAAAGAAATTGAGTTCAAGTCCCGGGTCATGTTTTTTATTGTTTTTTGTTTTTTCATACTTTTGGGATTTTGACGACAGGTCCCGGGTCATCGTTTTTTTTATTTTTATTTTTTTATTTATACTTTCCTATCATGGTTAAAAGGCAAAAGATATTCTTTAAACTGATGGCAGTTAAACTCCATCCACAAAGAAATTGAGTTCAAGTCCCGGGTCATGTTTTTTTTTGTTTTTTTCTCATACTTTTGGGATTTTGACGACAGGTCCCGGGTCATCGTTTTTTTTTTTTTTTCATACTTTCCTATCATGGTTAAAAGGCAAAAAATATTCTTTAAACTGATGGCAGTTAAGCTCCATCCACAAAGAAATTGAGTTCAAGTCCCGGGTCATGTTTTTTTTTTGTTTTTTTGTTTTTTCATACTTTTGGGATTTTGACGACAGGTCCCGGGTCATCGTTTTTTTTTTTTTTTTCATACTTTCCTATCATTGTTAAAATGCAAAAGACATTATTTAAACTGATGGCAGTTAAGCTCCATCCACAAAAAAATTGAGTTCAAGTCCCGGGTCATGTTTTTTTTTTTTTTCATACTTTTGGGATTTTGACGACAGGTCCCGGGTCATCGTTTTTTTTTTTTTTTTTTTCATACTTTCCTATCATTGTTAAAAGGCAAAAGATATTCTTTAAACTTATGGGAGTTAAGCTCCATCCACAAAAAAATTGAGTTCAAGTCCCGGGTCATGTTTTTTTTTGTTTTTTGTTTTTTCATACTTTTGGGATTTTGACGACAGGTCCCGGGTCATCGTTTTTTTTTTTTTTTTTTATTTATACTTTCCTATCATGGTTAAAAGGCAAAAGATATTCTTTAAACTGATGGCAGTTAAGCTCCATCCACAAAGAAATTGAGTTCAAGTCCCGGGTCATGTTTTTTTTTTTTCATACTTTTGGGATTTTGACGACAGGTCCCGGGTCATCGTTTTTTTTTTTTTTTTCATACTTTCCTATCATGGTTAAAAGGCAAAATATATTCTTTAAACTGATGGCAGTTAAGCTCCATCCACAAAGAAATTGAGTTCAAGTCCCGGGTCATGTTTTTTTTTTTTTTTTTTTTTTTCATACTTTTGGGATTTTGACGACAGGTCCCGGGTCATCGTTTTTTTTTTTTTTTCATACTTTCCTATCATTGTTAAAAGGCAAAAGATATTCTTTAAACTGATGGCAGTTAAGCTCTATCCACAAAAAAATTGAGTTCAAGTCCCGGGTCATGTTTTTTTTTTTTTTTATACTTTTGGGATTTTGACGACAGGTCCCGGGTCATCGTTTTTTTTTTTTTTTTCATACTTTCCTATCATGGTTAAAAGGCAAAATATATTCTTTAAACTGATGGCAGTTAAGCTCCATCCACAAAGAAATTGAGTTCAAGTCCCGGGTCATGTTTTTTTTTGTTTTTTCATACTTTTGGGATTTTGACGACAGGTCCCGGGTCATCGTTTTTTTTTTTTTTTCATACTTTCCTATCATGGTTAAAAGGCAAAAAATATTCTTTAAACTGATGGCAGTTAAGCTCCATCCACAAAGAAATTGAGTTCAAGTCCCAGGTCATGTTTTTTTTTTGTTTTTTTGTTTTTTCATACTTTTGGGATTTTGACGACAGGTCCCGGGTCATCGTTTTTTTTTTTTTTTTCATACTTTCCTATCATTGTTAAAAGGCAAAAGATATTCTTTAAACTTATGGGAGTTAAGCTCCATCCACAAAAAAATTGAGTTCAAGTCCCGGGTCATGTTTTTTTTTGTTTTTTGTTTTTTCATACTTTTGGGATTTTGACGACAGGTCCCGGGTCATCGTTTTTTTTTTATTTTTTTTTTATACTTTCCTATCATGGTTAAAAGGCAAAAGATATTCTTTAAACTGATGGCAGTTAAGCTCCATCCACAAAGAAATTGAGTTCAAGTCCCGGGTCATGTTTTTTTTTTTTTCATACTTTTGGGATTTTGACGACAGGTCCCGGGTCATCGTTTTTTTTTTTTTTTTCATACTTTCCTATCATGGTTAAAAGGCAAAATATATTCTTTAAACTGATGGCAGTTAAGCTCCATCCACAAAGAAATTGAGTTCAAGTCCCGGGTCATGTTATTTTTTTTTTTTTTTTTTTTCATACTTTTGGGATTTTGACGACAGGTCCCGGGTCATCGTTTTTTTTTTTTTTTTTCATACTTTTCTTATCATTGTTAAAAGGCAAAAGATATTCTTTAAACTGATGGCAGTTAAGCTCTATCCACAAAAAAATTGAGTTCAAGTCCCGGGTCATGTTTTTTTTTTTTTTCATACTTTTGGGATTTTGACGACAGGTCCCGGGTCATCGTTTTTTTTTTTTTTTTCATACTTTCCTATCATTGTTAAAAGGCAAAATATATTCTTTAAACTGATGGCAGTTAAGCTCTATCCACAAAAAAATTGAGTTCAAGTCCCGGGTCATAGTTTTTTTTTTTTTTTCATACTTTCCTATCATGGTTAAAAGGCAAAAGATATTATTTAAACTGATGGCAGTTAAGCTCCATCCACAAAGAAATTGAGTTCAAGTCCCGGGTCATGTTTTTTTTTTTTTTTTTTTTTTTCATACTTTTGGGATTTTGACGACAGGTCCCGGGTCATCGTTTTTTTTTTTTTTTTCATACTTTCCTATCATTGTTAAAAGGCAAAAGATATTCTTTAAACTGATGGCAGTTAAGCTCCATCCACAAAAAAAATTGAGTTCAAGTCCCGGGTCATGTTTTTTTTTTTTCATACTTTTGGGATTTAACGACAGGTCCCGGGTCATCGTTTTTTTTTTTTTTTTTTTTTTTTCATACTTTCCTATCATTGTTAAAAGGCAAAATATATTCTTTAAACTGATGGCAGTTAAGCTCCATCCACAAAAAAATAGAGTTCAAGTCCCGGGTCATGTTTTTTTTATTTTTTTTTTTATCATACTTTTGGGATTTTGACGACAGGTCCCGGGTCATCGTTTTTTTTTTTTTTTTCATACTTTCCTATCAATGTTAAAAGGCAAAATATATTCTTTAAACTGATGGCAGTTAAGCTCCATCCACAAAAAAATTGAGTTCAAGTCCCGGGTCATGTTTTTTTTTGTTTTTTTGTTTTTTCATACTTTTGGGATTTTGACGACAGGTCCCGGGTCATCGTTTTTTTTTTTTTTTTTTCATACTTTCCTATCATGGTTAAAAGGCAAAAGATATTCTTTAAACTGATGGCAGTTAAGCTCCATCCACAAAGAAATTGAGTTCAAGTCTCGGGTCATGTTTTTTTTTATTTTTTGTTTTTTCATACTTTTGGGATTTTGACGACAGGTCCCGGGTCATCGTTTTTTTTTTTTTTTTCATACTTTCCTATCATGGTTAAAAGGCAAAATATATTCTTTAAACTGATGGCAGTTAAGCTCCATCCACAAAAAAATTTAGTTCAAGTCCCGGGTCATGTTTTTTTTTTTTTCATACTTTTGGGATTTTGACGACAGGTCCCGGGTCATCGTTTTTTTTTTTTTTTTTCATACTTTCCTATCATTGTTAAAAGGCAAAAGATATTCTTTAAGCTCCATCCACAAAAAAATTGAGTTCAAGTCCCGGGTCATGTTTTTTTTTTCATACTTTTGGGATTTGACGACAGGTCCCGGGTCATCGTTTTTTTTTTTTTTTCATACTTTCCTATCATGGTTAAAAGGCAAAAGATATTCTTTAAACTGATGGCAGTTAAGCTCCATCCACAAAGAAATTGAGTTCAAGTCCCGGGTCATGTTTTTTTTTGTTTTTTTGTTTTTTCATACTTTTGGGATTTTGACGACAGGTCCCGGGTCATCGTTTTTTTTTTTTTTTCATACTTTCCTATCATTGTTAAAAGGCAAAAGATATTCTTTAAACTGATGGCAGTTAAGCTCCATCCACAAAGAAATTGAGTTCAAGTCCCGGGTCATGTTTTTTTTTGTTTTTTTGTTTTTTCATACTTTTGGGATTTTGACGACAGGTCCCGGGTCATCGTTTTTTTTTTTTTTTTCATACTTTCCTATCATGGTTAAAAGGCAAAAGATATTCTTTAAACTGATGGCAGTTAAGCTCCATCCACAAAGAAATTGAGTTCAAGTCCCGGGTCATGTTTTTTTTTTGTTTTTTTCTCATACTTTTGGGATTTTGACGACAGGTCCCGGGTCATCGTTTTTTTTTTTTTTTTCATACTTTCCTATCATGGTTAAAAGGCAAAATATATTCTTTAAACTGATGGCAGTTAAGCTCCATCCACAAAGAAATTGAGTTCAAGTCCCGGGTCATGTTTTTTTTTTGTTTTTTTGTTTTTTTGTTTTTCCATACTTTTGGGATTTTGACGACACGTCCCGGTCATCGTTTTTTTTTTTTTTTTTTTTTTTTTCATACTTTCCTATCATTGTTAAAAGGCAAAAGATATTCTTTAAACTGATGGCAGTTAAGCTCCATCCACAAAAAAATTGAGTTCAAGTCCCGGGTCATGTTTTTTTTTTTTTTCATACTTTTGGGATTTTGACGACAGGTCCCGGGTCATCGTTTTTTTTTTTTTTTTTCATACTTTCTATCATTGTTAAAAGGCAAAAGATATTCTTTAAACTTATGGGAGTTAAGCTCCATCCACAAACAAATTGAGTTCAAGTCCCGGGTCATGTTTTTTTTTGTTTTTTTGTTTTTTCATACTTTTGGGATTTTGACGACAGGTCCCGGGTCATCGTTTTTTTTATATTTATTTTTTTATTTATACTTTCCTATCATGGTTAAAAGGCAAAAGATATTCTTTAAACTGATGGCAGTTAAGCTCCATCCACAAAGAAATTGAGTTCAAGTCCCGGGTCATGTTTTGTTTTGTTTTTTTGTTTTTTCATACTTTTGGGATTTTGACGACAGGTCCCGGGTCATCGTTTTTTTTTTTTTTTTTCATACTTTCCTATCATTGTTAAAAGGCAAAAG
Source organism: Phoxinus phoxinus (assembly GCF_949152265.1). Taxonomy (NCBI): domain Eukaryota; kingdom Metazoa; phylum Chordata; class Actinopteri; order Cypriniformes; family Leuciscidae; genus Phoxinus; species Phoxinus phoxinus. The sequence goes on from NC_136877.1 coordinate 30,293,824, forward strand.
ATATTCTTTAAACTTATGGGAGTTAAGCTCCATCCACAAAAAAATTGAGTTCAAGTCCCGGGTCATGTTTTTTTTTTGTTTTTTTGTTTTTTTGTTTTTCCATACTTTTGGGATTTTGACGACACGTCCCGGTCATCGTTTTTTTTTTTTTTTTTTTTTTTTTCATACTTTCCTATCATTGTTAAAAGGCAAAAGATATTCTTTAAACTGATGGCAGTTAAGCTCCATCCACAAAAAAATTGAGTTCAAGTCCCGGGTCATGTTTTTTTTTTTTTTCATACTTTTGGGATTTTGACGACAGGTCCCGGGTCATCGTTTTTTTTTTTTTTTTTCATACTTTCTATCATTGTTAAAAGGCAAAAGATATTCTTTAAACTTATGGGAGTTAAGCTCCATCCACAAACAAATTGAGTTCAAGTCCCGGGTCATGTTTTTTTTTGTTTTTTTGTTTTTTCATACTTTTGGGATTTTGACGACAGGTCCCGGGTCATCGTTTTTTTTATATTTATTTTTTTATTTATACTTTCCTATCATGGTTAAAAGGCAAAAGATATTCTTTAAACTGATGGCAGTTAAGCTCCATCCACAAAGAAATTGAGTTCAAGTCCCGGGTCATGTTTTGTTTTGTTTTTTTGTTTTTTCATACTTTTGGGATTTTGACGACAGGTCCCGGGTCATCGTTTTTTTTTTTTTTTTTCATACTTTCCTATCATTGTTAAAAGGCAAAAGATATTCTTTAAACTTATGGGAGTTAAGCTCCATCCACAAAAAAATTGAGTTCAAGTCCCGGGTCATGTTTTTTTTTGTTTTGTTTTTTTTCATACTTTTGGGATTTTGACGACAGGTCCCGGGTCATCGTTTTTTTTTTTTTTTTCATACTTTCCTATCATGGTTAAAAGGCAAAAGATATTCTTTAAACTGATGGCAGTTAAGCTCCATCCACAAAGAAATTGAGTTCAAGTCCCGGGTCATGTTTTTGTTTTGTTTTTTTCTCATACTTTTGGGATTTTGACGACAGGTCCCAGGTCATCGGTTTTTTTTTTTTTTCATACTTTCCTATCATGGTTAAAAGGCAAAAGATATTCTTTAAACTGATGGCAGTTAAGCTCCATCCACAAAGAAATTGAGTTCAAGTCCCGGGTCATGTTTTTGTTTTGTTTTTTTCTCATACTTTTGGGATTTTGACGACAGGTCCCGGGTCATCGTTTTTTTTTTTTTTTTCATACTTTCCTATCATCGTTAAAAGGCAAAAGATATTCTTTAAACTGATGGCAGTTAAGCTCCATCCACAAAGAAATTGAGTTCAAGTCCCGGGTCATGTTTTTTTTTTTGTTTTTTTGTTTTTTTGTTTTTCCATACTTTTGGGATTTTGACGACAGGTCCCGGGTCATCGTTTTTTTTTTTTTTTCATACTTTCCTATCATTGTTAAAAGGCAAAATATATTCTTTAAACTGATGGCAGTTAAGCTCCATCCACAAAGAAATTGAGTTCAAGTCCCGGGTCATGTTTTTTTTTTTTCATACTTTTGGGATTTGACGACAGGTCCCGGTCATCGTTTTTTTTTTTTTTTTTTTTTTTCCATACTTTTGGGATTTTGACGACAGGTCATCGTTTTTTTTTTTTTTTCATACTTTCCTATCATGGTTAAAAGGCAAAAGATATTCTTTAAACTGATGGCAGTTAAGCTCCATCCACAAAGAAATTGAGTTCAAGTCCCGGGTCATGTTTTTTTTTTTTCATACTTTTGGGATTTGACGACAGGTCCCGGTCATCGTTTTTTTTTTTTTTTTTTTTTTTTTCATACTTTCCTATCATTGTTAAAAGGCAAAAGATATTCTTTAAACTGATGGCAGTTAAGCTCCATCCACAAAAAAATTGAGTTCAAGTCCCGGGTCATGTTTTTTTGTTGTTTTTTTCTCATACTTTTGGGATTTTGACGACAGGTCCCGGGTCATCGTTTTTTTTTTTTTTTCTTCATACTTTCCTATCATCGTTAAAAGGCAAAAGATATTCTTTAAACTGATGGCAGTTAAGCTCCATCCACAAAGAAATTGAGTTCAAGTCCCGTGTCATGTTTTTTTTTTTTTTTTTTTTTCATACTTTTGGGATTTTGACGACAGGTCCCGGGTCATCGTTTTCTTTTTTTTTTTTATACTTTCCTATCATGGTTAAAAGGCAAAAGGTATTCTTTAAACTGATGGCAGTTAAGCTCCATCCACAAAAAAATTGAGTTCAAGTCCCGGGTCATGTTTTTTTTTTTTCATACTTTTGGGATTTGACGACAGGTCCCGGGTCATCGTTTTTTTTTTTTTTTTTATACTTTCCTATCATGGTTAAAAGGCAAAATATATTCTTTAAACTGATGGCAGTTAAGCTCCATCCACAAAAAAATTTAGTTCAAGTCCCGGGTCATGTTTTTTTTTTTTTTCATACTTTTGGGATTTTGACGACAGGTCCCGGGTCATCGTTTTTTTTAGTTTTTTTCATACTTTCCTATCATTGTTAAAAGGCAAAAGATATTCTTTAAACTTATGGGAGTTAAGCTCCATCCACAAAAAAATTGAGTTCAAGTCCCGGGTCATGTTTTTTTTTTTTTTTTTATTGTTTTTTCATACTTTTGGGATTTTGACGACAGGTCCCGGGTCATCGTTTTTTTTTTTTTTTCTCATACTTTTGGGATTTTGACGACAGGTCCCGGGTCATCGTTTTTTTTTTTTTTTCATACTTTCCTATAATGGTTAAAAGGCAAAAGATATTCTTTAAACTGATGGTAGTTAAGCTCCATCCACAAATAAATTGAGTTCAAGTCCCGGGTCATGTTTTTTTTTTGTTTTTTTGTTTTTTTGTTTTTCCATACTTTTGGGATTTTGACGACACGTCCCGGTCATCGTTTTTTTTTTTTTTTTTTTTTTTTTCATACTTTCCTATCATTGTTAAAAGGCAAAAGATATTCTTTAAACTGATGGCAGTTAAGCTCCATCCACAAAAAAATTGAGTTCAAGTCCCGGGTCATGTTTTTTTTTTTTTTCATACTTTTGGGATTTTGACGACAGGTCCCGGGTCATCGTTTTTTTTTTTTTTTTTCATACTTTCTATCATTGTTAAAAGGCAAAAGATATTCTTTAAACTTATGGGAGTTAAGCTCCATCCACAAAAAAATTGAGTTCAAGTCCCGGGTCATGTTTTTTTTTGTTTTTTTGTTTTTTCATACTTTTGGGATTTTGACGACAGGTCCCGGGTCATCGTTTTTTTTATATTTATTTTTTTATTTATACTTTCCTATCATGGTTAAAAGGCAAAAGATATTCTTTAAACTGATGGCAGTTAAGCTCCATCCACAAAGAAATTGAGTTCAAGTCCCGGGTCATGTTTTGTTTTGTTTTTTTGTTTTTTCATACTTTTGGGATTTTGACGACAGGTCCCGGGTCATCGTTTTTTTTTTTTTTTTTCATACTTTCCTATCATTGTTAAAAGGCAAAAGATATTCTTTAAACTTATGGGAGTTAAGCTCCATCCACAAAAAAATTGAGTTCAAGTCCCGGGTCATGTTTTTTTTTGTTTTGTTTTTTTTCATACTTTTGGGATTTTGACGACAGGTCCCGGGTCATCGTTTTTTTTTTTTTTTTCATACTTTCCTATCATGGTTAAAAGGCAAAAGATATTCTTTAAACTGATGGCAGTTAAGCTCCATCCACAAAGAAATTGAGTTCAAGTCCCGGGTCATGTTTTTGTTTTGTTTTTTTCTCATACTTTTGGGATTTTGACGACAGGTCCCAGGTCATCGTTTTTTTTTTTTTTTCATACTTTCCTATCATGGTTAAAAGGCAAAAGATATTCTTTAAACTGATGGCAGTTAAGCTCCATCCACAAAGAAATTGAGTTCAAGTCCCGGGTCATGTTTTTGTTTTGTTTTTTTCTCATACTTTTGGGATTTTGACGACAGGTCCCGGGTCATCGTTTTTTTTTTTTTTTTCATACTTTCCTATCATCGTTAAAAGGCAAAAGATATTCTTTAAACTGATGGCAGTTAAGCTCCATCCACAAAGAAATTGAGTTCAAGTCCCGGGTCATGTTTTTTTTTTTGTTTTTTTGTTTTTCCATACTTTTGGGATTTTGACGACAGGTCCCGGGTCATCGTTTTTTTTTTTTTTTCATACTTTCCTATCATGGTTAAAAGGCAAAAGATATTCTTTAAACTGATGGCAGTTAAGCTCCATCCACAAAGAAATTGAGTTCAAGTCCCGGGTCATGTTTTTTTTTTTTCATACTTTTGGGATTTGACGACAGGTCCCGGTCATCGTTTTTTTTTTTTTTTTTTTTTTTTTCATACTTTCCTATCATTGTTAAAAGGCAAAAGATATTCTTTAAACTGATGGCAGTTAAGCTCCATCCACAAAAAAATTGAGTTCAAGTCCCGGGTCATGTTTTTTTGTTGTTTTTTTCTCATACTTTTGGGATTTTGACGACAGGTCCCGGGTCATCGTTTTTTTTTTTTTTTCTTCATACTTTCCTATCATCGTTAAAAGGCAAAAGATATTCTTTAAACTGATGGCAGTTAAGCTCCATCCACAAAGAAATTGAGTTCAAGTCCCGGGTCATGTTTTTTTTTTTTTTTTTTTTTCATACTTTTGGGATTTTGACGACAGGTCCCGGGTCATCGTTTTTTTTTTTTTTTTTATACTTTCCTATCATGGTTAAAAGGCAAAAGGTATTCTTTAAACTGATGGCAGTTAAGCTCCATCCACAAAAAAATTGAGTTCAAGTCCCGGGTCATGTTTTTTTTTTTTCATACTTTTGGGATTTGACGACAGGTCCCGGGTCATCGTTTTTTTTTTTTTTTTCATACTTTCCTATCATGGTTAAAAGGCAAAATATATTCTTTAAACTGATGGCAGTTAAGCTCCATCCACAAAAAAATTTAGTTCAAGTCCCGGGTCATGTTTTTTTTTTTTTTCATACTTTTGGGATTTTGACGACAGGTCCCGGGTCATCGTTTTTTTTAGTTTTTTTCATACTTTCCTATCATTGTTAAAAGGCAAAAGATATTCTTTAAACTTATGGGAGTTAAGCTCCATCCACAAAAAAATTGAGTTCAAGTCCCGGGTCATGTTTTTTTTTTGTTTTATTGTTTTTTCATACTTTTGGGATTTTGACGACAGGTCCCGGGTCATCGTTTTTTTTTTTTTTTCTCATACTTTTGGGATTTTGACGACAGGTCCCGGGTCATCGTTTTTTTTTTTTTTTCATACTTTCCTATAATGGATAAAAAGGCAAAAGATATTCTTTAAACTGATGGTAGTTAAGCTCCATCCACAAATAAATTGAGTTCAAGTCCCGGGTCATGTTTTTTTTTGTTTTTTTCTCATACTTTTGGGATTTTGACGACAGGTCCCGGGTCATCGTTTTTTTTATTTTTTTTCATACTTTCCTATCATCGTTAAAAGGCAAAAGATATTCTTTAAACTGATGGCAGTTAAGCTCCATCCACAAAGAAATTGAGTTCAAGTCCCGGGTCATGTTTTTTTTTTGTTTTTTTGTTTTTTCATACTTTTGGGATTTTGACGACAGGTCCCGGGTCATCGTTTTTTTTTTTTTTTCATACTTTCCTATCATTGTTAAAAGGCAAAAGATATTCTTTAAACTGATGGCAGTTAAGCTCCATCCACAAAAAAATTGAGTTCAAGTCCCGGGTCATGTTTTTTTTTTTTTCATACTTTTGGGATTTTGACGACAGGTCCCGGGTCATCGTTTTTTTTTTCTTTTTCATACTTTCCTATCATGGTTAAAAGGCAAAATATATTCTTTAAACTGATGGCAGTTAAGCTCCATCCACAAAGAAATTGAGTTCAAGTCCCGGGTCATGTTTTTTTTTGTTTTTTCATACTTTTGGGATTTTGACGACAGGTCCCGGGTCATCGTTTTTTTTTTTTTTTTTCATACTTTCCTATCATGGTTAAAAGGCAAAAGATATTCTTTAAACTGATGGCAGTTAAGCTCCATCCACAAAGAAATTGTGTTCAAGTCCCGGGTCATGTTTTTTTTTGTTTTTTTGTTTTTTCATACTTTTGGGATTTTGACGACAGGTCCCGGGTCATCGTTTTTTTTTTTTTTTTCATACTTTCCTATCATGGTTAAAAGGCAAAAGATATTCTTTAAACTGATGGCAGTTAAGCTCCATCCACAAAGAAATTGAGTTCAAGTCCCGGGTCATGTTTTTTTTTGTTTTTTGTTTTTTCATACTTTTGGGATTTTGACGACAGGTCCCGGGTCATCGTTTTTTTTATTTTTATTTTTTTATTTATACTTTCCTATCATGGTTAAAAGGCAAAAGATATTCTTTAAACTGATGGCAGTTAAGATCCATCCACAAAGAAATTGAGTTCAAGTCCCGGGTCATGTTTTTTTTTTTTTTTTAGTTTTTTCATACTTTTGGGATTTTGACGACAGGTCCCGGGTCATCGTTTTTTTTTTTTTTTCATACTTTCCTATCATTGTTAAAAGGCAAAAGATATTCTTTAAACTGATGGCAGTTAAGCTCCATCCACAAAAAAATTGAGTTCAAGTCCCGGGTCATGTTTTTTTTTTTCATACTTTTGGGATGTGACGACAGGTCCCGGGTCATCGTTTTTTTTTTTTTTTTTTTTTTTTTCATACTTTCCTATCATTGTTATATTCTTTAAACTGATGGCAGTTAAGCTCCATCCAAAAAGAAATTGAGTTCAAGTCCCGGATCATGTTTTTTTTTGTTTTTTTGTTTTTTCATACTTTTGGGATTTTGACGACAGGTCCCGGGTCATCGTTTTTTTTTTTTTTTTCATACTTTCCTATCATGGTTAAAAGGCAAAATATATTCTTTAAACTGATGGCAGTTAAGCTCCATCCACAAAGAAATTGAGTTCAAGTCCCGGGTCATGTTTTTTTTTTTTTTTTTTCATACTTTTGGGATTTTGACGACAGGTCCCGGGTCATCGTTTTTTTTTTTTTTTCATACTTTCCTATCATGGTTAAAAGGCAAAAGATATTCTTTAAACTGATGGCAGTTAAGCGCCATCCACAAAGAAATTGAGTTCAAGTCCCGGGTCATGTTTTTTTTTGTTTTTTGTTTTTTCATACTTTTGGGATTTTGACGACAGGTCCCGGGTCATGTTTTTTTTTTTTCATACTTTTGGGATTTTGACGACAGGTCCCGGGTCATCGTTTTTTTTTTTTTTTTTCATACTTTCTATCATTGTTAAAAGGCAAAAGATATTCTTTAAACTTATGGGAGTTAAGCTCCATCCACATAAAAATTGAGTTCAAGTCCCGGGTCATGTTTTTTTTTGTTTTTTTGTTTTTTCATACTTTTGGGATTTTGACGACAGGTCCCGGGTCATCGTTTTTTTTATATTTATTTTTTTATTTATACTTTCCTATCATGGTTAAAAGGCAAAAGATATTCTTTAAACTGATGGCAGTTAAGCTCCATCCACATAAAAATTGAGTTCAAGTCCCGGGTCATGTTTTTTTTTGTTTTTTTCTCATACTTTTGGGATTTTGACGACAGGTCCCGGGTCATCGTTTTTGTTTTTTTTTCATACTTTCCTATCATCGTTAAAAGGCAAAAGATATTCTTTAAACTGATGGCAGTTAAGCTCCATCCACAAAGAAATTGAGTTCAAGTCCCGGGTCATGTAATTTTTTTTTTTTTTTTTTCATACTTTTGGGATTTTGACGACAGGTCCCGGGTCATCGTTTTTTTTTTTTTTTCATACTTTCCTATCATGGTTAAAAGGCAAAAGATATTCTTTAAACTGATGGCAGTTAAGCTCCATCCACAAAAAAATTGAGTTCAAGTCCCGGGTCATGTTTTTTTTTAGTTTTTTTTTTTTCATACTTTCCTATCATTGTTAAAAGGCAAAAGATATTCTTTAAACTTATGGGAGTTAAGCTCCATCCACAAAAAAATTGAGTTCAAGTCCCGGGTCATGTTTTTTTTTGTTTTTTTGTTTTTTCATACTTTTGGGATTTTGACGACAGGTCCCGGGTCATCGTTTTTTTTTTTTTTTTTTTATACTTTCCTATCATGGTTAAAAGGCAAAATATATTCTTTAAACTGATGGCAGTTAAGCTCCATCCACAAAAAAATTGAGTTCAAGTCCCGGGTCATGTTTTTTTTTTTTTCATACTTTTGGGATTTTGACGACAGGTCCCGGGTCATCGTTTTTTTTTTTTTTTTCATACTTTCCTATCATTGTTAAAAGGCAAAAGATATTCTTTAAACTTATGGGAGTTAAGCTCCATCCACAAAAAAATTGAGTTCAAGTCCCGGGTCATGTTTTTTATTGTTTTTTGTTTTTTCATACTTTTGGGATTTTGACGACAGGTCCCGGGTCATCGTTTTTTTTATTTTTATTTTTTTATTTATACTTTCCTATCATGGTTAAAAGGCAAAAGATATTCTTTAAACTGATGGCAGTTAAACTCCATCCACAAAGAAATTGAGTTCAAGTCCCGGGTCATGTTTTTTTTTGTTTTTTTCTCATACTTTTGGGATTTTGACGACAGGTCCCGGGTCACCGTTTTTTTTTTTTTTTATACTTTCCTATCATCGTTAAAAGGCAAAAGATATTCTTTAAACTGATGGCAGTTAAGCTCCATCCACAAAGAAATTGAGTTCAAGTCCCGGGTCATGTTTTTTTTTGTTTTTTTGTTTTTTCATACTTTTGGGATTTTGACGACAGGTCCCGGGTCATCGTTTTTTTTTTTTTTTCATACTTTCCTATCATTGTTAAAAGGCAAAAGATATTCTTTAAACTGATGGCAGTTAAGCTCCATCCACAAAAAAATTGAGTTCAAGTCCCGGGTCATGTTTTTTTTTTTTCATACTTTTGGGATTTTGACGACAGGTCCCGGGTCATCGTTTTTTTTCTTTTTTTCATACTTTCCTATCATTGTTAAAAGGCAAAAGATATTCTTTAAACTGATGGCAGTTAAGCAAGCTCCATCCACAAAGAAATTGAGTTCAAGTCCCGGGTCATGTTTTTTTTTTTTTCATACTTTTGGGATTTTGACGACAGGTCCCGGGTCATCGTTTTTTGTTTTTTTTTCATACTTTCCTATCATTGTTAAAAGGCAAAAGATATTCTTTAAACTTATGGGAGTTAAGCTCCATCCACAAAGAAATTGAGTTCAAGTCCCGGGTCATGTTTTTTTTTTTTTTGTTCTCATACTTTTGGGATTTTGACGACAGGTCCCGGGTCATCGTTTTTTTTTTTTTTTTCATACTTTCCTATCATCGTTAAAAGGCAAAAGATATTCTTTAAACTGATGGCAGTTAAGCTCCATCCACAAAGAAATTGAGTTCAAGTCCCGGGTCATGTTTTTTTTTTTTCATACTTTTGGGATTTGACGACAGGTCCCGGTCATCGTTTTTTTTTTTTTTTTTTTTTTTTCATACTTTCCTATCATTGTTAAAAGGCAAAAGATATTCTTTAAACTGATGGCAGTTAAGCTCCATCCACAAAAACAATTGAGTTCAAGTCCCGGGTCATGTTTTTTTTTTTTTCATACTTTTGGGTTTTTGACGACAGGTCCCGGGTCATCGTTTTTTTTTTTTTTCTTCATACTTTCCTATCATGGTTAAAAGGCAAAAGATATTCTTTAAACTGATGGCAGTTAAGCTCCATCCACAAAGAAATTGAGTTCAAGTCCCGGGTCATGTTTTTTTTTGTTTTTTGTTTTTTCATACTTTTGGGATTTTGACGACAGGTCCCGGGTCATCGTTTTTTTTATTTTTTTTTATTTTTTTTTATTTATACTTTCCTATCATGGTTAAAAGGCAAAATATATTCTTTAAACTGATGGCAGTTAAGCTCCATCCAAAAAGAAATTGAGTTCAAGTCCCGGGTCATGTTTTTTTTTTTTTTTTTTTTTTTTTCATACTTTTGGGATTTTGACGACAGGTCCCGGGTCATCGTTTTTTTTTTTTTTTTCATACTTTCCTATCATGGTTAAAAGGCAAAATATATTCTTTAAACTGATGGCAGTTAAGCTCCATCCACAAAGAAATTGAGTTCAAGTCCCGGGTCATGTTTTTTTTTTTTTTTTTTTTTCCATACTTTTGGGATTTTGACGACAGGTCCCGGGTCATCGTTTTTTTTTTTTTTTTCATACTTTCCTATCATTGTTAAAAGGCAAAAGATATTCTTTAAACTGATGGCAGTTAAGCTCTATCCACAAAAAAATTGAGTTCAAGTCCCGGGTCATGTTTTTTTTTGTTTTTTTGTTTTTTCATACTTTTGGGATTTTGACGACAGGTCCCGGGTCATCGTTTTTTTTTTTTTTTCATACTTTCCTATCATTGTTAAAAGGCAAAATATATTCTTTAAACTGATGGCAGTTAAGCTCCATCCACAAACAAATTGAGTTCAAGTCCCGGGTCATGTTTTTTTTTTTTTCATACTTTTGGGATTTTGACGACAGGTCCCGGGTCATCGTTTTTTTTTTTTTTTTCATACTTTCCTATCATTGTTAAAAGGCAAAAGATATTCTTTAAACTTATGGGAGTTAAGCTCCATCCACAAAAAAATTGAGTTCAAGTCCCGGGTCATGTTTTTTTTTGTTTTTTTGTTTTTTCATACTTTTGGGATTTTGACGACAGGTCCCGGGTCATCGTTTTTTTTTTTTTTTTTTCATACTTTCCTATCATGGTTAAAAGGCAAAAGATATTCTTTAAACTGATGGCAGTTAAGCTCCATCCACAAAGAAATTGAGTTCAAGTCCCGGGTCATGTTTTTTATTGTTTTTTGTTTTTTCATACTTTTGGGATTTTGACGACAGGTCCCGGGTCATCGTTTTTTTTATTTTTATTTTTTTATTTATACTTTCCTATCATGGTTAAAAGGCAAAAGATATTCTTTAAACTGATGGCAGTTAAACTCCATCCACAAAGAAATTGAGTTCAAGTCCCGGGTCATGTTTTTTTTTGTTTTTTTCTCATACTTTTGGGATTTTGACGACAGGTCCCGGGTCACCGTTTTTTTTTATTTTTATACTTTCCTATCATCGTTAAAAGGCAAAAGATATTCTTTAAACTGATGGCAGTTAAGCTCCATCCACAAAGAAATTGAGTTCAAGTCCCGGGTCATGTTTTTTTTAGTTTTTTTGTTTTTTCATACTTTTGGGATTTTGACGACAGGTCCCGGGTCATCGTTTTTTTTTTTTTTTCATACTTTCCTATCATTGTTAAAAGGCAAAAGATATTCTTTAAACTTATGGCAGTTAAGCTCCATCCACAAAAAAATTGAGTTCAAGTCCCGGGTCATGTTTTTTTTTTTTTCATACTTTTGGGATTTTGACGACAGGTCCCGGGTCATCGTTTTTTTTTTTTTTTCATACTTTCCTATCATTGTTAAAAGGCAAAAGATATTATTTAAACTGATGGCAGTTAAGCATGCTCCATCCACAAAGAAATTGAGTTCAAGTCCCGGGTCATGTTTTTTTTTTTTTCATACTTTTGGGATTTTGACGACAGGTCCCGGGTCATCGTTTTTTGTTTTTTTTTCATACTTTCCTATCATTGTTAAAAGGCAAAAGATATTCTTTAAACTTATGGGAGTTAAGCTCCATCCACAAAGAAATTGAGTTCAAGTCCCGGGTCATGTTTTTTTTTGTTTTTTTGTTTTTTCATACTTTTGGGATTTTGACGACAGGTCCCGGGTCATCGTTTTTTTTTTTTTTTTCATACTTTCCTATCATTGTTAAAAGGCAAAAGATATTCTTTAAACTTATGGGAGTTAAGCTCCATCCACAAAAAAATTGAGTTCAAGTCCCGGGTCATGTTTTTTTTTTGTTTTATTGTTTTTTCATACTTTTGGGATTTTGACGACAGGTCCCGGGTCATCGTTTTTTTTTTTTTTTTCATACTTTCCTATAATGGTTAAAAGGCAAAAGATATTCTTTAAACTGATGGTAGTTAAGCTCCATCCACAAATAAATTGAGTTCAAGTCCCGGGTCATGTTTTTTTTTGTTTTTTTCTCATACTTTTGGGATTTTGACGACAGGTCCCGGGTCATCGTTTTTTTTTTTTTTTTTCATACTTTCCTATCATCGTTAAAAGGCAAAAGATATTCTTTAAACTGATGGCAGTTAAGCTCCATCCACAAAGAAATTGAGTTCAAGTCCCGGGTCATGTTTTTTTTTTGTTTTTTTGTTTTTTCATACTTTTGGGATTTTGACGACAGGTCCCGGGTCATCGTTTTTTTTTTTTTTTCATACTTTCCTATCATTGTTAAAAGGCAAAAGATATTCTTTAAACTGATGGCAGTTAAGCTCCATCCACAAAAAAATTGAGTTCAAGTCCCGGGTCATGTTTTTTTTTTTTTCATACTTTTGGGATTTTGACGACAGGTCCCGGGTCATCGTTTTTTTTTTCTTTTTCATACTTTCCTATCATGGTTAAAAGGCAAAATATATTCTTTAAACTGATGGCAGTTAAGCTCCATCCACAAAGAAATTGAGTTCAAGTCCCGGGTCATGTTTTTTTTTGTTTTTTCATACTTTTGGGATTTTGACGACAGGTCCCGGGTCATCGTTTTTTTTTTTTTTTTTCATACTTTCCTATCATGGTTAAAAGGCAAAAGATATTCTTTAAACTGATGGCAGTTAAGCTCCATCCACAAAGAAATTGTGTTCAAGTCCCGGGTCATGTTTTTTTTTGTTTTTTTGTTTTTTCATACTTTTGGGATTTTGACGACAGGTCCCGGGTCATCGTTTTTTTTTTTTTTTTTCATACTTTCCTATCATGGTTAAAAGGCAAAAGATATTCTTTAAACTGATGGCAGTTAAGCTCCATCCACAAAGAAATTGAGTTCAAGTCCCGGGTCATGTTTTTTTTTGTTTTTTTCTCATACTTTTGGGATTTTGACGACAGGTCCCGGGTCATCGTTTTTTTTTTTTTTTTCATACTTTCCTATCATGGTTAAAAGGCAAAAGATATTCTTTAAACTGATGGCAGTTAAGCTCCATCCACAAAGAAATTGAGTTCAAGTCCCGGGTCATGTTTTTTTTTGTTTTTTTCTCATACTTTTGGGATTTTGACGACAGGTCCCGGGTCATCGTTTTTTTTTTTTTTTTCATACTTTCCTATCATCGTTAAAAGGCAAAAGATATTCTTTAAACTGATGGCAGTTAAGCTCCATCCACAAAGAAATTGAGTTCAAGTCCCGGGTCATGTTTTTTTTTTGTTTTTTTGTTTTTTTGTTTTTCCATACTTTTGGGATTTTGACGACAGGTCCCGGTCATCGTTTTTTTTTTTTTTTTTTTTTTTTTTTCATACTTTCCTATCATTGTTAAAAGGCAAAATACATTATTTAAACTGATGGCAGTTAAGCTCCATCCACAAAAAAATTGAGTTCAAGTCCCGGGTCATGTTTTTTTTTTTTTCATACTTTTGGGATTTTGACGACAGGTCCCGGGTCATCGTTTTTTTTTTTTTTTCATACTTTCCTATCATTGTTAAAAGGCAAAAGATATTCTTTAAACTGATGGCACTTAAGCAAGCTCCATCCACAAAGAAATTGAGTTCAAGTCCCGGGTCATGTTTTTTTTTGTTTTTTTGTTTTTCAATACTTTTGGGATTTTGACGACAGGTCCCGGGTCATCGTTTTTTTTAGTTTTTTTCATACTTTCCTATCATTGTTAAAAGGCAAAAGATATTCTTTAAACTTATGGGAGTTAAGCTCCATCCACAAAAAAATTGAGTTCAAGTCCCGGGTCATGTTTTTTTTTTTGTTTTATTGTTTTTTCATACTTTTGGGATTTTGACGACAGGTCCCGGGTCATCGTTTTTTTTTTTTTTTCTCATACTTTTGGGATTTTGACGACAGGTCCCGGGTCATCGTTTTTTTTTTTTAGGGCCCAAGCCTTGAAAAGGCGAAGGCCCTATTATTTTTCTTCGGATTATTATTTATTATTCTTTATTAGGGCCCAAGCCTTGAAAAGGCGAAGGCCCTATTGTTTTCCTTCGGATTATTATTATTATTATTATTATTATTATTATTATTATTATTATTATTATTATTTTTCTTACGACTATTCGGGCACTTTTGGGTCTCTTAACGTGCTCAAAAACTCTTGAAACTTTGCACAAATGTCAGAACCCGCGGCCATTAGAGCCGGACTGAAGCTGGTACCCGGGCGTGGCAGGGGGGCTCGACAGCGCCCCCTGGAACGCGGTCCGAAAACTTGGTCCATAAATCAAACACGCTTGCGTGTAATAATATGAAACTCGGTACACTTATAGATCTCATCGGTTCATATATCCTTCGTGCTCTGACTTTTTACCCCAGCCCAACAGGAAGTCGGCTATTTGGCGTAGTTTAAAAAACACATGCAATGGAATTTAAAATACTCCTCCTAGAAAATTCAACCAATCACCACGAAACTCGGTGTGCATGAAGTCAAGACATTGAGGATGAAAAATTGCCAGGGGATTTTTGATATCTCGAACGGTTTGGCCGTGGCGAGGAAACGAATTTATGGCGAATATTGGAAACAGGAAGTGTGTTATAACATCCTCATACATTAATTGATCTTGATGAAACTTCAGCAGTGTGTTCGCTGTAAGAGGCCGATCACATGGATGTGACTATTGTGAGTCAAAGTTATAGCGCCACCAACTGGCAGCAGGAAGTGTGTCACTTTCAAAATGCTTTAAAATCACCCTCTTATTTTTACCCGATTTGCGTCAAACTTTATGTGTATAATGTAAACACACGGCAGATGTAGACCTGTGAAAGGATTATTGATATCTTAAATACTGTTGCCATGGCAACGCAGCAAACTTTAATATTCTTTTTAAAAGTTTTTGAGACTCTTAGCATGCTTGAAATTGCATGAAACTCGACAGACACTTTACATTTATTGCCTAGTACACTTGTGCAAAGTTTCAGAAACGGGCGTGGTAAGGGGCTCAGTAGCGCCACCTTTAGTCAAAAATGGGGTATTAGTTTTACCTACAGTAACAAAAATCGGTATTTATATTTATCTCCCCGAGCCGGACAACTTTCTAATTTACAGTCATTAGCTCCGACCAACAGGAAGTCAGATATTTTGGTTTGAATGTGATTTGATGGGAATTTTGCCAGTCTCTCTCAGGGCCCTATCTTGCACCCAGCGCAATTGACTTTGAACACCGACGCATGTATCATTCCTATTTTGCACCCGCGCACAGCGGACTTTTCCCTCCACAGACGCACGTCAGTAAATTGGGAAATAAACTTGCGCTCGCGGGGGCGGTTCAGCGCAAAGAGAAGGCGTGTTCCGGCGCAAAACTTCCATGGTGCTATTTTCCAGTTTTAGAAAGCAATTGCGCCATTGACCAGTAAAAAAAACAGTCTAAAGACAGTGGCGCGTTGCGCGTTAGTGATATGGTATTTTAAGGGCGCGTGCTTGGCCATAATGTTAACGCGCATCCACTTTGATTCTCGAATATAAAAAGATGCAGCAGTTTTCATTTTTGCAAATCATACATTATTACAAGGAAAAATATTAACACACGAGGGAAATCATTGTTGTGTCCGTGAAGATGTGAAAAAGATCTATCTAGATAAAAAAAAATAAAAAAATCTAGATTAGGCTACACATTTACTACCCGAATTATACGCCTGTTTAACCGAAGCTAATTTGGGTGGGTTTCTCCCATCATCCCCAATGTCACTTCTCTGTGTTTTACGGCCCTGACGAGAACGTCGGTTTCCTCGGCTGTGAACTGCTCCTGGCGTGCGCCGGCAAATCCGCCGTTATAATAGCGATCCGCCGTGGAACAAGCGTGCCGGCTCTTAAAGGGAATGTGAGAGGACGCTCTGATTGGTTTATTTCACGTTACGCCCAAACCACACCTATGAATAATGAAGCTACTTCAGACCAACCCATTTTAGATTTGCGTCGGGCGCAAGAGTCATTTATCGCGCTGGGAAAATAGCAACAGCGCCGGGATCCGCCCACAAAGTTACTTGCGCTTTGCACTTTGACACTTGCGTTTCAGATCGTCAAAATAGGGCCCTCAGTGTCTGTGTGTGTGAGAGAGGAGGGGGGCTTTATTTTAACCCTTTCTCTGCTGTGTGGGACTTCTCGGGCACTTTTGGGGCCCTTAACGTGCTCGAAAACTCTTGAAACTTTGCACACATGTCAGAACCTGCGGCCATCAGGGCTGGGCTGAAGCTGGTACCCGGGCGTGGCAGGGGAGCTCAACAGCGCCCCCTTGAACGTGGTCCGAAAAACTTGGTCCATATATCAAACACGTTTGCATGTAATAATATGAAACTCGGTACACATATAGATTTAATCGGGCCGAACAACTTTCGTGCTCTAAGTTTTACGCCAGTCCAACAGGAAGTCGGCTATTATGGGCTGTATGAAAATGCATGCCCCTGGAATTTGATATACTCGTCCAAGAAAAATTATCCTATCGCCACCAAACTCGGTCAGCATGAAGTCAAGACATTGAGGACGCTAAATTGCGGACGGATTTTTGATATCTCGAACGGTTTGGCCGTGGCGAGGAAACGAAGTTATGGCGAGAAAAGAAAAACACAATGTGTTATAACGTCTTCATACATTTATTGATCTTGATGAAACTTCAGCAGTGTGTTTGTTGTAAGAGGGCGATCACATGGATGTGACTATTGTGAGTCAAAGTTATAGCGCCACCAACTGGCAGCAGGAAGTGTGTTACTTTCAAGATACTTTTGACTAAAGTGGGTGGGTTATTTTTACCTACAGTCACAAAACTCGGTCTGTATATTGTGCTTATCGATCCGGACAACTTTCTCATTTACAGTCATTAGCTCCGACCAACAGGAAGTCAGATATTTTGGTTTGAATGTGGTTTTGTCTCTCTCTGACAGAGTTCCCCCTGCCATTCTCTGTGTGTGTGTGTGTGGGGGGGGGGGGGGGGGAGGGAGGGGGGGAGGGAGGGAGGGAGGGAGGGCACACACACAGACAGCCCCCCCCCCCCTTTTCTGTGTGTGTTTGGAGGGGAGCAGAAAGACTCACACTGATGCAAGCTCTAAAGCAGACTTCTTCTCGACAGTCAAAGCGGGGTTACGTTATTGCCCGTCGTGCACAGGAACCCGAAAGGCAACGGGGTGGCGGCTTTTTATATATATATATATATATATATATATATATATATATATATATATATATATATAAATAAATATAGCTGCAAGCAGCGATGGAGGGCCCAAGCCGGTGGCAGCGCCAGCCCGGTGCCTTTAGTGGAACTAAAGGCACCAGGGTGGCGGTGCCACCGGCTTGGGCCCGTAATCGCTGCTTGCAGCTATATTTAGGGCCCAAGCCTTGAAAAGGCGAAGGCCCTATTGTTTTCCTTCGGATTATTCTTCTTTATTATTAGGGCCCAAGCCTTGAAAAGGCGAAGGCCCTATTGTTTTTCTTAGGATTATTATTTATTATTCTTCTTCTTTATTATTATTATTATTATTTTACTACCTTTTGGGCACTTTTGGGGGCCTTAACGTGCTCAAAAACTCTTGAAACTTTGCACAAATGTCAGAACCCGCGGCCATTAGAGCCGGACTGAAGCTGGGACCCGGGCGTGGCAGGGGGGCTCGGCAGCGCCCCCTGGAATGGGATTCAAAAACATGTCCATATATCAAACACGCTTGCATGTAATAATATGAAACTCGGTACACATATAGATCTCATCGGGCCGAACAACTTTCGTGCTCTAAGTTTTACGCCAGTCCAACAGGAAGTCGGCTATTATGGGCTGTATGGAAACGCATGTTCTGGCATTTGAAACACTTCTCCCAGAGAATTCATCCGATGACCACGAAACTCGGTGTGCATGAAGTCAAGACATGGAGGATGCTAAATTGCGGACGGATTTTTGATATCTCGAACGGTTTGGCCGTGGCGAGGAAACGAATTTATGATTAAAAAAGGATGCATAAAGTGTGTTATAACTTAGTTATAGTTTTACCTACAGTTACAAAACTCAGCGTGTGTTTTGATCTTATCAAGCCGAACAACTTTCTAATTTACAGTCATTAGCTCCGACCAACAGAAAGTCAGATATTGTGGTTTGAATGTGAATTGTGTCTCTCTCTGTCTCTCTGGCATTCTGTGTGTGTGTGTCTGTCTGTGTGGGGTGGGGAGGGGAGGGGGGGATCTGTGTATGTGTCTGTGTGTGAGGAGGGGGGCTAGTTTAGTTTAACCCTTTCTCTGCTGTGTGCTCGAAAACTCTTGAAATTTTGCACACAGGTCAGAACCCGCGGCTGAAGCTGGTACCCGGGCGTGGCAGGGGGGCTCGACAGCGCCCCCTGGAATGGGATTCAAACACTTGTCCGTATATCAAACACGCTTGCATGTAATAATATGAAACTCGGTACACATTTAGATCTCATCGGGCCGAACAACTTTCGTGCTCTAAGTTTTACGCCAGCCCAACTGGAAGTCGGCTATTGTGGGTGGTATGAAAACGCATGCCCCTGGAATTTGAAACACTCTTTCTAGAAAATTCATCCAATCGCAACCAAACTCGGTCAGCATGACGTCAAGACATTGAGGATACTAAATTGCTGACGGATTTTTGATATCTCGAACAGTTTGGCCGTGGCGAGGAAACAAAATTATGGCGAGAAAAGAGAAACACGATGTGTTATAACGTCTTCATACATTAATTGATCTTGATGAAACTTCAGTAGCGTGTTTGTTGTAAGAGAGCGATCACATGGATGTAACTAATGTGAGTCAAAGTTATAGCGCCACCAACTGGCAGCAGGAAGTGTGTTACTTTTGACAAAAGTGGGGGGGTTAGTTTTACCTACAGTCACAAAACTTGGTATGTATATTGTGCACATCGAGCCGGACAACTTTCTGATTTACAGTCATTAGCTCCGACCAACAGGGAGTCAGATATTTTGGTTTGAATGTGGTTTTGTCTCTCTCTGCCTCTCTCTGACAGAGTTCCCCCAGCCATTCTGTGTGTGTGTGTGTGTGTGTGTGTGTGTGTGTGTGTGTGTGTGTGTGTGTGTGTGTGTGTGTGTGTGTGAGTGTGTGTGTGTGTGTGTGTGTGTGTGTGTGTGTCTGTGTGTGTGTGTCTGTGTGGGGAGGGGAGGGAGGGCACACACACACAGACAGCCCCCCTGTCTGTGTGTGTGGGGAGGGGAGCAGAAAGACTATGAACAATTGTGCCATCTAGTGTTTTATACTATGTATAAATGTGTTTTTTATTTTAAACAAGTGTTTTAAAGTACACTAATTTCAATTAATGATATGCTGCATTTTTATGTATATTTAAACATTATCAAAGTTAGGATGTCATTTTTTTAGTTTCAAAACTTATCTGTCTCTGTCTCCCTTTGGCTGTCATTACCCTCCCCTCACTCCCACAGTCTCATTACTCTATTATTTCTTTCTGTATCAAATAATATTACCATAAACAAAAAGTTTGAGTTTCTTTTTCAATCAATGTATTATGTGTAACTTAAAAATAATCAGATTAAACAGATATGTTTGAGGGCAAGACATGAAAACGATGAAATATAATATAGTATTAGTAAAAGAGTGCAGTATAGGGTTGGATGAATCAGATAAATAACATAATTTGTTAAAAAAACATTTGGTTAAATAAAATCGAGTGATACATAGGGCTATATTGCCCTCTCGACAGTCAAAGCGGGTTACGTTATTGCCCGTCGTGCACAGGAACCCGAAAGGCAACGGGGTGGCGGCTTATATATATATATATATATATATATATATATATATATATAAATAAATATAGCTGCAAGCAGCGATGGAGGGCCCAAGCCAGGGGCAGCGCCAGCCCGGTGCCTTTAGTGTAACTAAAGGCACCAGGGTGGCGGTGCCACCGGCTTGGGCCCGTAATCGCTGCTTGCAGCTATATTTATTTATATATATATATATATATATATATTTTATTATTTATTATTATTATATTACTACCTTTTGGGCACTTTTGGGGGCCTTAACGTGCTCAAAAACTCTTGAAACTTTGCACAAATGTCAGAACCCGCGGCCATTAGAGCCGGACTGAAGCTGGGACCCGGGCGTGGCAGGGGGGCTCGACAGCGCCCCCTGGAACGCGGTCCGAAAACTTGGTCCATAAATCAAACACGCTTGCGTGTAATAATATGAAACTCGGTACACTTATAGATCTCATCGGTTCATATATCCTTCGTGCTCTGACTTTTTACCCCAGCCCAACAGGAAGTCGGCTATTTGGCGTAGTTTAAAAAACACATGCAATGGAATTTAAAATACTCCTCCTAGACGATTCAACCAATCACCACGAAACTCGGTGTGCATGAAGTCAAGACATGGAGGATGAAAAATTGCGAGGGGATTTTTGATATCTCGAACGGTTTGGCCGTGGCGAGGAAACGAATTTATGGCGAATATTGGAAACAGGAAGTGTGTTATAACATCCTCATACATTAATTGATCTTGATGAAACTTCAGCAGTGTGTTCGTTGTAAGAGGCCGATCACATGGATGTGACTATTGTGAGTCAAAGTTATAGCGCCACCAACTGGCAGCAGGAAGTGTGTCACTTTCAAAATGCTTTGAATTCACCCTCTTATTTTTACCCGATTTGCTTCAAACTTTATGTGTATAATGTAAACACACGGCAGATGTAGACCTGTGAAAGAATTATTGATATCTTAAATACTGTTGCCATGGCAACGCTTTAAACTGTTATATTCTTTTTGGGTGCATTTGAGGCTCTTAACATGCTTCAAATTGCATGAAACTCAACATGCATATCAGATTTATTAGGTACTAGGTATGTGTGAAGTTTCAGAAACGGGCGCGGTGGAGGGGCTCAGTAGCGCCACCTTTAGTCAAAAATGGGGTATTAGTTTTACCTACAGTAACAAAAATCGGTATCTATATTTATCTCCCCGAGCCGGACAACTTTCTAATTTACAGTCATTAGCTCCGACCAACAGGAAGTCAGATATTTTGGTTTGAATGTGATTTGATGGGAATTTTGCCAGTCTCTCTCAGTGTCTGTGTGTGTGAGAGAGGAGGGGGGCTTTATTTTAACCCTTTCTCTGCTGTGTGGGACTTCTCGGGCACTTTTGGGGCCCTTAACGTGCTCGAAAACTCTTGAAACTTTGCACACAGGTCAGAACCTGCGGCCATCAGGGCTGGGCTGAAGCTGGTACCCGGGCGTGGCAGGGGAGCTCAACAGCGCCCCCTTGAACGTGGTCCGAAAAACTTGGTCCATATATCAAACACGTTTGCATGTAATAATATGAAACTCGGTACACATATAGATTTAATCGGGCCGAACAACTTTCGTGCTCTAAGTTTTACGCCAGTCCAACAGGAAGTCGGCTATTATGGGCTGTATGAAAATGCATGCCCCTGGAATTTGATATACTCGTCCAAGAAAAATTATCCTATCGCCACCAAACTCGGTCAGCATGAAGTCAAGACATTGAGGACGCTAAATTGCGGACGGATTTTTGATAGCTCGAACGGTTTGGCCGTGGCGAGGAAACAAAATTATGGCGAGAAAAGAGAAACACGATGTGTTATAACATCTTCATACATTAATTGATCTTGATGAAACTTCAGCAGTGTGTTTGTTGTAAGAGGGCGATCACATGGATGTGACTATTGTGAGTCAAAGTTATAGCGCCACCAACTGGCAGCAGGAAGTGTGTTACTTTCAAGATACTTTTGACTAAAGTGGGGGGGTTATTTTTACCTACAGTCACAAAACTCGGTCTGTATATTGTGCTTATCGATCCGGACAACTTTCTCATTTACAGTCATTAGCTCCGACCAACAGGAAGTCAGATATTTTGGTTTGAATGTGGTTTTGTCTCTCTCTGATTTGTTCCCCCTGCCATTCTCTCTGTGTGTGTGTGTGTGTGTGTGTGTGTGTGTGTGTGTGTGTGTGTGTGTGTGTGTGTGTGTGTGTGTGTGTGTGTGTGGGGAGGGAGGGAGGGAGGGCACACACACAGACAGCCCCCCCTTTTCTGTGTGTGTTTGGAGGGGAGCAGAAAGACTCACACTGATACAAGCTCTAAAGCAGACTTCTTCTCGACAGTCAAAGCGGGGTTACGTTATTGCCCGTCGTGCACAGGAACCCGAAAGGCAACGGGGTGGCGGCTTTTTATATATATATATATATATATATATATATATATATATATATATATATTTAGGGCCCAAGCCTTGAAAAGGCGAAGGCCCTATTGTTTTCCAAAGGATTATTCTTCTTAACTATTATTTATTAGGGCCCAAGCCTTGAAAAGGCGAAGGCCCTATTGTTTTCCTCCGGATTATTCTTCTCTATTATTATTATATTACTACCTTTTGGGCACTTTTGGGGGCCTTAACGTGCTCAAAAACTCTTGAAACTTTGCACAAATGTCAGAACCCGCGGCCATTAGAGCCGGACTGAAGCTGGTACCCGGGCGTGGCAGGGGGGCTCGACAGCGCCCCCTGGAACGCGGTCCGAAAACTTGGTCCATAAATCAAACACGCTTGCGTGGAATAATATGAAACTTGGTACACTTATAGATCTCATCGGTTCATATATCCTTCATGCTCTGACTTTTTACCCCAGCCCAACAGGAAGTCGGCTATTTGGCGTAGTTTAAAAAACACATGCAATGGAATTTAAAATACTCCTCCTAGAGAATTCAACCAATCACCACGAAACTCGGTCAGCATGAAGTCAAGACATTGAGGATGATAAATTGCGAGGGGATTTTTGATATCTCGAACGGTTTGGCCGTGGCGAGGAAACGAATTTATGGCGAATATTGGAAACAGGAAGTGTGTTATAACATCCTCATACATTAACTGATCTTGATGAAACTTCAGCAGTGTGTTCGTTGTAAGAGGCCGATCACATGGATGTGACTATTGTGAGTCAAAGTTATAGCGCCACCAACTGGCAGCAGGAAGTGTGTCACTTTCAAAATGCTTTGAAATCACCCTCTTATTTTTACCCGATTTGCTTCAATCTTCATCTGTATAATGTAAACACACGGCAGATGTAGACCTGTGAAAGGATTATTGATATCTTAAATACTGTTGCCATGGCAACGCATCAAACTTTAATATTCTTTTTTAAAGTTTTTGAGACTCTTAGCATACTTGAAATTGCATGAAACTCGACAGACACTTTACATTTATTGCCTAGTACACTTGTGCAAAGTTTCAGAAACGGGCGTGGTAAGGGGCTCAGTAGCGCCACCTTTAGTCAAAAATGGGGTATTAGTTTTACCTACAGTAACAAAAATCGGTATCTATATTTATCTCCACGAGCCGGACAACTTTCTAATTTACAGTCATTAGCTCCGACCAACAGGAAGTCAGATATTTTGGTTTGAATGTGATTTGATGGGAATTTTGCCAGTCTCTCTCAGTGTCTGTGTGTGTGAGAGAGGAGGGGGGCTTTATTTTAACCCTTTCTCTGCTGTGTGGGACTTCTCGGGCACTTTTGGGGCCCTTAACGTGCTCGAAAACTCTTGAAACTTTGTACACAGGTCAGAACCTGCGGCCATCAGGGCCGGCCTGAAGCTGGTACCCGGGCGTGGCAGGGGGGCTCGGCAGCGCCCCCTGGAATGGGATTCAAAAACATGTCCATATATCAAACACGCTTGCATGTAATAATATGAAACTCGGTACACATATAGATCTCATCAGGCCGAACAACTTTCGTGCTCTAAGTTTTACGCCAGTCCAACAGGAAGTCGGCTATTATGGGCTGTATGGAAACGCATGTTCTGGCATTTGAAACACTTCTCCCAGAGAATTCATCCGATGACCACGAAACTCGGTGTGCATGAAGTCAAGAAATGGAGGATGCTAAATTGCGGACGGATTTTTGATATCTCGAACGGTTTGGCCGTGGCGAGGAAACGAATTTATGATTAAAAAAGGATGCATAAAGTGTGTTATAACTTAGTTATAGTTTTACCTACAGTTACAAAACTCAGCGTGTATATTGATCTTATCAAGCCGAACAACTTTCTAATTTACAGTCATTAGCTCCGACCAACAGAAAGTCAGATATTGTGGTTTGAATGTGAATTGTGTCTCTCTCTGTCTCTCTGCCATTCTGTGTGTGTGTGTCTGTCTGTGTGGGGTGGGGAGGGGAGGGGGGGATCTGTGTATGTGTGTGTGTGTGTGTGTGAGAGAGGAGGGGGGCTAGTTTAGTTTAACCCTTTCCCTGCTGTGTGCAAAATCTCGGGCACTTTTGGGGCCCTTAACGTGCTCGAAAACTCTTGAAATTTTGCACACAGGTCAGAACCCGCGGCCATCAGGGCCAGGCTGAAGCTGGTACCCGGGTGTGGCAGGGGGGCTCGACAGCGCCCCCTGGAATGGGATTCAAACACTTGTCCGTATATCAAACACGCTTGCATGTAATAATATGAAACTCGGTACACATTTAGATCTCATCGGGCCGAACAACTTTCGTGCTCTAAGTTTTACGCCAGCCCAACAGGAAGTCGGCTATTGTGGGTGGTATGGAAACGCATGCCCCTGGAATTTGAAACACTCTTTCTAGAAAATTCATCCAATCGCAACCAAACTCGGTCAGCCTGACGACAAGACATCGAGGATACTAAATTGCTGACGGATTTTTGATATCTCGAACAGTTTGGCCGTGGCGAGGAAACGAAATTATGGCGAGAAAAGAGAAACACGATGTGTTATAACGTCTTCATACATTAATTGATCTTGATGAAACTTCAGTAGCGTGTTTGTTGTAAGAGAGCGATCACATGGATGTAACTAATGTGAGTCCCCCCCCTTTTCTGTGTGTGTTTGGAGGGGAGCAGAAAGACTCACACTGATACAAGCTCTAAAGCAGACTTCTTCTCGACAGTCAAAGCGGGGTTACGTTATTGCCCGTCGTGCACAGGAACCCGAAAGGCAACGGGGTGGCGGCTTTTTATATATATATATATATATATATATATATAGCTGCAAGCAGCGATGGAGGGCCCAAGCCGGTGGCAGCGCCAGCCCGGTGCCTTTAGTGTAACTAAAGGCACCAGGGTGGCGGTGCCACCGGCTTGGGCCCGTAATCGCTGCTTGCAGCTATATTTATTATTATATTACTACCTTTTGGGCACTTTTGGGGGCCTTAACGTGCTCAAAAACTCTTGAAACTTTGCACAAATGTCAGAACCCGCGGCCATTAGAGCCGGACTGAAGCTGGTACCCGGGCGTGGCAGGGGGGCTCGACAGCGCCCCCTGGAACGCGGTCCGAAAACTTGGTCCATAAATCAAACACGCTTGCGTGTAATAATATGAAACTCGGTACACTTATAGATCTCATCGGTTCATATATCCTTCGTGCTCTGACTTTTTACCCCAGCCCAACAGGAAGTCGGCTATTTGGCGTAGTTTAAAAAACACATGCAATGGAATTTAAAATACTCCTCCTAGACGATTCAACCAATCACCACGAAACTCGGTGTGCATGAAGTCAAGACATGGAGGATGATAAATTGCGAGGGGATTTTTGATATCTCGAACGGTTTGGCCGTGGCGAGGAAACGAATTTATGGCGAATATTGGAAACAGGAAGTGTGTTATAACATCCTCATACATTAATTGATCTTGATGAAACTTCAGCAGTGTGTTCGTTGTAAGAGGCCGATCGCATGGATGTGACTATTGTGAGTCAAAGTTATAGCGCCACCAACTGGCAGCAGGAAGTGTGTCACTTTCAAAATGCTTTGAATTCACCCTCTTATTTTTACCCGATTTGCTTCAAACTTTATGTGTATAATGTAAACACACGGCAGATGTAGACCTGTGAAAGAATTATTGATATCTTAAATACTGTTGCCATGGCAACGCTTTAAACTTTTATATTCTCTTTGGGTGCATTTGAGGCTCTTAACATGCTTCAAATTGCATGAAACTCAACATGCATATCAGATTTATTAGGTACTAGGCATGTCTGAAGTTTCAGAAACGGGCGTGGTAAGGGGCTCAGTAGCGCCACCTTTAGTCAAAAATGGGGTATTAGTTTTACCTACAGTAACAAAAATCGGTATTTATATTTATCTCCCCGAGCCGGACAACTTTCTAATTTACAGTCATTAGCTCCGACCAACAGGAAGTCAGATATTTTGGTTTGAATGTGATTTGATGGGAATTTTGCCAGTCTCTCTCAGTGTCTGTGTGTGTGAGAGAGGAGGGGGGCTTTATTTTAACCCTTTCTCTGCTGTGTGGGACTTCTCGGGCACTTTTGGGGCCCTTAACGTGCTCGAAAACTCTTGAAACTTTGCACACAGGTCAGAACCTGCGGCCATCAGGGCCAGGCTGAAGCTGGTACCCGGGCGTGGCAGGGGAGCTCAACAGCGCCCCCTTGAACGTGGTCCGAAAAACTTGGTCCATATATCAAACACGTTTGCATGTAATAATATGAAACTCGGTACACATATAGATTTAATCGGGCCGAACAACTTTCGTGCTCTAAGTTTTACGCCAGTCCAACAGGAAGTCGGCTATCATGGGCTGTATGAAAATGCATGCCCCTGGAATTTGATATACTCCTCCAAGAAAAATTATCCTATCGCCACCAAACTCGGTCAGCATGAAGTCAAGACATTGAGGACGCTAAATTGCGAACGGATTTTTTATATCTCGAACGGTTTGGCCGTGGCGAGGAAACGAAGTTATGGCGAGAAAAGAAAAACACAATGTGTTATAACGTCTTCATACATTTATTGATCTTGATGAAACTTCAGCAGTGTGTTTGTTGTAAGAGGGCGATCACATGGATGTGACTATTGTGAGTCAAAGTTATAGCGCCACCAACTGGCAGCAGGAAGTGTGTTACTTTCAAGATACTTTTGACTAAAGTGGGTGGGTTATTTTTACCTACAGTCACAAAACTCGGTCTCTATATTGTGCTTATCGATCCGGACAACTTTCTCATTTACAGTCATAAGCTCCGACCAACAGGAAGTCAGATATTTTGGTTTGAATGTGGTTTTGTCTCTCTCTGACAGAGTTCCCCCTGCCATTCTCTGTGTGTGTGTGTGTGTGTGTGTGTGTGTGTGTGTGTGTGTGTGTGTGTGTGTGTGTGGGGAGGGAGGGAGGGAGGGCACACACACAGACAGCCCCCCCCCTTTTCTGTGTGTGTTTGGAGGGGAGCAGAAAGACTTACACTGATGCAAGCTCTAAAGCAGACTTCTTCTCGACAGTCAAAGCGGGGTTACGTTATTGCCCGTCGTGCACAGGAACCCGAAAGGCAACGGGGTGGCGGCTTTATATATATATATATATATATAAATAAATATAGCTGCAAGCAGCGATGGAGGGCCCAAGCCGGTGGCAGCGCCAGCCCGGTGCCTTTAGTGTAACTAAAGGCACCAGGGTGGCGGTGCCACCGGCTTGGGCCCGTAATCGCTGCTTGCAGCTATATTTATTATTATTTTTCTTACGACTATTCGGGCACTTTTGGGGGCCTTAACGTGCTCAAAAACTCTTGAAACTTTGCACACTGGTCAGAACCCGCGGCCATTAGAGCCGGACTGAAGCTGGTACCCGGGCGTGGCAGGGGGGCTCGACAGCGCCCCCTGCAACGGGGTCCGAAAACTTGGTCCATAAATCAAACACGCTTGCATGAAATAATATGAAACTCGGTACACTTATAGATCTCACCGGTTCATATATCCTTCATGCTCTGACTTTTTACCCCAGCCCAACAGGAAGTCGGCTATTTGGGGTAGTTAGAAAAACGCATTCAATGGAATTTAAAATACTCCTCCTAGACGATTCAACCACTCGCCACGAAACTCGGTGTGCATGAACTCAAGACATTGAGGATGATAAATTGCGAGGGGATTTTTGATATCTCGAACGGTTTGGCTGTGGCGAGGAAACGAATTTATGGCGAATATTGGAAACAGGAAGTGTGTTATAACATCCTCATACATTAACTGATCTTGATGAAACTTCAGCAGTGTGTTCGCTGTAAGAGGCCGATCACATGGATGTGACTATTGTGAGTCAAAGTTATAGCGCCACCAACTGGCAGCAGGAAGTGTGTCACTTTTAAAATGCTTTGAATTCACCCTCTTATTTTTACCCGATTTGCTTCAAACTTCATCTGTATAATGTAAACACACGACAGATGTAGACCTGGGAAAGGATTATTGATATCTTTAATACTGTCGCCATGGCAACGCTTTAAACTTTTATATTCTTTTTGGATGCATTTGAGGCTCTTAACATGCTTCAAATTGCATGAAACTCAACATGCATATCACATTTATTGCCTAGTACACTTGTGCGAAGTTTCAGAAACGGGCGTGGTAAGGGGCTAAGTAGCGCCACCTTTAGTCAAAAATGGGGTATTAGTTTTACCTACAGTAACCAAACTCGGTACGTATATTCTTCTCTTCGATCCGGACAACTTTCTAATTTACAGTCATTAGCTCCGACCAACAGGAAGTCAGATATTTTGGTTTGAATGTGTACTTTTCGGAGCATTTTCCCTCTGCCCCTCTGCGTCTCTGTGTGTGTGTGTGTGAGGAGGGGGGCTAGTTAGGGCCCAAGCCTTGAAAAGGCGAAGGCCCTATTGTTTTCCTTCGGATTATTATTTATTATTATTATTCTTTATTATTATTATTTTACTACCTTTTGGGCACTTTTGGGGGCCTTAACGTGCTCAAAAACTCTTGAAACTTTGCACAAATGTCAGAACCTGCGGCCATTAGGGCCGCGCTGAAGCTGGGACCCGGGCGTGGCAGGGGGGCTCGGCAGCGCCCCCTGGAATGGGATTCAAAAACATGTCCATATATCAAACACGCTTGAATGTATTAAGATGAAACTCGGTACACATATAGATCTTATCGGGCCGAACAACTTTCGTGCTCTAAGTTTTACGCCAGTCCAACAGGAAGTCGGCTATTATGGGCTGTATGGAAACGCATGTTCTGGCATTTGAAACACTTCTCCCAGAGAATTCATCCGATGACCACGAAACTCGGTGTGCATGAAGTCAAGACATGGAGGATGCTAAATTGCGGACGGATTTTTGATATCTCGAACGGTTTGGCCGTGGCGAGGAAACAAATTTATGATTAAAAAAGGATGCATAAAGTGTGTTATAACTTAGTTATAGTTTTACTTACAGTTACAAAACTCAGCGTGTATATTGATATTATCAAGCCGAACAACTTTCTAATTTACAGTCATTAGCTCCGACCAACAGAAAGTCAGATATTGTGGTTTGAATGTGAATTGTGTCTCTCTCTGTCTCTCTGCTATTCTGTGTACAGTGTGTCTGTCTGTGTGGGGTGGGGAGGGGAGGGGGGATCTGTGTATGTGTGTGTGTGAGGAGGGGGGCTAGTTTAGTTTAACCCTTTCTCTGCTGTGTGCAAAATCTCGGGCACTTTTGGGGCCCTTAACGTGCTCGAAAACTCTTGAAATTTTGCACACAGGTTAGAACCCGCGGCCGGGCTGAAGCTGGGACCCGGGCGTGGCAGGGGGGCTCGGCAGCGCCCCCTGGAATGGGATTCAAAAACATGTCCATATCTCAAACACGCTTGCATGTAATAATATGAAACTCGGTACACGTATAGATCTCATCGGGCCGAACAACTTTCGTGCTCTAAGTTTTACGCCAGTCCAACAGGAAGTCGGTTATTATGGGCTGTATGGAAACGCATGTTCTGGCATTTGAAACACTTGTCCTAGAAAATTCAACCAATCACCACGAAACTCGGTGTGCATGAAGTCAAGACATGGAGGATGCTAAATTGCGAGGGGATTTTTGATATCTCGAACGGTTTGGCCGTGGCGAGGAAACGAATTTATGGCGAATATTGGAAACAGGAAGTGTGTTATAACTTCTGCATACATTAACTGATCTTGATGAAACTTCAGCAGTGTGTTCGTTGTAAGAAGCCGATCACATGGATGTGACTATTGTGAGTCAAAGTTATAGCGCCACCAACTGGCAGCAGGAAGTGTGTCACTTTCAAAATGCTTTGAATTCACCCTCTTATTTTTACCCGATTTGCTTCAAACTTCATCTGTATAATGTAAACACACGACAGATGTAGACCTGTGAAAGGATTATTGATATCTTTAATACTGTCGCCATGGCAACGCTTTAAACTTTTATATTCTTTTTGGATGCATTTGAGGCTCTTAACATGCTTCAAATTGCATGAAACTCAACATGCATTTGACATTTATTGCCTAGTACACTTGTGCGAAGTTTCAGAAACGGGCGTGGTAAGGGGCTCAGTAGCGCCACCTTTAGTCAAAAATGGGGTATTAGTTTTACCTACAGTAACCAAACTCGGTACGTATATTCTTCTCTTCGATCCGGACAACTTTCTAATTTACAGTCATTAGCTCCGACCAACAGGAAGTCAGATATTTTGGTTTGAATGTGAGTTCTGGTAAATTTTAGACTCCGAGTTTTTAGCGGTGGTTTATTTTATTCACACCAAACTTTTTCAACATGATGAAAATACATTAAAGATGCTAAATTGTGAACGGATATTAAATATCTCAAACGGTTTTGCTATGGCGAGGGATTAAAGTAATGTCAAAAAAAGGAAACACTAAAAGCCTCATATCTTCTAAAAAAATTATTATACACCATTTATTTCTATATAAAAGTATACAAATATCAGAACTAAACCCATTTTGTTCTTTTATTTCAATTTAAGAATTATGTATAAGTTAAAAAACAGCCAGAATGCACCTTTTAGTCAAAAAATAAGTCATACATAGGGCAATACTGCCCTCTTGTGGTCAAAATCGGGTAGGCCCATTGTATATTGTATCTATATAAATAGTGACTGTTAGAATATTTTCCTACCGGTTAATCGATGTGCAATTAAAGCGGGGGCTTTTAAATCGCTAACTTAAAAGCCAAAGTAAGTACTGGACGTCCAGTAGGAATGAACTAAAACACATTCACTCTGTTCTGCTCGTTCCTCGCCGTGAACGCGTTATTGCCCGTGCAGCCGTGAGCATTTAGTTTAATTTTAAACATAGCGCCATTTCGGGGGTGGGATTGCTTGAATTGCGTGTTCAATAGCCTATTATTCTTAATCTTTTCAGTCAGCTTTTCACCCATGATTAATGAAATTGGACTCCTTGTGCTGATGTTTGCTGCGACTCATTCAGCTCACGATTTATTAAGCGGACACGTTCAGGTTTTAATAGGCTAGTGCCCACTATATTTGAATATCTGTATATTGTAATATCTATACCTACTCACACCCTACTCTTATTAAATGTATGCTTCATAGTTCATTTTTAATTTCTAAATTTGATCAATAAATTAAATTATTTAGAATAATAAGACACTGTTAGCCTACCCTGTGGCTGATCAAATTAAATATTTTACACTGAAAAATAACAATGCATTAAATAATGTTATAAGATTGTTTTAAATATAAGTTAATTAGCGATCGTTGCAAATAATGAAAGGCTACTTTTAAACATAACACTAAACCTCCTATAGGTGTCGCCAGGCGACCGTCTTAATGAGCGAGTCATTGATTCATTCGTTCAAACGAGTCGTTCGAACGACTGAATCATTCATGAATGACACAGATCTTTATGGATTGATCATTGAATCTTTGAGTCAAGCGATTCTTTCAAAATGCGGAATCATTCACTAATGAAAAAACATTGAGATGCGCGATGGTTCTGCTGTGATCTTTGTTTAACTATTTTCGCTGCTGAAACAGAACAAAAACAGTCAACATTGTTGTGTGTGTGTGTGTGTGTGTGTGTGTGTGTGTGTGTGTGTGTGTGTGTGTGTGTGTGTGTGTGTGTGTGTGTGTGTGTGTGTGTGTGTGTGTGTGTGTGTGTGTGTGTGTGTGTGTGTGTGATTTTGGTGTACACAAATATAAGGAAACACTTAGCAGTTTGAATGATGTCCTGTATGAACAAAATGACGGAGTATGTTTTTATGTCTCCATTTTTCGATCGATCCTCATACACACACACACACACACACACACACACACACACACACACACACACACACACACACACACTGCAATCTTGACATCGCAGCCACACACACAGACAGCCCCTCCTGTGTTTGTCTGTGTGGGGAGGGAGGCAGAAAGACTATTAAAAATAGGTATATTGTGCCATCTAGTGTTTTATACTATGTATAAATGTGTTTTTTCTTTTAAACAAGTGTTTTAAAGTACACTAATTTCAATTAATTCAATGCTGCATTTTTATGTATATTTAAACATTATCAAAGACTACTTTCTGTCAAAGTTAGGATGTTATTTTTTTAGTTTAAAAAGTTCTCTCTCTCTCTCTCTGTCGGTCATTCCCTCCCCTATTCCTGTTTTTCATTGCACGCTTTTAAATGTAAAAAAATCTTTCTGTTTTGATATATTTAAACTTTTTAAAAAATCTAGCAAAAAATGCGCCTTTTTGCACAACCCATTTTTTTTATTTTAATTTTTTCACTGTTCTAATCAGGTCAGGCAAGTCAAATGATCTGTCTTGTCCCTTAAAAAAATTAATATATATATATACCACACTTCATATGAATTTTTGGTCTTGGGTACTTACAATGGCTGCTGATTTCATGTGTCCGTTAAGTCCATGAAACTGTAGGGTGTCTAATTTTTCATTTTAGGTTTCAGAACGGTGCTCACGCCCTCGATGCGCACTTTTGCAGAACCCACACTGATGCAAGCTCTAAAGCGGAAAAACGTTATTGCCCATTGTGCACAAGAACCCTAAAGGCACCGGGGTGGCGGTTTTTATATATATATATATATATATATATATATATATATATATATATATATATATATATATATATATATATATATATAAATAAATATAGCTGCAAGCAGCGATGGAGGGCCCAAGCCGGTGGCACCGCCACCCTGGTGCCTTTAGTGCAACTAAAGACACCGGGGTGGCGGTGCCACCGGCTTGGGCCCGTAATCGCTGCTTGCAGCTATATTTATTTATATATATATATATATATATATATATATATATATATATTTTAGTTTAACCCTTTCTCTGCTGTGTGCAAAATCTCTGGCACTTTTGAGGGCCTTAACATGCTCGAAAACTCTTGAAATTTTGCACACAGGTCAGAACCCGCGGCCATCAGGGCCGGGCTGAAGCTGGTACCCGGGCGTGGCAGGGGGGCTCGACAGCGCCCCCTGGAATGGGATTCGAACACTTGTCCGTATATCAAAAACGCTTGCATGTAATAATATGAAACTCGGTACACATTTAGATATCATCGGGCCGAACAACTTTCGTGCTCTAAGTTTTACGCCAGTCCAACCGGAAGTCGGCTATTATGGGTTGTATGAAAACGCATGTCCCTGGAATTTTATATACTCCTCCTAGAAAAATTATCCTATCGCCACCAAACTCGGTCAGCATGAAGTCAAGACATTGAGGATACTAAATTGTGGACGGATTTTTGATATCTCGAACGGTTTGGCCGTGGCGAGGAAACGAAATTATGGTGAGAAAAGAGAAACACGATGTGTTATAACGTCTTCATACATTAATTGATCTTGATGAAACTTCAGTAGCGTGTTTGTTGTAAGAGGCCGATCACATGGATATAACTAATGTGAGTCAAAGTTATAGCGCCACCAACTGGCAGCAGGAAGTGTGTTACTTTTGACAAAAGTGGGGGGGGGTTAGTTTTACCTACAGTAACACAACTTGGTATGTATATTGTGCACATCGAGCCGGACAACTTTCTAATTTACAGTCATTAGCTCCGACCAACAGGAAGTCAGATATTTTGGTTTGAATGTGGTTTTGTCTGCCAGAGTTCCTCCTGCCATTCTTTGTGTGTGTGTGTGTGTCTGTGTGTGTGTGTGTGTGTGTGTGTGTGTGTGTGTGTGTGTGTCTCTCTCTGTGTGGGGAGGGGAGGCAGGGCACACACACAGACAGCTCCCCCTGTCTGTGTGTGTGGGGAGGGGGGCATAAAGACTCTATTAAAAATAGGTATATTGTGCCATCTAGTGTTTTATACTATGTATACATGTGTTTTTTTTTTCTTTTAAACAAGTGTTTTAAAGTACAGTAATTTCAATGAATATATATACCACACTTCATAGGAATTTTCGGTGTTGTGTACTTACAATGGCTGCTGATTTCATGTGTCCGTTAAGTCCATGAGACTGTAGGGTGTCTAATTTTTCATTTTAGGTTTCAGAAGGGTGCTCACGCATACTTTGTGGTTGATATGTGCCCTCGATGTGCACTTTTGCAGAACCCACACTGATGCAAGCTCTAAAGCAGACTTCTTCTCGACAGTCAAAGCGGAGTTGCGTTATTGCCCGTCATGCACAGGAACCCTAAAGGCACCGGGGTGGCGGTTTATATATATATATATATATATAAATATAGCTGCAAGCAGCGATGGAGGGCCCAAGCCGGTGGCACCGCCACCTCGGTGCCTTTAGTGCAACTAAAGGCACAGGGGTGGCGGTGCCACCGGCTTGGGCCCGTAATCGCTGCTTGCAGCTATATTTATATATATATATATATATATTTATTATTATTTTACTACCTTTTGGGCACTTTTGGGGGCCTTAACGTGCTCAAAAACTCTTGAAACTTTGCACAAATGTCAGAACCCGCGGCCATTAGGGCCCGACTGAAGCTGGGACCCGGGCGTGGCAGGGGGGCTCGCCAGCGCCCCCTGGAATGGGATTCAAAAACATGTCCATATCTCAAACACGCTTGCATGTAATAATATGAAACTCGGTACACGTATAGATCTCATCGGGCCGAACAACTTTCGTGCTCTAAGTTTTACGCCAGTCCAACAGGAAGTCGGTTATTATGGGCTGTATGGAAACGCATGTTCTGGCATTTGAAACACTTGTCCTAGAGAATTCATCGGATGACCACGAAACTCGGTGTGCATGAAGTCAAGACATGGAGGATGATAAATTGCGAGGGGATTTTTGATATCTCAAACGGTTTGGCCGTGGCGAGGAAACGAATTTATGGCGAATATTGGAAACAGGAAGTGTGTTATAACATCCTCATACATTAACTGATCTTGATGAAACTTCAGCTGTGTGTTCGCTGTAAGAGGCCGATCACATGGATGTGACTATTGTGAGTCAAAGTTATAGCGCCACCAACTGGCAGCAGGAAGTGTGTCACTTTCGAAATGCTTTGAAATCACCCTCTTATTTTTACCCGATTTGCTTCAAACTTCATCTGTATAATGTAAACACACGACAGATGTAGACCTGTGAAAGGATTATTGATATCTTTAATACTGTCGCCATGGCAACGCTTTAAACTTTTATATTCTGTTTGGATGCATTTGAGGCTCTTAACATGCTTCAAATTGCATGAAACTCAACATGCATTTGACATTTATTGTGTAATAGACATGTGCGAAGTTTCAGAAACGGGCGTGGTAAGGGGCTCAGTAGCGCCACCTTTAGTCAAAAATGGGGTATTAGTTTTACCTACAGTAACCAAACTCGGTACGTATATTCTTCTCTTCGATCCGGACAACTTTCTAATTTACAGTCATTAGCTCCGACCAACAAGAAGTCAGATATTTTGGTTTGAATGTGAGTTTTGGTATATTTTAGACTCCGAGTTTTTAGCGGTGGTTTATTTTATTCACACCAAACTTTTTCAACATGATGAAAATACATTAAAGATGCTAAATTGTGAACGGATATTAAATATCTCAAACGGTTTTGCTATGGCGAGGGATTAAAGTAATGTCCAAAAAAGGAAACACTAAAAGCCTCATATCTTCTAAAAAATGTATTATACACCATTTATTTCTATATAAAAGTATACAAATATCAGAACTAAACCCATTTTGTTCTTTTATTTCAATTTAAGAATTATGTATAAGTTAAAAAACAGCCAGAATGCACTTTTTAAGTCAAAAAATAAGTCATACATAGGGCAATACTGCCCTCTTGTGGTCAAAATCGGGTAGGCCCATTGTATATTGTATCTATATAAGTAGTGACTGTTAGAATATTTTCCTACCGGTTAATCGATGTGCAATTAAAGCGGGGGCTTTTAAATCGCTAACTTAAAAGCCAAAGTAAGTACTGGACGTCCAGTAGGAATGAACTAAAACACATTCACTCTGTTCTGCTCGTTCCTCGCCGTGAACGCGTTATTGCCCGTGCAGCCGTGAGCATTTAGTTTAATTTTAAACATAGCGCCATTTCGGGGGTGGGATTGCTTGAATTGCGTGTTCAATAGCCTATTATTCTTAATCTTTTCAGTCAGCTTTTCACCCATGATTAATGAAATTGGACTCCTTGTGCTGATGTTTGCTGCGACTCATTCAGCTCACGATTTATTAAGCGGACACGTTCAGGTTTTAATAGGCTAGTGCCCACTATATTTGAATATCTG
Organism: Phoxinus phoxinus; assembly: GCF_949152265.1. Lineage (NCBI taxonomy): Eukaryota > Metazoa > Chordata > Actinopteri > Cypriniformes > Leuciscidae > Phoxinus > Phoxinus phoxinus. The sequence goes on from NC_136877.1 coordinate 30,330,246, forward strand.
TATATTGTAATATCTATACCTAGTCACACCCTACTCTTATTAAATGTATGCTTCATAGTTCATTTTTAATTTCTAAATTTGATCAATAAATTAAATTATTTAGAATAATAAGACACTATAGGACTGTTAGCCTACCCTGTGGCTGATCAAATTAAATATTTTACACTGAAAAATAACAATGCATTAAATAATGTTTTAAGATTGTTTTAAATATAAGTTAATTAACGATCGTTGCAAAGAATGAAAGGCTACTTTTAAACATAACACTAAACCTCCTATAGGTGTCGCCAGGCGACCGTCTTAATGAGCGAGTCATTGATTCATTCGTTCAAACGAGTCGTTCGAACGACTGAGTCATTCATGAATGACACAGATCTTTATGGATTGATCATTGAATCTTTGAGTCAAGCGATTCTTTCAAAATGCGGAATCATTCACTAATGAAAAAACACGACCGTCTTAATGAGCGAGTCATTGATTCATTCGTTCGAACGACTGAATCATTCATGAATGACACAGTTCTTTATGGATTGATCATTGAATCTTTGAGTCAAGCGATTCTTTCAAAATGCGGAATCATTCACTAATGAAAAAACACTGTGAGATGCGCGATGGTTCTGCTGTGATCTTTGTTTAACTATTTTCGCTGCTGAAACAGAACAAAAACAGTCAACATTGTTGTGTGTGTGTGTGATTTTGGTTGGGTGACATTTGTATGTTACAGTTTGACAAGAGTTTATAGTTTAACAAAAGCACAATGTTGTGTTTTATTGCAAGTGCACACAAATATAAGGAAACACTTTGCAGTTTGAATGATGTCCTGTATGAACAAAATGACGGAGTATGTTTTTATGTCTCCATTTTTCGATCGATCCTCGTACACACACACACACACACACACACACACACACACACACACACACACACACACACACACACACACACACACACACACACACACACACACACACACACACACTGCAATCTTGACATCGCAGCCACACACACAGACAGCCCCTCCTGTGTTTGTCTGTGTGGGGAGGGGGGCAGAAAGACTATTAAAAATAGGTATATTGTGCCATCTAGTGTTTTATACTATGTATAAATGTGTTTTTTCTTTTAAACAAGTGTTTTAAAGTACACTAATTTCAATTAATTCAATGCTGCATTTTTGTGTATATTTAAACATTATCAAAGACTACTTTCTGTCAAAGTTAGGATGTTATTTTTTTAGTTTCAAAAGTTATCTGTCTCTGTCGGCCATTCCCCTCCCCTATTCCTGTTTTTCATTGCACGCTTTTAAATGTAAAAAAATCTTTCTGTTTTGATATATTTAAACTTTTTAAAAAATCTAGCAAAAAATGCGCCTTTTTGCACAACCCATTTTTTTTTTTTCTTTTTTTTTTTTCACTGTTCTAATCAGGTCAGGCAAGTCAAATGATCTGTCTTGTCCCTTAAAAAAATTAATATATATATATACCACACTTCATATGAATTTTTGGTCTTGTGTACTTACAATGGCTGCTGATTTCATGTGTCCGTTAAGTCCATGAAACTGTAGGGTGTCTAATTTTCATTTTAGTTTTCAGAACGGTGCTCACGCCCTCGATGCGCACTTTTGCAGAACCCACACTGATGCAAGCTCTAAAGCGGAGATACGTTATTGCCCGTTGTGCACAAGAACCCTAAAGGCACCGGGGTGGCGGTTTTTTATATATATATATATATATATATATATATAAATAAATATAGCTGCAAGCAGCGATTACGGGCCCAAGCCGGTGGCACCTCCACCCTGGTGCCTTTAGTGCAACTAAAGGCACCGGGGTGGCGGTGCCACCGGCTTGGGCCCGTAATCGCTGCTTGCAGCTATATTTATTTTTTTTTCATACTTTCCTATCATGGTTAAAAGGCAAAAGATATTCTTTAAACTGATGGCAGTTAAGCTCCATCCACAAATAAATTGAGTTCAAGTCCCGGGTCATGTTTTTTTTTGTTTTTTTCTCATACTTTTGGGATTTTGACGACAGGTCCCGGGTCATCGTTTTTTTTTTTTTTTTTCATACTTTCCTATCATCGTTAAAAGGCAAAAGATATTCTTTAAACTGATGGCAGTTAAGCTCCATCCACAAAGAAATTGAGTTCAAGTCCCGGGTCATGTTTTTTTTTTGTTTTTTTGTTTTTTCATACTTTTGGGATTTTGACGACAGGTCCCGGGTCATCGTTTTTTTTTTTTTCTTCATACTTTCCTATCATTGTTAAAAGGCAAAATATATTCTTTAAACTGATGGCAGTTAAGCTCCATCCACAAAAAAAATGAGTTCAAGTCCCGGGTCATGTTTTTTTTTTTTTCATACTTTTGGGATTTTGACGACAGGTCCCGGGTCATCGTTTTTTTTTTCTTTTTCATACTTTCCTATCATGGTTAAAAGGCAAAATATATTCTTTAAACTGATGGCAGTTAAGCTCCATCCACAAAGAAATTGAGTTCAAGTCCCGGGTCATGTTTTTTTTTGTTTTTTCATACTTTTGGGATTTTGACGACAGGTCCCGGGTCATCGTTTTTTTTTTTTTTTTCATACTTTCCTATCATGGTTAAAAGGCAAAAGATATTCTTTAAACTGATGGCAGTTAAGCTCCATCCACAAAGAAATTGTGTTCAAGTCCCGGGTCATGTTTTTTTTTGTTTTTTTGTTTTTTCATACTTTTGGGATTTTGACGACAGGTCCCGGGTCATCGTTTTTTTTTTTTTTTTCATACTTTCCTATCATGGTTAAAAGGCAAAAGATATTCTTTAAACTGATGGCAGTTAAGCTCCATCCACAAAGAAATTGAGTTCAAGTCCCGGGTCATGTTTTTTTTAGTTTTTTGTTTTTTCATACTTTTGGGATTTTGACGACAGGTCCCGGGTCATCGTTTTTTTTATTTTTATTTTTTTATTTATACTTTCCTATCATGGTTAAAAGGCAAAAGATATTCTTTAAACTGATGGCAGTTAAGCTCCATCCACAAAGAAATTGAGTTCAAGTCCCGGGTCATGTTTTTTTTTGTTTTTTTTCTCATACTTTTGGGATTTTGACGACAGGTCCCGGGTCATCGTTTTTTTTTTTTTTTTTCATACTTTCCTATCATCGTTAAAAGGCAAAAGATATTCTTTAAACTGATGGCAGTTAAGCTCCATCCACAAAGTAATTGAGTTTAAGTCCCGGGTCATGTTTTTTTTTGTTTTTTTGTTTTTTCATACTTTTGGGATTTTGACGACAGGTCCCGGGTCATCGTTTTTTTTTTTTTTCATACTTTCCTATCATTGTTAAAAGGCAAAATATATTCTTTAAACTGATGGCAGTTAAGCTCCATCCACAAAAAAATTGAGTTCAAGTCCCGGGTCATGTTTTTTTTTTTTTCATACTTTTGGGATTTTGACGACAGGTCCCGGGTCATCGGTTTTTTTTTTTTTTCATACTTTCCTATCATGGTTAAAAGGCAAAAGATATTCTTTAAACTGATGGCAGTTAAGCTCCATCCACAAAGAAATTGAGTTCAAGTCCCGGGTCATGTTTTTTTTTGTTTTTTTCTCATACTTTTGGGATTTTGACGACAGGTCCCGGGTCATCGTTTTTTTTTTTTTTTCATACTTTCCTATCATCGTTAAAAGGCAAAAGATATTCTTTAAACTGATGGCAGTTAAGCTCCATCCACAAAGAAATTGAGTTCAAGTTCCGGGTCATGTTTTTTTTTAGTTTTTTTGTTTTTTCATACTTTTGGGATTTTGACGACAGGTCCCGGGTCATCGTTTTTTTTTTTTTTTCATACTTTCCTATCATGGTTAAAAGGCAAAAGATATTCTTTAAACTGATGGCAGTTAAGCTCCATCCACAAAGAAATTGAGTTCAAGTTCCGGGTCATGTTTTTTTTTTTTTTTTAGTTCTTTCATACTTTTGGGATTTTGACGACAGGTCCCGGGTCATCGGTTTTTTTTTTTTTTTCATACTTTCCTATCATTGTTAAAAGGCAAAATATATTCTTTAAACTGATGGCAGTTAAGCTCCATCCAAAAAGAAATTGAGTTCAAGTCCCGGATCATGTTTTTTTTTGTTTTTTTGTTTTTTCATACTTTTGGGATTTTGACGACAGGTCCCGGGTCATCGTTTTTTTTTTTTTTTTCATACTTTCCTATCATGGTTAAAAGGCAAAATATATTCTTTAAACTGATGGCAGTTAAGCTCCATCCACAAAGAAATTGAGTTCAAGTCCCGGGTCATGTTTTTTTTTTTTTTTTCTCATACTTTTGGGATTTTGACGACAGGTCCCGGGTCATCGTTTTTTTTTTTTTTTTCATACTTTCCTATCATGGTTAAAAGGCAAAAGATATTCTTTAAACTGATGGCAGTTAAGCGCCATCCACAAAGAAATTGAGTTCAAGTCCCGGGTCATGTTTTTTTTTGTTTTTTGTTTTTTCATACTTTTGGGATTTTGACGACAGGTCCCGGGTCATGTTTTTTTTTTTTTCATACTTTTGGGATTTTGACGACAGGTCCCGGGTCATCGTTTTTTTTTTTTTTTTTCATACTTTCTATCATTGTTAAAAGGCAAAAGATATTCTTTAAACTGATGGCAGTTAAGCTCCATCCACATAAAAATTGAGTTCAAGTCCCGGGTCATGTTTTTTTTGTTTTTTTCTCATACTTTTGGGATTTTGACGACAGGTCCCGGGTCATCGTTTTTTTTTTTTTTTCATACTTTCCTATCATGGTTAAAAGGCAAAATATATTCTTTAAACTGATGGCAGTTAAGCTCCATCCACAAAAAAATTGAGTTCAAGTCCCGGGTCATGTTTTTTTTTTTTTTTTTTTCATACTTTTGGGATTTTGACGACAGGTCCCGGGTCATCGTTTTTTTTTTTTTTTTCATACTTTCCTATCATCGTTAAAAGGCAAAAGATATTCTTTAAACTGATGGCAGTTAAGCTCCATCCACAAAGAAATTGAGTTCAAGTTCCGGGTCATGTTTTTTTTTTGTTTTTTTGTTTTTTCATACTTTTGGGATTTTGACGACAGGTCCCGGGTCATCGTTTTTTTTTTTTTTTCATACTTTCCTATCATGGTTAAAAGGCAAAAGATATTCTTTAAACTGATGGCAGTTAAGCTCCATCCACAAAGAAATTGAGTTCAAGTTCCGGGTCATGTTTTTTTTTTTTTTTTAGTTTTTTCATACTTTTGGGATTTTGACGACAGGTCCCGGGTCATCGGTTTTTTTTTTTTTTCATACTTTCCTATCATTGTTAAAAGGCAAAAGATATTCTTTAAACTGATGGCAGTTAAGCTCCATCCACAAAAAAATTGAGTTCAAGTCCCGGGTCATGTTTTTTTTTTTCATATTTTTGGGATGTGACGACAGGTCCCGGGTCATCGTTTTTTTTTTTTTTTTTTTTTTTCATACTTTCCTATCATTGTTAAAAGGCAAAATATATTCTTTAAACTGATGGCAGTTAAGCTCCATCCAAAAAGAAATTGAGTTCAAGTCCCGGATCATGTTTTTTTTTGTTTTTTTGTTTTTTCATACTTTTGGGATTTTGACGACAGGTCCCGGGTCATCGTTTTTTTTATTTTTTCATACTTTCCTATCATCGTTAAAAGGCAAAAGATATTCTTTAAACTGATGGCAGTTAAGCTCCATCCACAAAGAAATTGAGTTCAAGTTCCGGGTCATTTTTTTTGTTTGTTTTTTTGTTTTTTCATACTTTTGGGATTTTGACGACAGGTCCCGGGTCATCGTTTTTTTTTTTTTTTCATACTTTCCTATCATGGTTAAAAGGCAAAAGATATTCTTTAAACTTATGGGAGTTAAGCTCCATCCACAAAAAAATTTAGTTCAAGTCCCGGGTCATGTTTTTTTTTTTTTTTTTTTTTTTTTTCATACTTTTGGGATTTTGACGACAGGTCCCGGGTCATCGTTTTTTTTTTTTTTTTCATACTTTCCTATCATTGTTAAAAGGCAAAAGATATTCTTTAAACTGATGGCAGTTAAGCTCCATCCACAAAAAAATTGAGTTCAAGTCCCGGGTCATGTTTTTTTTTTTTCATACTTTTGGGATTTTGACGACAGGTCCCGGGTCATCGTTTTTTTTTTTTTTTTCATACTTTCCTATCATTGTTAAAAGGCAAAAGATATTCTTTAAACTTATGGGAGTTAAGCTCCATCCACAAAAAAATTGAGTTCAAGTCCCGGGTCATGTTTTTTTTTTTTTTTTTTTTTTTTTCATACTTTTGGGATTTTGACGACAGGTCCCGGGTCATCGTTTTTTTTTTTTTTTCATACTTTCCTATCATTGTTAAAAGGCAAAAGATATTCTTTAAACTGATGGCAGTTAAGCTCCATCCACAAAAAAATTGAGTTCAAGTCCCGGGTCATGTTTTTTTTTTTCAAACTTTTGGGATGTGACGACAGGTCCCGGGTCATCGTTTTTTTTTTTTTTTTTTTTTTCATACTTTCCTATCATTGTTATATTCTTTAAACTGATGGCAGTTAAGCTCCATCCAAAAAGAAATTGAGTTCAAGTCCCGGATCATGTTTTTTTTTGTTTTTTTGTTTTTTCATACTTTTGGGATTTTGACGACAGGTCCCGGGTCATCGTTTTTTTTTTTTTTTTCATACTTTCCTATCATGGTTAAAAGGCAAAATATATTCTTTAAACTGATGGCAGTTAAGCTCCATCCACAAAGAAATTGAGTTCAAGTCCCGGGTCATGTTTTTTTTTTTTTTTTTTCATACTTTTGGGATTTTGACGACAGGTCCCGGGTCATCGTTTTTTTTTTTTTTTCATACTTTCCTATCATGGTTAAAAGGCAAAAGATATTCTTTAAACTGATGGCAGTTAAGCGCCATCCACAAAGAAATTGAGTTCAAGTCCCGGGTCATGTTTTTTTTTGTTTTTTGTTTTTTCATACTTTTGGGATTTTGACGACAGGTCCCGGGTCATGTTTTTTTTTTTTTCATACTTTTGGGATTTTGACGACAGGTCCCGGGTCATCGTTTTTTTTTTTTTTTTTTTTTCATACTTTCTATCATTGTTAAAAGGCAAAAGATATTCTTTAAACTTATGGGAGTTAAGCTCCATCCACATAAAAATTGAGTTCAAGTCCCGGGTCATGTTTTTTTTTGTTTTTTTGTTTTTTCATACTTTTGGGATTTTGACGACAGGTCCCGGGTCATCGTTTTTTTTATATTTATTTTTTTATTTATACTTTCCTATCATGGTTAAAAGGCAAAAGATATTCTTTAAACTGATGGCAGTTAAGCTCCATCCACATAAAAATTGAGTTCAAGTCCCGGGTCATGTTTTTTTTTGTTTTTTTCTCATACTTTTGGGATTTTGACGACAGGTCCCGGGTCATCGTTTTTTTTTTTTTTTCATACTTTCCTATCATCGTTAAAAGGCAAAAGATATTCTTTAAACTGATGGCAGTTAAGCTCCATCCACAAAGAAATTGAGTTCAAGTCCCGGGTCATGTTTTTTTTTTTTTTTTTTTTTCATACTTTTGGGATTTTGACGACAGGTCCCGGGTCATCGTTTTTTTTTTTTTTTCATACTTTCCTATCATGGTTAAAAGGCAAAAGATATTCTTTAAACTGATGGCAGTTAAGCTCCATCCACAAAAAAATTGAGTTCAAGTCCCGGGTCATGTTTTTTTTTAGTTTTTTTTTTTTTTCATACTTTCCTATCATTGTTAAAAGGCAAAAGATATTCTTTAAACTTATGGGAGTTAAGCTCCATCCACAAAAAAATTGAGTTCAAGTCCCGGGTCATGTTTTTTTTTTGTTTTTTTGTTTTTTCATACTTTTGGGATTTTGACGACAGGTCCCGGGTCATCGTTTTTTTTTTTTTTTTTTTCATACTTTCCTATCATGGTTAAAAGGCAAAATATATTCTTTAAACTGATGGCAGTTAAGCTCCATCCACAAAAAAATTGAGTTCAAGTCCCGGGTCATGTTTTTTTTTTTTTCATACTTTTGGGATTTTGACGACAGGTCCCGGGTCATCGTTTTTTTTTTTTTTTTCATACTTTCCTATCATTGTTAAAAGGCAAAAGATATTCTTTAAACTTATGGGAGTTAAGCTCCTTCCACAAAAAAATTGAGTTCAAGTCCCGGGTCATGTTTTTTATTGTTTTTTGTTTTTTCATACTTTTGGGATTTTGACGACAGGTCCCGGGTCATCGTTTTTTTTATTTTTATTTTTTTATTTATACTTTCCTATCATGGTTAAAAGGCAAAAGATATTCTTTAAACTGATGGCAGTTAAACTCCATCCACAAAGAAATTGAGTTCAAGTCCCGGGTCATGTTTTTTTTTGTTTTTTTCTCATACTTTTGGGATTTTGACGACAGGTCCCGGGTCACCGTTTTTTTTTATTTTTATACTTTCCTATCATCGTTAAAAGGCAAAAGATATTCTTTAAACTGATGGCAGTTAAGCTCCATCCACAAAGAAATTGAGTTCAAGTCCCGGGTCATGTTTTTTTTTGTTTTTTTGTTTTTTCATACTTTTGGGATTTTGACGACAGGTCCCGGGTCATCGTTTTTTTTTTTTTTTCATACTTTCCTATCATTGTTAAAAGGCAAAAGATATTCTTTAAACTGATGGCAGTTAAGCTCCATCCACAAAAAAATTGAGTTCAAGTCCCGGGTCATGTTTTTTTTTTTTCATACTTTTGGGATTTTGACGACAGGTCCCGGGTCATCGTTTTTTTTTTTTTTTCATACTTTCCTATCATTGTTAAAAGGCAAAAGATATTCTTTAAACTGATGGCAGTTAAGCAAGCTCCATCCACAAAGAAATTGAGTTCAAGTCCCGGGTCATGTTTTTTTTTTTTTCATACTTTTGGGATTTTGACGACAGGTCCCGGGTCATCGTTTTTTGTTTTTTTTTCATACTTTCCTATCATTGTTAAAAGGCAAAAGATATTCTTTAAACTTATGAGAGTTAAGCTCCATCCACAAAGAAATTGAGTTCAAGTCCCGGGTCATGTTTTTTTTTTTTTCATACTTTTGGGATTTTGACGACAGGTCCCGGGTCATCGTTTTTTTTTTTTTTTTCATACTTTCCTATCATCGTTAAAAGGCAAAAGATATTCTTTAAACTGATGGCAGTTAAGCTCCATCCACAAAGAAATTGAGTTCAAGTCCCGGGTCATGTTTTTTTTTTTTCATACTTTTGGGATTTGACGACAGGTCCCGGTCATCGTTTTTTTTTTTTTTTTTTTTTTTTCATACTTTCCTATCATTGTTAAAAGGCAAAAGATATTCTTTAAACTGATGGCAGTTAAGCTCCATCCACAAAAACAATTGAGTTCAAGTCCCGGGTCATGTTTTTTTTTTTTTCATACTTTTGGGTTTTTGACGACAGGTCCCGGGTCATCGTTTTTTTTTTTTTTTTTCATACTTTCCTATCATGGTTAAAAGGCAAAAGATATTCTTTAAACTGATGGCAGTTAAGCTCCATCCACAAAGAAATTGAGTTCAAGTCCCGGGTCATGTTTTTTTTTGTTTTTTGTTTTTTCATACTTTTGGGATTTTGACGACAGGTCCCGGGTCATCGTTTTTTTTATTTTTTTTTATTTATACTTTCCTATCATGGTTAAAAGGCAAAATATATTCTTTAAACTGATGGCAGTTAAGCTCCATCCAAAAAGAAATTGAGTTCAAGTCCCGGGTCATGTTTTTTTTTTTTTTTTTTTTTTTTCATACTTTTGGGATTTTGACGACAGGTCCCGGGTCATCGTTTTTTTTTTTTTTTTCATACTTTCCTATCATTGTTAAAAGGCAAAAGATATTCTTTAAACTTATGGGAGTTAAGCTCCATCCACAAAAAAATTGAGTTCAAGTCCCGGGTCATGTTTTTTTTTTGTTTTTTTGTTTTTTCATACTTTTGGGATTTTGACGACAGGTCCCGGGTCATCGTTTTTTTTTTTTTTTTTTTCATACTTTCCTATCATGGTTAAAAGGCAAAATATATTCTTTAAACTGATGGCAGTTAAGCTCCATCCACAAAAAAATTGAGTTCAAGTCCCGGGTCATGTTTTTTTTTTTTTCATACTTTTGGGATTTTGACGACAGGTCCCGGGTCATCGTTTTTTTTTTTTTTTTCATACTTTCCTATCATTGTTAAAAGGCAAAAGATATTCTTTAAACTGATGGCAGTTAAGCTCCATCCACAAAGAAATTGAGTTCAAGTCCCGGGTCATGTTTTTTTTTGTTTTTTTCTCATACTTTTGGGATTTTGACGACAGGTCCCGGGTCACCGTTTTTTTTTATTTTTATACTTTCCTATCATCGTTAAAAGGCAAAAGATATTCTTTAAACTGATGGCAGTTAAGCTCCATCCACAAAGAAATTGAGTTCAAGTCCCGGGTCATGTTTTTTTTTGTTTTTTTGTTTTTTCATACTTTTGGGATTTTGACGACAGGTCCCGGGTCATCGTTTTTTTTTTTTTTTCATACTTTCCTATCATTGTTAAAAGGCAAAAGATATTCTTTAAACTGATGGCAGTTAAGCTCCATCCACAAAAAAATTGAGTTCAAGTCCCGGGTCATGTTTTTTTTTTTTCATACTTTTGGGATTTTGACGACAGGTCCCGGGTCATCGTTTTTTTTTTTTTTTCATACTTTCCTATCATTGTTAAAAGGCAAAAGATATTCTTTAAACTGATGGCAGTTAAGCAAGCTCCATCCACAAAGAAATTGAGTTCAAGTCCCGGGTCATGTTTTTTTTTTTTTCATACTTTTGGGATTTTGACGACAGGTCCCGGGTCATCGTTTTTTGTTTTTTTTTCATACTTTCCTATCATTGTTAAAAGGCAAAAGATATTCTTTAAACTTATGGGAGTTAAGCTCCATCCACAAAGAAATTGAGTTCAAGTCCCGGGTCATGTTTTTTTTTTTTTCATACTTTTGGGATTTTGACGACAGGTCCCGGGTCATCGTTTTTTTTTTTTTTTTCATACTTTCCTATCATCGTTAAAAGGCAAAAGATATTCTTTAAACTGATGGCAGTTAAGCTCCATCCACAAAGAAATTGAGTTCAAGTCCCGGGTCATGTTTTTTTTTTTTCATACTTTTGGGATTTGACGACAGGTCCCGGTCATCGTTTTTTTTTTTTTTTTTTTTTTTTCATACTTTTGGGTTTTTGACGACAGGTCCCGGGTCATCGTTTTTTTTTTTTTTTTTCATACTTTCCTATCATGGTTAAAAGGCAAAAGATATTCTTTAAACTGATGGCAGTTGAGCTCCATCCACAAAGAAATTGAGTTCAAGTCCCGGGTCATGTTTTTTTTTGTTTTTTGTTTTTTCATACTTTTGGGATTTTGACGACAGGTCCCGGGTCATCGTTTTTTTTTTTTTTTTTTTTTATACTTTCCTATCATGGTTAAAAGGCAAAATATATTCTTTAAACTGATGGCAGTTAAGCTCCATCCAAAAAGAAATTGAGTTCAAGTCCCGGGTCATGTTTTTTTTTTTTTTTTTTTTTTTTCATACTTTTGGGATTTTGACGACAGGTCCCGGGTCATCGTTTTTTTTTTTTTTTTCATACTTTCCTATCATGGTTAAAAGGCAAAATATATTCTTTAAACTGATGGCAGTTAAGCTCCATCCACAAAGAAATTGAGTTCAAGTCCCGGGTCATGTTTTTTTTTGTTTTTTTGTTTTTTCATACTTTTGGGATTTTGACGACAGGTCCCGGGTCATCGTTTTTTTTTTTTTTTCATACTTTCCTATCATGGTTAAAAGGCAAAAAATATTCTTTAAACTGATGGCAGTTAAGCTCCATCCACAAAGAAATTGAGTTCAAGTCCCGGGTCATGTTTTTTTTTTTGTTTTTTTGTTTTTTCATACTTTTGGGATTTTGACGACAGGTCCCGGGTCATCGTTTTTTTTTTTTTTTCATACTTTCCTATCATTGTTAAAATGCAAAAGACATTATTTAAACTGATGGCAGTTAAGCTCCATCCACAAAAAAATTGAGTTCAAGTCCCGGGTCATGTTTTTTTTTTTTTTCATACTTTTGGGATTTTGACGACAGGTCCCGGGTCATAGTTTTTTTTTTTTTTTCATACTTTCCTATCATTGTTAAAAGGCAAAAGATATTCTTTAAACTGACGGCAGTTAAGCAAGCTCCATCCACAAAGAAATTGAGTTAAAGTCCCGGGTCATGTTTTTTTTTGTTTTTTTGTTTTTTCATACTTTTGGGATTTTGACGACAGGTCCCGGGTCATCGTTTTTTTTTTTTTTTTTCATACTTTCCTATCATTGTTAAAAGGCAAAAGATATTCTTTAAACTTATGGGAGTTAAGCTCCATCCACAAAAAAATTGAGTTCAAGTCCCGGGTCATGTTTTTTTTTGTTTTTTGTTTTTTCATACTTTTGGGATTTTGACGACAGGTCCCGGGTCATCGTTTTTTAAAAAAAAAAATTATTTATACTTTCCTATCATGGTTAAAAGGCAAAAGATATTCTTTAAACTGATGGCAGTTAAGCTCCATCCACAAAGAAATTGAGTTCAAGTCCCGGGTCATGTTTTTTTTTTTTTCATACTTTTGGGATTTTGACGACAGGTCCCGGGTCATCGTTTTTTTTTTTTTTTTCATACTTTCCTATCATGGTTAAAAGGCAAAATATATTCTTTAAACTGATGGCAGTTAAGCTCCATCCACAAAGAAATTGAGTTCAAGTCCTGGGTCATGTTTTTTTTTTTTTTTTTTTTTTCATACTTTTGGGATTTTGACGACAGGTCCCGGGTCATCGTTTTTTTTATTTTTTTATACTTTCCTATCATTGTTAAAAGGCAAAAGATATTCTTTAAACTGATGGCAGTTAAGCTCTATCCACAAAAAAATTGAGTTCAAGTCCCGGGTCATGTTTTTTTTTTTTTCATACTTTTGGGATTTTGACGACAGGTCCCGGGTCATCGTTTTTTTTTTTTTTTTCATACTTTCCTATCATTGTTAAAAGGCAAAAGATATTCTTTAAACTTATGGGAGTTAAGCTCCATCCACAAAAAAATTGAGTTCAAGTCCCGGGTCATGTTTTTTTTTGTTTTTTTGTTTTTTCATACTTTTGGGATTTTGACGACAGGTCCCGGGTCATCGTTTTTTTTTTTTTTTTTTCATACTCTCCTATCATGGTTAAAAGGCAAAAGATATTCTTTAAACTGATGGCAGTTAAGCTCCATCCACAAAGAAATTGAGTTCAAGTCCCGGGTCATGTTTTTTATTGTTTTTTGTTTTTTCATACTTTTGGGATTTTGACGACAGGTCCCGGGTCATCGTTTTTTTTATTTTATTTTTTTTATTTATACTTTCCTATCATGGTTAAAAGGCAAAAGATATTCTTTAAACTGATGGCAGTTAAACTCCATCCACAAAGAAATTGAGTTCAAGTCCCGGGTCATGTTTTTTTTTGTTTTTTTCTCATACTTTTGGGATTTTGACGACAGGTCCCGGGTCACCGTTTTTTTTTTTTTTTATACTTTCCTATCATCGTTAAAAGGCAAAAGATATTCTTTAAACTGATGGCAGTTAAGCTCCATCCACAAAGAAATTGAGTTCAAGTCCCGGGTCATGTTTTTTTTTGTTTTTTTGTTTTTTCATACTTTTGGGATTTTGACGACAGGTCCCGGGTCATCGTTTTTTTTTTTTTTTCATACTTTCCTATCATTGTTAAAAGGCAAAAGATATTCTTTAAACTTATGGCAGTTAAGCTCCATCCACAAAAAAATTGAGTTCAAGTCCCGGGTCATGTTTTTTTTTTTTTCATACTTTTGGGATTTTGACGACAGGTCCCGGGTCATCGTTTTTTTTTTTTTTTCATACTTTCCTATCATTGTTAAAAGGCAAAAGATATTCTTTAAACTGATGGCAGTTAAGCAAGCTCCATCCACAAAGAAATTGAGTTCAAGTCCCGGGTCATGTTTTTTTTTTTTTCATACTTTTGGGATTTTGACGACAGGTCCCGGGTCATCGTTTTTTGTTTTTTTTTCATACTTTCCTATCATTGTTAAAAGGCAAAAGATATTCTTTAAACTTATGGGAGTTAAGCTCCATCCACAAAGAAATTGAGTTCAAGTCCCGGGTCATGTTTTTTTTTTTTTTGTTCTCATACTTTTGGGATTTTGACGACAGGTCCCGGGTCATCGTTTTTTTTTTTTTTTTCATACTTTCCTATCATCGTTAAAAGGCAAAAGATATTCTTTAAACTGATGGAAGTTAAGCTCCATCCACAAAGAAATTGAGTTCAAGTCCCGGGTCATGTTTTTTTTTTTTCATACTTTTGGGATTTGACGACAGGTCCCGGTCATCGTTTTTTTTTTTTTTTTTTTTTTTCATACTTTCCTATCATTGTTAAAAGGCAAAAGATATTCTTTAAACTGATGGCAGTTAAGCTCCATCCACAAAAAAATTGAGTTCAAGTCCCGGGTCATGTTTTTTTTTTTTTCATACTTTTGGGATTTTGACGACAGGTCCCGGGTCATCGTTTTTTTTATTTTTTTTTATTTATACTTTCCTATCATGGTTAAAAGGCAAAATATATTCTTTAAACTGATGGCAGTTAAGCTCCATCCAAAAAGAAATTGAGTTCAAGTCCCGGGTCATGTTTTTTTTTTTTTTTTTTTTTTTTCATACTTTTGGGATTTTGACGACAGGTCCCGGGGTCATCGTTTTTTTTTTTTTTTTCATACTTTCCTATCATGGTTAAAAGGCAAAATATATTCTTTAAACTGATGGCAGTTAAGCTCCATCCACAAAGAAATTGAGTTCAAGTCCCGGGTCATGTTTTTTTTTGTTTTTTTGTTTTTTCATACTTTTGGGATTTTGACGACAGGTCCCGGGTCATCGTTTTTTTTTTTTTTTCATACTTTCCTATCATGGTTAAAAGGCAAAAAATATTCTTTAAACTGATGGCAGTTAAGCTCCATCCACAAAGAAATTGAGTTCAAGTCCCGGGTCATGTTTTTTTTTTTTTTTTTTTGTTTTTTCATACTTTTGGGATTTTGACGACAGGTCCCGGGTCATCGTTTTTTTTTTTTTTTTCATACTTTCCTATCATTGTTAAAATGCAAAAGACATTATTTAAACTGATGGCAGTTAAGCTCCATCCACAAAAAAATTGAGTTCAAGTCCCGGGTCATGTTTTTTTTTTTTTTCATACTTTTGGGATTTTGACGACAGGTCCCGGGTCATAGTTTTTTGTTTTTTTTTCATACTTTCCTATCATTGTTAAAAGGCAAAAGATATTCTTTAAACTGATGGCAGTTAAGCAAGCTCCATCCACAAAGAAATTGAGTTAAAGTCCCGGGTCATGTTTTTTTTTGTTTTTTTGTTTTTTCATACTTTTGGGATTTTGACGACAGGTCCCGGGTCATCGTTTTTTTTTTTTTTTTCATACTTTCCTATCATTGTTAAAAGGCAAAAGATATTCTTTAAACTTATGGGAGTTAAGCTCCATCCACAAAAAAATTGAGTTCAAGTCCCGGGTCATGTTTTTTTTTGTTTTTTGTTTTTTCATACTTTTGGGATTTTGACGACAGGTCCCGGGTCATCGTTTTTTTTTTATTTTTTTATTTATACTTTCCTATCATGGTTAAAAGGCAAAAGATATTCTTTAAACTGATGGCAGTTAAGCTCCATCCACAAAGAAATTGAGTTCAAGTCCCGGGTCATGTTTTTTTTTTTTTCATACTTTTGGGATTTTGACGACAGGTCCCGGGTCATGGTTTTTTATTTTTTTTTCATACTTTCCTATCATGGTTAAAAGGCAAAATATATTCTTTAAACTGATGGCAGTTAAGCTCCATCCACAAAGAAATTGAGTTCAAGTCCCGGGTCATGGTTTTTTTTTTTTTTTTTTTTTTCATACTTTTGGGATTTTGACGACAGGTCCCGGGTCATCGTTTTTTTTTTTTTTTCATACTTTCCTATCATTGTTAAAAGGCAAAAGATATTCTTTAAACTGATGGCAGTTAAGCTCTATCCACAAAAAAATTGAGTTCAAGTCCCGGGTCATGTTTTTTTTTTTTTTCATACTTTTGGGATTTTGACGACAGGTCCCGGGTCATCGTTTTTTTTTTTTCTTCATACTTTCCTATCATGGTTAAAAGGCAAAAAATATTCTTTAAACTGATGGCAGTTAAGCTCCATCCACAAAGAAATTGAGTTCAAGTCCCAGGTCATGTTTTTTTTTTGTTTTTTTGTTTTTTCATACTTTTGGGATTTTGACGACAGGTCCCGGGTCATCGTTTTTTTTTTTTTTCATACTTTCCTATCATTGTTAAAATGCAAAAGACATTATTTAAACTGATGGCAGTTAAGCTCCATCCACAAAAATAATTGAGTTCAAGTCCCGGGTCATGTTTTTTTTTTTTTTCATACTTTTGGGATTTTGACGACAGGTCCCGGGTCATAGTTTTTTTTTTTTTTTTCATACTTTCCTATCATTGTTAAAAGGCAAAAGATATTCTTTAAACTGATGGCAGTTAAGCAAGCTCCATCCACAAAGAAATTGAGTTAAAGTCCCGGGTCATGTTTTTTTTTGTTTTTTTGTTTTTTCATACTTTTGGGATTTTGACGACAGGTCCCGGGTCATCGTTTTTTTTTTTTTTTTTCATACTTTCCTATCATTGTTAAAAGGCAAAAGATATTCTTTAAACTTATGGGAGTTAAGCTCCATCCACAAAAAAATTGAGTTCAAGTCCCGGGTCATGTTTTTTTTTGTTTTTTGTTTTTTCATACTTTTGGGATTTTGACGACAGGTCCCGGGTCATCGTTTTTTTTTTTTGTTTTTTTTTATACTTTCCTATCATGGTTAAAAGGCAAAAGATATTCTTTAAACTGATGGCAGTTAAGCTCCATCCACAAAGAAATTGAGTTCAAGTCCCGGGTCATGTTTTTTTTTTTTTTTTTTTTATACTTTTGGGATTTTGACGACAGGTCCCGGGTCATCGTTTTTTGTTTTTTTTCATACTTTCCTATCATGGTTAAAAGGCAAAAGATATTCTTTAAACTGATGGCAGTTAAGCTCCATCCACAAAGAAATTGAGTTCAAGTCCCGGGTCATGTTTTTTTTTTTTTCATACTTTTGGGATTTTGACGACAGGTCCCGGGTCATCGTTTTTTTTTTTTTTTTCATACTTTCCTATCATGGTTAAAAGGCAAAATATATTCTTTAAACTGATGGCAGTTAAGCTCCATCCACAAAGAAATTGAGTTCAAGTCCCGGGTCATGTTTTTTTTTTTTTTTTTTCATACTTTTGGGATTTTGACGACAGGTCCCGGGTCATCGTTTTTTTTTTTTTTTCATACTTTTCTATCATGGTTAAAAGGCAAAAGATATTATTTAAACTGATGGCAGTTAAGCTCCATCCACAAAGAAATTGAGTTCAAGTCCCGGGTCATGTTTTTTTTTTTTTTTTAGTTTTTTCATACTTTTGGGATTTTGACGACAGGTCCCGGGTCATCGTTTTTTTTTTTTTTTCATACTTTCCTATCATTGTTAAAAGGCAAAAGATATTCTTTAAACTGATGGCAGTTAAGCTCCATCCACAAAAAAAATTGAGTTCAAGTCCCGGGTCATGTTTTTTTTTTTTCATACTTTTGGGATTTAACGACAGGTCCCGGGTCATCGTTTTTTTTTTTTTTTTTTTTTTTTCATACTTTCCTATCATTGTTAAAAGGCAAAATATATTCTTTAAACTGATGGCAGTTAAGCTCCATCCACAAAAAAATAGAGTTCAAGTCCCGGGTCATGTTTTTTTTATTTATTTTTTTATCATACTTTTGGGATTTTGACGACAGGTCCCGGGTCATCGTTTTTTTTTTTTTTTCATACTTTCCTATCATGGTTAAAAGGCAAAATATATTCTTTAAACTGATGGCAGTTAAGCTCCATCCACAAAAAAATTGAGTTCAAGTCCCGGGTCATGTTTTTTTTTTTTTTTTTTTTTTTTCATACTTTTGGGATTTTGACGACAGGTCCCGGGTCATCGTTTTTTTTTTTTTTTTTTCATACTTTCCTATCATGGTTAAAAGGCAAAAGATATTCTTTAAACTGATGGCAGTTAAGCTCCATCCACAAAAAAATTTAGTTCAAGTCCCGGGTCATGTTTTTTTTTTTTTCATACTTTTGGGATTTTGACGACAGGTCCCGGGTCATCGTTTTTTTTTTTTTTTCATACTTTCCTATCATTGTTAAAAGGCAAAAGATATTCTTTAAACTGATGGCAGTTAAGCTCCATCCACAAAGAAATTGAGTTCAAGTCTCGGGTCATTTTTTTTTTTATTTTTTGTTTTTTCATACTTTTGGGATTTTGACGACAGGTCCCGGGTCATCGTTTTTTTTTTTTTTTTCATACTTTCCTATCATGGTTAAAAGGCAAAATATATTCTTTAAACTGATGGCAGTTAAGCTCCATCCACAAAAAATTTAGTTCAAGTCCCGGGTCATGTTTTTTTTTTTTCATACTTTTGGGATTTTGACGACAGGTCCCGGGTCATCGTTTTTTTTTTTTTTTTTTCATACTTTCCTATCATTGTTAAAAGGCAAAAGATATTCTTTAAGCTCCATCCACAAAAAAATTGAGTTCAAGTCCCGGGTCATGTTTTTTTTTTCATACTTTTGGGATTTGACGACAGGTCCCGGGTCATCGTTTTTTTTTTTTTTTCATACTTTCCTATCATGGTTAAAAGGCAAAAGATATTCTTTAAACTGATGGCAGTTAAGCTCCATCCACAAAGAAATTGAGTTCAAGTCCCGGGTCATGTTTTTTTTTGTTTTTTTGTTTTTTCATACTTTTGGGATTTTGACGACAGGTCCCGGGTCATCGTTTTTTTTTTTTTTTTCATACTTTCCTATCATTGTTAAAAGGCAAAAGATATTCTTTAAACTGATGGCAGTTAAGCTCCATCCACAAAGAAATTGAGTTCAAGTCCCGGGTCATGTTTTTTTTTGTTTTTTTGTTTTTTCATACTTTTGGGATTTTGACGACAGGTCCCGGGTCATCGTTTTTTTTTTTTTTTTCATACTTTCCTATCATGGTTAAAAGGCAAAAGATATTCTTTAAACTGATGGCAGTTAAGCTCCATCCACAAAGAAATTGAGTTCAAGTCCCGGGTCATGTTTTTTTTTGTTTTTTTCTCATACTTTTGGGATTTTGACGACAGGTCCCGGGTCATCGTTTTTTTTTTTTTTTTCATACTTTCCTATCATGGTTAAAAGGCAAAAGATATTCTTTAAACTGATGGCAGTTAAGCTCCATCCACAAAGAAATTGAGTTCAAGTCCCGGGTCATGTTTTTTTTTGTTTTTTTCTCATACTTTTGGGATTTTGACGACAGGTCCCGGGTCATCGTTTTTTTTTTTTTTTTCATACTTTCCTATCATCGTTAAAAGGCAAAAGATATTCTTTAAACTGATGGCAGTTAAGCTCCATCCACAAAGAAATTGAGTTCAAGTCCCGGGTCATGTTTTTTTTTTGTTTTTTTGTTTTTTTGTTTTTCCATACTTTTGGGATTTTGACGACAGGTCCCGGTCATCGTTTTTTTTTTTTTTTTTTTTTTTTTTTCATACTTTCCTATCATTGTTAAAAGGCAAAATACATTATTTA